>NC_071395.1:91272492-91939543 GCF_022682495.2 Desmodus rotundus | reverse complement strand
TCTGCCCCAGCCAATCAGAGGAGGACGGAACTCCGCCCCCTGCTTCCCCTGCCTCCCGCCCCCACCCCCTGGCCTGGCGGGGCTCGGGTGCGGGGAGGGCGGCGGACGGCGTCTCTGGCCCCTCGCGGCTCAGCCCTCTGAGCCCGGCTGAGCGAGGCTGCTGGCGGGAGGACTAGGGAGAGGGAAAGGGTGACGAGGACGGGAGGCCCCGCGTGCACGGGAGGAGACCGTTTGTTTGGGTTGGGGATTTGTGCCGGGGTCCAGACTGGGATTCCCAGAACCCGGGGCAGGGAGGAGGGAGGCTCATGGGGCTGCTGCTTAGAGGCCCCAGAGGCAACCCTCTCCCTCCACCTGAGCCGCCCCCCGCCCGGAGCCTGAGTTACCCGAGGAGGTCCCCAGTGCCCGGGCAGTGCCTTTCATAAGGTAGTGCCAGCCCGACCCGGCCCAGCCAGGCCCTGCTCGGAACCAGGCATTTTCCCTCTTTTCTCTGTTTGCGAGTCCTTTCTGCGAGCTAAGAGGAAAGAGGCTTTAGGGGAATTGGACGGCACTCAGCCCCCTATGGCTACTGATTTTCCAAGGTTTTTAGAGGGAGATGGGGATGGTAACCCCAGGAGAGCAGGTTGGTCAATGACCAGAAGGGAGGAGCGCAAGTTCTGGGTCAGTGGGGTGGTGCTTTTCAAGGAACAGAAGGTTAAAAAATAAGCCAGGGCAGTCAGGAAATCCAGGGAGGCACCAGGTGGGTGGAGTGGGGCAGGCTCCCAGCAGGAAAACAGGTCAGTTTGAAAAAGAATGCTGGCAGGGGTCAGGGGAAGCGAGCAGCCCAGCCGGTTCACGTGGCCACTGTGGTTCCTGCACTTCCTCAGAGACCAGAAACGAGAACCGCACTGGGGTGCGTGCCCCCGTGGCTCCAGCTGCGCCCGCAGCTCCACCCAGCTATCTCCAAAATATATTTGGTGCAGTTGATACACGTTGCATTCAAATTGTATTCAGTTGTTATATGTTGTATGGGTGGGTGTGAATCCAGTCCTAATGTTAGTAAGAACAACAAAACTACCTCAAATATGTCAGTATTGTACATATGTTGTCAGTCTCAGATCTGGTGTTTCTAAAAGCAGGAGCACAGAGTCACTGTTCACAACTGACAAACTTCGAAAGTCTAAAACTGAAAAAAAAATAAAAGGTTTTTGAGATAAGAAAGAATTGCGAACAAGAAAGGTTTAACACTTTAATCCTTTAATCTAAGAATGTGTGATGGATTATTTAGATTATCAAGAGCTTGATTTCTAGCCTTTGGTCTGCCTCTTGGGCAAATGTCTTTGACTCTCTAGGCCTTGGTTTTTACAGTTTAAAAGGAAGATTAAGCTCTGACTGGTGTGGTTCAGTGGATTGGGCATCCTCCCGAAAATCAAAAGGTCACTGGTTGGATTCCCAGTCAGGGCATGTGCCTGGGTGGCAGATCAGGTCCCCAGGTGGGGATGTGGGAGAGGCAACTAATATGCAACTGATCTGGTGTTTCCTTCTTCCTCCCTTCCCCTCTTTCTAAAAATAAATAAAATCTTTAAAAAAAAAAGTAAATAAAAGGAAGAATGAAATAGTAAGATCTCTAAAGTTCCTTCCAGCTCCCAAGTTCTAAGTAGGCCCCAGAAAGTCAAACCTGTTTGAAAGTTTCGGCAATATTTTGTGTTGACAGATTACCACTCGCCAACAGTAGATACTACATTAGTTTAACGCTCTAGGATATCGGTATGTTATGTAACAAGATTGGTGGCTACTGTTTCTGCTTAAATAAAAGATAATGTTCGCTAAAGAGGACAAGCCTGGCACGGTGGTTCAGAGAGAGTCTGAGGACCCCTGCAGGCCTGCTGTGTGCTTGCAGGGCGCTGGAAGAGGCTCTCAGTAGGTAGGACCAGGAGTCAATAGAACCAGCCAGCCAGCCAACAGAAAGTATCTAAGAAGCCTGATAATGTCCCTTCCCAGTCAAAAGAGTCAAATGTCCGAGTTGTTAAGTGCGATTAAAACAATCATCTTCTCTTCCTCTCTGAAAGCAAACACCTCTAAGTGCCCCTCAGTACACATTTCCCCGGAGCCTATTATGTGCAGAATTTCCTGCCAGGCTTGGAAGATAGTACACATTCTGAATAATCCACTGAGAGAAGAGAAGCTGAGGCCAATGGACAGTGTGTGAGAACAGGCAGATACTTATCCTATAAGGCAAAAAAGAGATGGAGAGATGTTTAAGAAAAAAAAAATGTTCAGATTTAGCCAAAGGGCTCTTTAAACAAACGAACAAAGAAATAAAAAACCCTTGTCAGTAAAATTTTGAGAGGTTCCTGGCCTCGCAGACAGGTTGTCAGCCTGGCTATGTCATCGTCCCCTTCCCTCCTCTGTGTGAGGCCAGACTCATCCATTCCCAAAACCTTTACAGCCGTTCTTTCCCAGCACCCTCTCCGCAACTCATGTTCCCACTGTCCCTACATCGACGTCACTGCTTCAATGAACAAGGTCACATCTGCATCCTCATCTCGTTCTACCTCTTACAGCATTTGGCGTGATTACATCTTCCTTTCCCTCGCTCCCGCACCAGCCCATCAGCTGCAGATCTACTTGAAAATATATATTTGCTCCGAACATGTCTGTAAATGCAGCTACCACCCTGGGCCAAGGCACCAAAACCTCTTGCCTAAAATAAGCAACAGCTTCCCCACTGATCTCCTTGCTTCCGATCCATTCTCTACACAGCAGCCAGATGGAACTTCTTCACAACAACCTCCTGACGATGCCCCCCAAGGCCCCACTAATCAGGCTCGCCCCACCCTGGTCTCCCCCGTCAATCCTTTGCTTGCACCGTTCTAGTCAAGCTGGCTGCCTTTCTGTTCCTCAAACACACCAGGCCTCGTCCTGTTAGAGTGTATTTGCTGTTCCCGCCACCTGGGCCACTTTGCCTCCAGACGGCTGCCTCCCACCACTTGGTTCTCAGGTCAAATGCCTCCTCCACTCCAGAGGGCATCCCTCTGAGATGACGACACAATCTCACATGTGCCCCCCCACCCCGCCCCATCCCCCCGCCAAGGTACTCTCTATCATACCTCCTCCCAACTTATTTTCTTCATAACACATATCGCTCTCTGAAATTGCCTCATTTATTTATTTGTTTTCAGTCCCATCCAGCCCTAAAGGGTAAACTCCATGAGAGTATCGGGGACTTGGTCATGCTTCCTGTTGCATCTCCAGGGCCAAGAACAGTGCCTGGCATTCAACCAATATGTGCTTGTCGAATAAATAACTGAACAAGTGAAGGAATATGCCTACTGCCTCATGCCCTTGTTCCTGCTGTTCCTTTCACTTGGAGTGTTATCCTTTCCTTCCCCCCACCCCCACCACCTCCTTCCCTCCCTCTCTGCTTTTTTCTCTCCTCATTTCATCTCCAAGCCTTTGGCTTGCTGACTCAGTCCAAAGATCAGATCAAATGGGACTTCTTTTTTCCTAGGTTAGGGAAAATTCACTGCTCTCTTCTCAGTACCCTCCACAGCACTGTATTCACCGCTTTGTTACATCACTCAACACTCTGCACTCCCCATTAAGAGTGATCAGTTATCCTTCCTCTCCGCCAGTCCCTCCTGGGATGGAAACTTATCAGATCGTCTTTGTATTTTCAGCGCCTGGCACATGGTAGGCACTCCCTCAAGGTTTGCAGCCGGGGGTTGAATTGTAGGGATTTAGCAGAAATGGATAGGGTCTAGCCTCGGGGTATACTGGTCAAGAGATAGCAGCCTTCCTTTGTAGTTTGAGAACATGAAATCGAAAGCTCCAGGATACTCTCTAATAAAAGGGGCAGCCTACATCTTAAAATCACAGTACAATGGGAACTTCCGGAAAGCTAAAGGCTATAGGCTCTCGCACTACGATACCACCTGGGAAAACCTTCCCCTCTGGCCTGTCTGCTCCTGGAAGGTCTCGCTGCACCCCCTCCCATGCCACTATGTCACAAAGGAGGGCCAGGTGCCACCTTCCTGCCGACAGATCACGGTAACATGCTTTGCTGTTTATGTACGATAAATGCTTTCTCTGATCCTTGTCCAAGTCCCTTATTTTCAGTCACGAAAGTGGCTGCTTATGCGCTTCTCAGACTGGAAATGGGCAAAGGCTGTACCTCGGCCCTTCTGAACACACCCTAGTGAACAAGCTGCTCTCCTTTACTGAGCGACTATTGTATACAGAGCAGCTTCTCTTCTATCGAGTTTGATTTCATCCTCAAAGCAACCTGCAAGGTAGGTGTTTTCCCTCATTCTTTAAAGAAGCTGATCTTATGGAATTTGAACCCTGATCCTTCTGGCTTCAAAGCCCAGTCATGCTTTCTTCTACACCATCAGAGTGAAAATGCTTCTCTCTGCTTCAAATATCCCAGTCTCTTCTACAAGGAAGCTCACTCCACCACCAAGCCACCCCACAAAGCCAAGCAAAAGGCCCAGAAAAATGAGTGGCAAGGGCTTAGCACCCCTATCTTAAAAACAACAAGAATATTTACTTGGTGCTTCTTACATCCTAGGAGCTGGTCTCGACACTTCAGATGCATTGGTTAATCTAATTCAGTCTTCACAACAGCCTTATGAGATGATTCCTTAACCACAGTTCCAAAACCTGAAAAGCTCTGAAAATCAAAAGTAAGGTTGACAGAGCCCATATGGAATAATAACAGGCAGTGATACTCAATAGTTAAAATCCATAGGGTAAGGAATACTTGACAGGATACTATTACATTTCCTTCCTTTGTTTTCACAAGCTACTAATATCACTCTCATTGGGTGTCTTTTCATTTCCAATCCTTCCCTCATGGGCCAGTCTCAATATTTATCTAATCAATAGGTTACATCTCACAATCAGTTACAATAACATTGAGGATGTCTCTCTCCCGCCCGACTTTTCACTTTCGACGAACTGATGTGATAAACCATAGAAGATTTTCCTGTACCCTACTTTCCAGCACCAAAATTTGGCATAGCTCATTGAACGGTAAACTTAAACTAATATGAGGTCACGTGTAGGTTTTATTATTCCCATCTCATATAGTCATGGGTTTCTTATAGAAATATTAATGTTTGAAAGAGCTCATGCTTCCTAGGGTTTTATGTAATATACAGTATATGCTCTAAAAGATTCTAGAATCTAAACACCTGCCTTGCCCAGGGTTTTAAATACGGCGTTGAGGACTATATTATTATCCCTATGTGACAGACAAGTAAATGTAGACTCAGAGAGGGTAAGTAATTTTGCCAGCACCACACAGCCAGTAACTAGGAGAGCTAGAGTGAGAAATATGTCTGAAACTGTGAAAAGAAAATATTTGGAACACAAATGACAGACTAAAAGCTCATTTTTCTAAAAGTAAAGGCTATGAAGTGACAATTTACTGTAGAAGAAATGGAAGTCATTTGTAAAGATATGAAAAACATTTAACCATACTTATCAAAAGAAAAAATGTAAATTAAAATTACAGTGAGGTGCTACTTTCATCTTAGACTGGCAAGCAGCAAAACACTCAGTGACACTGTGTTGGAGGGGACATGGAGAAACAGCCCCTCATAGGCCGCTCGTGGTGAGGTAAAATGGGACAATTTCCACGAAGGGCAAGTTGGTAACCTCTCTCAAAATTGGAAATTAATATACTCAGAAATTTTGCTTCTAGGAATTTATCCTTAAGAGCTACTCACGTGAGCACAAGGATGGATACGAAGGATATTTTAACATTGTTAGTGTTAGCAAAAACTCTATCTCTTTGAGGAATACAAACTCACAGTTGATTAAAGCCCAGATATTTTGCAACTCTCTAAAACTGGTATTTTTCTGTTTAGTACAGAAGAACCTCAGAAGTTATTATTTTTACCCTTTAGGACATCACCTAGTTTTGTATAAAAACTAGCAATTTGGTTTAATAATTTTGCTCAATCCACTGAGCTACACCAGCCAGGGCCTATTTTTATTTATTTTTTAAAAGATTTTATTTATTTATTTTTAGAGAGAGGGGAAGGGAGGGAGAAAGAGAGGGAGAGAAACATCAACGTGTGGTTGCCTTTCACGTGCCCCCCACCAAAGAATTGCCCCTCAACCCAGGCATGTGCCCTGACTGAGAATCGAATTTGTCAACCCTTTGGTTTGCAGGCCAGCACTCAATCTACTGAGCCACACCAGCCAGGGCCTCTATTTTTAAATAGAGCTTTAATAAGAGTTTTCTATGCATTTATATTAGAAATATGCTTTTCATCTTTTAAGACTAACGTGTTTTTTAATGACCCCATTCCCTCAGTGAAGGAGTAGCTGAATAAATCCCACCACCGCTCCACAATGGACCACCATGCAGTTATTAAAAAGAGGTGGGTCTATACTTACATACTCCGTGAGGGCAAAGATTTGGTTTTGTTCTTCGATGAATCTAGCCCCTGGGCATGAAGTAGTTTTAGTTCGCCCCTGGATGTGATAACAAACAAAACTAACATATCTGTGGATTACGCACAAAAAACATTTACTTTTCCCTCATGGATACTCAGGGCAGCTACGGTGGCAGTGACCCAGGCTGAGGGTCACAGGTGGGCTTAGGTTGGCTTCTAGCTTCTTCTCATTTAGGGACCACTGATGTACAAGAAGTGCTTGGGGACCTATACTGCCTCTTACAGCCTCTACCTGGCATGGCACACTGTCACTTCTACCTCAGTCCATCCATCAAAGAAAATCACCGGTCAAGCCTGAAGCCAAGAGGGAAGAGCAGTATACTCTTTTACTGAAAGAGCCTCCAGCGTCCCAAGGCAGAGAGCAGGATGTACGGCCCTACCACGAGGAGTCGAGCACAGTGTGTCCCTCTGTCCCAGTGCTCAGTAAGCGTCTGCTGAGTGAAGGGATGAAGCGTGAACAAAGGTCAAGAATTAAGTGGGAGGAAACAAGCCTGGTGCAGAACCGTTACACGTAGTGTGCCACCCTTTGTTTTTAAAAACATATTTATGTGCCGTTGTACACGCGTATGTTGAAATACGCCTCCACGGTCTTGATGAGGTTGCACAAGCAGCTAGTAACTGGTTGCCGCTGGGAAGAAGAAGTGGAAGAGTGGGGGTTGCAAACGGGAGGGAGCCTCACCCTCTTGGTATCGCCCGTATGTGTTACCTACGAAACATGAAATTAAGTTTTCTACGGAGGAAATAAAGCCTGGAGGGCAAACCTTCAAACTCTGCGATGGGAAATGTCTTCGGGATGAGACGCGGATCAGAAAACTTCCTTTTGTTCTGCACTCCCCGCACACACTGCGGGGCAGAGTGAGCGCCTGCGTCTCCAGTCGCTGCAGGCTGACTCACGGCACAGCATCGGTCACAACCAAGTTTCGTCACAGGCGATTTTTCAATGTTCTGGAGAGGACCCTTCCCAGCAGCGGAAGTCTGACTTCTCAGGAATGGGAGGCCTGGGCTACATCTACGAGAGGAGTGAGCCCAGTTCATCCTGGTCCCTTCCATCAGATTAGCTCTGCTTTGAGCTGTTTTGCTTCTGAGTTTAAATAAAACTGTTCTCCCAATAATAAAATTGGCAATGACCAAGGGCTCCTCACCTCATCCTCACTTTGTGGCCCTATAAAGAGCAGTGTAGTCCTGAGGCACCCCTGAATTTCTACATAAAGCTCCCCACAGGTAGTAACAGTATGGAGAATCAAAATGTGATGGAAGAGAGCGAGCATCTACCCAAAAGACTCACCAAGTCAGCCAATGGGTAAAGACTTAGGACTGCCCATATCCAATCAGGGATTACCAAAGCGTAATTTCTGAGCAAGAACTATTGTACATGGCTATTGTATCCAAAGCTGTCAAATATTCTAGTCTCTGAGTGAATGCTTTGTGTTACATCTTATCTGAACAATAGCCTCATTCATAACATAATTCCCAGCAAAGAATGGGAATTCCACAGCGGAGGGCTGCAGCCGCACCTTACTCCCCGCTTCCTCTCAGCCCCGTGCGGCACCTTGCCTTTCCTGGCCCCGTTTAATGGACTTACAGATTGCACTGTCTACACAGATCACATAGTATATACAGCATTCAGTCTTCACCAAGTCAATCCTCATGAAATGGGCAGAGGCTTAACCAGATTCCTGCAGAGAAACCAGGAATTACAGTCAATACTAACAGTGAAAGCACGAGAAAACGATGGGGTTACCGTTTCTCTCTACCTTGGTTACAAGCCGTCCGCCACTCGACTCAGTAAAAGCGGTGATCCGCTTGTCAGATCTGGCAACGAGATGGTACCAAAAAAATTTCAAAATGATCCACGCATGATGTGGAAAATGGATTTACAAAATGTTTGGCTGTTGGGAACACAGCATCAGAAACATCTGGAGACCCCTGGTTTGAAGAAGTGACCCCCAAAGAGCAAGAATTTGCCAGTGACTCCAACACGGTCCAGACAGAGACACCCAGAGTCTGAGGTTTTTTGGTCTGCTTAGCTGGGTGCGCCTGCAGAGAGGCTGGAGCAACCTCGCGACCACAGCTTGATGAAACCCTCTTTTAAGATCGCCCAACCCATTTCTTAATGATATCCTGATTTTCAAGGATAATTTATGATTCCAATGTGGCTTCCCAGGTTGCTCCCTTTCTTATGGGCAGAGAAGGTGCCACCCACTGCACAATTCAGCACTGGGCTCTTGCGGGCTCGGTGACGTGGTGGGTCCACTCCCGAGACCACTCACCGCTGTGCGCTATGAAATGAATGCCGGGGTTTCTCATGGCACAGCCCAGACCCCAGAGGACAGGGACCCTCCGTTTCCCCAGGTGACCTCTCCATAGTGTCTCCTCCTGGTGCTGGGACCTCAATTCTTCCATCGAAGACCCTGAGAGGCACTATGCATGCACACCTGGGCCTTGTTTCTAAAATGAGGGAGTTTGTAGCTCTGGGTTCTATTCATTCTGTAGTACATCTGACGTTACTGTTGTTCAACAGCCGTTTCTTCCACGGCCTCGGTTTCTGAACAGCGTTAACTCACTGACTGGTAAGCCAGTTGTTGCTTCGGGCTGCCAGGCACCAAGGCTCAGGCTCGCCACAAAGCCCCCTCAGACAACACCGATCCACGGACCCGCCGAGCCGCGGTGGCAGAGGCTCAGGGCAGCCTCTCCGCGCTGCCGGCCTGCCGCTGCGCCTGGGTGCTGAGCCTGCCAGGCCGGCCTCTGCAGCCTTCTCGCCCCACGACGGGACTGCTCCTTCTTTGAATAAAACCGAAATAGATCCATTTTCTTTAGTCGAATGACAATGCCATCAGCTGTCCTAGCAGCTTGGATGACCAGACTTTTATTTTAGCCTCACTGCCTGATGGCAACAGTCCAACTCCAGCAACTTCTCGGAGTGAGGAGCAGCCTGTGCAGACAGGGTACCGTGGGCCCCTGGAATCGGGCTGACTTCAGATCAGTCAGGACGGCTGTTCTCAGCCTGGGCTGCACATGAGAATCATCTGGAGAGGTTTTTAAACGCAGCAATGCTTGAGCCCCGCTCCTAGCAATTGCGAGTTGATTGGTCTGGGGTGGAACCTGGGTGTGGAAGCCTTTGAAAGCCCCCCGGTGATAAGTGCAGTGGGTGATGAAGACCACAGGCTTGGGATTTTACATTAAAAGAGAGGATTGGAGGCTGGCACAATTCTCTTCTAAGCCGGCTGGTCTGAAGCTCTCACAGTTAGCTCACACACAGACATATTTGCAAAAAGCTGCAAAAGAAAAAACGTGTCAATGACACGATGCCGCGCTTCACAGGCTGCAAGACACTTTCTCATATATTCTTACATTTGACTCTTAAAATAGCCCCTGGAGGTAAGCAGGGCAGGTACTATTTATTATCCACCATTTTCTGGTAAGGAAGTTGATATCCTGAGCCAGCCGACGACCCAGACTTGTTTTTCGTTCAGCAACTTTTGATATTACACAATACATACTCCACAGTGACAGTGAATAACCTCAGCTGTCACATATGGGGAGGGAATGTCACACGGGATTGAAAGCAAGTATTTTAAAATCAGATGTAAAAATTGGAATTTTTAAGTTTTGCTACTTATTATGTCTATTATCTTAAGCACATATATAATCTCGTTGAGACTCAATTTCCTCATCTGAATATAGAACACACATACAGTACCACCTTCAAAGGGGTATTGATGAGATACAATGTTGATACTCCCGCCATGTACCCATGCCACATGTACCTGCTTGTTGGAGTGAGGAGAATCTCGAAGAGTTATTTATGGTTGGGCTCCTTTATTCCGTAAAGGTTTTCTTCGGCATGGGTCTTGGTCTTGCTAACCTTCCACGTAAAGCGAGGGGCTTGGTTGGTTTGTGCGGTCACATCTCTCATGACCAAATGAGTCACCAACAATCTCATTTAGATCAGAAATCAGAATCATAGCAAAGCCACCATCCAAAAATCTTCTTTGTCTATTTTACCGAGGCAGGGCTTAATCAGCTATTTTGTTTTTTTTAAATATATTTGATTGAGTATGCTATTACAGTTGTCCCATTTTTTTCTCCCCTTTATCCCCCTCTGCCCTGCACCTGCTCTCCCTCCCACATTCCCCCCCTTAGTTCATGTCCATGGGTCGTACATATAAGTTCTTTGGCTTCTACATTTCCTATACTATTCTTACCTTCCCCCTGTCTATTTTCTACCTGCCATTTATGCTACTTGTTCTCTGTACCTTTCCCCTCTCTCCCCCTCCCACTCCCCCACTGATAACCCTCCATGTGATCTCCATTTCTGTGTTGATCAGCTGTTTTGTAAAAAAATGAATACACTTAATTTTTTAGAGCAGTCTCGACTTACAGAAAAATTAAGCCAAGTACAGCCTCTGCAGTTTCCCCTATTATTAAATGCATCTTACATTAATATGGTACATTTGTTATAGTTAACGAGCCAATACTGAAGCTTTTTTAAGTGCATGGTTATTCAGCTGTCCTAACTTCCACCTGACCTTTTCCTCTTCCAGAATCTCCCCCCGGATACCACCTTACATTTAGTCATTGCATCTCCAAGCTCCCCTTGGCTGAGACAGCTTCTCAGACTTTCCTTATTTTTAATGCCCTTGACAGTCCCAAGGCGTTCTGGTCATGCATTTTAGGATGCCCCTCTGTTGCAAGTTGTCTGATGTCTTTCTCCCGTTCAGACTGGATTTATGTGGGTAGCAGAGGAGAATCACAGAGGTAAAGTGCCATTGTCATCACATCATACCAAGGGTACATGCTATCTGTTAGGTTTGTCGGTGACGATGTTGACCTGAATCCCCTGGCTGAGGCTGTGTTCATTTCTTCACTGTTACTCCCCACTCCCCTCTCGGAAGTCACCACGCACAGCCCACATTGTGGGGAGTTATGCCCCCCTCCTTTAAGGTGGAATATCTAGATCATTTATGTAGAATGCTTCTGCACTGGAGATTGATCAAAGGCTTTTGTCTGTAAACGCTTTGCTGTCAACAGCCACCGCGTCAGGACAATTAACCTATTTGATTTCCATAGCCCTGTACTAGCTGCCAGATTAGAATCATAATGGGGTCTAGGGAGACCTCTAGTGGTTAAATGGGGGCATAACCAGCCAGCTACAGGTTCTCACCTTGTGCCACTGACATTCCTTCAGTCCAGTGGTTCTTAACCAGGGATGACTTTGCCCCCCAGCCCTGAGACATATTTGCCAGTATCTGGAGACGTCTGTGATTCTCACACTTTCGGGTAAGCATCGCTACTGACGTATACTAAGAAGAGGTCAGGGATGTTGCTAAATACCCTATTACGCACAGGACCTGTGCAACACGAGAATTACCTGAACTGACATGCCAACAATGCTGAGGTGAGGAAGCCCTGTGCCCACAGCTGTGCACAGGTGTGCAGAGGGTACAGCTGTGCTCAAGTGAAGGCTGTTATAATGGAGAGAGAGGAAAAAACTGTGTTTTGTGAAGAGAGGACGAATTCTTTGGTAAAATGTACAGCTCAGCGTTATTGATCGCAGCAGATTTAGAGAAAGTGAAATGACTTCTGGAAACGTGTGCTTTCTTTCTGGGCCAACGTCGGGCACATGAATACAGACGGCAGGAGCTCACGACGTGGAGCAAAACGGAAGCCAATGGTACACAGGGAGCTGTTCTGGGCAGAAGAGGGGCAGGCAGAAAAAGAAACTAAATCCGGGCCAGTGTTTTGAGGAGAGGATTATGTAATAAAATTATTTTAGGTACTTTTTTAAAACGAAGAACAATTTTGAGGAAAAAAATCGCAGCCAGGTCTATTACAACCACGACCCACAACTATTTCAATTGCGTTCCTATTTTGATGTTGTTGCAATCATATTCGTATTCTGCTTTTTTCAAGGAATGTTGTATCTGGAATGTTTTTGTATTCCTAGCATCTCCACTATCTTTTTATTTTTCAATTTTTTCATTATCTTTTTTTTTTAAGATTTTTTAGAGAGGGGGAGGGAGGGAGAAAGGGAAACATCAGTGTGTGGTTTCCTCACGCGCTCCCCACTGGGGACCTGGTCCACAACCCAGGCATGTGCCCTGACTGGGAATTGAACTGGTGACCTTTTGGTTCACAGGCCAGTGCTCAATCCGCTGAGCCACACCAGCCAGGGCTCATTATCTTTATCAATGTCTGTACTATGTCAATATTTCATAATGTAGGTGAACCATACTATCTCCATTCTCCTATTGTTAGACAATTATACTGTTTCAATATTTTCTAACATTTCAGTATAACTTTTTTCTTTAGTTACAGCATTTTCTTTGGATACCTTTCTAGGAGTCGGATTCTGGGGCCCAAGAGTATGAACACTGTGTGACAACATAAGAGAGCAAGTAGGAGCACAGAATTTGGAAATGGACAACCTGGATACCGAACTCAGACCTGCCCATTGCTCACGATGGGCCTTGAGCGATTTGCTGAAGCTCCCTGATCCCCGGGAATTGTGAGAATGACGAAGCGAGACTGTGTACGCCGAGTCCACAGTATAGATCTTGGCAAATAGACAAATTACTGCTGTTGTCAGTCTTGGTTGTTTTTTCTCATTTTCCTTAAGGCTCTTGATACTTCTTGTCATGTCACCTTCCCAAAAGATTGTACCAATTTACAATATCACAGGCAAAGCAAAAACTGGCCCACAGTTTGCATTTTTACTACAACCCAGAACTTGATTCAAAGTTTGCTCCATTATTAGGAATAAGTTTTTATTGGCTTATGTTGCTTTCATGGATGAATTATCTTCCTAAAAGTGCACATCTGTGGGTAGAGAATATTTTGAGATCGCTTTAATCAGGAAAAAGAAGGGGGGAGGGAGGGAGAGAAAAAGAGAACTTGGATTTTATCACTCCTCAGAGAAGAAGTTGCAGTGAGTGAAGAAATGAACCTGCCTTTCATGGCAATGATGTAGGGTCTTTGGCTGCATGATATTGGCCTTGGATTAGGCCTTGCTTCCTTGCAAGGGACCATGGCACTTGTAGCTATGGCAACCACATCCCTCCTCCTGGGAACACCTCCACTTTGGCCCTGGTTGTCTCTTCTGTGGGCCTGTGAGGCTTCACTCCCTGCTGGGCACTTGGGGTCCTGGACACAGAGATGGGTAATCCTGAAGGATGACTGAGCCCTTCAAGCAAGAAAGAACATCCCCGGGCTCCCCCTAGACTCTCCTGAGTGCTTTCTCTGAGGCTGTGTAGGCGATAACACAAAGAACGTAAAATACAAGAGTCAAATTGATCGCTCCTATCTTTGGTTCCATATAAGGGACAAAGGCTTGGACCTGAACTCAGTCTTGTTGCCCGCTCTGCTCTGGGCTGCATTTCAAGGACAGAGCAAGTCCCAGCTGCGTGGAGAAATAGTATAAACTGGACACCTGTAGTTCCTTTTTCTTTGTCTCTGTATTTTTGTCCCTGAGATGATCAAATTTATATATACTATGTCTCTTCTTTATTTTTTTTTTAAGTTCAGCTTTTTTTTAAATGTTACACAACAGGTTTAGTCAAAAAGACCAAGCCCAGGTCTTTACCAGACTCCTCAGATTCTTTATTCTGTGCTTCTGAAGCCAGAACAGCCGGCGTCCGCACTGCCTGTCACCACCAGAACCAGTTAGTAGGGACAAGGACTGAGTCTTTATGGTGCTTTATTCAGATGGCCGGCAACCTGAGGGGGTGGCAGGTTAGGTACCTGAAAAGCCGTCTCTATGTCTCTTCTTTCTTTCTGACATTTCTAACATCTATACCTTGCTATGATAATTACACAAAATTATAGAAAAAATTCTAACCACTATTAGACTATTTAGAGAATTTATCACAAGCTTTTTTCTATAAATGTGTAATTTATGATTCCTAAAATGAACTTTGAATCATATGGTATATGCAGTGCCATTTCCTGTCTTTTCTCACTTACCATTGTATTGTGAAACATTTATGCAGATTTTCAAAAGTGTGATTTTAATTGGCACCATTGTATTTACCTTATAAATATATTCCACTCACCCTGACTGGTGTGGTTCGGTGGGTTGGGCATCATCCAGCAAACCAAAAGGTCGCCGGTTTGATTCCCGGTCAGGGCACATGCCTGGGTTGTGGGTTGGGGGCATGTGAGAGGCAACAATTGCACATCGATGTTTCTCTCCTTTTCTTTCTCCCTCCCTTCCCCTCTCTCTAAATATAAATAAAATCTTTTAAAAAAAGTATTCCTAAGTATTTTTTTTCACTTGTTGATTCTACTATTATTCTACATTCTGGTCACTTCTAAATTTTCATAATTATAAATAATTCAATGATGAGTATCCTTAAACATACATCTTTATTCCTACCAGGTGCTCCCCGAGGGTGGTGTATTAGCTCCCCAGGGCTGCTGTAACAAACTACTCCAAACCACGATGGCTTGTCTCCCAGGTCTGGAGAACAGAAGTTCGAAATCAAGGTTACCGGCAGGGCCATACTCCCTTTGAAAACTCGAAAGGAAAATTCTTCCTTGCCCCTTTTATTTTATCTTCTTTTATTGGCTGGCCATCCTTGACATTCCTCGGCTTGTAGCTACATCACTCCAATCTCCACCTCCATAGCCACACGGCCACCTTCTCTCCGTGTGTCTCTGTCTTCAGATGGTGCCCTCCTCTCTTCTGATGCCACTAACCATCTAGAATTAACAACCCTCTTTATTCCAGTATGATCCCATCTTACTTATTAATACATCTATAATGACCTGATTTCCAAATAAGGTTACCTTCTGAGCTAGGAAGGTCAATAAGGCTGCACCAGGGAGGTAATATCTGGCACACGATACCAGGTAAACAAGGGTGCCCCAGGCAAAGAAAGGAGAAGGTCCATTCCCCAGAGCAGAACAAGTCATGTACCCATCTGGGAAGCTGGGCGTTTCTGTGTGAAGGGCAGAGGGGAGGCAAATGGGAATTGCTAGGGAGGTGGTGAGTAGTATTTTCTGCACACAGAACAGTGTATTTGTTTGGGATGGCATGTTGGGCGGGAAGAGACTGTGGAGAGCGTGGCATGCCACAGGGAGCTAATTTGGACCGTAACCTGCAGGTACCGGAGTGATGAGAACAAGTAAGTAACCAAGTGGTGAAATATGCTGGGACGATGGATTGCACAGACAATAGCTAGGCATCCAGGGGAGGGAGTCATCACCATGCAGGGACATAACTTTGTCTTTAAAATCAGACCGAGGCAGGAATCCCAGCTTTCTCTCTGCGGACAAAGTTTGCAGCTTTTGAACCTGAATTTCCCGACTTATAATAAAGTAATAAGGCCAACAGCCCTGGTTGGTGCGGCTCAGCAGATTGAGCATTAAGGGCCGCTGGTTTGATTCCCAGTCAGGTCATATGCCTGGGTTGCGGGCCAGGTCCCCAGTAGGGGGCGCTCAAGTAACAACCACACATTGATGTTTCTTTCCCTCTCTTTCTCCCCCCTTCCCCTCTCTAAAAATAAAATAAATAAAATCTTAAAAAAAAATGAGGCCAATAATGCCAACCTAAATACCTGCAGTGAGGACTAAATGGGAAAAACCTATGAGATGCCAAATACATGGTGCTCAGTAAGCCTTGTTTCTAACCGCGCCAGCTCCTACCTTAATGGAGTTTACAGTTGAGAAATTTGCATTTGTACTGACTGATCACTGTTTTCATGCTCAGCTTTCTCAAAATCTTCTACCCATTTTCTTTTTCCTGTCTATATTTTTTATCTTAAACTCTTCCTTAAGACAAACTTTTTTGTTGTTGCAGATTCCTTATCCTTCCCCTTTGTCTTACCTTTCAAGTCAACAAGAACTTTCTAGATCTGGAAAAACCAGCTCCTCCGCCCGGTCCATTTTACTGTATCACATTTCCTAAGGTTTGCTTCTTTCTATCTGATTCCAGGGTCAAAGATCTTCGTGATAGCGCAAGCATTCAGCTCAGGGAGATAATGGCTCATTCACGTTCCCCTCCGGGCTTCTGAGAAAATAAAACCGCCAGCAACTCAAAAATCTTGGGAGGGTGAGAAATATGAACTGATGTCTTCTACTCTGCTGCCTTCTTAGGTTTGGGCCCGGAAGTCATCCAAATACTGTCTTTGTCAATAAAATCTCAGTGCCTTGAACTCAACACAAAGACTGATATGGTCCGAAAACCCATTTTGCAATCTGTAATCAGGAAAAAACTGAGCTGTGTAATTTCGTCACAGTGATGGTTATCGGGAGAGAGGGCTAGCTCATGTTCCGGCCAAAAATCGATTTGTAAGTATATCCAGAGCTGAAGCTGCAATGCAGTAACTCATTTATTTAACAAGTCTTTACGGACGTCTTCTCCGTGCCAAGCATTGTTGGAAGCTCTGAGACACAGCGGTAAACAAACAAGGTCCTCGCTCTCATGGAGCGGAGCTTACATCCTGGTGAGAGAGACAGATAGTAAACAAACAAAGACATTACTATATGCACAGTAAGTCAGCTGCCAATACGTGCAGTGGATACAAATAAAGCAGAGCAAGGCAGGGAGGTGATGAGAAGGTAGGAAGAAGGGCTATTTTAGATAAGTGAATTTTTTTTCTTAATTATCAAGGTAATGCATACCTACTACAAATTATGTAAAGTGTACAGCTATGTACACGTTGATGATTTTTATATGCACTCATGTAACCTCAGCCCAGGACAGGAAATAGAACATTTACAGTGTCCCAGAACGTCCTCCAGTGCCTGCTCCGGGTCAGCGCTGTCCAAGAGCAGACAGCTATCACCATGGATAAGTTTTGCCGACTCTTAAACTCCTAACAAATGGAATCCCAGAGTATGTATTCATTGGTGTCTGGCCTCCTCCGCTCAGCGTGATGTCTGCGGGATGGATCCACACTGCTGCCGCGGAGGCGGTTGTTCTCGTGTCAGCCCATCTCTCCTTGATGGTATTCAGCTCATTCCCACTTTGGGGCTATTAGGAGTGAAGTGGCTATGGTCTTGCCCTTGTCCAGGAGTGGAATTACTGCGTCGTGGAATAGGTATAGGTGTCCTTTTTAGTCATTAATGATAAACAGTGATGGAACCAATTTACACTCTTGCCAGCCAAGTATGAGAGTTCAAGTTCCTCCACATTCTTGCCATCCCTTGTGCATCTGTCTTTTTCACCCTGTGTGTTTGTAGAGTGACTTTCAAGCAGAGACCTGAAGGAAGTATGCTCTGCTTGGAACACACTGCCTCTGAGAGAGAAGTTCAGAGGCCTCGAGGCAGACATGTGTTGCCTGAGAAGCAGAAAGGCCAGTGGGGCTGGAACTGGGGAATAGGAGGCGGGGTAAGAGATGTGGGGCGCTGGGGCAAAGGATAAAGTGAGATTCCGGAAGCCCTTGTATGCTGAGATAGAGAAGAAATTATTGGAGAGTTGGAGAGAGGACAGGCATAATCCGACTTCGGTGTTTACCGGTGTTTACCTGCATCCGTTTGGCTGTTCTGCTGAGGAAAGGCTGAGTGAAGCAGAGCCCCAGGGACAGGAGGAGCTCTGCAGTAATCCAGGAGAGACTGCTCTGGGCTTGGGTGGGCTCGCAGCCTTGAAGAAGTAAGAAGGGATCTGATTCTGGATACACTTTAAAGATACACCTGACAGTTCTTTGAGGCACTGGGGTGTAAGAACAAGAGATTATCAAGCATGAGTCCAGGTTTTCAGGCTTGAGCAGGATGGAATTGAACCCAGTCTTCTGTACAAACCTTTTGGTGTAATTGATCACACAGAGAATCTGCCAGGGCTTTACTCCTTCAAACCTCATTAGAGTATCATCAAATTTAGGAAATAGTCCATGCGACAGAGCTTTGCTGGAACAACCTTGGACCTACTGATACCTGTAATCAAACAACCATTTCTCCTGGCGGGATTTCAGCCAGTTTACAATTATGACTGACAAAGCGTGCCTTTGTTTATAATCTCCCCCACAGGCTCTAAACCCTTGACAAATTCTGCTCTAGCCAGTTGCTTCACCTCAAAAACAAAGGCATTTCAAAAGCAGAGAATGAAGAGGTGTGAAAGAGGCGAGGAAATGTCAGGAAAACGAAAACCTCCACCTAAATCCTAAAAGAATAGCACAGAGCCATCTGCAATGCTTAAAGCGAACAGAGCTCTGGGTCTCACAAAAGTTCTCGGAAATGACCTCAACAGGAAGCAAAAGTACTTTTCTTATTTCTATTTCGCACTGCAAAGCAAACCTAAGGGCATTAATGGAGTGAAGTGATCCCGGTCAGTAAAAAGTTCGAGATTCGTATCAAATGTGCACCACACAGCTGTTTTGCTCTCTCAGAGAATTAATTATCCAAATGCTTATGAGTCGGTTTTCCTCCACGACAACAGCAAAGCCCCGCCGAGTTCTGGCTTTTTGGCCTCAGGAAGGGAGCGAGGAGTGCACGCTGCAGTTAGTGTCACCCTCCTCTGAAAAAGTGGAATTAAAACACTTTCAAGTGACAGAAAAAGTGTGATTAATCATCAGCAAGCTTTGCTAGAAATGGCTTCTGGGGACAACTCACGGCCCACCTGTTCAGGGTGCTGGCACGCACCGAGGGTGGGACTCGAGGGTACAAACAGGTTCCCCAGAGCAAAGCTGATGGTTCCCGTGCGGGTGAAGGCCACCGCTGCGGCCTTGTCGCCAGGTCCCAGTTAGCTGAACTAACCAGTCCTTTGTGTCGGGGATTGGCAAACCATGACTCATGGCCCACAAGCTAAGAATGGCTTTTACATTTATCGATGGTTGAAAAAATCAAAAGAATATTTTGTGATATGTGAAAATTACATGAGGTGCAAATTTGGTATCTATAAATAACACTTAACTGGAACATAGCCCACTTGTCCATTTAGATATGAGCTATGATTGCTTTTGCATCGTAACAGCAGAGCTGAAAGTTGAATAGGGTTCCTCTTTCTCTCTCTGTCATTCTCTCTCTGTCTCTTTCTTTTTTTCTCACTCAGGAGTTGTGCAGAGACCCTGTAGCCTGAAAAGCCTAAAACATTTTCTGTCTAATCCTTTCCAGATAAAAGCTTGCCAATTCCCCACTGGATATCACACTGATGCATAAAGGTAGAAATAACAGCTAAAGGAACTCACATTTCCAAAGTACCACTGAGCGCACATGCCAGACGTGGAAAAGCGCAGAAACCGAACGGGTTGACGGTGCACGTGCAGAGCTTTTACCTGCAGCACGTGGCACTCCACGCAGCAGAAAGGAGAAAGATCACTTTTCCCAGAAAGGAAAGGGATACTAATCCATTTAATCAGCGAGAATCAGATACTGTTCATGTTTTCTGCTCTCGGGTTGGTCTTTTCCATGGGGAGTTAGTGAGAGAGAAAAGGTGCACAGAGTCAGATGCTACACAGGGGACTTAGTCAGCTTGCACATAGCGGCATTAAAACTCCCAGAACGGATTTCCAGAACGGAGCCCTTGCCTGCCTTTTCTACTCCTCTAACCTTAGAACCTCCACACAGTGAGCCCTCAAATGTGTTGATTGGATGCATGAGAATGAACTCTGCACACATTTACGGAGAAAGTTGGCTAATATATCTCCTGTTTTCTTCAAGCTGTGGTGTTGAACAAAAAGAACCATTTTGAGCCTCTAATTGCCTTGGGGACGCTGCAGTAACACTTGAGACCTCTGGTCAACCTTATTACCCGAGCATTCCAGAGCTAGTGGCCCCAAGCCCTTCTCGGTGCTTACATAGAAGGGCAAGTACGGCTACTATTTAGGGAAGGCTCCATGGGAAGATTTAGTTCGGATTCCAGCTTGTGGGGTTAGTCATCATCAGAAAGGCCTTGGCCAGTATGAGCAGTCATGTTTACAACCTAAGTCAAATTCCTTATCTCCTCTTCCTGCAGACAAAGCTCTTTCCTCCTTGAAGTGTTTTCCAAAGACCACTGACGATGTGGGAAGAAAATACCAACCAAAGCGACAGAAAACCCAAATATTCTTATTTACGCAAGGAAGCCATTTTATCTTCATTCACTAAATGCCAAAGAAGTTCATTGATCCCTTTGCTCTTTTTTTTAAAGGATTTTATTTATTTATTTTTAGAGAAAGGGGAAGGGAGGGAGAAAGAGAGAGAAACACCAATGTTCGAGAGATACACGATTGGTTGCCTCTTGCCTGCCCCCACCTGGGGACCTGGCCTGCAATCCGGGCGGGGGTGTCCAACCTTTTGGTGTCTCTGGGCCACACTGGAAGAAGAAGAGTTGTCTTGGGCCACACATTAAATACACAAACACTAACAAAATCTGATGAGCAAAAAAAAAAGTTTTAAGTAAATTTACAATTTTGTGTTGGGCTGCATCCATAGCCATCCTGGGCCGCATGTGGCCCGTGGGCCGCAGGTTGGACACCCCTGGATGTGACCTGACTGGCAATCAAACTGGCGACCTTTCAGGTCACAGGCTGGCACTCAGTCCACTGAGCCACACCAGCCAGGGTGATCCTTTTGTTCTTTTTTTTTTTTTCCCTAATTGTAAACATTAGATTAACTAAATTATCTGAAACATTAAACCTGAAGAATGTTTTTGTTGTCTACCCAAAGAGAGATTCCATAACTCAATTTCTTGTTTTGTAATCTTTTCAACTATAAGAGAAAGTTCATTTAGAAAGTCACAGAGGTAGAAGAAATGAGTGGTAGAAAAAAATGGGCTCAGTAAACAAGTTACAGAAGCAAAAGAAGGGCCCTTGTTGCTTAGGAGAAAGAGACGTAAAGGTAACATGCCTGGGGGGTGGGGGGAGGGGGGAGGAGAGGGAGAGGGAGAGGGGGAGGAGAGGGAGAGGGAGAGGTATAGGGAAAGGTTCACAGGCATGCTCCTGGGAGGGAGGGAGGGTTGCCTCCACTTGAAGTTTTAATGAGGATCTACCAAGTACCTTACGTGCATTTTGCCGCGTTCGGGGGAAAAAGGAAATAGCAGAGGTGAACACGATGAGCCCCCAGACGCCAGCAGCTCAGTGTGATAAAGCCGTTTTTTGCCTGTGACAGCATCACCCCCAGGGAACGGGAACTTCCTGCACCTGCATTCCACATGGCAGACAAAAAGAAAAATGTAAGGAATCTCTGCTCTCCTGGATAGTATTTACTTTATTTTTATGACAACAACAAAAATTCCCACAAGAGCACTTTGCAGTTTTTATGCTCTTGTTTCAGATCTTTTAAAGATTGTTCCTTAAGTAGTGTCAAGAGATAAATAGCCAGAACTCTACTGGTTCTTCAAGATTTTAAGTACAAACACACTACCAGCTAAGAATAAAAATTTCCCTTGGACTACCATAAAAAAGGGAGGAAATACAGAGAAGTAAGTCAGATCTCCAGGTTCTCTCCAAGTTCAGGTACTAAATATTAATTATTGTGTATAGCATGAGTTTGCCACGAGAAAACCCCAGTTTGGACCCTCTGTGACTTACTCGATCACAGTCCTAGGCAGCTCTGGGAGGAGCTCTCTGAGCCTCTGTCACTTCATGGCTACCTCATGAGACTCCTGTAAGAATCAAGGAAGGTGAGATACATAAAAATGCCTTTTAAATAATAATGCCCCACCAATTCCTTGAGAATAGAGACCGTGTCTTATTCCGTATTAGATCCCCAATATCTAGAGTAATGTCTGGTACACAGGAGATAGTCAATCACTTCATTTTGACTGAAGGAATGCTTTATCATACAGCTATGTTGTCATATAGCAACTTTTACTATAATTTGTGGATTAATAAATGGGTAGTAACTGAGTATGAGATGCCAAGTTGGAAGTTGTCCTTAGGCCATTAAGCTCTTATTCTAGGTCCTTCTCTCTAAAATATGATTTTCCTGACGGTAGAGCCCAACCTCAGGGTTTTATACACAGTAGACACCCCACAGCTGTGTGGTAAAGAAAACTGTACGTGCACATTAAGGAACAAAGTTACTCCAAGACTCATGATGTTGATACCTTTTATTCTGAAGATGATTTTGCGCTTCAAGTTTTCTCAACAGTTTGCGATGAACCAGCCACACCACTGCTTTCAGGTGTCCTGTGAACAATGGGGCCCATTCGTGGCCGAGTGCTGGAGCTCAGAGATAACGGAACAGCACTTCTCAGCGGGAGGGTTCTGATGGGGATCAAAGGCACACTGGCATCTCATGAACTTAACTTCCAGGTAATTAAACTGACCAGACTGTAGAATGGCGAAGATATCAGACAATTAAAAGACCAAAAGGGCCTGGCCTGGCCAAAGTTTCGGGTTCAATCCCTGGTCAGGTCACGTACAACAGCCAACCAGTGAATGCGTCAGTAAGTGGAGCAACAATGAGACAACGAATTGATGGCCTCACTCTCGCTCTCCCCTCCCTGCCTCCCCTCCTCTCTCACTCTAAAATCTGTAAGGAAAAAAATTAAAATTAAAATTAAAAAAAAAAATCAAGTAGGACTGGAGGCTCTGGGGAAGAGAGCAGCATGGATAAATTCTCAAGATCAAATGTCCAAAACTTCTTTTTTTAATTTGCAAAGTATTTTGTTTTTCTCTACATTTCCAATTTATAGTACTTGCCCTATTTCTTTTGGATTGTTCACCTTTTCTTCCCTCAATTGTATAAATTCTATGTAAACTAAAGGACTTAATCCTTCAGCTATTAACATGAGCTGCAAATATTTTTCTTAGTTTTTTAACTTTAGAGTATTTTAGACATATAGAAAATTTCCATTTTTAATAGCTCATTGAGATATATTTCATATGTCATACAATTCCAGAAGACTTACTTTTTATATAGTCAAATCATTAATCTTTTCCTTCTTTGCTTCTGGATTTTATTTTTAGGAAGGTTTTTTACAAGAAAACACGTAAGTTTAGCCTATTTTTTGAAAAAACTTTTGTTTTTATTTTTTGACATTTAAATGTTTATTCTATTTGGAATTTATTTTGGAACAAGGTATGTGGCAGGGATTTTTTTTTATTTCCCAAGTGATTAGCAGATATCACAATACCATATACATATATAATAATCCCCATTTTCTAACTGGCTTGAAGTTATCTTTATAATAACTTAATTTATATTTGTATTTTTCTAGAACCTATACTTTTTATTTTATTTTTTAATAAAAATTGAGCTTTTAGCATTATAAAATCAGTTTAACGAGCACTGTAAAAAATTAGAAAATATTTAATATTATACTCAAAGATTACCTTACTGTATATTCTATTTTTTCTTTTTCTAAAGATTTTTATTTATTTATCTTTAGACAGAGAGGAAGGGAGGAAGAGAAGGAGAGAAACATCAATGTGTGGTTGCTTCTCGTGCACCCTCTACTGAGGACCTGGCCCACAACCCAGGAACGTGCCCTGACTGGGAATTGAACCAGCGGCCCTTTGGTTCACAGGGCGGCACTCAATCCACTGAGCTACACCAGCCAGGGCTATATATTCTTTTGGGGTACTTTTCCTATGAAGAGATATGCTAATATGTGCATTTTTACCAAAATGAGATTATATATACATGCCGTCTTATAACCTGCTTCTTAATGATCTGTACCTACTCATTTCAGTAATTCTTTCTCTCATTTAACACCCATATATAAATTTCACCAACCTCAAAATGGTCTTTTACAGCTGGTTCACGAAAACCAGGATTTTACCCAGAACCATGCATCTGGGCATCATGTCCCGTAAGTTTTCGATCTTGATAAAGTGGAAACAGAGTGCAGATCTCACTTGCGAGGCCCAGGCCCTGGGCTCCTCCCCAGGCCCTGGAGACCGTGCTCCCAGTGCGCAGTGGGGCTTTCACGGAGCCCGCACAGGGCTGCGTGTCTGCCACGGCACGGGAGGTCCCTCTACCAAGCCAGCACAACCTCAGACTGGACCCTAAGGCAAATACTGGCTACACAGGAAAGTGGCGGTCAGTTCGCAAATATGAACCTTTCAGATAGAGCGCAGAAGGAAGAACATGGAACAGAGGATGACCCCTGTCGGATCCTGCAGGAAGAGGCGATTCATGTTCCCCGAAGGAAACGGTGTCAGTGAGGCGACAGGACTTGTGTTGCTCAGGGATGGTTCAGGAATCAGGGCCAACAATTAGTTTCAAGAACCCAAAAGAAAGACACCAGAAATTCAAAGTGCAGTAAAGCTCATGAACTTTTATGCTTTCCTATAGGAGCTCTTCAAAAGCAATTTGCCAGATTTTAAATTCGTTTTTTACCAGAGCTCAGGTTTGGATATTATCCGAATCAAATCCCTGGTTTGTGAGAAAGTTCTCACAACGGATTGAGGACGAGGTAAGCAAAGCAGTGCCCTGAAAACCCTTCACAGCCCACCGTTGCAGCCGACTCTGTGCTTTCTCCATGCGTGCCTCAGAGTAGCCTGTGAATAGAAGACGTTTGGGTAATTTAAACAACGCAGAGTAGAATGCAAAATGAGAGAAGCAGGCTGCAGGACAATAAAAGGAGCACGGTG
Organism: Desmodus rotundus; assembly: GCF_022682495.2. Taxonomy (NCBI): domain Eukaryota; kingdom Metazoa; phylum Chordata; class Mammalia; order Chiroptera; family Phyllostomidae; genus Desmodus; species Desmodus rotundus. Next base: position 91,914,642 of record NC_071395.1, on the reverse strand, counting down.
TCATTTGTGATAAAACAGAGTGATACCTTGTGCTTGAAGATGATCTGAACTCACAGCAGACCATGTCACCTCTGGGACGTGGGACTGGGCGAAAGACGCGAGATCCTTTCTTCACTCTACACGTATCTACCTATTTTTGGATTTTATTTTGGTTTTTTCCTTTTTCCTTCTTTAGTTCTTTGGGATTTTTTGTTTGTTTTTTTGTTTTCTTTTTTTTATTCGTTTTTTGTTGTTGTTATGTTTTTGGATTTTAAAAACAATTTTTCCCCTCTGATGCCTCCCGCAGACCAGCGGACAGGCACTGAAACGGGTGCGAGGCAGAGAGAGCGCAGACACCCAAGCCCGCTAGCTACTGACCTGCAGGCGCTTTAACGCTGGCATCAGGGTAGGCCTGGCTCCAGTGCGACACCAGGGCTCTTTTTCCAGGCTTTGCCTGTGGGTCAGAGGGGGATGCGGCCTGGGGAATCTGAGTTGTGACCCAAAGTGGGTGTCAAAGTGGGTGTCACATTTATCTTTAGTCAAGGCCTTACTAGGCCACCTAAATAACTTAAAAATAATTAAAAAAAATACACATACCATAAAATTTACCACCTTAACTTTTTTAAAAAAAGTTTTGGATGGTGCCCAAATAAAATGTCAGTTGGCCAATTTCATACAGATAAGCTTTCACATTTTGTTTGCAGATAAGTAATTTCTGCAGAAATTACAGGCCCTCCCTTGTAGCCTCTGGGGATGATTCAGTAGATGGAAAACCCTAATTACGCACCACCCAACATTCATCAAATTTATTTTGAACTTACTTTTTAAACCATATTTGATTTAATCCATCTTAGCCATTTTTAAGTGCACAGCTCAGTGGCATTAAATATATTCATCCCACTGCACATCCATTCCTACAACCTATTTCCAGAACACTTTTCATCTTGCAGAACTACAGCTCTACCCACTAAACAGGAACTCCCCATTCCCCGCACCCCTGGCCCAGGCCCTGGCAGCCACCACTCTGCTTTTCGTCACTGTGAACTTGGCTACTCTAGGGGGACTCACACAAGCGGACTCATACATGTATTTTTGTGTCTGGCTTCTTTCATTTAACATACTGTTGTTCTCAAGGTTCATCATCCATGTTGTAGCATACTGCAGCATTTCTTTCCTTTTGAAGGCTGAATAGTACCCCATTATATGTACCCCACATTTTGTCCGTCCACTCATCTGTTGATGGACACTGGGCTGCTTCCACCCCGTGACTAGCGTGAATAATGCCATGAACGCGGATGTATTGAAAAAGTCCCCACCTCCAATCCTTTCCTACATAAACCCAATTACTGGGTCGTATGGTGATACTATTTTACTTTTTTGAGGAACTGCCCTACTTTTTTTTTTCCTAGGCAGCCATATCATTTTACACGCCCAGCAACAGTGCACAAGGGTTCCAGTCTCTCTACAACCTTGCCAATATCTGTAATTGTCTGGAATTTTTCAAAGTGGCCCTTCTAATCAGTGCAAGGTTGTTCAAGTAGCTTTTTAAAAATAAGTTTTTGGGGAGAAGTTATTCCAAAAGCTTTTTCAATTTAGAAAAAGACAACTTCTTTCCTGAGAAAAATGTTGCTGTCGTTCTCAGCATTTCCCACCTGAACCAAGAGGTATTTTTCTACTAAGATGATATCAATTTATCTAAGTTTTTGATAGGTTAAATCTGGATTGCTGTTAGTGATTAATAGGAGTGGGTGTAGACTGTTACATTTTGCAAAGCCACCCAAGTGGTTTCTTATTTTAGAATCACATGGCCTGAACATGAGGACTGACGGAATACACCCAAGAAAAAAGGAAATGAATCAGCTATGAAGGAGAGGAGATTGGGAAAGAGCCTGTAATGAGTTCTATCACTTGAACTTCTAGTTAAGTACACAGATGTACAGCTGCATCACTGGGAAGCTTTAGTATTTGACTTCAAAGATCACAGAAGCCCTGACTGGTGTGGCTCAGTTGGTGAAACATCGTCCCACAAAGCAAAAGGTCGCTGGCCCGGTTCTGGGGTCAGAGCACATGCCTGGGTTGCGGGTTCGGTCCCCGTTGGGGTGAGTGCAAGAGGCAACCGATTGGTGTTAATGTCTCTCTCCCTCCCTTCCCCTCTGTCTAAAGATAAATAGATAAAATCTTTAAAAAAATATATTCCTAAAAACAAAAAAAAAGGTCACAGAAGACAGAAAGGTAAAAACTCTTGGGAGTTTTTAAAACTCAAATCGCCCTTTTTTGCAAAATGATGAAATGGTTACAATAAGCAACTGAAGAAAAGACCCTCTGTGTAACACCGTATAACAGTAGTAAGACAGCCAGCATGGATGTCTATGAAATATTAATTTGTTAAATCAAAAGTCTTACTTGGAAGCAGGAAAACAATTGCACGAGAGCTAATCTGATTTCTCCGAACATACTCTTCCTATGATCATATTGAAGAAGTTCAGTGACAAAGGTTACGGAGGAAGAACAAGGTGACAACAGCTTTGAACTTGGGATTGAAGGACTAGGTTTTGCACTGCCGGTGTGTCACCTCCCCAGCTGTGTAATCTGTGTGAGTCACCCACCCGACTGAGCTTCAGTTTCCTCATCTGGAAATCAGAGATAATATCACTTATTTCAGAAAACTATGGTAATAGCTTTATCACACCTATCATTTAATAGGTGTGACAATACCTGGCATACAAAAGATACTGGATAAACGTCAACTTTATTCCCTTTTCCAAAGTAGAGCCAGAGTCACCTAGTTATTTTGTAGAGCTTAAAGCATGCATACTTCGGCTCCGGAGAGTGTTTCTCAAAGAGTGACTTGAATCAGAATTTTTCATGTTCCCTCGGGAAACACATTTCTTTCCCATCTCAGTAACTGGCTCCGCCATCCAGCCATCCAATTGGATAAGCCAGACCCACCAATCAACCTACAGTTTTCCCCCTTTCTTCACCCACCACGTCTATTGGTTCTACCTCTAAAACAGATCTCAAATCCAGCCACTCTCTCCTTCTCTTCTCCCACTGACCCCTCTCTCTCTCCATCCCAGCTCTTTTCAATCTATTTCTCCTCAGCAGCAAGAATAATCTTTAGAAATACACGATATCAAAAGTACAGCACAGGGAACACAGTCAATAATATTGTAATAACTGCAGTGCCAGGTGGGTACTTGACATATAAGGGGGGGGCACTGGGTAAAGTGTATGATTGTCTAAGCTCCATGCCACACACCTGACACTAACAAAATAGTGTTGAATGTAAACTGTAATTGAAAAATTAAAAAATATATATACTACATTGCTCTTCGACCTAAAGCCCTTTAATGGCTCCCCTTTGCACTTGGAATAAAATGCAAATCCTTTACATTTCCATCAGGCCCAACCTGATCTGACCAGCTCTCTAGCCTTCCGATGCACCTCCCGCTGACTTTGCTCCAAACACACTGGGTTCTTTCTGCCCCTGACCACGCCCGGCAGGTCCCCACCTTTTGTACTCCGCACTGCCTCCCTCCTCCCTCAGGTTTTATCACACACGTCAGGTTCCAGTGTGACACCCCTAGAGGCCTTCCCAGGCCACTGAAGCTAAAGCTGCTCCCTGCCCACTTAACCCACTACCACATTAAAATCAGCCATAAGTAAGTTATTTCCTTGTCGGTTGCCTGTCTTCTCCCCAAGGAAGGAGCTGCGACTTGTTGATCACTGTGTCCACAGCGCCTTGCCCGGTGCCTGGCACAGGAGGCACTCGAATGTTTGTTGAATGAATAGCTAAGTACATTAATGATAAGAAAGGGGTGAAGGTTTGGAAGTCTGCATCTTGGCCAGCTCCCCAGGTGAGTCGGTCAGGGAAAAGCGGGAAACAGAGGCACACTCCGGTTAGCACCATGAGTGTTGTTTATTAAGAGGTCATCTACGGAAGTCTGAGGAAACAACCAGGGTGCTAAAAAGCCCGAGGACCTACTGGGCCTACTAGCAGAGCTCTTACCATCTCCCGCCCAGAACGGAGAAAAGTAGGAGCTGTTACTGGAAGGTAGAAGGAGAACGTCCTGGAGACAGGGCCACCTTGAAATGACCTTGCCCTTCAGTCAAGGGGCTCAGTCAGCCCAGAGTGATTTTCATAGGAAAGGACCTGAGAGAATCTATACCAGCCTCCCTCTGCTCCCTCTCTGATCGTGTGCTCGGGATCCCCACTGACCAAACAGGACGGACAACGGGACTGGGACCAGGGCTCTGGTGGCATTTTATCGGAAAGGTTTTATTAACACTTGTCAGTTCTCGGGGTTAGATTCACAAATGTTTACTATCATTTTTTGTTTTTATCTGAGATTTCTTAATTTCTCAGAAAAGTGGTGGTAGAGTTTTCCATCTACTCCCACAGTTACCGATGGGAACGTGGACCACCGACAGCGAGATCGACATTGTGCAGGCCGCGTGGGAGAGCAGTGAGTACATCTGACACGTGGGAATTTTCTCTTCTGTAGCTTTTATTTGAAAAAGTCCACTTTTCATAGGATCACATAACCTTCCCTTCTCCCCGGTTTTTGGTGTTCCTCTTGGCATTGAATGGTGAAATGAAGACAAATTAGAAAACTCAGAGTGGGTGGGAAGGTTAAGAAGACCCAGCCACACCAGTTCCAGCCAGGTGGCCTCGTAAAGTCCTTCATTTCAGCTCCATCCAAAAAATGGGAATGTGACATCTACTACTCTACCGCGTTGTTGTAAGAAACACATGAGAATGTATGTAAAAGTGAATAACATCTAAATATTTATATAAATGTAACATTTATATAAACGTAACATGTTACTATTCAGCGATACCCAAACTTCCAAACTCATTGTTACGTGAAGCTTAATGTGAATTTAAACATAGCAAAGGTTTTTTTGTTGTTGTTCTCTAGCCACCTGTGGGCTTGTCTGGCATCAGTTGTCTGTAAATCTCCAAGTAAGTATCCTAGGAAACTAAGGAATACACACGGTTTCTGACAATTCCTGGCCACACAAGACTTCTCTCCGAGCCCCTCCGTGGTTAGCTATTAGTGCTTCCTTCTCCAACTCTGACATCCTCAGTTTACCCTGCCCATTTCCAGCTCTCCCACTTGAACCGCCATCCCCATGTGTATGGACTGAAATGTGTCGTGTCCCCCTGCCCCCCCCCCCCCCCCCCCCGACAAATTCATGTGTTGAAGCCCTAACCCTCAATGACTATATTTGGAGATAGAGCCTTCAAGGATGTACTTCAGATTAAACGAAGTCCTGAGGGAAGTGCTGTACTGATGTAATCCGTCAGTAATCTGACAGTACTGATGTCCTTGTAGGGAGAGGAAGAGAAACCAGAGACCTCTCTCTCTGCACACATTCAGAGGAAAGGTCATGTGAGGCTATAGCTAGAAGGTGCTGTCTCCAAGCCAAGAACAAAGGTCTCCAGATACCGATGCTGTACCTTGATCTTGGACTTCCAGGCTCCATAACTGAGAAAATAAATTCCTTTTAAGCCACCCAGTCTGTGTATTTTGCTATGGCAGCCTGAGTGGACTAAAGACACCTTAGCTTTTCTGTCCTCTCTCAAGTGCAAAACATCCCAGTTTTTTAGACTCTGACTTTACCCTGGAGTGTGGGGAACTGTTCCAAGCGTGGGAAATGTGGCTCAGCCCCCACTCGGAAAAGCCAGTGGGGAGCGAGGTTGGCGGGCAGGACCCACGTCCATGGATAGGTTCTCCAGTGGGAAATCAGGCCTGCATTGTACCTAGACTGCTATGAGACTTGCTCTTGCTAAACTCCCTCACCCTGAGGCAGCAAATGTTTATCTTCCTAAAATCTGAGCTAGACCTTCCAGGTATGGAGCATAGCCGGTTTAGACCATTTCTCCTTTTACATTGCAAATATCCTTCTTTGAAGTATTCAGCAAGATCCTCTCCTTTGTCTGTAAAAGATAACCACCCAAAACAAACCTATGCATAGTAAATGAGGACCATCTTTTGACGTAAGAGGCCTAGAAAAACAATAAAAGCCTGTCAAGGCAAGGGTTGGGGTGCTCTCCTCTTGAGAGAGTGGCCACGCTGTCCCTTTTTCTCCACAGGATTTCTGTAGTCCTTGTGTATTTGCATATTGCAACCACAGCACCGGATCCTTGGGCCGGGATCCGCGTCACTGGAGTATAAGAAAAAAGATACTGCTTTGTCCTCTTAGCTCTTGATTGCCTACTAACTAGGCCAAAGGCCCTAAGGTGGGCAGGAATTGTTTTGTATAGTTCACAGGTATAACCCAGGTGCCTGGAATGGCAGGCATTCATACTTATTTCTTGAATAAATACAACCCATTTGGTCTTGAAAGAGACCTTTTCTCACACATCCTCTCTCTCCAATCTCTCCAATCTCTCCACTGGCTACTCATTTCACACACTTATAAGCCTCCCCATTCAGAACACAGCTCACTTGATACAGCCTTTTCAAATGTCCCGGTTCTCCAGTTCCTTTGAATGAGTGGCTCCCTTTTATTAGCCTTATTTAGTACCATTCAGTCCTCTTCAGCCTTTGCAATCTGGTATCAGTTCCATCAACTAGAGAGCAGAGTGAACCACAGTTGGGGCTTATTAATCTTTGGCCCTTGCATCTTTAGCCTGTTGGTTAAATTTATATCTTCCATACTCACCCCATCAGGATGACGATGGTGACTGGTTGTCAACCAAGCCCTAAGTTACTGATACCAGCACCTTACAACTCCCAGCGTCCATGCGGTCTCAGGAATTCCTCCCCAACCACTAGATGAGATAGGGTGAGCGTTCCACAGTTCTCAGCAGGCAGGGTCTACCGTCCCATTCCGGGAGGAAGCACATACAGAAGATAAACCATTCCCTCTTAGCAACCCCAAGAAAGATTTTTTGAGAACCATGCGTCTCAGGTGGAAGTTGAGGCAGGAGATAGAGTAGGAAACCCTGAAACACTGCCGCTGACACCAGTCAGCATCCTGATGTCTGAGAATCGTCTTGTGATTATAATAATTAGCATTGTGGTTTCCTCCACAAGTAGGCAATCAAGGAGAATTGTGGGAAATGGTGTGTGTAGAAGCTTAAAAACACTATAAAGCTAGTAACCCTTCAAAAGAAGGGAGCCACTCCCCAGCCAGAGGTGGCCTGATCCCATTTCTTGGGAAGTATACTTTCCTTAATAAATTCCCCACTTACTTTGCTTCACAGTATCTGTGTGGTCAATCCAGTTCTTTGTTCGCAGCCACCAGGAGCCTGGACCCCGTCTCCATCGGCAACACATACATCACATCTATCTTTTTTCCCCTTGTACCTCCGGGTCTCATAAGTGACTGACCTGTAAGAGGTGCTCAATAAATATTTCCGGCACAAATTAATAATAATATTGATTTCCTATTTCCTCAAGACAGGGAATTGGTGATTGGAAGATAGGAGTGGGAAAGAGAAGTCTCACTGTATATCCTTCCATACTCTGCAAACTAGTAAATGTATTGCCTAGTCAGATAAATTACGTTAAAATTGGGGGGGAGGCAGTTACAATTTTCAGGCTAGAGATGGTGGTGGTTTGTACTAGGAGGGGGCAAGTAGGTTTGGAAAAAAGTACACAGATTCTGTATCTTGGATTTCATGATTGGGTGAGGGAGTGAGGTCTGCTACATAAGAATGTTCATTATAGCATTATTTGTAATAACTAATAAGAAACAACTTAAATTTTTAATTTTTAAAATGATGGCACATCTACTTGATTAAATAGCATTCCATCTTTTGAAAAGAATTTATAACATGGGAAACTGTTCATGTTATACTCAATGGAAACAATATAAAAGTGTGTATACAGTATGATTATGACCATGTGAAAATGCCCCAAACTATGCATTATAAAAAAGAAAGAAAGTAGAGCAAAAAAATTAACAAGTAAATAAGTTGTGGAATTATAATTTTTTTAAAAGTCCAGGTCGGTCAGTCTCTGGATCATATCCAAAGCAAAGCCATAATCCCTCTTTCCTCATTTGTTGGAAAGGAGAAAGTGTGGGTTCTTTGGTCAACTCCAAGTTGGCAGTGAAAGATTTTTCTCAAGAAAGCAAGCAAAATTTGGAGAAGAATCAACTGAACATCAAATGGCCTACAGAAGCTAGAAAAGGTTTTATTTTAAAATTATTTTGTAAAATCATTTCCCTCTATTAGTGTACAAAAATTAGAAAAACCTAAACAAAATTTTAAAAGTCACTCATAATTCCATCATCATAAAAATCACAATGAACACTTTGATAGCTATCATTTCACCTTTAAAATGCATTTGTATAGCCCTGGCTGGTGTGGCTCAATGGATTAAGTTCCGGCCTGAGAACCGAAGGGTCACTGGTTCGGTTCCCGGTCAGGGCACATGCCTGGGTCATGGGCCAGGTCCCCAGTAGGGGACACTTGAGAGGCAGCTACACATTGATGTTTCTCTCCTTCTTTTTCTCCCTCCCTCCTCCGCTCTCTGGGAATAAATAAAGAAAATCTTTAAAATGTGTATGTATAAACATTTTTGTTTACACAGGAAACAGTTTTATGGCACAGTCTTTGCACTTAATATTTCATGTCTGTAGATTGAAAAAACAGTAATGTTTTAATTATATCACTATGGATCTATCAATTTATTTAACCAGTTCTTTAATGTTGCATATTCAGGTGGTTTCTAACTTCTTACTCTGCATATGTATCTTTAGGCACTTGTCCTATTATTTTCTTAGGATAGTGTTCCTAGAATTGGAATTTCTTAATTAAAATATGTATTCAGATTGATCCTCAGTGTTCTGCCAATTTACACTCCCACCGACAGCTCATGAGTGCCTGTTTCTCCTTGCCTCTCAACAATGCTTTCATGCGTGTCCTCCTGAGTTGGAAACTAGTATCTCACTTAATGTTTTTTTTTTTAACATATAGGTCTTTGATTACTAGAGAGGGTAAACATTTTTTGTTGACTGTTTACATTTGTGGATTACTTGTCCATATCTTATGCTCCTTCCCAACCACTTATTTTTCTTGAAAAGTTTTGACCAGAAAGGACCATAAACCTTCGAGGAACTGACTGAATGAAAAAGGCTTAGAGTAAATTAAGAAAGGAAGGGAGGGAAGGAAGAAGGAAGGGAGGAAGGAAAAGAGAAATCAAAGATTATGAAAGCAAGAGTTCATATATTAAATAGAAAAACTAAGAGCAGCTCTGGTCAGACTGGGATTGGTAACCTGCTCAGCCTGCTCCGAGCCTGACCACCCCACTCACCCAGCAGAAGCTGTCTTCTATCTTAGGGCTTTAAGAAACTACATTTAAAACTATTGTTACTCATTAAAACTAATGAGAACAATGCATTTACAATTTTTTTTAAAGATTTTATTTATTTATTTTAGACAGAGGGGAAAGGAGAAAGAGAGGGAGAGAAACATCAATGTGTGGTTGCTTCTCATGTGCCCCCAATCAGGGACCTGGCCCACAACCCAGGCATGTGCCCTGACTAGGAATTGAACTGGTGACCCTTTGGTTCGCAGGTCAGAGCTCACTCTACTGAGCCACACCAGCCAGGGTATTTGCATTCTTTTCATGAACAATGCAATGAATTAAATTATGCCTGTTTGATAGAGTTCTGTATTTACTAAAGAAAATGAAGGCATAAATGCATGGGAAGGTATGTTATCATCCCACCTCACTATGGTATGAATTATGTTATTCACCTCATAGGCAACCCATTCTTGTAGCAAGTAGAATACTGCATAGAGAAGGAACTAACATCGCCTCTAAAGGGCTGGCTTTGCAAATTCATCTGCATAAAACACACAAAACTCCTAAATCTATTTCTCCACATTTGCCCTTTCATCTAGGGGCTAATATGCCTGCAGCACAGCCAGTCCAATGCCTTTCTGTCATTTCAGAGAGCACCAAGTTCCTCATTTCACTGCCACACTGGTTCCCCTCCTCAAGTTCCATGTTTTCTTGCTGCTTTGGAGTTGGCAGTGACTTCACTTCTCCTTTTGGGTTCAGCCAGTCACCGAGTCTTGCTAACCCTTCTTCCCTTTCAGAGACACGGAAAGTCGGTTGGTGTTCCTGACTCACGCTGCCACTGCCTTTATCCGGGCCTTTATCACTTCACGTCTGGGTTGCTCAAGTCTCTCACCCTATAGAGTATTGCGTGTTAATTTTTATGCAGTCTAATGTCATTTGAATTTGTTTAGCCTTCTGACCTGGTTTCTGTTGTATTCTCCAGTCTAGGATTTTAGCTTTATTTGAGATCATAGTGTGAGGGAGGAAGAAACCTTCCTCTAACCTCAAGGTTTGTTCCGCTGGTGTAATAATTGCATCTACATGAGACAATGAGAAAATAACCAAATGTAATACACATGTATGCATGGGAGCCCCACACACATGAGAGTCAGAGTACCACATACATGGGAGATTCAGGGACATAAAGTCACGAGGTACATAAGACATTCTAAACTAAGGATGAGGTAAGCACCTTGGAATGTCACTGCAGGACGATACGAAGAGCGGATGTTCAGTAATTAGTAGTTCGCCTGGCCACATAGCCAGGTCAGAAAATGGTTCTCTTTGACCCTAGCTAGTGTGGCTCAGTGAACTGAACACTGGCCTAGAGACCAAAAGGCTGCCGATTCGATTCCTGGTCAGGGCACACACCTGGGTTGCGGGCCAGGTCCCCAGCTGGGGGCATGTGAGAGGCAACCGATTAATGTTTGTCTCACACATTGGTGCTTCTCTCCCTCTCTTTCTCCCTCCTTTCCCCTCTCTCTAAAAATAAATAAATAAAATCTTAAAAAAAATGATTACCCTTTGATAATCTCTTATTATGGGCAAAGCCCCTAATTCAGATTCTTCCAGGGAGTTGTGGGGAGGGGGGAGAAGTTTCTCTTGAGCTCATAGGGTCTTGCTTGCTTTTTAAAATTTTGTTTTTATTTATTTTTTAATTGAATGTATTGCGGTAACATTAGTTAATAAAATTATGTAGGTTTCGGGGGTACAATCCTATAACACATCATCTGTATATTGTATTGTGTGTTCACCATGCTATTGCTTGCCGTTAGCTCAAAATAATCTGCATACCGCAGAGACACATCTTGGAGTGATTCATCCTGAACCCCTACAACAGATGATTTAACTTTCCAAGTGTTAGTTTGTCAGTGCTTTATAAAAGAGGCAGAAAAGCTAAACGTTACTAGTGGCTTTATGAATTTTCTTGGTATGCTCTAAGCATTGTTTTTTACTTAATTTTTAAAAAAGTTTTTTTAATTTTTCAAATTAAAAAAAATTACAATTCACATTCAATAGTATTTGGTATTGGTTCAGGTGGCATCTAACATTTGGTATCTAACAGCATAGTGGTTAGATAACCATGTAGTTTACACAGTGGTCCCCTGATACGCCCAGAACCCACCTGGCACCCCCCCTCTCTGAATCCTGATCTCCTTTCCCACTTGGATCTGACCGCTTAAGTTCTCCTCTCGTTTTGGCGCCTGGTCTCAGACTACTATTTACATTTTCCTTTTGGCACTGAAATGATTTTCTCATATTACGGCCTAGAAGTTTTGGTTCTTGTTTTTGATGTCTAGAGTTTACCCACCCACTTAAGACATAAGACTTTCAGTTCAGAACAAACGCTTCAACCCGGCACTCCCCCTCAGTTGGTACTCTTATCTGCTGCAGATTCTCTCGACTATTTATTTTTTAATGTACCTTTCCAGGGCCACCGTGTCGCATAAGTCTAATGGTTTTCCATACTGGAACACACTGAGACTTGCTTTAAGTTCTCTTAACCCAGCTCTCCGCAGCCATTCTTTCTCTACAGTTGTGGCTACTAGATACTTAGCCCAATTTCTAGAACCAGCCCTAGCTAGAAATTAGAGTTTTAATAGCTCTGGGCCTCAGTACCAACTTACCTCTGTCATTAGTCCAGTGGTATCACTCTGTTCTTCAGTTCTATTAAATGAGTTTCTTTCCAAGACCTGGGTCCTAGTTCTGGTTGGTACCTCGTGTCCTGTTTTGCCTTGGTGACATGCCTAGGACTCTAGTCCTATAGGGAAGCGCTTACTGCTTCATGTGAAAACTCCTTCATGCCAATACCTTCCTGAAATGCCTGTCAACTGTTGTCCAATTGCCATACACTTGGGATACTACTGACACGGGGGACTATACCCGTAGCTGGTTCTGGCAAACCTAGTGCCAGCCTCATCTCAGCAGAAGGGTCTAATCACATCTTTTGACCACTTCTTTAGCCTTCCCCACCATGCTGCCCACCACGCCCAGCAACGGCTGTCTCAGAATGAAAGGATATTTAGCCTCTTTTAAAACATGATACCCCAATCGGAACAGTATTCAGATGTTTTCTGATAATGAATATCAACTCTCTTGTTATAGATACTATACTTTTATTAAGTGATTTAAAGTCAGTCACCTCGACTCTAAAATCATCAGACTTTTAAAATATGACTTTCTAAACATCTTTACCACACTGTGTACTTTATCTTCTACTGGTTGACACAAAATATATGCTGGCCCCACAATACGAACTGCTCCGAATTGTAACAAAGCAAAGTTTGGTAAGAAGAAATAACAAAAAGAATTCTGTCAAATATGATCAAAATGATCCCTGGGAACTGTAACTGTGAATTATAATAAAAGTGAAAATGACTGATTTAATAGATTACCTGCCCAAGCTATTTGTTCACGTGCCAAGAAGCAACTTCTTTGCCATAAAAGTGTTTCCAAATTTTCTTTCCTCTAGGGAGAGATAACAGGTGCATTCATTCATCAATTCATCACCTCATCAAATTCTGCAAAAGAAAATCTACAACGTATGTGTAGATTTACAATTGCAAACAACAATGAAGAACACTTACTTTGTTCTTGGAAAACTTTATTTCGGCTTAAACAAAAAAAGCAAACGTTACTGAGTCATCCAGGGGAAGTGAGAGTAAGCCCATCCTTGGCGGCGGTAAACCGGTGAGCTCCCAATGAGAGATGTGATCTAGGTAACAGACCCTAACTGATCCCCAGCGTGTTCACCTCCCAAAGAGATCACGAGAATTAGTGGAAAAGACCGGAAACAGCTTTACATGAGGTCACATCAGAAAACCTGAGCAAGTGATAGCTAATGCTGTGGGAGATTCTGTCTCCACGTTAATACTCAGAAGAATAAATTCTTAAAGGTCAGAACAGGTAGTTTACGCTGTAAGTGTTAAAAACAGTGATATGCACTTCCCTCGGTTTCACATTACTAGGACTGCGGATATTATTTAAAGTCTAGATGTAGGCCCAAATACTCAGTCACTGCTCAAAATGGAAAATTTACATTTCTTTACAGGAAACATAAAAATATGACTATTTGCACCTTATGTTAATTTACAATTGATAAGTCCAAATTTAATGTTTACCTCCCCCCGCAAAAAAAAGACATTGTTACACACCTGAAGAAGATTCCAGATAGAATGTCCATTCACAACAGCAACCCAGAAATCTAATTCAGTCTACGGATTTTATTTGTGGTCAAGTAATAAGCTTTCAGTTTACTCTTTGGGTCTGCTTTCTGCCAACGTGTACAACGTGTCAGATAACCACGTCACTGATTTCCCAGCTCTCCCTCCGCTGTATTTTCCCCCGTTAACTAAGATGTACCTAGAAATAACATGGCAATTCAAAATAGCTGGAGTGGACTTCAGTGGTTCTGTTTTACTAACTAGCTAACCTTATTCCAGTGAAATTATTAAATTATCCAAGAGTCTTTGATTTCAGAATTACTTAAAATAATAAAATCAGATACAGACATCTTGATCAATAATCTTCTACTTACATCTTACAATCAGTTATTTCTAAACAAACTATTTACAAATGTAAAATATGCAATATTATTTAAAATAAATACACAATATATTGTGTGTACATTCTCAGACAGGCTTAAAAATGAGGTAATAAAACTTAACTGATTAAACCTTTTACCATTCTGAAATGGCTTAGGAAAACGATGGTGAAAATTTTTTTTTCTTAGTTCTTTTCACGTTTTCTTTGAATGCTTCGAGGACTTCCTTTTCTACGCTGAAAAATCATGTAAAAAGTTCTTGAGCTTTGTTGGGTAGTCTGTCATCACCCCAGTGGCTCCCAAGTCAAAAGCCCTTTTGTATTCTTGTTCTTCATTTAGTACCCAAATATACACCTGAAAATTAGAAGCATGAGAAGCATGAGAAGGAATGTTAAGATAGAAAATCAGTTTTATAATAACATTTATCCACTACAATATCAGCACACGTAAGAAATAAGCTTTTACGCACGCAATTTTATGAAATCATCACTCTCAACGGGCACTGTCCCAGCCCTCTGCCTTCAGCTGCTCTCACCTGCACACACACCTGGACTTCACTGAAGGGCCAGTGCTTTCCTGTTCACTGTAAGGCAGAGCTTAAGGAGTCCACAAGTCAACCGGTAAAGCAGCACCAGCAGAGCCGGGACCACATTAAGTCAGTTACCAGCCCCTGCCCCTACACTTGGGTTAAACCGGTAAACTACGCTGTCGCCAAGAGGCATCATCCCAGAGATTTACCTGAATGCCGCGGGCAGTGAGGTGGTCAAACAAAGCCTTTCTCATTAGCAAACTAGAAAACAAAAGGAGAACAGATTTAGGTACTTCTTAGCCCTACAAAGGACTAAAATTAGTCCTTAGTCCTAATGTAGTCAACTTAGAGTTTATAATTCCCAGGTTGAATTTGATCCCAATGCTTCCGCAATATAAATAATGACCTCGAATAATAACCGATGCTGTGGATGCATTTGTATTTAACTGCTGGATCTCTCTTCACTGCTGCTGGCTGCCTGCTGGTGAATAACCAGGACCTTCTTTCTGCTCCTTGTTGTCACTAGATCCTCAAGAGCCCCATTCTTATTGAAGCAGCTCAATGCAGCCTGTGTCCCTAAATTTGCAAGTTAAAGTACGATGGTAAACTTGGGTCAAGTTTTATGACATCATAGTTCATTTACAGAATGATTAGACTTGTGTGAGCTCTCTTGGAAACCTAATGTCTATTAATTACACTATGCTCTATATAGCAAAAAAGCATTTTTTTAGCTCCAAATAACCAATTTAAAAGTGAACTTTTAGAATATAACTCTCTTGAGCAAGCTGGGAACTAATTCTACTGAAAAGTTACACATCAAATTTCTATTCTGTTTATGTTTATTAGAAGGATTAAAGAACAGAAACTAAACTAAATCATATACATTTAATCATGTGAATTAAAAATGTATCCTTGAAAACTAGAAATTAAATCAGGAATAAAACAAAAAACAATAAGCCCTGTAGCACAGAGAAAAGATGAAATTAGGTTTCCATCACTTTGAAAGAGGAGCTAAATTAATAAGGCTGTCACTAAGGACTGTTATTTACACATTCAAGGTTCCATTTTACAACAAAATATAACATAATAACTTTGTGTTTTTAACCTAAAAATAAACTCAACACGTCTTAGAAATTAAGGCATTTTCTTTAAAGTAGATGCCCAGCCCTGGCTGGTGTGGCTCAGTGGGTTGAGCACCCACCTGTAAACCGAAAGGTTGCTAGTTCGATTCCCAGTCAGGGCACATGCCTGGGTTGTGGGCTGAGTCCCCAGTTGGGGCATGCGAGAGGCAACCAACTGATATTTCTCTCACACATCGATGTTTCTCTCCTGCTCTTTATCCCTTCCTTCTCCTCTAAACAATAATCTTAAACAAATTTTTTTAAGTAGATGTTTAGTCCTAGCTGGGTAGCTCAGTTGGTTAGAGCATCATCCCGATATGCCAAGGTTGTGGGTTCGATCCCAAGTCAGGGCACATACAAGAATCAGCCAATGAATACATAAATAAGTAGAATAACAAATCGATGTTTCTCTCTCTTCCCGCCTTCCTCCCTCTCTGTAAAATCAATCAATAAAAAATAATTAAATAGCCCTGGCTGGTGTGGCTCAGTGGATTGAGTGCTAGCCTATGAACCAAAGGGTTACTGGTTTGATTTCCAGTCAGGGCACCTGCCTGGGTTGCAGACCAAAATCCCCAGTATGGGGCGAGTGACAGGCAACCACACATTGATGTTTCTCTCTCTCTCTTTCTCCTTCCCTTCCCCTCTCTCTAAAAAGAAATAAAATCTTTGAAGGAAAGAAAGGGAGGAAGGGGGAAAGGAAGGAAGAAAGGGAGAGAGGTACCCACCCTATAGGTAGGGCTTCCTTTCTGCTAAATCTTAGATTTTTCTGAGAAATGTGCCATTAGTCGATATACATTTTACATGTACTGTATCGCTCTACACACTTCTTTAATTATGCTTTTGACTAGAGGCTAGTGGAAACAAATAAGTAGAAGGGAATGGTTATACCATATCCCAGACCTACCATTAACTCGGTAGATAACCCCAAAGAAATCATTTAACTTTGGGTGGGTTGGTGCTCAGTTTTCTCCTGCAGTTCAATGAGATTATCCCCCCCAGATTCCCTAGTAATGAAGCTAGTTCTAAATGATTCATACACATCCATTTGTATAGTGGGTACTCAACACATCCTTGTTACAAATTACAAGTAGACAGCTCGCACTAAAGTTAAGTATAGTATTTAATAGATAGAGTTCAAACAACGACGGGAGTGTATATCGGGAAACTAAAATTCTTACATATCAGAAAGCCAGATGAGAAACTTCTGACTTTTGGACATTGTGTGTGGTTCTTTTAACCTGTGACAAAAATAAAATTTGAATCGTAAATTAGAAGTAGTGAGATAAAATAAAACAAGTTCAAAAAAACAAAAGTTAGCCTTGCACTTAGTATGTACTCAAAAAATATTTGTAGAAGGACAAACATAAATTAAAATAAAGCCCATTTGGGTTCTCTATTTCTCCTGATTCCAGGCTTCTTGCCACCACTATTCAAAGGTTAGAAAAAAAGTCGCCTTTCCAGAGACCCTGCGTGCCCGGGGCTCACGCCTCTTCTCTTTTTTTTTTTTTTGTGAAGTCTCGTTCTCTTGCTTTGTCTGCTATAATTCAATACAATGTATAGTAGATTTACACACACAACCAAACTTTACTATGGACTAAAAGATATTTGGGGTAGAAATGAGACAAAAAACCCTAAAAGCGTGTTTTTCTTCTTTCCCTTTCAGTATTTGAAGACCTAGGCCCTGTACTTTTTGATGATCCTGGCTACTGAGAGAGTACACGCCGTGCAGAGCTGTGCCGGGTTTCCTCTCCACGCTCTCTGACGCCGAGAGCGGCGCCACCACCCGCGTTGCTGTGCCCGGAGGAAACCTCTGAGTAGCCTCTCTGCTGTGGAGGCTTCTCAGCTTCTAGGGTTGACAGCACACAGTGACTCTCAGTCTCTCCAGGTCTTCATTTCTTGTTCTCCTTCTAACGCCACCTATCCATATATTCTCAGTATACTCCTGATTATCCACACTTAAATGCATTTTTCCCCTCTCTCTGAATTCAGTTTTTATTAGCTCTCTAAATAAAATCCTTTTTTCTCTAGCTCTAGCCAAGGTGGAATGTCCTGGTTGCTATTTCAGGAATCTCAGGGATTTAGTATCTCAAATATTAATTACCTCGTTAAACACAAATTACTATGTTGTCTTAGGAAGTACCCATTGTCTTCCATAAAAAAACAAACAAACCCCAAAACATTAAAACATACACACATAATATTCTACCTGTGTCTTAATCCATAATCACTTTTTAGAGACGAGATTAATTCTATGAAGTTTGTTCTTATGTCTGTATTTCAATAATATGCGCTTCTAAAATGAACACACAGAAGTAATCTAGAAAGCACAATAAATCCATTCCAGGCCAGAGGAAAGCTAAGTATTTTAGGAATAAATGGTTAGGAATCATTTTACTCTAGCAAATGAAAATTATTTCTTTGTTAACAAGAAGTGATTTCTATTGTTTTGTCTGAGAAATAGCTACAAAGGCTGCTAATAAATATTAACTGGGAACAGATAAAAATGTTTATCACTATGAAACTCAAACTGCCCTGGTTGGTGTGGCTCAGTGGATTAAGTGCCAGACTGCAAAGTAAAGGGTCGCTGGTTCGATTCCCAGTCAGGGCACATGTCTGGGTTGCGTGCCAGGTCCCTGATAGGAGACGTACAAGAGGCAACCGCACATTGATGTTTCTCTCCCTCTTTCTCCCTCCTTTCCCCTCTCTCTAAAAATAAATTAATAGAATCTTTAAAACACAAAATAAAACTCAAACTGGCCAGAAACACAGATGCTGAATACAAGGGTACTGACCAAATTGCTTTGCTTACCAACATTTTCTAATGATTAATGACTAATATTTCAGCTTGATTTTTCTAAAGTTCTGTTTGGGAATGAAAAAAATTTTCATGCAGGTGAAATCCATTTAAGTGGTCTCCCCAGGAACTCTGAATTCCTTTGTCACGGCTTGGTGGTTATTATTACAAATTTATAGTTAGAAATAACATTCTGAGGGCGCAGGATCATGAGCTAAAACTACCTTTCTTTAATAATAATGATAAAGATAATTTAATGAGGAAAAACTATCATTTATCGAGTGCTTATTATTTGCCAGGCAATGCTAAGTGTCTCATGCTTTTTTTCTTTGCAGTAAATTTGTGTGTGAAAAGCAAGGCTTCATACCCTGTAGAGAAGTTATGCATACATGGAAGAATCTTAGATAAACTAATTCTATTCTTTTCTGTCTCCCATCTGCAGAGGGTTTTTTGGGGTTGTTGTGGTGACGGTTGTTTTTCTTCCTAAGTGTATTAATACTAGTGGTGAATTTTAAGGTTAATGGAATTTCAGCTCCGTATATTTGTCAATGAATTAGGAAGAAAGGAAGTTGGAGGGCAATTGTTATTGGATGTTAGAGTAAGAGAATTATTAAACTTCAACAATTAAGCTCAATTCTTTTTACCTGATTTTAAGAAGTATTAAAGAAAGTCATTGTTACATGAGATGGGTCCAGATTAAATGCTTATAATCCTTTAAACATTGTTGCCCTGGCCAAGTGGCTCAGTTGGCAGGAGCACTGTCCTGTACACCAGAAGGCTGCGGATTCAATCCCCAGTAGGGGCACCTACGGGAGGCAACAGATCAATCTTTCTCTTTCACACTGTTATTTCTATTTTTCTCTCTCTCTAAAATCAATAAGTAAAAATCCTCAGGTGAGGATTTTAAAAAAATAGCATGGTTAACATAGGTCAGTTAATTAAACATGGAAATAACTACAGCAATCTATCCTTTATCATTAATGTTGATATTAAGGGGCTTTGTCTTCGTCCTCCTGCAATTGACAACTGATGAAAACAGGTAACCACTTACTTCAATATGATAGACGGCATCGGGATTTCAAAAAACTGTTCTCGAATGGGCACAAAGGGCAAGAGACCAGTGAAGAACAGGCCAAGAATGAGCAGAACACGCTGTAGACTGAAGAGTATGGGAATATCTGAATTCTAAAAGACACAGACAATATTATGTAACTTGAAAACTGCTCAAATAAAGGGGGTTATTTCACAACCTTCAAAATTTCCCAAGACTGTATCTTGACAGCTATTAAAAGTAGCCCTTGAGTTATCAATCTCCAAATGCACCACACTTAGAAATGGCCCGTCTGTGACAAGGGGTCAGTATCTATCTTGGAGCCCTATAGTGTTAACTGATGACACTAAAGTTTCTGTGTTCCTTGCTCTGTGTTTTTACAGTCCCACTTCTGTCTGCTGGTAACGGAGCTTATTACCACTAGAAATTAAACGCACCAAATCTAATGGAACAAGACGGAGAAATGATGATGCGAAACAGTAACCTTACTCCTGTTGAAAAATATGTAACTGTATCTGTATAGATATATATTAATACTGTTGCAAATATATCACCTTTCAACTATATTATACATCAAATATAAATAGGATTTTGTAAACTAGTCCAAGAATCTAACCACCATTTTAAGTTTCTATTGGAAAACGTGTTTAAGATCCCCAAGCCCTTAGAATGCCAGCTTCCTGTATGTGTGAACCCTTTTCTTCTTACAAACTGGAACTCTACACCCTCTGAACAACTCCCCAAACACCCCTCTCCCTGGCTCCTCCTATATTTGTCTCTAAAACAAATAAAAATTATGATAAATTTCAATTTTCTGTATAAAAGTAATATATTGAAAAATCATACAAAAAATTAACTTATTTTAAATATTAGCTCTAAATTACCCACCTCTTAATTTTTTAAAAAATAGAGTAGATAAGCTTGAGGATTTCTTTTTCCCCTACGTTTATATGCTGCTTTGTAGTATTTTCAGCTTATTTATATACAGGTGTGTCAGCTGCAACACAATACACAAGTCCCTGAAAAATTGATTTCTGCAAATTCATATCTTAAGAATAACAGGGCTTATGGGGAAAATGGGGTTGGAGGCTGGCCCTCAAAACTCATGCAACTTTGGAACCGGAGACCTAAAATCAGTAACTGGTACTTGTGAAGAGTCGTGCAAGGCTGCTGGTGGGAGAGGGCGGAGAGGCTGCTGCACATACGTAAAGCCTACTTGCCTTGATGAGGGCCTCGACCCCATCACGTACTTTGTATGTAACGCTGCTGATCTTGGACCTACGTTTCTGCCTTGTTTGTTAGGAAGGAAGGTCTTCCGAAAAGAATTCTTCGCATTTCAGAATTGCTACTTCTGTTACACTTCTGCACTATCACTTGTACTCCAAAATAGAGTCTTCAATCCTTAGAACATTTTAACATTTTGAATTTCAAATTCTCTTAGCTGACTATATAACTAAACTTGCTTACAGAGTCTTAACATACCATTTCAACACACATCAAAACTAATTCTTGCAGATACAGTTTCTTCAGTCAGAAAATAAGTACGGTTGGATGACCTTATTTCTTATACTACTGATAATCATGATCCTGGCTTAATTTGATCGATAATATTCGGCTTCATTTGATTGATTCTAGGTAAAGAAAAGCTTGAGCTACAGCTGAAGGACTAAATATTTTTCCTTAATTAAAAATTACACAAAAAATTCGCCTGGATGGTGTAGCTCAATGGATTGAGTGCCAACCTGCGAACCAGAGGGTCACTGGTTCGATTCTCAGGGCACGTGCCTGGGTTGAGGGCTGGGTGCCCAGCTGGGGGTGTGTGAGAGGCAACCACACATGGATATGTCTCTTCCTCTTTCTCCCTCCTTTCCTCTCTCTAAAAATAAGTAAATAAAATCTTTTAAAAAAATTATACCAAAAATTCAATTACCTTACAAATTACCTTAACAGACATTAAAAGATAGGAATATTCTGTTTTATGATGTACATAATAAACCATTGGTAAGCAACTAATATCAGCATGTGAAAACAATAACCCTGTAAGCCAGTCCAATTACACTGAACTTTAATGCAAAGGTCCATTTTCTCTATTAAATTAATTATCTATGAGTCCGTTATCTCCACTAGCAAACTTCTGGTTAGTTGCTTTCACTCGGTACCATTGGTTTTCATATCAAGGCTATGAAATAAGATAATTTCAAATAATTATTGCTGTAATAACTTACCACTTATAGACATAGAATAACAACAAAGATCATCCTGTATCACTTTTTGAAGAATTACCTCTCTGTAGCACTTTTCCACAATCTCGTAACTGGCATTACCCCACACCGTTATGTGTTCTCGTCTATACTGCTTCACCAGCTCGGAAACCTACAAATGGAAATTCAAGCTTTTATGCACGTGCCTCCTTGTAAGTCCACTTACACCATTTCATTTTTAAAAACCAAGTTATAACTGACTATCGGCCAGTGAACAGCACAAAATTTTGGAAGAAGCAATGTAATAAAATCAGATTACTTGACAAAATATAAGAAATTACTTACATTTTACCGTTATATGATTTATCTAATAGAACACAACTACTTGGTAATTTAACACGTACGAACTACAAATGAATCCAGTTGAACTAGAAGTTCATCATATAAACGCCAGAACCGTCGGCTCTCAGGAGCTCCCTTCTACCCACGACTGCAACATGACCGCTCTGAAAAGGGGCTTTCCTGCAGCACGGGGGTCCCTCCCACCGGGAGCTGCTTAGAACAGCAGGGACCCCGAGAGCCCTACCACACTGGCGTGAACACGATCAGTCTGTGCGGCCACCTCGCTAGTTGGTGGAATGGGAAGCAACGCGCTCAGAGCAGGCGGCGCCTTCGGTACCTTCTTGATCAGCACGCTGTTGTTGACTTTGATGTCGATGTTGATGGGGGTGGTGGGGAAGGCCTCGAAGACTTCCTTCAGTAGCGGGATCCGGTTATCTTTCCCTTCACACTGGCATGCTGCCAAAGCGAGATTTGTACATGTGGTTTTAGAAATTACTTTTTTCGATGATTAGAAGAGATAAAGCAGTAGTCATAATAGGACACTTACAAAATGATTAAAAGTATAAAAAAAAAAACCCAGCTAAAATGCAATTCAGATATAACCATTGTGACCGTTCGGTGTGCCTCTACTCTTTTCTGTCCTGTGCATAATTTACCTACAGATTTTCACCTCATCGTTTGCATCAGGAAAAAATAAATGTTGCATGTTAACACACTGTGTTTATAACTATGATTTAAAAGCGTTTCATTAAACTCTTCGGGGTAACTGTGGATTCACATGCAGTTGTAAGAGATAATACACAGAGTCCTGGGCACCCTTTACCCAGATTCCCTGATGGTAACCCTACAATACAACATCGTGACCACGGCACCAACATTGATAGAATCCACCAATCTTATTCTATAACTACTATTTTAAAGGTTTTTAAAACACTCCATTGAGCCCTGGACGGGTAGCTTAGTTGGTTAGAGCATCGTCCCCATACTCCAAGGTTGAGGATTTGATCTTCTGACAGGGCACACACCAGAAGCAACCAATAAATGCATAAATAGGTGGTACAACAAATCGATGTTTCTCTCTCTGTCCGTCTCTCCATTCCTTTCTCTCTAAAATCAATATAATTAAATAAATAAATAAATAAATAAAATCCTCCACTGAGTAGCCATACATCAATTTAATTATTTTAGTTTAACCACTCCCCTTAAAATGTATCAGTGTTTGCCCCTCCAAAATATGCTGCTTTGGTATAAGGATTATTTCGAACTGAAGGCAATTGAGAAGCAGATAGGTACAAAACAGGCTCTCTGCCCTCCCCCTACTTGCCTTAAAACAAGACTTAAATTTGTACAAAAATCAATCGCCAACAACTCTAGAGGTGTATCAGCACCAGAGGACTCTACAAAACAAACTACCGACGAGCCTTTATCTTCCGTTATTCTCCCATGTGTTTACCTTCCCGCCATTTGCCCCCTAGAAACTCAAAAGTCTTTTTCCTTTGTCTTGTCACTTCTCTGAAAATTTATTGGGTTTTACTTTTTTTTAAGATGTTATATAAACTCAGGTTGCAGCCATCTCTGAGTTTCTCCCATGAGACATACATAGTAACAAACTTCTGCTTGGTTTTCTCTTATTAATCTCTCTTTTGTTACAGAATCCCAGCTGAGAGTCTAGAAGAGTAGAAAGAAAAATATTTTTTTCCTTCTCTATACCCTACCCGTGGATATTGAGATTATTTCCAAAGTTTTGCTCTGATATCATCATTGAATTTTTCAGAGATCAAGAATAATAATGTTCAGGCAAGAGAAAAACATGCTAATTCAGTAATGTGTTGAAGAATTATGTCAATGCAGCTCAACTCAAAGAAAACTGAGTCATGAAAAGATTAGAAGAGGATTTTTAAACACTCTTTATATACTGAGGATTATTTTCTTTATTCGTTCTCTAGTCCCTTTTGCCTCTAATCATTTACACAATATACTATCCATACTATATAACTATTATAAAAATTTCCCCTTCCATCTGAAACTTCAGTTCTACTAATCTGTGAATAACCAAACAGTGAAAGATCCTTTATTTTATCATTATTGAACAGCAAACCAAAACAAAGGAGCATATCAAAAAAGTAAATTAAATCTATGTCAGGACATTAATTATAATAAAGGCTTATATGAATAAGACAAAAAAAAGGAAAAATCTGTTACTATTTTATCTGTTCTGTATCCTATTCCTATTGCCTTTTTCTTGCTCCTTCTAAGTCAGATGGGTCTCTGGGTCATTCTGATGGGACTGTCAATCATTTGGCTCTGTATCTGTGGCCACAGAGAGTACAACGCCCTGTAAGCATAACAGCATGGACACTAGGAGAGGTCTCCTGAAATCCTCAGCTGGATGGATCATGTACTTTTGACGTTGTCAGGAGTCCATCTTTACGTGGAGAAGGTGTGCCTAAAAACAAAGCTAACAAATGAAAGCAGAACAAAATGAAGATAGAAACCTACTATTGTTTGAGCCACTGGAATCAGTCATGTCTGAAGGCATATAACCTCTAGACTTCTCAGTTATGAAAACCAATAAATTCTTAAAACTTTTTTTTCTTGAGTTATCTTGAAATGGATTTCTAGCACTTATAACTAAAGAGTTTAAACTTATCATAGGCTGCAAAATTAATTGTTAGTACACTGGCTGTCAAAAACAGGACCATTCATCCTCGGTGGCAGGCATATGACCTAGGTCTGGCCAATCATAATAGTTTTAGCTCTTTATCCTCAGTGAATACTTCAAGGTGGACACATGGCCCACGCTGGGCCAATCAGTGTCTTTCTCTAGAACTTGCCCCTTGAAGCTCAGAGGGGAGATCTTCTTTTTCCCCTGGGGTCACGGTGCAGGCAGGATGTGAATTTACAGTTGTCGTATATTCCCTGCCACAGAGACAAAATCCATTTACAGCAGAAGAGGGTAAGACCCCAGAGAAGCAGAGCCATGAAATGAAGCAAAAAGAGTCCTTTGGGTGCCCCTGGATGTTTAACGTCAGAGCCACCACCACCCTAGACAGTTGATAATAAAATAAATCTTGTGTTTTCCCCTCAGCTAGTGTAAACTGATTTCTGTTACTTACTACCTAAAAAGTCTGAACATGATGTTCTGGTTCTGTACATTCAGTATGGCAGTCACTAGCTGCATAGGGTTATTTAAATTAAAATTAAATAAAATTAAAAATTCAGTTCCTCAGATGCACTAGCCACATTTCAAGTGCTCGTTAGTCACACGTGGCCATTGGCTGTTGTATTGGACAGTGCAAAAATAATTGATATCACTAAGGAAAATTCTCTTTAAACAGTGCCGCTCTAGTAAAAAATAATTCTGTTAGCTTGTTTGTGGAAAAATTAACTCAGCAATCAAAAGAATTGCCATGGGCAATAGATATTCACACGCAAGTAAGATACACGTAAGAATCAACTTAGAAAAAGGCCAAACAGACAAAAACTATGGAACAACAAAATGACCCATTACACCAAAATAATGTTGCATCAAATAGTGGGGGAAACGAGGAAATGAAAGCGTGCTAAGAAAAAAAAGGGTGTGCTAAAATGAGGATAATTCAATTAGATGTCTCAGCCAGCATAGAATGTTTAAAAAAAAAAAAAAAAAGAATTGGAGAAAGAAGCTTGTCCCCAGTATTGTTCTGGGCAGAGGATAACCAGGTCTAAAATAAAAGGAAAAATAACAAACAAGAGTGCTAGAAACTCATATAATACTGAATGTCAACTATAATTGAAAACTTTTTAAACATAAAATACAAGAACGCTAAGCAAGTATGCCTCAGGATGTGCTGAGTGAAGAGGCCGCTACCGCACGCTAAAAGTTTAAAACTGGTCATTGGCGCCGGCTCTAGGTTATCCAGAGCATTCTTTTCATGAAAAAGACTACTTTCGAGTAAGTCGGATGAATAATAAGCTCTTTGGTTAACACATTTTTATGTTCCTTCTTTTTACCGTAACCTGCAGCACATGGAAGCACGTGTAAAAGAAAACAATCCTTCTCCAGTGAAGACGGGAACCACACGAAGGCCTGATACGTGTGTTCCTCTGAGAGTGGACACTCTCTCTCGTCAGAATTTAAAGGAAGCAAGAGTTCTGAGCAGAGAAATGAGATAGAAAAAACTGAACAGCTTTTTGCCTAATCTGAGTCAAGTTTATACAGTACTATGTATTAGTCAGTTTCAAATACTGCACACTTCGTAAGTTGATGAGTTGAATGCAATATGAACTAAAGTTAATTATTTTTTTACAGTTGTCTCATGGCATTGCTATTAATAAGGCATTTGAAGAGGCTCCAGGTGGAGAGGCAGGGAGGTGTAGCTGAATACTGGCCTGGTGAGGAGGAGATCTAGGTTCAAGGCCTATCTCTGACATTACCCGCTGTGTGACCTTACTGTACATCTTTAGGCCTGTATCCTTATCTGCAACAGGGAGAGACTGAATCACATGGTCTCAAAGGCCTGTTCACATTCAAAAGCAGTATGACTTTATGAGGGAGGTAGAGCTTTTAATCTTTGTGGGGCTTTGTTCTACACAGGGAAAAACAGAAAAAACTTCACTTACGCAATTTTCTTAACCTTCACAAGTCCACAATTGACACAAATATCAGAAAAGCTTGGTGAGTAGTATAAAACTATTAATTACAAGAACGAAAACAGTGTTTCTCGAGCCAAGCTTCATGATGCTTACTTGGAAGGCAAAAATCAACAAACATCAGATCTAAATATCACTTAGAGATAGCTAATTTAAACAATTTTCTAATTTTTCTTTGCCTTTCCAAAATTTTCCAAAGAGAAATTTTACTGGCCAGTTTTAAATCTAATTCACAGAGCAGTTACAGGTATTTTTGAAAATTAATATCAATAGATCCTTGACATTTAACCAAAGTTTTAACTATATGCAAGCCACACCATGGACCATACCATGAAACATCTAAACGCTTTACCGAGTTACATCTGAATCATTCAAAACATGAGGCTGAACCGTGACACTGAGGGAGCCTGTGCCTCGAGGCAGTGTATCTTCCATTCTAACCCACTCCGTTCTAACGTAACCGACAAACTGGGGCCAAGGGACACGTTTCTCTGGAAGACATTTTCCCTCAAAAGAAAGGAAATTGCTATGCTGGTGATTAAAAAGTGAAGATGACTAGGAAATGGATGGTTTATTTGAGTAACAGAATTCTTTTTAAAATTTAAAATATGGAATACCTAAATGACATAGAATCAAATGTAAGACAATCAGTAAGGATCTGAAAAGGATCCCTTCAATTTCTTTTCATTTACTCATTTATTTAATTTATGATTACTGTAAGTTACAGTAACATTCCAGAATTGGAAACTTTAGTGATACAAAGTATCCCTAGTAATATCTGGGATTCTTGTCATTAGTATTTAGGTTTAAGTTAACTGTACATAAATTTAACAGAATGGACCAATTAAATCTCTGGACTCCATGACTTCAGGGTCAAGATTTCAGATTGGCAGGCCTGAGAGAACAGGTTTGGAGGGCAGTACTTTCAGCTGGAACTCACTATGCGAGAGAACATGCCTATGTATCTAATTCTCAGCGTAAGTGAATACAGTTCAATATAAATGTTTAAGCGGTAAATGGGAAACATTACCTCTTTGAAATGTGACATCCAGTTTGCCAAGGTAAGTTGGGAGTTCCTTTAAAAGATATGATTGAAGAAAAAGTTAGCTCTCAAAAAATCAAAAGTATTTGAATGTCTTAAGAAATAGAGATTTGATTCTTCAAAAAAACAAACACTGCATATGTTTATATATGGCACCCTTTAGCAGAACATTCCCAACAGTAAATTAATCATGTAATTACTTAGTTTCACAGCCTACAAGAAATCTTGTTATTTAATATGGACCTTTTCTCAAAATAAATATACAAAGATCTCAGTAGATAAATGTTAAGAATAGATAGTTCAAAGGAAAAAAAATGACTTAAGATCATATAGAAGTATCTTTAAATGCACATAAATAAATGCTAACTAAAATTTAATCTAGCAAATTAGGAAATGTTTGGTATAATTATAATGCCCAAATAATGGTAAGAGTACAGCAAAATGAGAATTCTTCTAAGTATCAGATTCTAGAACTCTTTGAAACACTTTTTAAAAGCAAGCTGTCAATAGCAACTTTCAATATGTATTATTCTTAATCTTTTCAACATAATATTCCTAAGCTTTTACCCAACAATTTCTTTGCTGGGAGTTTATTTAGGGAAATAATTTTAAATATAGAGATTATATTTATATAAATATTTAATAAATATAAATATATGTTTATAAATATACATTTATATCTCTTAAATAAAGACAAAGAAAATTTTATAACTATGCATAAAGTTGATCAGTGCAGTGTTACCTATAATGGTGAAAACTAAGAATTAATCCAAAGTCCAACAATAGAGGAATGGTTAAAAATAACTATGTATTCACTCAATGGATTAACTGCAGTCATTTGAAATGTTTATGAAAAGTAAGCATGGAATGTGAAGAGCCTCAATACTGTACAATTCTAACTTTATGACATGCTGGAAAAGGCAAAACTACAGAGACAATAAGAAGATCAGTGGTTGTCAGGGATTGGAGGGGTGCGGGAAGGTTAGGGCAATGATATTCTGTATGACACTACTGTTAAAACCTACGAAATGTACACCACCGAGAGTGAACCCTGAGTAAACTATGGACTTTGGGTGATGCTGATGTGGTTCATCAGCTATAACAAATGCACCACTCTGGTGCAGGATGTTGATGCCGGGGTGGAGGGAGGCTGTGCCTATGTCAGTTCAGAGGTTACGTGAGAATTCTTTGTACTTTCTCGCTCAATTCTGCTGTAAACCTATAACTGCTCTAAAAACTCAAATCTATTAAAAAGAAAAAGCTGTATCATGCCAAAATATTTAAAAATACTGTATATATAGTACACAGCAGGATGACAACTATATAAACAATACATGTTAACATAAGTTTTCTTTAAGTGGCAAAATTGAGCATTTTTCCTTCTATTTATCAATATTTATTATAATGAGCATGTAAACACTAAAATAAAATTTTTAAAGGGTTCTTTCCCATACTTGAAGAATAAAACTAATTTACATATTTAATCTGAATCAAATAAATTATAGAATACTTCGGGCAAGTTGAACTCTAGTAGTTTTACTGGACTTTGTAAATTTTAGGACTTTGGTAATTTTGTTAAAATACTTATAGAATTAGCCCTGGCTTGTGTGGCTCAATGGATTGAGTGCCAGCCTGCAAACCGAAAGGTCGCTGGTTTGATTCCCAGTCAGAGCACATGGCCCTGGTCCCCATTTCGGGGCATGAGAAAGGCAACCGACTGATCTATGTATCTCTTGCACATTGATGTTTCTCTCCCTCTTTTTCTCCCTCCCTTCCCCTCTCTCTAAAAATAAATAAATAAATCTTTTCTTTTTAAAGAGAAGAAAATACTTACGAAACTAAGTTTCCATACATGTATGTAGCAAGTACATCTTCACCGAAACTAAGAATAGTTTCTTAAAATTTCCTTTGACATTCATTTAACCACTATCATTTTTAAAAAATTATTTATTTATAATAATTTTATAAATAAATAAGCACTCTCTGATATTTGCTGTTTTAAAAAATCTTACAGGCCCTCATCTCTACCAGGTAGTAGTTTATCATGCGTTTTACGCTTACACAGTACTTGAGATCCGAGATGTTTACGTTGACCCCCGTCGATCGCTTCAGGTTCTCATCATGAGACACGACGACTTGCTCGTCTTTTGTGATGTGGCAGTCCAATTCCAGCATATCAGTTCCAACTGTAACCGCACTGAAGAAATACAAAGAATAACGACGTTCTTAACTTAAGTAAACATTGAGGTTACATGTATCAGATGTAAAATTCAGAATCACAAATCAAACATCAAAAAATCCCATAATGCTAAATTTCTAAACAGTCATCTATTATGATTTACTAATGTGAAAATATTTTAAGTGAACTTAGAATAAGAGAATCATGTGGCCTCCTTTCTATAACCAGCTACCCTATTTCTATTAACCCATGTAATGGAAAGAACACTGGATCAGAAGTTAAGAGATCTGGGAGTCAGTTTCTGCTTTGCTACTAAGTTGCTGTGTAACATTGGGCAAGTAAATGCCCCCTCTGGGCCTACATTTCTATTAAATGAAAGGAGTGAAAAACAAGAAAAGGATGCCAGCTTTTGCCACTTTAGTTCAATATAGTATTAGGAATTCTAGCTCTTTCCGCCACCTTTCCATGCTGCCATAATGGTGCGCATGAATGTCCTGGCTGATGCTCTCAAGAGTATCAACAATGCCGAAAAGAGAGGCAAACGCCAGGTTCTCATCAGGCCGTGCACCAAAGTCATCGTCCGGTTTCTAACTGTGATGATGAAGCATGGCTACATTGGCGAATTTGAAATTACTGACCACAAGGCTGGGAGAATTGTTGTGAACTGTACAGGCAGGTTGAACAAGTGTAGAGTAATTGGCCCCAGATTTGATGTGCAACTCAAAGATCTAGGGAAACGGCAGAGCAACCTGCTTCCGTCCCGTCGGTTTGGTTTCACTGCACTGACAACCCCAGCAGGCGTCATGGACTATGAACAAGCAAGACGAAAACACAAAGGAGGGAAAACCCTGGGATTCTTTTCCTAGGGATGTAATACACATGTGCAAATAAAATGCCTCAGAGGACAAAAAAAAAAAGAAAAAGAAAAGGAAAGAAAAAAGAAATTCTAGCCAGCCCTGGCTGGTGTGGCTCAGTGGATTGAGTGCCAGCCTGCAAACCAAAGGGCTGCTGGCTTGATTCCCAATCAGGGCACATGCCTGGGGTATGGGCCAGATCCCAAGTTAGGGACCTGCGAGAAGCATCAGATTGATGTTTCTCTCTTTTTCCCTACCTTCCTTTCTCTCTAAAAATAAATAAGTAAAATTAAAAAAAAAAGAAATTCTACCCAGAGCAATTAAGCAAGGAGGGAAAAAAAAGGGGAGTCCATATTAGAAAGGGTATCATAAAACAATTCCATTTATAACAGCATCAAAAGAATAAAAAAACTTAGAAATTAACAGGGAGGTAAAAGACTTGTAAAAGCTATGTAAACTATAAAACATTGCTGCAAGAAATGAAAAAGGAGATACATGATGGAAAGACATCCCATGTTCATGAATTGGAGTACTTAACACTGTCACATGTAAATGTTACACTGATCTACAGATTCAGTGCAATTCCTCTCAAAATCCCAGTGATGTTTTTTGAAAAAATAGAAAAATCCAACCTCAAATTTATATGGCAACTCAAGAAACCCCAAAGAGTCACAACAATCTTGAAAAAAAACCCCCACAAAGTTAGAAGACTCCCACTTCGTTATTTCAAAACTTACTACAAAGCTACAGGGTCGTTAAGCCCCTGACCCTTTTTCCTTGTAATGCAAGTAACTGACTGAAGCTTTGATGGCCAAGGCATCCACTTCAGAAACATGTGCAAAAGCGTTATGTCTAAGAAACAATGTATATGCCTTAATTAAAAAATACTTTTTAAAATGCTAACCATCATCTGAATCTTCAGTGAATCACAATCTTTTTGGTGGTGGAGGGTCTTGCTTCAATGTCGATGGCTGCTGACTGACCAGGCAGTGGCTGCTGGAGGTTAGGGTGAATGAGGCAAATTCTTAAAATAAGACAACAGTGAAGTTTGCCACACTGGTTGGCTCTTCCTTTCATGAATGATTCTCTGTAGCATGTGATGCTGTTTGATAGCATTTGATCCATTGCAGAAAGTCTTCCAAAACTGGAATCAACTCTCTCAAGCCCTGCTATTACTAAGTTTATGTAATAGTCTAAAGTCTCTGTTGTCCTTTCAGCATCTACCTTGACAGCATCTTCACCAGGAGTAGGTTCTACCTACATTAGATTGTATGTGTATCAGAGCACTATTATAAGGAATATTTGAAAACATTAAGATGAAAATATTTAACCGTAATCCCGCAATGACACTATTTTAATTATTTTCCTTTTTTTTCACTTTAGAGTTTATTAGAGTCCATCTCAAGAAACCACCTTCTTTGCTCATCCATTAGAAGCAACTCATCATACATTAATGTTTTATCATGAGACTGCAGCAATTCAGCCACGTTTTCAGGCTCCACTTCCAATTCTGGTTCCTTTCCTATTTCCGCCACATCTGCAGTTTCTTCCTCCACTGAAGTCCTGAACCCCTCAAAGCCATCCACAATGAAATGAACCAACTCTTCCAAACTCTTGTTAATGTTGATATTTTGACCTCTTTCCATGTATCACAAATGTTCTTAACATCTAGAATGGTGAGTCTTTTCTAGAAGGTTTTCAATTTACTTTGCCCAGATCCATCAGTGGAATCATTACCTAAGGCAGCTCTAACCTTACAAATTATTTGTTAAATAATAAGACTTGCAGGTTGAAATTACTCCTTAATCCATGAGCTGCAGAA
This sequence comes from Desmodus rotundus, assembly GCF_022682495.2. Lineage (NCBI taxonomy): Eukaryota > Metazoa > Chordata > Mammalia > Chiroptera > Phyllostomidae > Desmodus > Desmodus rotundus. Next base: position 91,882,248 of record NC_071395.1, on the reverse strand, counting down.
TGGATGTCATGCTAGCAGGCATGAAAACATTAGTCTCATTGTACATCTCCATCAGAGCTCTTGGGTGACCAGGTACATTGTCGATGAGCAATAAATTTTGAAAGAAATCTTTTTCTGAGCAGTCAGTCTCAACAGTGGATATAAAATATTTAGTGAACCATGCTGTAAGCAGACATACTGTCATCCAGGATTTATAGTTCTGTTATTAGAGGACAAGCAGAGTCGATTTAGCATAATTCTTTAGGGCCCTAGGATTTTCAAAATGGTAAATGAGCACTGGCTTCTACTTAGAGTCACCAGTTGCATTAGCCCCTAAAAAGAGAGGCAGCCTGTCCTTTGACACTTTGAAGCCAGGCATCAACTTCTCCTCTCCGTGAAAGTCCTAGGTAGCATCTTCTTCTAATATAGGGCTGTTTCATCTACATTGCTAATCTGCTCAGTGTAGCCACCTTCATTAATTATCTTACCTAGATCTTCTGGAGAACTTGCTGCAGCTTCTACACCGGCACTGCTGCTTCACCTTGCACTCTTATGTTATAGAAACAGCTTATTTTCTCAAACCTCATAAACCAGCCTCTGCTAGCTTCAAACTTTTCTACTGCAGCTTTCTCACTTCTCTCAGCCTTAAATGCAGAGTTGGGGCCTTGCTCTAGGTTAGGCTTGGGCTCCAGAGAATGTTGTGGCTGGTTTGATCTTCTGTCTAGACCACTAAAACTTTCTCCATCTCACCAATCAGGTTGTTTTGCTTTCTTATCATTCATGTGTCCTTTGGAGTAGCACTTTTAATTTCCTTCAAGAATATTTCCTTTGCTTTTACAATTTGGCTAATTGTTTAGAGCAAGAGGACTAGCTTTCAGTCTGTCTCCACTTTCAACGTGCCTTCCTCACTGAGCTTAATTCTCCTAGCTTCTGATTTAAAGTGAGAGGCGTGCAACTCTTCCCTTTACTTGAACACGTAGAGGCTATTGGAAGGTTATCAACTGGCCCAATTTCAATACTGTTGTGTCTCTGGGGATAAGGAGGCCCGAGAAGGGAGGGAGCTGGGGAACATCTGTGGGGCAGTCAGGCGCACACAGCGTTTACTGATTAAGTGCACTGCCTTACACGGGTGGGGTTCACGGCGCCCTAGAACAACTGCAGTAGTTAAGACCAAAGATCACTGACTAGAGATCATCTTGAGAATTATGACAGTGATAAAAAAAGTTTGAAACAGTGCAAGAGTTATAAAAATGTAATACAGAGACACAAAGTGTTGGGAAAATGGAGCCAATAGGCTTGCTCGATGCAAGGTTGCCACAAACCTTCAATTTGTAAAAAACAAAACAAAACAAAATGCAGTATCTGTGAAGCACAAGAAAGCATATCACAACGAGGTGCGCCTGCACAAACTTCTATAATGGAAAAATAAGAACGCTTACATTATGAATACATTTTATCAAAAAAAAAATTACAGAATGAATTACAGCAGGAATTTGACCTAAGAAAAACTTAACATTCTTTTAAATATATAAGCACTCATGATTCCTATTTGACTGTGAATCTGCCAAATGGGGTGACTATATTTTCTGTTGTGTAGTACTTAAACCTAAAACACATACTATTAAAATATTTTATAACAATTAAAGAATCAAGTTTTAACAGTTAAGTTTCTTCATGTTTCTCAAGAAAGTGGTAATTCATTGGTTAAAAAAGAAAGAATGAAGTTGTGAGAAATGCAAGCATCCAATCATGAGTTGGACTAGATGACTTTTAAGATCCTGGACCATCCCAGATGATTTTAAATGATTCTAATGATTTTAAAATCTTCCCCATTTTTTCTTACTTCACCCGCTTCTAATGATCCACCCCCACCAGCATCTCATTTCAAAACACCCAATGGCTACCTGCTGCCTTGTGCCAAAGTCTCAAACTGCTCCCTTAGTCCTCTTTAAGGAACCCTCCCCATCCATGTCCTGATTACCAGTTTTTAAAGGAAACAAACCAATCAACCTGCTTCCTTAATGTAATTCTTACTAAGATGTAAATAATTAAGTTGTTAACTTTAAGTGACCTCTTCTAAAGGATATCTGCCTTTAAAAGAAAATGTTTGCCGGTGTGTCTTTGTTAGAGCCAGAAATATGTAAAAATGAAATCCAAGGAGGAATAAGCAAACAAAAATGGTTTTTAGGTTGGTAAAATTCTTTCTCTGTATTTTTAAATTTCTTTAAATATTGTTGTTATACTGTTTAATTTTTTTTAAAGGATAAAATCTGTAGAAACTATAAGTAACATATATAGCTAACGAACAGTTTTGAAATAAATTCTGTCCTTTATAAAAGGTAAAAAATGGTACTACTGATTTTTGGTCATGAACACGTCTTACTTTCTTTTTCTTTTCTTTTCTTTCTTTTTTTGCATGATTGTGTGATGGGAGGGGAAGAGCAGGGGTTATCTTTATTTTCCTATATTAAAAAAAAATTAGGTGGGGAAGGTAGGGGGTGGAGGGATTGAGCAGAAAGGAAAAAGGACTCATGGACATGGACAACAGTGTGGTGATTGCCGGGGGGAGGGGATATAACAGGACTAAATGGAAATGGAAAAAATATAATAAAGATTATATATTTAAAAAATAAAAGCAGAAACTATATGAACAAATAATTTAAAAAAGTATACTTACCTATTACCTAGGAAATTTTTCTAAGTGTAAAGTTTGCCTTTAGCTGAAATGCTGCCTTTTAAAAAAATGTTTGAGTTACATGCAAAACATTATTTATTGCATGCTTACCTCTTATGAACAAGCTAATAAATAAAAATTTAGAGCAATAGTAAGTACATCTAGGACAATTTATAAATTATCCTAATAAAATTATCCCTAATTTGATATACAAATAGCTAGAACATAGCGAGAAGAGAATTGATCACTTTAGCCTTCAAATTTTCCCCACATAACAATATGCACTACTTCAGTTGAAACACCAGGTATTTTGTAGCTACATTTCTGATAAGCTGATGACCAACCCTGAAAAAAGTTAGGGAGCCAGAACTCAACATTTCCAGATAAAGAAATTAAAACTGTAGCTTTAAAAGAAGATGTGAGCCCTGGCTCAGTGTAGCTCAGTGGATTGAGCACAGGCCTGGAAGCAAAGAGTTACGAGTTTGATTCCCAGTCAGGGCACATGCCTGGATTGCAGGCAAGGTCCCCAGTGGGGGACACATGAGAGGCAGCCACACATTGATGTTTCCCTCCCTTGCTTTCTCCCTCTCCTCCCTTCTCTCTAAAAATAAATAAATAAAATCTTTACCAAAAAAAAAAGTGAAGACTTTAAAAAGAAAAGAAGATGTGAAATTACTTGAAACTCTACAGAATACATACAATTTATAAACGGAATTCACAGTAAGGAATTTATTTGAATTTCATTTCCTGCTCACAACATTGAAGTTGTATTATCATTCCCATTTCATTGATGAGGTCATTACTATTATATTCATTAGTCTAAAAAATTTATCATGAGAATCAGGTTGCTGATAAATTACTTTGACTGTCTGCCAACTTTTACTTCTAGCTACTGCTAACGCAATTTGTTTTTTTCTCTTACCATTCAAGTTAATACCGTGGGGATCAAATTGTCCTATGGGTATTTACAAAGGCAGCCTGGTTTAATAACCTAGTTTTATTAGCTCTTAAGAACCAGATTTTATATACTCAAGGGCTTAGTGACTCTGTGTGTGTGTGTGTGTGTATAGTATAATTGCTTAGATTTTGGCTCTGTTTATTATGGATGGGGTTCAGTCTCCTTCATCTGTGTTCTGCTAATACTCTGCTTTGTTCTTAAGTGCCCTATTCCGTGCATCTCACTAGTGAGCAACTAGTAAGAGCCTGTTAGCACCAGAGCTAGTTGTTAGGGATTGAGAGATCAATAAGGAAAGATTCTTGTTTCCAAAATTTTACTGAAGAGCCATATAAAGAATTTTCTGTAAATTGCTAGATGCAATTATTTCTTTGTCACTCCTAATTACTTCTTTAGCTCCACTGTAATATAATGAATTAGTTTTCCATACATTCTTAAGGTCCTTTCAATTTCCCAGATATACCTGGTCCATATATCCTCACATCTTAATCTTAACCATTTCGCATTTTTCCTCTTCACCACATTATAGCTTACCTAGTCCTGGTATCTTTTCAATTTTCTGGTTACTCTTAACCAGGCTTCCCACACCAACTGTGTATACTTTCTCCTGTGTAAACTCTCTCTCTTCTCATCTTCCCTTCCGTGTCATAATACATGTGCTTTGCCAACTGTGCATCTAAATATGTGTGTGGAAATCATACATGTGAAATTATACACATGTTCAGCTGTAGCTAGCTAGCTAGATATATAACCTCAGTAGTGAAAATAAAGTAATTTAAATTATTCTGTTTCACGGTCTGTGATAAGAGGAAAGAGGCTGCATCTTAAAGCTGTAAGAAATTTTTGAGATTATAGTAAAAAGGCACCAAGACTGTATTTTCAGGGATCATTTCCATAGTTCGTAAAAAGGCATCATATTGTAAAGAGGAAAAGCAAGCTATGACAAATCCATGGGGACAGGACTTAGATGAAACTAAAATATGGAGAAGCAGTACTTTTCAACCTGGTAACAGGAAAAAATAATCTCTAAGGTGTCTTTGAACGATGAGAAGCAGAACAAAAACATAAGCCAAATTCTCCTGATGCCTTAGCTGTCTTTAAATACATAAAAATGGCTTAAGAATTATATAAGAAAATCAATATGGATAGGTAATGTCTTTCATGGGGTTTAATTTTTCACATTCCCTGTTTTAGGCCAGATTACAGGCTCAGGTCTGTACAAGAATTACTAAGTAGACACATAATCCTATTCACAAATAGCAGCTGGTATAACAGTTGTTTCATTTTCGCCCTTTCTCTTTCTCTCCAAGACTAATTAGCATTACACACAGTATGTTCCTTGTTACAAATGTCTTCTTTCAACTTTGGAACCATAGTATTTTTTGATTACCCAAAACTCTGGTCTAGTTTTTTCCCACTACGGGGAAGCCAAACACTGTTTGTAACACTTCAGACTAACTACCCAAAAAAGCAACTTTAATAAAATAGAAACAACTATCACAGGTGGATGCTACATGTATACTATCTTCACTTTGTGAGCCATCATCACTTTAAAGATAAACTGTAAAAGAAAAGAACAGTCTTATATACTTACTGCTGAAAGGCTGCCATTGTATTCTCCAAATTCTCCCCAGCACCTGTAAAAACATTAAATTTAAACTTCATTTACTTAGATGCCTTGAACATTTTTTCATAAATTCATTTAAAGCTGTATCTTGTGAATCTTGATGTTTAGGTGTTATTTAGACATTACCCGTGTTTTAAAGAGTATAGTGGCACTTTGAGTTTTTTGGGCTGCACCAGGAAGAATCAGAGATCAAACCACAGCCACAACATCAGGGGGGTTAGAAGAACCTAAACATAATTTTTAAACTATAATACCTGCTTGTCATAGGGAACCTCCTCAGACAGAGTTACACCACCTCTTCTCTGTGTCCCCTCAGCCTCTTATGTATCTCTCTACTAAGGCATTTATCATATTACAGCATAAGTTACTTACTTCCTCCCTCCTTCTTTTGCCATGAATTACTTGAAATTTTTAAGAGAGTGTGTTTTCATTGCCTTGGCTGAAGGCAGTACGGCATAGCGTTGAGAGTGGGATCTGGAGTTGGGGTCTCTGCTCTAAAATCTAATCCGATGTTTTTGTGTCACGTGGGAAAGTTGCCTGACCTCTCCGTGAGGCTGAGCTTCCTCTCTACATACAAGATGAGGATAATGGCGGCACCCATCTCCTTGGACTGGCATAATTAAATGAATGAACATGTTAAGTGCCATGCCATCAATTCAAAAAGTAATAGCTTTTTACTTTTCAACATTTCTGAAGTTAGGGTGCATTTCACAATGGATGGTAACAGTTTAATTGGCAACTTTTAGCGTTACATAAAAATCTGTGTATCTTACAGCTAATGGCATTGGATATTCAATTTAATAGTGAATATTCAGTAAAAGTAAAGAATTATTATTACTAATACCATTATTATAGGAACTGGTGTTTGGTGAACGTCTGTTGCTAAAGTCAAGAATAATACTGTAATGACAACAAGCACACAGATAAAAAGTAGCTAATTAATATTGTCTAGTATTATATACTGGGGAGAATCTATTAGCATAATATGCTGGCCATAAGTTTTAAAATATTTTTAAAGTAAAAGATTTCAGTATTAATAAGTAATTAATGAAAAGCACAGGGAAAATACTTTGGAAATATGTTTCCAAATACTTTGAAAAACAGCCAGTTTCTTCTAAGCAAACAGAGGCACTTCAAGTTTAGGATGCTGTTTAAGTATTAGCATTAAAATGTTTGATATACAATATCATCTGAACATAGTTGCAAGAGTATTAAAATGTTCTTATTCTTTTATATTATTACACTGTATTTTTACAACCTAATTAATAATCAACAGAAACTCAAGGTATGAATAAACAAATCTATTAACCAAATATTCTAACATCAGTCTAGTAGAAAGGGATACACACCCATGTGAACAAAGGCTCCTTTGATTTTTACGTTCACTTTAGTTAATATAGAGTTGAAGCACAACAGAAAACAGGGAAGTAAACATGGATATTACAGGTGTGTTTCAAAAGAACGCGCTGTTTTGAGGTTAATGACTTTCAAAAATCTAGTTGGTGCCTATTTTAGTAAAAAAACTATGGAAATATGTTATATTCAGATAACCGATATTTCAAGAACAAAGCACTCTAGAATTACCAAAAAGAGGACTAAAATGGTTATCAAGAGGTTAAGTTAAACTCCAGACTGCTTATTGTGCCAAAAAACAAGGACGTTAAGAGGACACAGCAGTCAATTTGAAGGAGCTGTCATCAGCGACAGCTGAACAATGTCAGCATCCAATTAATGACAGTAAGAGATTTTTACAGCATTGAGTGAAACAGGAAATTCCCAGTCCATTTTAATAAATGGGGAGTTTGATGAGGAATGCGGTTCCAACGTACCTCCCTACAAAAACACGTATGAATTACAAAAGAGTAAAGGAGTAACTTCACGATGGAAAGGTCTCTCAGAAACCCCTTTAACCAAGTGACCAAAGTCAACACCATTAGAACCTGCGAGCTGACTGCTGTGTCCTTTTAATGTCCTTGCTTTTTGGCACAGGCAGCAAGCAGTGAGTAGTTTAACTTGACAAATCTAATTAATAACAGTTATCTCCAGATGGTCAGAATACAAATGACTTCTTTTCTAATATGCATTCTTCTTACTGGGCAAACCCTCTACAGTGAATAGGCGCTACCTTTAAAGCACAGAGGAGACAAAGTCTTAAGCCGATGCTCCGTGCCTGGGACGTTCTCTTCCCCACTGCCTCCCAGTGTATCTTAACATTAACTCCAGAATGAATTCACTTCTCAAGTCCTCCACGAAAGTACTTTATCACTTCAGATTACAATGATTCTTACTACAGGCAAGAATCAATTCAACTGGCAGTTCCCAGCCATTTCGGTCTTAGGCCTCTTTTACTGACTACCTCGAAGAGGTTCAGAAATTGACTTTTAAAATGTTTTACATTTACTGATTTGAAAACAGCACACCCATTTCACGATAACTTACATCTTATGAAAAATAACTCTCTTCCAAAAATTTAATGAGAATGGCACTGTTCACATTTTTGTAAATCTCTTTAATGTCTGGCTTAATAGGAGGCAGCTAGATTCTCCTGTCTGCTTCATACATATATACATCAACCTCGACCCAGATACGTCATTAGAAAGGTTCTTCTCTGATACGGCATCAAAAATCAACAAGGGGTAGTTTTTGTAAAGTGAGTTGCAATGTGGAATCTGACTGTATCAATGACCTTTTCATTCTCTACTACATGAACACCCACGGGCCCAGGTGAGCTCGCCCTCTGGGGGCCTGGCCACACCATTCCCTCTCCCCTCTTCTTCGCCCCAGGCACGTTACCTTTGCCTTTGTCTCTCCTGAGCTTCAAGGGCCCTCCTTCAGTTGCCCCTGTAACTCATTTCCTGAGCCCACGCAGCCCCACTGGTTCACTTCTACTACCTCTGTAATTTTCTAAATAAACTAGCACCTATAATTTGAAAAAAAAAATCCATTGGGCCACTGTGAACTCTGAATGGATCTTTCACCCGTGTGTGATTTTGTAATATCATGCACTAGTCTTTTGGAAAATATTGATTACTGAATTATGCTGATCATTTAAATGCTGACACATTTCATTATATGGTATTTAAAAAAAATCTCATTCATTAATATCTGATCTCATCAAGATAATATTTGAGAATTGGAAAGCCATCGAGCTCACAGTGGAGGATACAAGTTTTCAAAATTCTAATTTTTGCTTAAGAGCTCACATTGAATCATCGGCACTGCTTTCACAGAAGGCAGTAAGTTATTTTTCTTCGGAGAGATACACTTTTTAATTTTCTAGAACCTATCTGCCGAATACTCAGGTGTGAACAACCAGTTTGTCAGTTTTCTTACAGTAAAAGCGGTGCTCTGCAGGGAAAGAGGTTAATTCAGCTCACCACTCCAGTGACTGCACAGGTGCCCTTCCTCAAGCCCACCATCATCACACTTTGGTGTGCAGCGAAAGTCTTTCGTGTGTGCTTCCCATTGCGTCACACTGAGTAGTAAAAGTTGTGCCCAACTGGTGGGGCTCAGTTGCTTGGGCATCATCCCGCAAACTGTAAGGTTGCCATTTTGATTCCCAGTCAGAGCACATGCCTGGGTTGTGGGTTCATCTCAGGACAGGGCGTGTACAAGAGGCAAGTGATGGATGTTTCCCTCCCTTCCCCTCTCTCCGAAAATAAATTAATAAAATCTTAAAAAAAAAAAAAGGTGTGGCTTCTGGTCAAGAGGGTAACATAGGCAGACATGGCTTACCTCTTTGCACAACCACATCAAAATTACAACTAAAATAAAGGACCACCATCATTCAGGGACCTCAGAAATTGAGCTGAATGGAAGTCTGACAACTATGGAATTGAAGAAACCACATCCATCCAGACTGGTAGGAAGTGCGCGGACGGAGAATGGGCTGGCTCCACACCCACGTGGATGAAAAATTGGGAGGGAAACCTTGGGAGCGAGGAGTCCCAGACCCACACCAGGCCCCCCAGCCCAGGATTCCAGTTCCAGGAAGATAAGTCCCCACTTCTGGCTACAAAACCAGCAGGGACTGAGTCAGTGGAGGAGGCTGCTGGAGCCCTAAGCAGTTCCTCTTGGGGAACCCACACACAGACTCACCTACTCAGACTCACTCCCTCTGAGCTCCAGCACCAGGGTGGCAGCTTGAAGGGCACCAGAGGTATGTAGGGAGAGACTGAAGGGTCTGGCATTGGGGCAAGCAGAGGCCATTGTCATTGTCCCTTTGCTGAGCCCCCCCCAAAAAGCCGGTAGGCAGGTGCCATATCTGAGACTCCCAACGACCTGGCTAACAATCTGACCCACCTTGAGATCCACAGAGGCTCTACCCCACCCAATTTACGGGCCCACACAAGCTGCTTTTCCGTAAGAATGGCTGGTCTTGGCTCCTAAATCCTATCAAACAAGCAACAGCTGGCCTCAGTGAGCTCCAGGCCAGCACTAGCGGCAGCCAGATTACAGCCACAGTTTGGCTTCACCTGGGAATCTCCAAACCCAGCACAAGTAGCAGCCACCTCAGATTGCTTTACAGCTCAGGCAGGATGCCCTGGGTGAAACGTGTTTCACCCAGGCAGTAGGGGCTGACCTTGGCCTGCACCACCCAGGAAACCCTAGGGCCAGTGCACCCAGTGGACAGCTACAGACCATGACAGAACACCACCACCCTGCCCTCCATGGAGGGCAGAGCTTGGTGGCCAGTTGTCACATCTAGTCTTTGCAGCTGACTGGCCTGGATAAATCCCTCCCATTGATCTGCCAACAGCAACCAAGACTCACCTACAAGAGGAGGGTATACTCAGCCCAAACAAAGGGCACACCACGAGTACCCAGCTTGGGTGACTGGGGAGGCTGTGCCACTGGACCCTACAGGACACCCAGTACATTAGGTCACACTACCAAGACACAGAGTCATAGCCACTCTACCTAATACATAGAGATAAACACAGGGAGGCCGCCAAAATGAGGAGACAAAGAATCATGACCCAAAAGAAAGAACAGGTCAGAACTCCAGAAAAAGAGGTAAATGAAATAGAGCAATCTATCAGATGCAGAGTTCAAAACACTGTTTATAAGGATGCTCAAGGAACTTAGTGAGGACCTCAGCAGCATAAAAGAGACAGACACGAAGGATACACTAATCAAAATAAAGAACAATTTACATGGAAACAACAGTAGAATGGATAAAGCCAAGAATCAAATCAATGATTTGGAACATAAGGAAGCAAAAAACAACCAATCAGAATAAGAAGGAAGCCCTGGCTGGTGTAGCTCAGTGGATTGAGCGAGGGCTGTGAACCAAAGGGTGGCTGGTTTGATTCCCAGTCAGGGCACACATCTGGGTTGCAGGTCAGGTCCCCAGTAGGGGATGTGCAAGAGGCAACCACATACTGATATTTCTCTCCCTCTCTTTCTCCTTCCCTTCCCCTCTCTCTAAAAATAAATAAATAAAATCTTAAAAAAAAAGAAGGAGAAAGAATCCAAAATAAGGATAGTATAAGTAGCCTCTGGGACAACTTTAAGAGGTCCAACATTTGCCTCACAGGGGTGCCAGAAGGAGAAGAGAAAGAGCAAGAAGTTGGAATCTGTAAAAATAGTGAAAAGAAAACTTCCCTAATTTGGTGAAGGAAATAGACATCCAAGTCCACGAAGCGCAGAGAGTCTCAATTATGATGGATGTAAAGAGGCCACTCCAAGTCACATCATTATTGAAAGGCCAAAGGTTAAAGATAAAGAGAAACTTTAAAAGATAGAAAAAGAAGTTAGTTACAGGAAGGATGTCAAATGGGAGGGGGGGAGAATGGGTGAAGAGGTGAGGGGATTAAGAAGTACAAATAGGTAGTTACAGAATAGCCATGGGGATGTAAAGTACAGTATAGGAAATGGAATAGCCAAAGAACTTATACGCATGACCAAGAGTGGGGCGATTGCTTGAGGGAGTAGAGGGTGCTGGGTGGAGGGGGGCAAAGTGGGAAAAATCAGGACAACTATAATAGCATAATCAATAAAGTATAATTAAAAATTAAAAGTGTACTCAACAGTTGAAATTTAATAAAATAAATAATTTTCACTAACACATCAAATATACTCTTAGGTGAAACTGCCTGTTTTTTAAACTGGGAGCAAGTGGTGATGAAGAATACAATGGCTACTAAAGTGTATTACTACTCAGTGCCACTGTTTTCATTCTCGGTAAAGAGATGGCAATTTTACCCACTACTGCTTTTGCAACATTGGTACCAATTTCAACAAAGTGAAAAAGGTAACTAATGTCTTAGGAAAATAGTTTAACCTTGCTGAACCATGAAAGGGTCTTGGGGACTCCTAGGAGTCCACAGACCAAACTGTGAAAACCACCGTCTTAAATAATTGATGATAAAAGTCAGAGGAGTGGTTATTTCTGGGGATGGAGGATTGAATCGAAGGAGTCTTATATATTCTAGAAATGTTCTATGTCTTGACCCAAGTGGTGGCTACCCGGATGTGTATCAAATATATGTATTAATTAAGCTGTACCACTCAAGATTAGCTCTACTAACTACATGTATGCTATACCTAATTTTCTTTTAAAAAATGACTTAGTTCCAAGTTTTATGATTTTTGTATTCAGGTATATTAAACTAAACCCTGATTTTTTTTTTTTTTTTTTAAGAGAGAGAGAGAGAGGGGAAGGGAGGGAGAAAGAGGGAGAGAAGCATCTGTCATCTATTGACCCATCGGCTGCCTCTTGCAAGCAGGCCCCCAAGTGGGGGCCTGGACTGCAACCCAGGAATATACCCTGACTGGAATTGAACCGGTGACTTTTTGGTTCACAAGCTGGTGCTCAACCCACTGAGCCACACCATCAAGGGCCTAAGAATGTTTTTTGAGGGCAAAAACTAAGGGGGACATCTGCCCCCTACTACCTGTTTCCACCTAATGAAGGAAAATTCCACTCCAGTCCCCAAGAAGGGAAAAGAATGGAGGGAATACTTTTAACTCTTCTTCACTCCCACTTCTACCCATGGGAGCAGAAGTGACTTAGGAGACAGAGCTGTCTACCTGTGACCCAATCCTTCACAGTCCTCTTAATCTGCTGTGACCCACCCTTAGAAGGAGCAAAATTTCTGCTCATCTATACAGAAAGCTTGCCAACGTAGGCTCTACCCATATAAGAAAAAGGCTTCCAGTTTTAGTGTTAAGTTCAATTTAGAGAGAGGATTATAGAGTACAACATCAACTCTATTAGTATTTTCACTTCCATCTTTCTGATGATGGTATTTTATTTTTTAATTGGTTCCAAATATGTCAAGGGAAAGTAAGCAATATTATTAGCCTCCTCAAATTCCAATAGCAAGGGCTTTGTAATATATATCTTTTTTCTGTGATTTTTAAAAAAGATTTTTACTTTTTTAATTTACTTTTTAAAAATCTATTTTATTGATTATGCTGTTATAGTTGTCCCATTTCCCCCCTTTTATTCCCCTCCTCCCTGCACACCCCTTCCCACCCGCATTCCCCCCCTTTAGTTCATGTCCTTGGGTCATATATATAAGTTCTCTGGCTTCTTCATTTCCTGTACTATTCTTAACCTCCCCCTGTCTATCTTCTGCCTACCATTTATGCTATTTATGCTCTGTACCTTTTTCCCCTTTCTTCCCCTCCCACTCCCCCGCTGATAATCTTCCATGTGATCTCCATTTCTGTGGTTCTGTTCCTGTTCTAGTTGTTTGCTTAGTTTGTTTTTGTTTTTGTTTTAGGTTTGGTTGTTAATAACTGAATTTGTTGTCATTTTACTGTTCATATTTTTATCTTCTTTTTCTTAGATAAGTCCCTTTAACATTTCATTTAATAAGGGCGGGGTGATGATGAACTCCTTTAATTTGACCTTATCTGAGAAGCACTTTACCTGCCCTTCCATTCTAAATGATAGCTTTGCTGGATACAGTAATCTTGGATGTAGGTCCTTGCCTTTCATGACTTGGAATACTTCTTTCCAGCCCCTTCTTGACTGTAAGGTTTCTTTTGAAAAATCAGCTGATAGCCTAATGGGAACTCCTTTGTAGGTAACTGTCTCCTTTTTTCTTGCTGCTTTTAAGATTCTCTCCTCTTTAATCTTGGCTAATGTAGTTATGATGTGCCTCGGTGTGCGCTTCCTTGGGTCCAGCTTCTTTGGGACTCTCTGAGCTTCCTGGACTTCCTGGAAGTCTATTTCCTTTGCCAGATTGGGGAAGTTTTCCTTCATTATTTGTTCAAATAAGTTTTCAACTTCTTGCTCTTCCTCTTCTTCTGGTACCCCTATGATTTGGATGTTGGAACGTTTAAAGATGTACTGGAGGTTCCTAAGCCTCTCCTCATTTTTTTGAATTCTTATTTCTTCATTCTGTTCTGGTTGAATGTTTATTTCTTCCTTCTGGTCTACACCGTTGAGTCCCAGTTCCTTCCCGTCAGTCGGTTCCCTGTACATTTTCCTTTATTTCACTTAGCATAGACTTCATTTTTGCATCTAATTTGCGACCATATTCAACCAATTCTGTGAGCATCCTGATTACCAGTATTTTGAACTGTGCATCTGATAGGTTGGCTATCTCTTCATCACTTAGTTGTATTTTTTCTGGAGCTTTGATTTGTTCTTTCATTTGGGCCTTTTTTTTTTTTGTCTTGGCGCACTTGTTATGTGTAAGGGGTGGAGCCTTAGGTGTTCACCGGGGTGGGTTAATGCTGGTCGCTGTGCTGTGATGCTGTACATGGGGGAGGGGTCCGAGAGGGGACAGTGCCACTTGCTCCACTCTCTGCCGGATTTCAGTCACTCCCTTCGCTACCCACAAGCAAAGTGGGCCTTTCTGGTGCTGATTCCTGGGTGGGTGGGCTTGTGTATGTTCTAGGCCCCTGTGGGTCTCTCCAAGAACCTCTCCTGTGAGGCTGGGAGTTTCTCCTGCTGCCACCTCAACCCCCACGGTTGTTTTCAATCAGAGGTTTCAGGCTTTATTTCCCCATGCTGGAGCACTGGGTTGTGAGGTCTGTCTCGCTCCCCAGTTGTCCCTCCTGGTTTATCTGCAGGAGAATGTGGGACCACCCAGTCCACAATCTGCTGCCTTGTCAGGTCCGCCAGCTGCTGCCTCGCCCTCCCCAGTCCCACCAGCAGCCGCCTTGCCGTGCATCCTCTCCGCCCGGCCACCCATCTCTGCCCCTCCTGCTGGTCTGGATGAATGTTTCTTCTTTAATTCCTTAGTTGTAGGACTTCCATACAGTTCGATTTTCTGTCAATTCTGGTTGTTTTTTGTTTTTAAATTTGTTGTCCTTCTTTTGGTTGTGCGAGGAGGCGCAGTATGTCTACCTACGCCTCCATCTTGGCCGGAAGTCTATTTATTTACTTTTAGAGAGAGGGGAAGGCAGTGAAAAAGAGGGAAAGAAACATGAGAGATACATCAATTGGTTGCCTCTCACACACCCCCAACTGGGGACTTGGCCCGCAACCCAGGGGTGTGCTATGACTGGGAATCGAACCAGTGACCTTTCAATTTGCAGGTTGGCACTCAAACCACTGAGGCACACCAGCCAGGGCTGTGATCTTTTAATTTGAGGGGAAAGAGTTAGGAAAAATATAGGATAGAGAGTTGGTACCCTGAAATAAATTTCCCCACAGTTAATAAATATTATTACTAATATTTAAATTCAAAATCTGCCTGTTTTCTTATTAATTTTAACTATAATTCATTTAAAGCTAACAAGTTAAGCATGCAAACATTACTACTTACCAACTTTTATCTATTTTATAAGTTTATATTACATAACCAATACTAAATAAAATATTGAAAAGGTGGTTAAGATATTAATAATTAACAGAAGCTAAATACTATGCAGAGAACTTTATATCTCATTAAAAAACACAACCACAGTAAGTATTACTATCTCAAAAAAAAAGGGTAAGGTCACGCCAAGAAGGGGAATGGGGACGTCAGCAGAAGCAGTATGATTCCAGAGCCCCCTCTCTTCCCCGCTGACTGTGCTGCAGCTTCGGTGCAGCCCCTCATCTAACAACTCTATTTCAGTGCTCAGTGTTATACAGATGAGGTATTATTCATCGTGGTCCTTATTCCCATATTCTTCTATTTGTCTGTAAAGCTTGAAGATAAATTCCACAATGACAATACCCACAAATTAGTTGTTGGACACATATGGTGAAAGCCTGGAGAGTAACTAAGGGATTAATTAAGAGTATGCCACTCCTCTCCAAGGAATTATTTGGTGTTAGTGCCTCTCTCATGAAATGGTTTAAATTCCTTTCCTTTTCAATTATGATCACATCATTCATAGGAGCAGGCTTGCCATCAATTTCTTTTCTCTCAATAAGCAGCTTCAACAAGGCCTGGCTTTACAAATAACCACTCTACATATAAACAAAAGTTTAGTTATGAAGCTATTATTAAATGTGGAAGAGAATGCGTATCACACATTTTGCACGCTGTCCTGATGCAATTTGGTTGTAATTCCTCGGCTGCCTCCTCCGGCCCCCCTCGTCACCAGTTCACATTTTCCCCTTCTTTGAGGAAACCTTCTCTGAAAATTCCTGACTCACTTTATTTACAGCTTCTCTATTTACTTCCTAAGCTTTCATTCTGTGTTAACTTTTCCTGCCTTATATATACAGTGCTTCATAATTATTTTGTGATTGGTTAATTTCTTATAGGATAAGAAAAATAAAGGGAACATTCTCTTTTGTAGCTTTAATTGGATAAAAAGGCAGGAAACATCTGTTCAGTTTCCTTTTGACCTCCCAAATGTTTTATATACCCATACACATTCAATAAACATTGTAGACTCGTTTTAGTTAAGCTCCAAGCATCACTGTCATTTACATCTTTTCGTATATTATCTATGCATGTGTATGTGTGTGTGATGTTTATAAACCAATGACAAATATGACAAATGTGCATCAGCCACAAAAGAACAACCTTCAAAATTAAATAATTTCTGATATTGGCAAAGCCAGTTTAGTGCAAATAACACATATCTTAATGTTTGAATAGCCCTAGCTGGTGTGGCTCAGTGGATTGAGCGTCAGCCTGTGAACCAAAGGTGTAGCAGGTTTGATTCCCAGTCAGGGCACATGGCTGGGTTGCCAGCCAGGTCCCCAGTAGGGGGCGTGTGAGAGGCAACCACACATTGATATTTCTCTCCCTCTCTTCCTCCCCCTCTCTAAAAATAAATATTTTTAAAAAATGTTTGAATATATGATCCTATCTCAACTCAAAATGGAGTTATTTATTAAATTAAACCACAAAGTAGGTCCCTTCATTTCTAAATTCATTTGTTCACTCAACATTTACAGTGTGCCTTGGCAAAAGTACATACAATTTTTACAAAGGCATAAAGACTTTGTAAGGGCTAGAGTTAGCATACACGAAAGAGCATTTCTTAATATGGGTCCCATCTTTCAAGGGGAAAAGAACTTGTGAAATTTATATTTGCGTATATAAGAAAAAGATTAAACATATCTATAGCATACAAGCATGAGATGGTATTCAAACTTATATTGATACACAAGCAGCATTTACCAACTAACCACTACATGCATGCTCCCTTCAATGATAAGTGATTTTTGATAGTATCTTGTCATGATTTCAATAATTTTTCTATAATGATATTTAATTGTTCTAAATTTGTATACAGTTTAAGAGATGCATGTGTATATGTACATGTGTACACACACACACACACACACACATCTCCATTGCTGAAAATAAGTACATTTGAGTTTGTTTTATTAAGTAGGAAAGTACTATTAAATATGCGATAAATGACTACATTGCTAAGTTATCAGTAGGAATGAGTGAGCCAGCTGGAAAAGTTTTCAGTGACAAGTGAGGAAGAGTTCGCTGAAAATAGGAATGAGGGAACAAAAGCTGAAGGGAAAGAATTGATATCCTGACATGGAACAAGTTTCAGGTTGCAACTGCAGAATGCTATTTTCAGTGACACTTTGAGACTCAAAATGATGCATCAATTTTCTCCTTGAACAACCAAGTAAAGTTTAGGACCCAAGGCAGCCAGTATCCAAGCACAATCCTTACCCTCAAACCCATCACCTGCTGCCCTGGCCAGGGTGGCTTACATTGGGTGGAGCATCGTCCCACACACCAAGAAGTTGTGGGTTCGATTCCCAGTCAGGGCACACACCTAGGTTGCAGATTCTATCCCTGGTCGGGCATATACAGAAGGCAACCTATCTGTGTTTCTCTCTCTTTCCCTTCCTCTCTCTCTAAAATCAATAAATATATCTTAGGGCGAGGGTTTAAAAAAGAAGAAAAAACTTATCACCTGCCAAATCAATCTGTGGCAGGATGCCCAGACCGTGACGGGACTCTGACTTGTTTCCAAGGGTGAAAAGAAAGATAAGGAGAGAAGGTTAAGATTTAATCAGTTGATTTTTTTCAATTCTTTGACCACTAAACCCTAAAAAATAGACCTCTTTTTAAAAAGCCTATTGCTTAGCCCTGACTGGCGTGGCTCAGTTGTTTGGGGGTCATGTGGCAAAGCAAAGGGTCACTGGCTTGATTCCCAGTGAGGGCACATGCCTGGGTTTCAGGTTTGGTCCCGGGGGTTGGGGTGCGTTCAAGAGGCAACTGATCAATGTTTCTCTCTCACACTGATGTTTCTCTCCCTCACTCCCTTCCTCCCTTCCTCTCTCTCTAAAAATAAATAAATAAAATCTTTAAAAAATATAATAAAAAGCCTGTTGCTTAATTCAATTGGCCCATAGAGACAGATTAGGGAGTATTACACTAAGTTATTTCTGTGCTATCCTATCTCTACCTGAAATAAATGTATATACAGTATAATTCCAAATGCAGGACAATATATACTTAAAGGATAGACTTCAAAACATTAACAGAGATTATGTCTAGTAAAGTTTAAGAACTATTTTTTTCCTTTGTCATTTCCATGTTTTCCAAACTTTCTACAATGAACATGAGTTACTTATGCAATTGGGGAAAATATTAATAAAATTCATAATTTCAGAGAAATTAAGAAAATGGCCTTTGAGAGTATTGCTTGCTCCCCATTTAATCTGAAGGGTATATCTTTGGTCCTATTGGTGTTTTATCAATACACTGTAGTTATAAAATGTGTTCTTGGTCAAATAAATTTAAGAAACACATGGACATCATCTACCATGCAGTAGATAATTAGCAGACAACAAGCCATTATTTTAATTATATGTTAGTATATGAACTAGAGGCTAG
Source organism: Desmodus rotundus (assembly GCF_022682495.2). Lineage (NCBI taxonomy): Eukaryota > Metazoa > Chordata > Mammalia > Chiroptera > Phyllostomidae > Desmodus > Desmodus rotundus. The sequence continues at coordinate 91,863,793 of NC_071395.1, read as the reverse complement.
AGACAAAAGAATTAATAAAATCTAAAACCTGGCCTTGAGGAGTTCACAGTCTAGTAATGGAAGCAGATGTATTAATATATCCTAATACAATGTAAGTATTTTCCACTTTCAAGGACAATCAATGTTTAAAAAGCAAAAGCGTTCACTGAAACTTTGAAAAACATAAGTATAGGGTGATCTCAAGCTTCTCAATCAACTCAAAGTTCTATTGCAAAATGCAAATGTGGATGCCCTGTATCCATGCTTCTATTTGCAATTTTACAATTTTCAAAGTGCTTTCTACACCCAATTCCGCTAACAACCCAAAGAGAAGCAAGGCAAACGCTCTCCATTTATAGATAAGGAAAACTCAGGCTTATTCCCAAGGCTGACTAGTGGTACCTCCAGTATCTGACAGACATAACGTAGAACAGCACACATTAAGAGTTTCAAGTTATAGCAATTCAGGTGTATACACTTTAAACATATAGAGTCATCAATGTTTCAACCTCAAAATAGTCATACATCTGGTTTACGTGAAATTATCGGTTATTTGTAGTTAGGGACATTAGAGTATTAGCCCAAATAGTGATACACACAGACTAGTGATCGCTGTTATCAGTGTCCAAGAAAAAAAAAAAGCAAACAAGGAGGTAACTCCTCCCTAGTCTATTATTTTCCAGAAACTTAGTATCTTGAGCTACAAAATGTTTGTTAAAAATAAGTATCTCCTCTCTCACTCCGGATTCAACTGTATTAGTGCGTGTACTTACCCCACGAAAGCGTATTAAGCATTACGCACTGAAACTTACCACAGTGCTCCAGCCCATCATACAAGAAGAGTGAAACAGATTTTGAGTCTGCAGATATTTAACAAGGTTATTTCTTCAAAATAAAACTTGGATCGTCCCTAATGACAGTTTAGATAGCTTTTTCAGGGGACCTAGGTTTGTTTGGGTCTGGGTCTTTAGTAAGCACCGTTCCTTTTTAAAGTCAGCAAACACAACTGCGGTGCGCACCGCCTGCCTCCAGAACAGGACTATCTCCACTGCAAATTGCTTCTGCAGCAACAACTTCAACACTCAAAGGTCGTTTTGGGCTTTGATGGTTGAAGGCACGTTAGCAGTCCTACGTTTGTCTTATAGTTTAACTGTATCTATTAAAATACAATAAACCAAATGAGAAATAACATGGCATTTAGCAGGTGACCCTTTAAAAAACCTTCAGTGCTCTTCCTGAATGGGAGACTAGCAGAACCACTGAAGTCACTCTTTTGTACTATGTGTAACTGATAAAGGTATGCAGAAGAATGCGAATATATTTCTGTAACATTTAAAAAGGAGTCACGGTACTAAATCAAGTTTTAGACTGTAAATTTAGAAATTTACCATTTCGAGTACAATATGAGGCTGCAAATTCCAAGCAATTTTACGCCAGTTTAACATTCATCTCTAAAGAAAAGTTAACACTGATTGAAATAATCCATAAAATGTTCACATTTTATATACATCATGCTTGGAATGAAATGGACACTTAATAATGAAGAGGCAAAGAGTTGGCCGGCTATCCGGGAAATCAGAGGGTGGACTATCTAGTCTCCTTGTGGCAAGACAGCTCTCCCAAAGGAACTTCTTTGTTTCCTTCACACAACACTGTCCTGTCACAAACTCAATCGTCTTCTTGTCTTTTGGGAATCCGCGCGTCATTGCTAGGGTGCAGGGTGGGGCTTTAAAAAAAAAAAACCCAAACCAACCAGGTACGTAGGACGTTTGCAGACTTGGGAACCTGGACGTTCCAGTTTCTGTCCCATCCAGCCCAAGCTCTAATTGTAACCTTGGAAAGTGTACCCATCTCAGGGACTCGGTTTTCCTCTCTTATTATCTTGCTCCGAGTGTGGCGTGGGGGGTGAGACTGGCCACCAGGGACTGCAGACACCTGGGCTGCAGCGCGCTCCAGGGACATGCAGCTCCTCGGTCCTGAATCACTGTGGCCCAGGATCTCCCCCCTCAAGCTCAATCACTGGCTCACTGGGCGCAGTCCGTCCCCAGTTTCCCCGGCCGGATATGCGCCCCCCGCCCCACGGCTCCCTCCGCGTTCCCCACCTTGTGGTGCCTCGCTGCGCGATCATTCTCATTCTTCCGTCCGCCCAGAAACTGTCTATCTACCCTTCATTCTCACCCTGGTCCTTCCTCCTCCTGCGAATCCCTGACACCCCTGCACTCAAGAGATCCTCACCTTGGCTTTGTCTCAAGACCCCTTTCCTCCCCACAGGAGACCTCCCCTTCACAGCGCCTTCACCCCCGGAGGAGCCCCCTATTCACACTTGCCCGTTCTTCCTCAAATTCTCACGTTATTTCCGCCCGCCAGCCTTTTGCGGAGCTCCAAAGGGGGGAAAGCCTCCCGCATCTCCGCCATCGGGTTCTGAGGACCCCTCTCACCTCCGCGGTGAGAGATGTGTTTACTGAGGAATCGCTGCTTCTTTCTCTGGTGCAGCAAGGTCGGGTATTTGAGCAACAAGAATGAGGTCACCAAGTACCCTCCCAGGGTGGAGAGAAGGTAAAAAGCCGCAGTGGACGACATCTCAGTCACGGTGTGGGAAGTCTCCCCCTCTCTGGGGCCTCTGAACTCGGGTGCTGCGGTCGCAACGACGGCGCCGGCTGCTCCAAGTCAGCTCGCCCCCCGCCGGTGCCAGCGGCGCGGCGCACTTGTCGGCCGGCCCACCGCGCAGGCGCAGCTAGACTCCAGCGGCCGAGCAACAAAGGGGCTCCCGCACGCAGGCGCACTCCGGCGGCTGTAGAGGACCCGTAAAGAACCTTTGTCACCTAGCTTCGTGGTCGGGTCTGCGGCTCTTCGAAGAAGCCCCATCCGGAGGCGAAGCTTGGAAACCTGCCAGTGCCTTCGCCACCACTCGGGCAGAAAAGACTGTTCAAGGACTGCCTTCAGGAAGGTCTGACATAATTAGAAAATCCACATCAAAAAGGAAAGATACCAGAGTGCATCTTAGCCCTTGCTCTGGGAAATGCAAAGAACTGTTACTGATGGAGGAGTTAAAGCTTGCTAAAACAAGTAGTAAACCCATCCGTTTGTCTAGCCAAGAGAGAACTTTCCCTGTTGTAACACATAACCATAAGAAATACCAATTTATCAGCCAAATATTTGAGGGACGGGCTCCTCTCTCATTTCATTGTGAAAACGCAATCCCCATGCTTGGTATATGATAGGCAGTCAAGAAATATTTGTTGACTTACAAGCCTATTTAAAACAGGGGGATGTTGAAAAGGCTGTAGGTTATCACTTAAAAGTCTCAGGAAGACCAGAAACTGAATTCCAGAAGGCCCAGCTTGTTCCCCTTTCACCCCACACATTCCAAACTACTCTAAGAGCCATAGTTTAAATGCAAAAGAATTAACCCCGAGCCCAGGGAGAATATTTGGCAAAAGCAAGTCTCCCACGGAAATAGAATGAAGAATGATTATTTAAAATATTGTGGTTCTTGTCTCTGACCTGAAGCAAATTACTCTCTTCTGTTTCTTTATCTGTGAAATAAGGATTTTATTTTTTACTAAATAAAAACCTCCAACTCTTACATTCTATTAATGATCTTGGTTCCCCAAAATTCTTGCTTCCTTTAAGAGGAGTAAATAAGATTCTTGAAAACAGGGGCATTCATTAGATTTTTTAAAATAGCTGAAAAAGATTTTGGCATCAGTTTATTATCAGTAGTCTATTTCTTGATCTAACACGAAAATACCCAAAGAAACGGTAAAGCCTTTGTAGAAGAAAAAATAAGTATAAAAAATGGTAAGTACAACCGTAGGGGTTCAGAACAAGTCATGCCAAGATGTGCTACTCTGGCATGCAGCTCATTTGGATATGAAAACAATCAAGAAGCTACAGGGGTTCTGTAGGAAGATACCATTTTAGATCACTATAGTTTAATCCAAACTAGATGTGCTACACAGTGTTAAAACCATAGGCCTGCCCTGACCGGCATGGTTCAGTGGATTGAGCGTTGATATGTGGACCAAACGTTGCTGGTTGGATTCCTGATCAGGGCACATTCCTAGGTTGTAGCCAGGTCCCCAGTTGGGGGCGTGTGGGAGGCAGCTGATCGATGTTTCTCTCCCTCTCTTTCTCCCTCCTTTCCCCCCTCTCTAAAAATAAATACATAAAATATTTCAAAAACAACAATGGAAAAACAACACAAGCCCAAAATGGCATCATTCATGCTAAAAGCCTATGATAACAAACCTAGATTTAGTGCCTCATCAAACTGCAGTTTCAGCCTCTACCAAAAACATAATCTTAATCACCTAGTATGTAATTTTCCGATCAAGCACCAGTAAAGTATCTGCCACATGGGCCCCCACTGAAAGACGTGGTAATCTGTATGATGAAAACCTTCCCCTTTTCTTCCCCCAAAGAAAAGGTGGCCCAGCCCCTCTCCATGATACCCTTTGTCTCTTTCAGCATCAGTTCCCCCAAGAAGGCTAGACCGGGAATAGGAGACCCGGGAAGGAGGCCTCGCGCCCCCTAGCGGCCGCCAGAGGCCTTGCTCCATCCTTGGCGCGTGGGTGGAGCGACTCCCCCTGACCACGTTGGAGGAGCAGCTGTCGGTATCCCCAGTCACCGAGGGAGAGGAAAAAACGAGATGGTGGCTGAAGGCCATGGGGAGTGGAGTCCTAACAATGAGGATGGGCCTTCTCCCTCCACCCGCTTCTGCTGGCAGGGCCCCCAGGCCTCCCCACCCACCCCCCGCGCCCACCAACCTCGCCTCCCGCTCCCCAGAAGGGGCAGGTGCCTAGCAGTCCTGGGCTCTCCCTGCCCGGCCCCACCGCCACAGACCGGACTCATCGGGGGGGCCTCTGCTCTGGTGCCGGGGCAGCAGCTGGGCAGGTGGGCTGCTGCCCAGGCTGAGGGGGCGCCCAAGACACAGCTGAGCTCGCGCAGGGACGGCAGCAGTACCCGCTGCCCCTCCTAGCACCAGCGCCCCTTAAAAAGGAATTGAGGATTTAGACAGGCTGTGGCTGTCAACCTAAGAAACATTCAAACCTGTAGAGAATTTTTGTGTTTATTTGAGCCAACTGACCACAATGCCAGGAAGCAAAACCTCAGTGAGTTGAGAAAACGCTCTGAACAATGGCAATTTTATACCTTATTTTATATATCATAACCAGAAGAGGAGGTGTAAGTGGGCTAACTGAAACCCACTGGCGATAGATTAGGGAGGTGGGAGGAAGCAAAGCTGGGAAACCTCTGGGATTGGATAAAAAGTGAAAGGATGGCCACCTTTTACAGAGGTGGGTGCGGGATTGTTAACAGTATTAACAGGATAACAGTAACAGTGAGGGGATTTGTGGTCTCCCCTGGGGCGGTGCCTGTGCTTTGAGGGCTCTGGAAAGAGGAAATTTGACATTCCAAAGGTGTGCTATCATAGATGCAAAAGGACGACAGACAGGCTCAGTTAAGACTGACTTTTGTTAGGGAAAAATACCGGCCTAGGACAGGACTACCCACCATTAGATGGTTTTTGTTAGAAAGTTTTGATTTCCGACCACACTCTGTGGTTACTTTAGGTCTCTGAATTCGTAAGGCTGCCATGCAGGCCTCCCGAGTGTGTCAGGTTTCGAGTGTGGCCTTCTCTTCCACGTGGCACAAAGGTGCACACACACCAGGCTTCTCTTGGCACCCCGAGCCCTGTGGTTTTAAAGTTGTGTTGAGGAAACGGATCAGTTTGGGTTAGTGGGGGAGCCTTATCTGGTCCTGTGTTTGTTTTTATTCTTGAGTGCTAGTGGGCTTGTGCCACAGTTGCTGGTGAATGGCTGATTAAAAAGCAAAGCAGAAAGCCAATGCAAATGTAATCCACCCCATTCGAAGTCATTTTGGTAAAATCCAAAATAAAAGCCATCCTGGCCAGGTGACTCAGTTGGGTGGAGCATCCTCCCATACACCAAAAGGTTCAATCCCCCGTCAGGGCAAATAACCTAGGTTTGGGTTCCATCCCCAGTTGGGGTGGAGGCAACCAATGTTTCTCTCCCTCCCTCCTTCCTGTTGCTCTCTCACCAAAATCAATAAAAACCTATCTTCAGGTAAGGAATTAAAAAAAATACCTTTCTTTAAATAAATGAAAGTAAGAAATCATAGAAACATGTCTTACTAATTCGGTCCCTCTGCTTTGCCTGAGAAGCGCAGTTTCCTGTCTCCTGTGCAGATGTACAGTAGGTCATGCAGATGTAATTGCTGAAGGTGAACTTTTGGAGCAACGTCTGAGTCACACAGCAAACGAACAGGACGATTTACTAGAAAATGACCTTTTCTTTTTATCTCATTTCCTAAAAGTCCTTTCTGGATCTGTAATGAATTTCTCCATAGTGACCGCTCTCCAATTTTCTCACAGAAAGTGTCTCTAGTTGGGTGCTGAAATGCATTTTTTTTCAAACCACACAATTGCTGCTTTGTATTAAATACATAGTTGCATCTTGCTAAACTGTGAAAAGAGCATAAATTGTAGAAATAACCTATAAGATTTCTTTTTATGTTTGTTAATCTGGATTAACTAAATTAGAATCTAGTTTTAAGAACATTTACAAAGTAAAGTTTATGAGGAAATAGGATCTTAAAAAAGTAAGGTGTCTCACTTTTTTTCAAGAGACTACGGGAGTAGAAGTGGTTAAATTTAAATGTTTCTTTAAAATAAATGCTTAAATATGCACTGGAGGAGTATGAGTGTCAAACCAGGAATAATCCCATTTAGGTGGTCCTAACAGTAAATGAAAAAGTTAACTTCTTTTGCCCGACAGGAGGAACATCTGCCTGTTTCGGGGGAGTGGGGAGAGCTGGCCGGAGAATGAAGGGGAATGGATTGTCAGGTATTTGTGTCTTGTATGTAGAGGGGACAATGCCACTTTTCATTTCTTGCCAACTTGATTTTAGTACATCTTTTATAGTTATAGTTTTTACTTTAAGACATCACATGTGGCCCTGACTGGTGTGGCTCAGTTAGTTGGGCATCATCCTGCAAAGTGAAAGGTCACCAGTTTGCTTCCCAGTCAGGGCACATACCTAGGTTGCCGATTCAATCCCCAGTCACAGAGCATATGGAAGGCAACCAATCAATGTTTCTCACATCGATGCTTCTCTGTCTCTGTCCTTTTTCTCTAAAATCAACATTAAAAGGAAAAACAAAAAAAGAAATCACACGTGGCCCCCCCTACCAAAAGCCCAGAACTGAAAGACCCATGGAGACGGAATTACACTATCCAGGGTATTTTGGGAGGGCAGTTTAACTAACACTAATTTCTCTTTGAAGGCCTAACAAAAAATACTTAGGACTGATAGCTGTGTATGAGCTGAGTTAAATTACAATTTATGATTGGGTTTCCTTAAAAAAAAAAAGAGTGTGCCCTGACTGGTGTGGCTCAGTGGATTGAGTACCGGCCTGCGAACCAAAGGGGTCACTGGTTTGATTCCCACTCAGAGCACATGCCTGGGTTGAGGGTTCACGCCTATGGGTTTGCGGGTACGAGAGGCAACCGATCAGTTTCTCTCTCACATCAATGTTTCTCTTCCTTTCTCCCTCCCTTCCCCTTCTCTAAAAAGAATTTTTTTTTTTTTAAAAGGGACTCAGTACTAAAGATTCCAGAAACCTGAATATAACGAGAGAGCCATCCCCTATATGAGGCCAATCCTGGAATCAGTCCCATTTAAACACCATTACTGTGTGCTCGACACTGGGAATAAGATGCAGCCCCTTCTCTCTTGGGGTTTATGTGCCAGATAGTAAACAAGGAGTAAAGTAAGATAGAATATAAGAAGGGCTGTGTGGGAAGCAAATTGGGTGCCAGCTGCAGTGTCTGAAGAAAATTTCAACACGCCGTCTTTAACACCCGAATGTCTTCTCCCTGTGTGCCCACAGCGGGGACCTCTGCAAAGGGCAATCGTCACTTTTCTAGATTAATGGCTGTGTGGAGCCAAGAGGGAGGGGGACGTTTTCCTGACCGTTGTGAAGGGTTGTTCACCTGGTCTCAGACCCTCTTTCCCAGACTGAATCGCTCACCCTCCCGACCCCACCCACGGAAATGTTGCAGTCCTCACTGATTCAGTGGTAGCCCCCGTCTAACTGAGTGGGGAGTGAAGGGTCAGACGCGGATGCTGAGGATTTGAGGAAATGGCAACATTTCCCCTTCTTGCCTGACTCATGTTCATTCTGTAGGTCAGCTACTTTTCTTGGAAGCAGCATGGCCAAGGGGAGGAAGAAATGTTGCTCAGATTTCAGCTTTGCAGAGTTCAGATAGCAGGAGCTGGACTAGCACTTCTAACTTCCTGGGATTCCAGGCCCTGTGGCTTCCCTGGGAAGCTCTGCACCACCCCTCAGCCCCCCTCCTTTAACAGCCCCCTAGCCCACCACCCCTGGGCTGCTGGAGTCCAGGCCCCCCAGGTGTGCGGCCCAATCCTGCTGCACGTTGAGGGGGACAGGAGGGAGACTGCCTCCAGTGGGAGGCAGTTGTCCTCTCCGCAGGGAAAAAGGACGTCTTGGTCCCTAGTGATTCTGGGAAAAGGGCTGGCTCTCCTGCAGTCACTCTCAAGACTAACAAAGTTTACATAACTAAAGGCTGGGACCTGAGGCAGGGAGGGGGGCTGCTTGGTTGCTGAGGGGTGCGCTCATGTCACAGCTGCCAGCTGTGACACAGCTGTTGATGGCTCAACTCCTGCTCAGCACATGGTGCCAGCACCCTACTTACCTGGGTCCCTCCCTGTGCCCCAGGCCTCTGCCTGTCACGTCACATGGGGTTGCACCCTTGGACCCCAGGCTCCTCCTCACCTGGCAGATGTGGTGGCTGCTGGTCCCAGTTGCTCAGCCCCTGGAGTTGGCCCTGGACTCTGTCCTGGGGTGACCAAGCATTGGCCTTTGGATCAGCAAAACCCCAAACCTGGGCCTTCAAATACCTGTGAAAAGGCTGAACCTCCCTCACTCCAATGGGAAGCCTCAGCTCAGACTCCAGGGCCCCTTAATGAGGCCGGATCTTCTTTAACCCAGCAGGTCACCCCAGTTCCACATCCAGAACAACCTGGAGAAGTTAAATAAACCTTCTACAGACCAGCAGGAGGCTCCAGCTCAGTAATCAGAAGCCCCTGAGGAGGAAGAACCATCCTCAACCCAGGAGGTGGCTTCAGCTCAGGCTCCTGAGGATTTGTATTTTCTCCGTCCCAACAAGAGGTCTCGGCTCAGTCTGCAGTGTCTCCTTAGCTGCTGAAACCTTTGTCAGTCCACCAAAGGGTCCCAGATCAGCGTCCACCCAAACCCCTCCTTAAATTGTTGGTTCTTCTTCAATCCAACAGGAGAGCTCAGCGCAGCTTCAAGTGCCTCTTCCTGGTGTACAGCCTTCTCCAGTCGAGCAGAAGGGTCCAGCTCAGCCTCCAAAACCCCCTATGGGTGTTGTAGCACAATCTTTAGTAATCATGTGGCCACAGTCCCACCTCTAGGCTCAGAATTCAGTGTTGCCTAATGCCAATGTTAAAGTTGTGGATCTGGGGGGTTTTGATACCTTCAGATCCTTCCTAGGAGACTGAACCACCTGAAACTGAACAAGGGGTCTCAGCCAATCCTCCAAAGTACATGGAAGACGTCAAACCTAAACCCAATGGGAGGTCCTCCACAGCCCCCTGAAAAGATAGAATTGTCTCCATCCCAGCAGGAAACCCCAGCTCAGCCTCCAGAGCCACCTAAGAGGTAGTAGTACAGCATCCAGTCCATAAAGATGTGACAGTTTTAGCTCCAGAACAAAATCAACCTTTGGACCAGGCGCTCACCAAAACTCCAGAACCTACCCCAAAGGATGAACATCCTATGGCCCTGCAGCAGACTGCAACTAAACCCAAAGCACCCTGAGGTGACAGTCCCACATCCAGATCATGTTCAGGCTCAGCAGCCAACTTCGACTGAAATGACAGTTCAATCTTCGGACCTGGAGCTCACCGTAACTACTTGACCCCTTGCCTCCGTCCCTGCACAGGCCCTGAGTGCAGAGTATGCCAAAGGTGCCAGGAGGTGAGCAGGGCCAGAGGGTGGGCTCCGCCCAAACTGTCTTGGGTAAAAGGACGTGGAGCCCACTGGCTGGGCTGAAAAGGAAAGAAGGGAGTGAAACAGCTTCCCTTCTGCACAGCCCACCAGGGACTCAGCTCCATCTCAGGCTTCTCTGGGCTCTGACAGCAATCATTTCTTGGGTGTGCTGGTGTGAGGAAGCTGCAAGGCAAGCGGCAGCGGCTGTTGGCCCTCCCAGCAGCTCTCCTTACCAGTCTTTGGCCGTTAAGGGCGGTTTAGAGCTATTAACTCCCCCATGCTGCCTCCCTCCCCCTGGACTTCTCCAGTCCTTCCTCTCCTTCAGCCATCCTGATCACCTTGCTCTCCCCCAGAGTCTCTCCCAATTAATGCCCCCACTGCCACAGCCACTCCCAACTCTTGTCCCTCAGCCTTGAAGATTCTGTTCCTTTGCCCTCTGGTTATTCCATGTGAACAGTTCTTGTCACGCCCTGGCCAGTGTGGCTCAGTTGGTTGGGCATCATACTACAAAGCGAAAGGTTGCTGGTTTGATTCCGGTCAGGGCACATGCCTGGGATGCAGGGGTTTGGTCCCTGGCCAGGGCATGAATGAGAGGCAACCGAGCTCTCACATCCATGTTTCTCTCCTTCTCTTTCTCCCTCCCTTCCCCTCTCTCTAAAAGTAAGTGAAATATTTTATTTGAAAAAATACTTCTTGACTTTCCAGTTAAAACCGGAATAACAACCCACCACACATGGAGGGTACTTAGGGTAGTGGTTCTCAACCTTGACAACACATGAGAATCTCTTGGAAAGTTAAAAATTTTCTTCCCTGAAACCCAGGTCACACTTCAGATTAAGGAGCTCAAAACCTCTGGGGACAAGCCCCAGAATGGGGGCTGATTAAACTCTCCAGGTGGTTGCACTTCAGACAAAGTTGAGGCTCCTTGCTGCAGACCTCTAGAGTCTGCCACAAACACTGTCCTTGGGGTCCCCTGCCCATCCTGGGAGGTGATGCAGGACAGGTGTTACCCTATTCTAAGAGGAGAAAGATGAGGCTCAGGGGGTGTCTGCCATGTGGCTGCCACCAGCAGGGCAGGCTGGGACTTGAAGCCAACTGTCTACATTCTGGATCCAGAGCTTTCACTGCTGCCTCTTTAATTACTGCCAGGTGCAGGGGGCAGAGGCTGCATCCAACCCCTCCATCTGCCCTGAAATGGCCAACATGATGCTGGGCAGATGCCAGGGCTCTGGCAGTTGGGTACTGAAGGGCTGAGGAGGTGGGAGGGCTTCCCTGCTGCGACCTGTGCAGAACCAAAGCTGAGAACCTGTGCTAGGACCTGCTCAGAGGCCCTATGACAAGGGACATACCAACTGCACTTGACGGGGCCAAGGACCTGCCAGACTCCCCCACCCCACTTCTCTCTTGTCCTATGTGACATACAAAACGAAAGGGGGCAGAAAGGGGAGAAGGAATGAACACACTTTAAAAAATGTTTCCCATGCTTGTGTGCACCATGCTCACCTGTGCCTGGGCTGTGGGGACTGAAAGGGGAGTCCTAGAAGTTGGAATGGTAATTTGAGAGGTCTTTTGGCCATACCCTGACTACTCCACGAACAGCTCAGAGCTGCTACCAAGCCTCCAACTTTGGACCTAAAAAGGACCAAACAAATCTGCACTTGTTTCCTCCTCTTCCAGCAGCAGTCCTAAGAGGCTTGGTTCTGGGCAAACCAACCAGATAGGGTTATGTCGCCCTCTGGTGGCCAGGCCTGAGTACAGCTCCCATTCTCCGCTCCAGAAGCTCCCAGCCAAATTGCCTCTCCCCTTTGAATTTAGGAAAATAGCCCTGGATGGTGTGGCTCAGTGGACTGAGTGCCAGCCTGTGAACCAAAGGGTAACTGGTTCATTTCGCAGTCAGGGCACATGCTTGGGTTGCAGGCCAGGTCGCCTGTGGGGGCCACACAAGAGGCAACCAAACACTGATGATTCTCTCTTCTCCCTTCTTTCCCCTCTCTAAAAATAAAAATCTTCAACTTGGAAAAGCTTTATTTTCAGACAGAGAACCTCCTATACAAGGTGCAACAAGTGCCTTTTAGCCCTATACCGAATCCTGGCAGGGCGCCTCGATCTCCTGCATCTCATACCAAGCAGAGGGGTCAGGTCAGTGCAGTACGAGCTTGGGCTATGAAATCAGAGAAGGCTAGCTCCACTCCTCATGGGGCCTTGGGAAAGTCACTAAAAGCTCAGCCTCCTCATATACACAACAGGGATAGTACAGCACCAAACCCGGAGGATTTGTGCCACTTAAAGGGGCTACCCAGGAAAATAACCATGTCTGGCTTCCAGTAAGGACATAGGCAATCTAGCGGTATTAATGGTCTGAGTTTTCCCTTGAGCAAACATGGCACCGCCCCCCACCCCGTCCCCTTTAAGTCACGCTTCTCTCTTTACTTTGGTTGCTGGGGCCTGAAGCCAAATTAGGCTTTCCCCAGAGCACTCCAGAAGGGTTTCATGACATATTTGAGTTGGTATTGACATTCTGCTCTGATTTGATCTTGGGCCTCACTTCTTTGTATTTCACTGTTTTAGTTATTTCCTATAAGTCTCCTCACATCTTTTCTGGAATAAGATAGGATATAAACAAATAAGACCTCACTGGGGACTTTTTAAGTTTTGTTCTTCACACATATGTAAGGTCTGTCCGTAAAAAGCCCAGCCATTGTTAATATAACGGGAACAGTTTGCAGGACATAGATGTAACCTGGCAGCCAAGGAGAGTGGACTGGACTGCGCATGTGTGAACAACGATGACTTCACTGTACTAGTCAATGGGGGCAGTAGACACCATTGAGTGAGCATGTGTACTGTGTGGCTGTCACATTCAAAATGACTGAGTAGAGCAATGAATCTGCATCAGATTTTGCATTAAGCTTGACCATTCTTCCACAGAAACTATTTGGATGATTCAGAAGGCTGCAGCTATGGGCAACTGGTGATTGGCAGCTTCATCATGACAATGCATCTGCTCATGCATTGCCTCATGCAGAGTTTTCTGGCGAAACATCAAATCACCCAGGTAACTCAGCTCCCCTACAACCCAGATTTGGTGTCCTGTGACTTCTGTCTTTTCCCAAAACTAAAATCACCTTTGAAAGGGGAGATTTCAGACCGTTGAGGAGATTCAGGAAAATGCGACAGGGCAGCTAATGGCGACTGGGAGAACTATGTGAGGTCCCAACATGCCTACTTTAGAGGTGACCGAGGTGACATTGTCCTATGTACAATTTTTCTTGCATCTTCTTAAATGTCTCTTTTTCATAGTACATGGCTGGGTGCTTTCTGGACAGACCTGATATGCTAAGTCAGTGCAGCGTACATTTTCAAATGCGATTACCTTTAAGTAAGACAAATATCCTGATTCAGAAAGTTTGGGGTAGGCCCCAAGGATCTGTAATTACAAGATTCCCAGCTGCTTGTGAGGCAGCCAGACAAGCCCCTAGCCGCGGAACTGTACAGGAGAAGGCCTGGTCTGGAAACATGAAAAGGGGGTTGTTAGTTTTAACGATGAATGTCAAACTTCTTTACAAAACATAATATTCTAAGTAAAATAAATCTCAACTTTATTCAACTGATGTGTTTCTGAAACAATGGGTTCAAGTCCAAATTTGCAAATCAAACCCATTTAAGTCACTGGGGCAAAGGACTTAGGGAAAAACCCAGCAATGAAGTCTATACAAATCAAGACTCTCCTACTTACTTGGTCTTTGAGTTTGGTGTTTCTTAATGTGGTCACACAAGTATATTCCAAAGAAAGAAGATATTCCCAAGTTCCCTGACAACCCACCCATCTCAAACCTCAAAGGGCAAACCTGTACCAACAGCCTGCACAAGGTCACAGAGGCTGTCAACTGGAGATCCTTGTACCAGCTCAACATGCTGGTTCACCCCAGCTCCACTAGGAGGCGCTCCTTCCCTGGCTCAGAACTGTTCCCTGTACTCAGGGGACTGTGGAGACAGAGCACCCAATTAGGCCAAGGTGGGTTTCTCACAGACGCACTGTGGCTGCTGTTTCTTAGCCCAGGATGGTAAAAAGCCACAAAGTGCCCCCACAATTTTTATTACAAAGGAGGGAGAGTGGCTCTGAAGGTGGGGGAAGGCCTTACTCCTGGTTCGTCAAGGCCAACAACCACTATAAAATGTGGAAATACAGTAGTGTGGCCACAAATGGATGGATGTCACATCAGACAATGTAAGAGAGTGGGGGGAGTTTTGGTTTCCCAGAGTTCAAGTCCAAATGCTTTAGCTGCTCCTTGTACACCCTCCTCTAAAGCACACAGTCTGGCAAGATCTTCAAGGGGGTAGGACAGCCAGGTCTGTGCAGTTTAAAAACCCGTATTACAGACTGCTGAGAGCCTTGTGCTAGGTCCCCAGGATGGCAAGGGTGCTGGGAGTGAGGGAAATTTCAAACTGTACCTCCCTAAAGTTAGACCTAGGTCTGAAGATGCCTCAACCCCTCTCTCCACCCTCCAGGCCACCATTTTCATTCGCCAGGGTCCTCAATCCTTTCAGGAAGGGGTCATAGATTCCCCTTTCCTCGGAAACCCAGGGCCCGGAGCGACAGAGATTCCACCAAAAGTGTGAAATCAGTACCCAGGAAATCTGGGACTATTAAGAAACATTTACCAAAAGGGGATCTATGTCACAGACGTGGCTGAAGAGACCAAACTGTTACAGAAACAGGTGGGAGGTGGATGAAGGAGGTGGAGTGGAACACACAGAAAAGGGAAAGACGACAGAACGTAGTCCAAGTGACAAGAAATAAAAACAGTCAGCGGAGCAAGACAAAGGCGGGGTAATACTGACCAGGTTTCCAGTTTTTCTGGGACATTCTGAGTGCCATTTTATGTCTTGCCGTAAGGCTACTGAGCATAGAGCTAGAAAGGCCTGTGATTGATAAAAACATATGCTAAGCAGGTCTTTCTGGTACTTTCAGCAATTAATCAAAATTGATTAATTTTGACTAGCTTTACAATGAATTCCACAATACACCAGGTAGTGTATAGTCTTAATCCAGGGTTGGTCAGAGAAGGAAGAAGGTCCCGGTCCCTGGAAAGACAGTCTCACAAGGACAACAGAGATGGTTCTAGTGTGGCACCTGCCCACCCTGGCTGGGCACAATCGGGGCTTGGCTGGCAGCTGCCAATGTATTTCAAGGGAAGGGAAGAAAGCCAAAGAATCAGAGATGCCAAAACTGGAAATGAGACTAAATTGACAGACCACTTTCCTTTGCTCACAGCTACTTTCTAAGGGGCAAATGCCCAACAAAGCCTAGGCATGGGTGCCAGGCTGCAGTCTTGGAAGCTTAAAAGCCAATCATTCTATTAACTACCAAAACCCCCAAAAAATCAGTAACTAAGGTCTTTAGTCTCAAGACTGAATGCGCCCAGAAAATAACAGTGGCCTCGCTTTGGAAAGAAGGACCACCCAACAGCTGTAACGTGGAAACTCTTGCTCGTCAGCAGCTGCAGCAGCAGCAGCAATGCCTGTTTCCTCTAGGTAGCCGCTTCCGGGGAAGGGTGATGAGTATGGGCAATCAGTCATCTGCTTGTCATTTGAGGGGTTGAGGGGATGGCTAGTTGCAAGAGCACGTGAGTCCATTTACTATAATGGACGTAGGAAAAGAAGACTTCTTTCCCCTGCTTTTTGCTTCTGCTCTAGCCTATCCATTAGGAACCAGCAAGGCTGGATGATGACAAAGTGTGGACAGTCCTGTCCACAAGGGTCACCGTGAAAGCATTCCCGGGGCGCGCATCAGCCATGTGGACAAACCACCAAAACCATTCTTTCCCCCTCCTGCTTCTTCCCTTACCCTTACATCACTTCCCCTCCCAGGGAGAGAGAGAGAACAGGTACTTCTTTCACTTCCTACACATGACGAGCTTGGCAGCACTAGCTTCCCCTCCAAGATGCCACAGAAAACAGAGCAGACTTGAAACTCTCACTAGGTTACAGATCACAATGACTTCTGAGTGGTTTTCACAGTTAAGATGAACATACATGTGGAAACGCGGCCTCTGGGCCCCGTAGTCTCCCTCACGTACACACGTACGTACACACACACACACACACGTGCAGTGGCAGTGCTGTGCAGCTGCCAGGCTTAGCTGACTCATGTCAAGTACTGCACCACAAGGAACATGACCACACAGGTGAGCAGCATCCCACCGATCATTAAGTACTTGTCCTGGAAAGCCCGCTTCTCGATGAGTCGCATCACTGTGTTGGACAAGCCCAGCATGTTGGCAATGTCAAGGATCCTCTTCTGAGTCCCCTGGGGCAGACAAGGAGAGAGAAAAACAGAGATCAACTCACTCTGCCCAAGGCGGGTGGACGTCATTATGAGACGGGGCTTGACCAGCAACGGTCTCCTGGCCATGCCTGCAGCATCCACAGCGCAGCATCCACCAGAAATGGGCCACTCTCATGTGGCCAAATGACTTTTGATCAAGATGCCAGAGCAACACAACAGGGAAAGAAAAGTCTTTTCCATAAATGTGCTGGAACAAGTGGTTATATACTGTGTATCATGTATGTATCTCACACATGCACATACTGTAAAATCATATATACATTTATGTATGTAAAAACTGGTCCTTGATTCATATATACAAAAAGTAATTTGGATTATAGAATTAAACATGAAGGCTAAAACTAAAATAAGCCTTCTAGAAGAAAACATAGACTATCTTAAAAGCGGATGGAATGCGGGTATGCGCCACCAGAGGACAGACAGACAATGAATGATGCCCCTGACGATGGAACACAGCTTGGCAGCAAAAAAGGACCTAAACGCCAACACGTGACAGTATGAATGAGACTGGGAAACATTCCTGAGAGGAAGAAGCCACGCACAAAACAGTAATGTGAACACATTTATATGAAGTTCAAAATTAATTTACGGTGAAATAAATCAGAACAGTGGTTGCCTGGGGGAGGGGCAGCCTGCCTTGGAAAGGCACCAGGGGACTTGTAAGGGTGATGACAATGGCCATGTCTGGATAGCAGTGTGAGTTACAAAGGTGCGTAACTTGTCAAAATTCAATGACCTGTACAAGTAAGATCTGTGTAACTTCCCTGTACACACACAATACCTCAATAGAAATTCTTAGAGCACTTTTTATTAAGACAGTCTCTGCTCCCTGGCTCCAAAACCCTTGCTGCTATCAGAAGTCATGCGGATTCTGCTGAGTACAGCATGCGGTCAGTGTCCAGGTTTACGAGAAGGTTTGAAGTGGGCAAGACAGACTGACAGAAACACAACGGACAGACACCAACACAATGACCTAAAACCCTTTATATAAATGTCACCACCCACCACTAAAAACAAAAGGGTATTTTATTCCTAAACCAACAGTCCAAACCACCCAGCCTGATCTTCGTCTCCGCTTTCTTTTTCATTTTGAAGCACATTCACATTCTTATGAAGTAACAAACACAAGTGAATGCTGGGCAGACCCCAAGCTTCTACACACACCACCAACTGCTTCTGTATGCAGGGCATCTGACCTACCGCCCCATACCCATTTTTTAAATGAACAACACATTAATGAGCAACTGAGAGAAGAGGCAAGAGGAGCAGGAATTTCACGAGGCACACGGACAGGAACTCAAACCTACCTTCTGCCCAGACAATCACTTAAAAGCCTCACTGAAGAGAGATCTCACAAGTCAAACCTGATTATTGCCGGAGAACGGAGACATGGTTTTGCCACAACGGAGACGGTAAATATTAGACTCTCCCTAAAGATTCTGCTCAGCTCTGAAAGCATAGGTTACTTCCTCCTCATTTGAAGTTCAAGAATCAAGCTTCTAAAATCACCTAAAGATTACCATAACCTTTAAAAATATACGTCCATTTTCAACCACAGATCTCCCCAAACCATGGCCCAGCTCCTTCATGTTCTCCCCAACGTTAATTTCAAATGGTTAAAGCAGAAGCTGTCTGCCAGAGGTGGGAGCGGGGGCAGCTGGAGGGAGTCGAGTGGCAGAAGACAGGCAGTGGTGGGTACGCAGAGGAAACGGGATTGGAAAGCTCACATCCCAGCCTCCGACGGCTGCACCCGGCTCCCTGGCACTTCACTTCTGGTGGCTGTGAAGGGCAGGAGTTGCTTGCACTCCTCAGTGATTCCAGACTGCAGTAGGAAGCCAGCGTTTGCTTTCACAATAAGCTCTGACCCCCAGGGGTCGATGTCAGTGTGTCTCGGTGAGTCCCGTCCTAAGAGGGTTTTACTGTTTTCCTGAGATATGGGAACGGGGGCAGTTGTTTTCTACACAGAGGGCGGATTAACCAACACGTATCAGTTTAGATTACTGCAGGTGGCTGTTCTGAAAGGGGGGCACCCGTGAGGCTGTCGGAGACCACACTTGAGACCGTCTAAAGCACCACAGCCGTCAGCAGGAGGTTAGGTGTCACTCGTGGCTCGCCTGACCTCCTCCCTGGTAAAGGTGGCAGAAATGTACTGAAGTCTCGCGCAGCTGACCGCTCAACACGATCCAACAAAAACGAAGATAAAGCTCACACTTCCGAGTGACTGTTTCTCACAGCTCAGTGGCTGGCAGTGCTTCGTTCACAGGGAACCACACCCTGATAAAAGGCACAGTCCACACCCCATTATCCATCAGGGTTGATACAGGAAAAGGGTTGAGGCTGAAACATCACAACTGACATCAGAGTCTATGTAATGTTTCTGTAAACTACTCCCATGGGGTTAGTGTCTCAGCCAATGGGCAGGGTTTCTAGCAATACCTGGGACTACAGAGAGAGGGAGGAGCTGCTGCTGCCAGCACGTGCCCCAGAAGCTAGCTACTGAACACCCAAGGCAGCCCCGAGACCCCGCCCCTGGGGGTCCTCAGTTGTGAGGCTGTCCGCCGTGGAGGCCCTACCAGAAAACACCTGAGAGTGAGGTGCCGAAGTACAGCCACATCCCAGGAGAGTGGGTTCTAGAATAGAATTCCTTAGTCTATTGGTTCCTCTCACAGCAGCAGTCACTTTCCTAGTAAGTTCAGTGAACTGGAAAGGACCCGGATACCAAAGAATGCCACCTTCTGATTTGTTGCAAGCAACAGAAATACGTAATGGCAAAGGGAATTTGGTTACTTTTGGACCCATAATAATTCAACGCCAACAGGAAGGATCCCAAACTAAAGGGCTGACTCATCATCACAGCATCACAATCTGGGGACATATAATCAAAATGTAAATGCAGGCACCGAACTGTTGGATGAGGCCAAAACAAGAGGCCGCCTCCCTGTCCCCCATAATGGCCCCCACCTTCAAGGTCATTCTCTGGGCCCTCAGTCCCTCCAGAATACTGTGCCCGCCTCCAATGAGGTCATCCATGCCGTGGTGAATTTTCTGGAGGGAGGAGTTAAACTGCAGGGATTCGTCCATCGGTATGGCAGTGTCAGAGTCCTGTGAAAGAAACGCAGGCACTTGATTAACTCTGCTTGCCCATCAGCTCCTACAGTCCCACTGTGCCTGACTGCTCTGCCTTTTGGCCAAGGCCAAGCCAGAAGAACAGCCAGAGGGAATGGTGCAGGAATCAGAGGAACCTAACAGAGAAGGAAAAACAAACCAAAGATCTAGGGTGGCCTCTGTTCACTTTCCTCAGACTTCCACTGCACGAGTCTTGTTAATGCCTGCCTCTTAGCAGTACCCCCAGTTGGGAAAAACTCTATTCAAGACCTCAATGGGCTTCTCTCAAAGTCTCTGACTATTCACTAACCTAGCTTGTTCCAAATGTTTCTTGACTTGGCTTCCCCTTAATACAGTATTAAATGTTTGCTTTTATTCTTTAGCTATTTTATCTATAGCTTATCCCTCCAATTAGACTGAGACTGACGAAGGACAGAAGAGACTGTGCTTTCGGCCAAATGGTGTTCAGATGGGACTATTCTCCTGAGCAGGCAAGAAAGATCTGCACAAAAAGGAAGGGAGACAAAAACTACTACCGACCAAGTACTTTCCACTTTGCATTCCCATTACCCTAAACTCACTTAATCCTCATCTAACCTCATGAAGTAGTTAATGCGTTATCCCCACTTTAGGGGAGGAAACTGCAGCCCAGACAGGTGGAATAACTTGTTCAAGATCTCATAGAGCCAGGAAGCAGTCCAGCAGGGCACGAATCCCAGCACTGGGTGCCGAGGCTGCTCTCCATCATCTGCAGGGAGCAACATCGAGACTGATCCTAAGCTCTGACTTTTGCACTGAAAGTGAACTGTACCCAGAAGCTGGTCACGACCAGCCGTAATTCTGTTCTCTTCCCTGCCTCCTGCTGATAGTCATACACTCCTCTGCCGACCATGGCTGTTTCACCCCTTTTAATCATCATAAAGAGATTAAACCACCTTTTTTTGGATGCTTAAGTTAAAAATAATTTTTCACGCACCCATTTTCAATCCCCCGTGCTAACACAGGCGTTTCTCACACACTTTATTCGCAGCACCTTAAATAGTGTTCTACATACAGCTAATGCTCAGTGGGTCAAAAGACTACAGTATGTGAATTAATCAGAGACTTCTCTTCATTTGTTTGGCAAGCATTTATGGAATGCCTTTCACATACGAATCTTCCTTCCTCTCCCACTTGAAGGGGTGTAGCTGATGAGCCACTGTCTCTCAGAAAAATGTTTGATAATGCACATCACAGAATAACCAGGAAGAAGTTCGTTCAGCAAGTCAGTTTTTATTAAGGGCCCGCTGTATACACAACATCACACCAGGCTGGTAAGACATAAGATAATTCTGAGCTATCATCCCCAGCCTAAAAAACACCTGACTAACCATCAAAAGCCTACACAACATCTTTCAGAGTGTTGTATAGTTCATTACACTTGAAAGTTGGCTACGTGTACCACTATAGCACCAACATGTCTTCATCACACTTCTGAATTGTTAGTCGTTACCTGACTGCTTACTCTAGAGAAACCGACACTACGGAGGCACATTCTGAAACGCTTGGGGAAATTTAATGCAAGTATGGGCACAGCAAAGAGCGAAATGATTTGAATTCTGATGGCGAGCTAGGAAAGCTAAGACTTCTTTAGAAAATAAACTTCTCAATTAAAAAACAAACACACAAAAGCCCCACCCCAAACCCACCTCATTTGGTGGAATGTATTATGCAGAACATGAAAAAGGCCAGCATGTTGTACAGCCATGTGAAGGAAAGGATCCTATTGAGCCCGAAAGGCAGGGCCAATGGTGTTCTACAAAATCAAGCACACAAACTAAAACAGGCCACTTTCAAACAGGCTCAGGTCAAGCAATCCATTTAAAACAAAATATCTGTTAACAAATTCCTCCCAGACTGCTGCCCAGACTAGGGACAAAAACATTTTAATGCACCTGACCCTGGAACCACACACACACAGCACAACGGCAATCGCCCGAAGGCAGCTTTGAAATGCGGCTGCACTGAAAACCGTCTAGGTCCTAATCACCTGTCTCTATCTGATCAGAGAAGCGCTTCCACCATGGCAAGCATGACCTCTGCGTGGGACTGGTCAAACCAGGTAATCTTCACCTCTGTCCATTCCCTCATGTTAACTGCTTCCTCTTCAGGTTTCTGTGTTAGAAAAAGAGATTCCCTGTCTAGGTATAGTCGGTGACAATGCACAAAGTCCACTGTCATTTCCAGTTGGTCTCCCCATCAGTCTGCTTCAGACACCACCTGAAAGGATGAAGCCCAGAGCCCCGAGCTCCAGCTGCAACAAGCTGCCCAGTACCTGCAGAGCCCCACCCAGGTGCCTGGCTTACGTTGGTGGTGAAGGTGCGAGACAGAAGCTCCTCTCGCTGCCTCTCCTGCTGCTCCCTTGTGTATCGCCGATGCTGGAAGTTTCTGAGAGCAGTCTGCAGATGCTGGACATCATATTTTAACTGGTCAACACGGCTGGAATTGATAGAGAAAGAAATTACATTCCAGGAACCCAGAGCAGCAGAATTTGAGGTCGCCAGGCTTTGTAGTGAGGAGGGAAGACATTTCCTTACCTCTTTCTCTACCGCTCCATGCTATCCCCCCACCCCGATGATCTGATTTTGATCAATGACATTGAAAATAAAGAAGTAGCTTGTGGTTAAAGTAGGGTTGTAGCACACGAGATTCTAGCAGCTTTACTTAAATACCTGCTGGTCTCTGATTCTGGATGCATGACAGGGAACAGGTGACAGGAAACAGGCTCGATGACCTCTTCCTGACCCTCTATGGATTATATCACTCTCCTGGAAGAAGCCCAAAGGCATCTTTGGAGTAAAGCATCAACGTCGTTTCATGAAACTTTTAGGAGCAGGGGCTAGGGTGGAGGTGGTGAGAGTGGTTTCATTTTAACTTCATGGGGGCCTATCAAACATTAGATCGGTATTTCATTATAATTAGACTGACTGAAGCGATTAAGAGCAAGATTCATTTCAACCCAGGAATGTAGTGGGAGCCAAAGGGTGAAGTAAACTCCCTGGCAGCATTAGGCTTCAAGTGGCCACGGGTTTGGACAGAAAATCAGTGCTGGAGGTAAAATTTCAAAATGACACCAGTGAGGTAAGGAGACACAATGCTTCGAAGCCACTAACGTCACAGAATTTAATTTTGAGAGAGTGTCACTGAAACAGAATTGTGCCCTTTATGGGGACTTCGGCTTTGCATAGTCCCCACTTTTCAATGTGTGAATGGTTTTCAGACTATCCAACCGCCTCTCCCGGGACAGAGGCCAGTCTCGCGGGCTTGGGGTGTTAGTGCACTCACAGTTTGGCATTCGGTCTTTTGTTAGGGGGCTCCTTGCTGGACAGAATCTCCAGGCGTTCTAGATGGCTGAATATCTGGTCTATGCTTGCTTGGATTTCGTTTTCTACTACTGCACGAAAGAGAACAAAAAATAATTGCTGGAAAAGAGATAGTGAACTTAAATTAGAATGGTAAATCAAACATGTCTTTTTTCCATATCCAGTAGACTCAAAAATATGTATTTCAAAAGGAGAAAAATGCGTACACTATTGAATAATGGAAAAAGTTCAAGTTATACTGAGTCTGTAAATGTTTAAAATATGTATAAATAGCTGTTAATGCCACAACAATGCCAATTTTTTAAAAAGCTGAGGGTAAATCTGTAGAAATACATTTCCTGCCTTTAGAAAATAAAATGAACATTTAAAGGTTGTCCAAATAAAATTTTAAGCAAAAAGTAGTATTTTCTGATAGAGAATGAGGTCTCTTTCCCTTTGAGATTGTTCTCAGATATGGATTATGAATATCTAGTAACAAGACAGTCAACTGAATTCCCTAAAGTAATGAGATTTTAAAAAAAGTACACAGGGGAAGATTAGTAATTGAAAGTTAGAGAAGAGTTCCCTGAAGGCCTTCCATTAGAATGGGAAGGCTGATGCCAGAGTCCCCAAAATAGACCAAATATCAGTAGGAAAGGCCCAGGAAAGAATCCACAGAGGTAAAGATATGATAAACACAGTCATCTTCCTTATCCCTCGTGATAAGCTGTCCAAATGACCTCTTTTCCATTTCTAATCATGTAACAATGAGACTGTTGGGAAGGCAAACAAAGTCCACGGACAGAAACCAAACTGTGCACAAAGGCATCCAGACTGCTTCTTGCCCCCTAAAGACATGACAATAATGTCATCTTTGTAGGTGAGCTAACGAATACAGATTAGAACAAAGCGGGGCACAGAACCAAGAGAAGAGACGCTTTCTGATGCTGCAGAAAGGAGAGAGGAGAAATGGGCACGGTGACAGCCAAGCAGCGAGGTAAGAAGACGACTTCTGCAATGTGTAAGCAGCAGTGTCTGCATGACCAACCAGAAAAAGGACCTTTTCTTATAATAGAAAAAACCCTAAAAAACCCAAAGCAGCCCTCTTCTAGAAAGAAAACAGGGTGTGGGAACTAAACTAATTAATATTGCTACTCATTTCTAACTAATCCTCCTAAAAAGCCACAGTACTCAGCTCAGAAGAAACGACCAATTCCAGTTAAACATGTCTGACTTTTTGTGGAGCACATTCCTCTAAGGACTCGGTAATTAGATTAAGACAGATGGAGGAAAGAACTTGCACTCCCACAGGGCCCTGTCGGGTTGAGTGGAGGGGTAATGGAGGATGAGACTCACGGATTCCAGAGGGCACAATCAGGGAAATCAGTGAGTGTGCCACAGGGTTTTCTGCGCTCTAACAACACAACTCATTCCACGCTGAATCGTAAGCCCCTGAGGCAGAAATGCACTCAGGAAACCCAGCCCATTAGCACCGTGTGGTCAGAGAAAGGACTCTGGTCTCCATAGGTAATTACTCACAGTGCACAGACTGCTTGTCTGCCGACTCCAGGCGTCCCATGTGAGACTGGATCTGGTGGACCTGCCTATCAAAGGAAGAGGGAGGAAATGGGTGAGACAGGAGCCATCAACATGTTTCAGTCGGGAACGACAATCTTTCTGATGCCAGCATGTAACAGATTTAAACTGACAGCATCACTGGACTGTAAAATTTGTATGTGGCATTTTATGCCAAATGTTTTGGCATGGTTTATGATATTTTCACGTTAATATTAATAATAATACTGACAGGCAGCATTTATTGAGTGGTTACCACATCTGAGACATTCTGCAAAGTCAATAACCCTATGAGTAAAGTATTATCATTCTCATTTTATAAATAAGACAACTGAAGTCCAGAAAGGTTATGTAACTTTTTCAAGGTCACAGAGCAAGTGATAAACCTCGATGTGAACCCAGCCAATCCCACTCTCTGCTGTCTGACCCAATGTGCTGAGCACTGGTCTGTACTAGGGAGAGTCAAAGGGCAAGAGAGATGGAATCCTTGTCCTTGAGAAACAATGTAATTAGGAAAGACAGGCCAAATGGACAAGAAAAGTCCCAAGAAGATTTAAGAGACAACTAACAAGTGTGTATGCAAACAAATACAGAGCTGAGGAGCTAATAAGCACCGCGGTGCCAAGCAAAGGCAAGTGAACGAAAGGGCTGGGGCTGAGAAAGTTAAGTTGGAGAGGTGTTGCAGGTGAAGGGAGTTCTGAACATCATTTTGAAGGGAGGTATGATTTGGTGAAGGAAGATATGAAGAAAATGACAGGCAAAGAAGCAGGCAAGGCAAGACCTGTGGAGCACAAGCAGGCTGGCCTGACTGGGAGAGTCGGGGTCAGAAGGGAAAGGGGGATGAGGTGATTAGTGGACCAGCAGAAGGCCCTCAAAGAAAGGGATCTTTTCTTCGGTCTTTCCCTGCCAATATGAGGCAACCGCCATCTCATTTGGAAAGGCAACACTGCACCTTGGGCCTCTGGCGTGTCCCAGACATCAGGCTCCAGGGCACTCCCTGGGGGCTCCCCAAGGTCACCCTCAGAACCCTTTCCCAGTGTCCCTGGGATCCGTCCTTGGAATTGCTTATGCTACCCCCAGCAACTGTCTCCTGGTGCTTACAGTCTCTTGAAGGGACCTGCTGAGCTCTTGTATCACCCCTAAATCTTGAGGGAAAGGTCAGCAACCATCTTTCACCATGAGTACCGCAAACTATGACCCCAGATGTACCAATACAAGCCAGGGGCCCAAATCTGGTTTCTCTGGTCTTTTCCAGGGCTTCCCTGCGGCCTCTAAACATGACCCATGGCACCAGAAGCAAGGCCAGCCTTCTAATGACTCCCAGAATGCTCCTGGGCAAGACCCATGTCCCCTGGAAATCACTACTAGAGGCAACTAGAAATCTACTACAAGAGTCTGAGAGACCAGACTGATCCTTTAGTAGAGTAAGTCCGGACATTTTTGGATGGGGCACATGGAGACATGGAGGCAAATGCAGGAGTTCAGCTTGAGGTAACGAACAGCTGGATCAGGGTCAGTGGAAACGGCTACAGAGGACTGGAGGGTCACACCGATCGAAGGGAGAACTGGGGCTTTACTGAAGGCTTGGATGTCGGCAGTGAGGGAAATTTTCAATGGTAGCCTAACAGAGCAAATCTGAAAATTGGTGGCATTGCTGACAGGAACAGGAACAATGTGACTTCACATGTCACCCATTAGATTGGCAAATATTGTAAAGTCTGAACACAGCTGATTAGGACGTGGGGAAACCAGAACTCTCAAACATGGCTGGTAGGGTTATAAACTGGTAGAAACACTTTTAATAGCCTTTTGACAATACCTGATAGAGTCAAATATGTGTATATCCTCTGGCCCAGCATTTTACTCCTAGGAATGAGGCCTCAGAAGGGGAGAGAATGGGTGTGGGATTCAGTTCTTTTGTCTTTAAATCTATGACTTGAAGCACATACATTAAATGAGTCCTAACATATGTTATATTAGTCTCTATTTTTGTTTGAAATATTTCATAGATAAAATAACTAACTATAATAGTTTTTTCCCAGATGTTAAGAGTCAGTGGTTTAACAAGGATCATTTATTTCCTCACTCAGCCATCCATTCATTCATTCATTCAGCAAGTAAGTGGGATGTACAATCAGGAGGACCCACGGGCAGGTGGGGAACGAAACCACAGGTGTGCCCATGGCGGGAAAGGAGCGATACACTGAGGACACCACAGTACGTTTCTGTGGATTTCAAGAGGCACTTGATAACTTCTCGTGATATCTCATGGTGAACATACAGACTGAGGGACTGACTCCAGTGTTCCACCACAGCCCTGCCTTTGGTTCTGTGTCATTTGATATTGAAAAGGAGTCAACTTATGTTTATGGAATTTGCACATGACTTTGTGCCAGGATAAGGGGTTAGGATACTGTACAACAAAACAAACATTAACGTTTTCCATTCAGACTAAAATAGGGATTAAAAAGCATTCTGACTTGAGATTTTTGTTTAAAGTCAAATGGACACTATAGAATGACATTCAAATCTGGGAGCCATCTAATAAAGAAACCCTATCAATTCAAGGTTTTCCCCAATGGCAGTTGAAAAGGATGAGTGAAGAAGCCTTTAGAAGTCGAGTTATGAAGAGAAATGGTCAACATAGCAAGTGATAATAAGCTTCTTGGAAAAGAAGAGAAGAGAAAAAACGAAAGGAGACGGAGCAGCTGCTGCTCTCCAGGTTACCTAGAGCTGACCCACAGAAAGTAAGCGGCTTGCTCTCTGCTGCTGCACGGTAAGGGAGAACCAGGACTAAAGGCGCAAATTTCAAAATGACAGATTTCGGGGTAACACAAGAAAAAAAACAAACAAAAAGAATTATGAACTATCTCGTCAAGAAAAGGAAATAAAGAGCCCCTGCAGGTTTAAACACAAAGGGTGAGCAGAGTGAGGTGGAATGGGAGATCTTGCCAGGACAGTGGGAGAGATGAGGCCAACACCCACAAAACCCGGTAACAATCGTCAGCTGACTTTGACCACTTCCTAAGCAAAAAAGGATAACCTTGATGAGGTTGCAGGGAGCCCTGGCTGGTGTGGTTCAGTGGATTGAATACCAGCCTGCGAACCAAAAGGCTGCCCGTTTGATTCCCAGTCAGGGCACATGCCTGGGTTGTGGGCCAGGTCCCTGGTTGGGGGCATGGGAGAGGCAACTACAAGTTGACGTTTCTCTCCCTCTCTCTAAAAGTAAATAAATAATTCTTTTTTTAAGTAGTGGGGAAACACAACTGATTTTTTTCTCATCCAATCTCTTTTTGCTTCGAATGAACTAGAAACAACATATAGCCAACAAAGTGATTCCAATCTTTACATTTCATGCCTGAGAGGAAATATACGCACAACAACAAAGCAAGCGTGCATGGCATGGTGGGAACTACTACGTGCCAAGTGGAAAATCTGTTCTAAACTGACCTGGGGTTCAGACAGCACACTCAGAGCCAGTGAGGAACAGATGATACTCTCATGAGACCCGGGACTGTGGACACTAGAAATCCGAAGTCCTCGCCCTATCTAGCATGGGGTCCATGGAGGGCTTGGGTGATGATATGACTAAGCAGAGACACAGGAGCAAGTAAGCAAGGGCCACTACTGCTGACTTTTAAAAAAGGTTCAGTAAGAAATCTGGGAAGCATTTTAAAACAGAATTTCTTTTTAAAAGTCCATCCATGCTGTCTCTGACTACCATAAGCAGGAAACAAGGTTTTGGAGTTAAAAGACCTGGTTGAAGTTCTAGATCCACTGTGTACTAACTGAAGGACACTGAGCAAGTCATATAACTCTTTTACACCTCAGTTTCCTCAACTGTAAAATAGGGAGACTAATAATCACAATTACTTTTAGGGTGACAGATCCAAATGCAACATGAAAATGCCATGTGACCTATACAGCATCATAAGAGTTTGTTGTTTTAACTTTACTTAAAAGTAGTAAAACCGTCTGGTCATTTTTACCTCACCCACTTTGCCTCCAGTATTTAGCCTCTCGTCAGAAGGCAAAATAAAAAAAAAAAGAGGAAAAACTGGTCTTGACATAAAGTTCTTAAATCCAGCTGCTCATCAAAATCACCAGACGAGCCTATTAAAAAAATAGAGCTTCTTAAACTCACAGACACGCACACACAAAATCCAATTTAAAAATGGGGAAAGGACCTGAATAGACATTTCTCCAAAGAGGACATACAGATGGACAATAAACATATGAAAAGATGCTCAGCATCACTAATCATGAGAGAAATGCAAACTAAAACCACAGTGAGATATCACTTCATACCTGTCAGATTGGCTATCACCAATAAATCAAAAAACAGTAAGTGTTGGCTGAGGATGTAGAGAAAGGGAACCCTCATGTACTGTTGGTGGGAATGCAGATTGGTGTAACCACTGTGGAAAGCAGTATGATGTTATCTCAAAAAATTAAAAGTGGAACTGCCTTATGACCCAGTGATTCCACTTCTGGGAATATATCCAAAGAAACACGAAACACTAATTAGAAAGAATACATGCACCCCAGTGTTCACTGCAGCGTTATTTACAATCACCAAGATATGAAAGCAGCCCAACTGCCCATCAAAAGATGAGTGGATAAAAAAACTGTGGTACATGTATACAATGCAATACTACCTGGCCGTAAAAAAAAAAAAAAAAAAAAAAGGAAATCTCAGCCTTTGCAACAGCATGGATGGACCTGGAGAGCAGTTATGCTAAGTGAGAGAAGGAGAGAAGCCAGTCAGAGAAAGACAAATACCATAAGAATTCACCCATATGTGGAATATAATGAACAAAATAAACCAACAAACAAAAGAGAAACAGACTCACAGGCAGAGGAAAAACAGAGCTTCTTGTACTCCAAACCTGTCACACAAGAACATTTCTGAACCAGGATTTCCAGGACTACAAGGGGGCAAACGGGGCACCTTTCCAACACTGGGGCCTCCGAAACAGAAGCCTGGCTATTGGCTCCTCGTTAAAGTTCACCCTAACACATTAAGTGTAAAATGTTTCTTCTGCTTTCCGTTTTCTTTTCCATTCATTGTTCGGGCAGTTCCGGAGTTTTTAAGATACATAACTTTAAAATGTTTATCTAATTCCAATGTACTTTCAGGGACACTGGCAAGAGATAACCACAACTTGGGTTCAAAGTTCCAGTACAATTAATATGCTCAGGTCAATTCAGCTACAATCATTAATTTCTGCAACTGCAGAAGTTAATTTCTGATGCCCACAGGTCTCTGCATGTTTCCTTTTAAAGACAATCACCAGTATTGTGAAGCAGAAAGGAGCCTTACAGTTTAACCAGCCCAAAACTTACCATTTTATAGGTGAGGAAAAACAAGGCAGAGGCCTAGAGCCAGAACCCCACCGGTTTAGTATTTGAGGAGAAAGGCAGATTAGAATATACTGCAGCATGAAAAACGGGAAACTCCTTGAGGCAGGGCTGTCCTGCCAGAACTGAGAATGGTGCTGAACACAGAGTACTGAATGAACGAGTGACCGCACTGTAGAGGACTTAACAGTGATATGCCAAATCTGGCCCACTGCCTGTTTTTGTAAATAAAATTTTATTGGAATACAGTCACATCCATTTGTTTACATATTGTTTATGTCTGCTTTCATGCTGTAACAGCAGGGCTGAGTATCTGCCTCAGAGACTGTATGGCCTACAAAGTGTGAAATATTTACTACCTGGCCATTGACGGAAGTTGGTGAGCCCTGTTATAGAGTCCAATGGTAGACTGTTGGAGGCCTGCAGAGGTAAGTACTTCATCTACACTCTGTTTGAGACACCACTTAGTATTTCCCCTCTCCCTAAGTTTACATAGAACTGAGCAACTTAGATTTCTCAGTGGTCAACTACCTGCTACCCGGATAACAAGTACAGACTGAGACTAAATAAAATTCTTCTTGAGAATAAACTGGTCAGTCTCCTTAGCAACATCCTTTAACCACATCAACTAGCTGGATGAGACTGTACGGATTAACTACAAGGCACACTTAGCCCACTGAGCCTTACTGTTGTAAAAGATCTACCTTCCTTAGTAACGTGAGCATAATTTTTTGTTTCATTCCTTTTCCAGCTGACTCATGGGTCGAATTGTTTAAATCCCTTCTTATAATTTGTATACAGAATAGGGCTCTCCAGTATAAGAGCAAATTCTGTCATTTTAATACCATTACAAAGTAGGTTATATATTTTTACCCACCCCAACCACACACTTAATCACTAAAGTAAAAAAAAAACCAAAACACTTAGAAAATGAAAGAGTAAGAGGATCACCATCCTTATTCCTAATGCTCCAAAGCATTTTTTGTTGTTGTGAATTCATTAAGGAGGCGAGCCCCTATTTTATCTCCCTTGCAGGCCCAAGGAGTGTGGTTTTAAGTACTTTCATCATAACAAAACTACAGCATAAATATGAAAGTTGTTAAAATAGGATTGCTATAGATACATACTCCAAAAAAAATGAAAACAGGGACTCAAACAGGTTCACACCAATGTTCACATTAGCATTATTCATAATAGCCAGGAGGTAGAAACAACCCAAGCATCCACCAGCAGATGAATGGATAACAAAGTATGGGTTGTGTACACACAGAGGAATATTATTCAACCATAAAAAGGGGTGATATTATGATACATGCTACAACAAAGACGAACTTTGAAAACATGTTAAGTGAGCCTTGTCTGCTGTGGCTCAGTTGGTTGGAGCACTGTCCCCTAACCCAAGGGTTGCGGGTTTGATTTCTGGTCAAGGCACACGCCTAGGATGTGGGTCCGACCCCCAGTCCAGGTGCACATGGTCCCGGGTCTGAGCACATACAGGAGGCAACTGGTCAATGTTTCTCTCTCTCCCTTCCTCTCTTTCTAAAAGCAATGGAAAAAAAAAAAAAGTCCTCAGGTGACAAAGAAAGGGCAGAAAGAAAGAAAACATGTTAAGTGAAATAAGCCAAACACAAAAGGACATGTACAGTATGATGCCACTTATGTGAGATGCCTAGAACAGGTAAACTCAAAGACAGAAGTTAGAACAGAGGTAACCAGGAGCTTGGGGAGGGAGGAATGGAAGGGTGCTGCTTAATGGGTACATCGAGTGTCTGAGCTGATGAAAAAGTTCTGGAAATGAATAGCTGGTTACACAACATTGCGAATGTACTTAATGTCACTGATTCGTACACTTAGAAATGATTAACGTGGTAAGTTTTATGTTATGTATATTTTACCACAATAAAAATGACATAAATCACAGAAGTTCTTTCCAAGATAACAAGATAGGTATAGTCCCTATTACCATAATCAACTATGTATCTCAGCAAGTTCCCAAAACACAGGACAATATTAATAAAAGATACTACCAAGGAATTTAAATTGGGAAGCTAAATCAAAATTTGATCTTAATGGTAATCTGTAACTAGATAGGAATAACAAGTAGTAATACTGAATGGTACTTTTACAGCAATTTCTTTGTATCATAAGAAGACTAAAGACTATGGTCTTTAGTATAAACCAAATCAGAAAAAAAGAAAAAATTACCATGTACCGTCAAGATTAGTGTCATTCAAGAGTGGAGGCTGACATCGTTCAGGAACTGCGAGCTATAATGAAACTTATTCTGACATTAGCCCAGTGATGGACCCTTCTAAATTGCTTAAGCTGATCCTGTTTATATTGCTTATTTTACCCTCAATGCTATCCTGCTACACGTTAGCTCTATTTTCGTACATTGCCCGACTCTCCAACTAAACCGCAAACTCCTCTGTGCAGGGCCTAGTGACTCTCCACGAGCTCTACCAACCCCGAGGACTGAGTTGGCAGGTGCGAGACAAAGTATTATAACCTGTAGGTGCGACTTCACCTCGTCTACCCAGCAGGTAATCACGGCCTCGGAGATGCCGGGAGCCATCTAATACAAAGTCTCAGGTCCCAGGCCAGACTTTGCTTTCGCCTCTGAGATGGGCATCCCGCCTACAACTGAGCACTTCCGAGCTGCCCCCCGCAGAGATCCGGCGGGAGAACTCGGCCTCCACCAAGGCGGAATCCCCAGGCCCCAGCCTGGGAAGCGGTCCTCACCGAGCCTAGCTTCGCCCCACCCGTGCCCCGACGCGGCCCTCACTTGTGCGTTTGCTGGTACAGCTGTTCCATGTCGCCGGCCCTGCAGGGTCCGGCTCCGGCTTCCTCCGAACACGTCCTCACAGCGCTCCTTCCGGCTTTCGGCTTCCGGTTTCAGGACCCTCTCTACCCTATCGGCCAGGGCTGACCCCCGCACGCCCTACTGGTGGTGGTGGGTACGAGAAAAGGAAGGGGAACGAGAAAAGAGGCCGGGAGAGAAAGCTTAAATGTAGTCGGAGGTTCGGATTTAGATGGGGGACTAGGAGGTATAGGATTTCGCGGGAGTTTGTGTTCAACATTGAGTCAGGCACTGGCAAGGGCAGTCTCAGAGTACTGACGTGAGATCCTCAGAGCAAAGTTGGAAGCGAATGGGTGGGTATCTGCTCTTCCCTCCTGAAGACTAGGTGGAGGGGGGTGGGGGGTTTCTACTAGTCTTCGCATTAAACTGTTTAACTGTGCAACTGGAGAGCTAGCTCTTCACCGGAGTCTCTGGCACAAGCTTCTGCTATCTCGAATTTGTCTGCTCACTTGATCGCCCATTTGCACCACCTCCACACTATCCGTCCAGTAAACCCACATTGAAAGCGGTTACTGTGTCATGTATGCTGTGGGGGAAATCAGGTTCTTCCTGCCCTCAAAGAGGTCGAAGTCCAGGAAAGGATATAAATTATGTATACAGATAAACGTCTACAAGGTGGAAAGTCCAAATATATTGAACCGATCTGGGATTGGCTCTGGTAGTAGATTCAAGGAAGAGTTAATGTAGGAGGTGGCATTGGAATTAGGACTTAAACTTGAAGGGTTTGGACACTTTGGCCTCGCCACATAGGCCTAACCCATTTCCATCCCACTAGGCTTATCTGTGGTTCCTCCCAAGGGAGGAGACGTTCCTCTTCCTTTGACAAGTTGGTGCTACTATTTTCCTGTATCCTGGATCCCACCCACTTTTGTGTCTCCAGAGACTGTCTATCCATGTACATTCTTTCCCTAACATTATTTTTCCATTTATTTTAATATTTATTTATTAATGAGCACCTACTATTACAAGGCATGGGTACTAGGTGTAGGAATACTAGTAAGACACAGCCCTCAAATCTCTCATCTTCTATTTTCTGTTGAGAGGGCTAGTCATGCCCTTGGGCTATATTATCAGGTACAATATGTGCTACAATTGATACAGAGAGAACCATTTCCCTGGAGAAGAGCAAGTGTTCACGGACTTTTAAATAACATGAATAGGGCCTTCAAAGATCAATAGAATTTTAATAGTGCCTCGCACACACTACTACTCAGTAAATGTTTGTTGTATTGGCTTGGTGGAGATGAAGGGGAGGCATCTGAAGCTGAGAAAATACCTTGAACAAAAGAGAACGTGAATCTCCTGTGGCTGTGTGTAGGGTGCTTGGGGCAGTAATAGGATTAAAAGAAAAGTTGGAGCCAGATCATGGGGGATCATAAATGTTATGCTTAGATTTTTATTTATAGATTTTTTTATTCTATAGGTAGTTGGAAGCTATCAGAGGTTGGATAGAAATTTTAAATTTCCTCAGAGAATGTTTATGCCTATATCTTGTTCTTCTTTGGACCTCACAACATCCCTGTGACGTGGGTAAGGCAGATGAAGAAATTGAAGTCTAGAGGACCTCCCCTCTACCACTCGGTCTGTTAGGCCTTTGTATGTGTTTAGTCCTTCCTCCAGAGAGAAGAGAACTCCATCCCTCCATCTTGCTGCACTTTTAATTTCTATCCCAATTCTTCTTTTAAGGCTAAACCACTTGATCGACCAATTGATTTACATTGCTGACATTTTCTGTGAGTGACTTGCCCTCCAACCTCTCCTCTGTTCTGCTAGAACTGTTGTCTAGGCTCACCAGTGGTCTCTCTTCATGAATCATCCTACATATACTCACTGAGCTCATACAGTGCAATGCAAGGGTTGTGTTACAAAGATGAGTAAGACACCAGCTTGCCACAGAAGTTCTTTAATATGCTGGGAGGGAAACATCTACACAGATAATTAGAATATTATGTGATGAGTGTGGGATAGAGGTAATGGCAAGTTTTGCCTAGAGTATGCAGTGAAATATGAATAATAACTCACTGTTGAGAATTTTGTAGTACAGGCCCTGGCTGGGTAGCTCATTTGGTTAGAGCATCATCCTGATACACCAAGGTTGTGGGTTTGATCCCTGGTCAGGGCACACATATAACAATCAACCAATATATGCATAAATAAGTGGAACAACAAATTTTTAT
The DNA here is from genome assembly GCF_022682495.2 of Desmodus rotundus. Classification (NCBI taxonomy): domain Eukaryota; kingdom Metazoa; phylum Chordata; class Mammalia; order Chiroptera; family Phyllostomidae; genus Desmodus; species Desmodus rotundus. The sequence continues at coordinate 91,828,986 of NC_071395.1, read as the reverse complement.
TTTTCTCTCTCTAAAATAAATCAATAAATAAACATAAAATTAAAATGAAAAACATTTTTGTAGTGCGAATGTACAATAATATATCTTCTGGCCATGTCTCCTCTTGAATTCTTAGGTGTTAATCACTGCATTCCTTGGACATGATCTTTTTCAGTGTTGACTACTCCCCTGCCTTCCATGCACTGAAACCAGTTGGCAGAGGGGAAGGAGTGGATAGGCTAGGGTCCAATGGGTGGAGCAAGATATTGCATGCAAGAAATATCTGGCCCGCACCTGAACCAGCTTAAGACTGACTTAGTGGCTCCTCCAGTCACTACATTGGTCAAAAGGAAGATAGGACATTGATTGTAAAAGCAAGCTGGCATTGCAGAGCAGTGGTTTCGAGTGGAGATTCGATAGGCATGCTCACCTCTGGAGGACTGCCTGACATGTGATGTCCAGGTGGTAATGGGGAGCCCCACACAGGGCAAAGGATACTGCCACCCCACTATTCTGGTACACGGTAGCCTGGAGGCAGCCCTGTGGTCAGACACAGTCTGGCAAGAGCCATGGCATAGACCCACACAGGTGGCTCAAGCCCAAAGGTCAGTAGTGGATTGTCAGCAGCCCAGAGTCCTGAACTCATCCTGTATCCAATGCAAATGGGAATCACCTCCAGATCAGCAAGTAAGTACCATTCCAGTGGCCTGGCCTTGTGCAGTGCCACAAAAGAAATACTATGCTGTCCAATAGAAGCAATTTGCTTGCCAGTTTGTCCTAGACAACCCATAGGCATGAGCCCTGAAAGCTTTTCAGAGCACCTGGTCAACCCACGCATGAGGTGCAGGGCTGGAGAGTATCCTGAAGAGAAGAAACAGACGGGGACAATCCCAACCACTGAAAGGAAACTTAGAAAGGAGGCCCTCATGCCAGATAGGCCACGTCTGCAGGTGCTTTAGTCAATATGCTCAGCTGAGAGCCCAGTCTTCCAGCCAAGGCTCCAGAAATGTAAGTGAAGACACCTTGTACTCTCTGTACTAGTCTATCCTCCTGCTAAATCCCACCAGGTGACCTCTGCAGACTCTATATGAAACAGAAGAATTGCTCAGCTAAACTTCTGCCTGAATTGCTATCCCACAAAATCAAGAGATATAGTAAGTGGATGATATTTTAAGCCACTGAATTGGGGGGTGGTTTGTTATGCAGCAATAGGTTCCCAACCTCAAAATGTTTAACATCTTCTAATTGGGGAGATGGGGTTCAGGGCTTATGAAGGGGTAACAATGCAAGAAAAAGTGTGAATGTGTAATGAGTATTAAAGACAATTAAATGCTGTTAGAATGCAGAAAAGGAAGAGAGCCCTTTGAATTTGGATAAGGGAAGACTTTCCAGAAGAGATGGGATTTCAGCAGGACCTTAAAATACAAGAAGGATTAAGACTTATGGAGAGGCAGGCACAGGGCATTCCTGGCAAGCAGAGAGGTTAAGTTGGGAAGGTGTAGGTGGTCCCAAGAGGCAGTCTATGTGGTTCCTCTTGGCTAGAGCAGGGGGTTCTGCTGTAGAGAAAGATGAAGCTGGAATGGTGAAGGAAAGTTATACTGCAGACAGGAAAAATGTTTGTCTCCATCTTGTGGCTTTGGGGACTGTCTAGAGGGTTTTGAGCCTCTAGTAATGGAGTCAAGACCATTTCAGGGAAATCACTATGATGACTTCATGCTCTCTCCTTATATCTGAACTTCAAGAGATGTCCCACAGTTCTACTGCTCCAGGATTTGACCAACCAATCCATTGTCAGCCTGTTTGTTCCCTTTATAGTCTGATAAACTTGGAACACATCCTTCTGAAGAGTCTTTTTGGTCTGTCCAATTTGATGAAACAACTCATATCTCTGAAACTACATTAATCTGTTGTGTCTCTCTGGCCATCTCAATTGAACTGAACAGACGATTCTGTTACCCCTTCTACCAAACCATGAGTGCTCCCAATACTCCCCCAGCCCTGGGCTCCACCCCCACATACCATCTGTTTCTCTTCCCTCCCGACCAGCCCCCCTGCACCTGTTGTCTATCCCGCATGTGCCAATGCCCAAGCACCACCTGGAATCATTGGTGCCAGCTGCAAATATGTCTCACTGCCTCTATGAAACTGTGAGAGCCTGTTGAAAGGTCCTTGTCACTCCTCAACCACTCCCTTCCCATTCCAATAATCCTCTTCAACATTGCCCAAAAGATCTTTCTAACAAAGAGATTTGATGTCATAAGCCTTTTGATAGCTCCCTGGTGCCTCAGACACACACTTGGCAGTCAAAGCTTCCTTACTGGCCACATCCCTGGTCATTTCCCCCATCCTAACTAGAGTCATTGCAGCTTTTCTCACAAGGCCTGTGTGTCCTCTGGCCTTTGCACGCACTGTTCCCTGTGCCTCAAACACCCTCCCCTCTGCCTTAAGCCTGATTAACTCCCACTCTTTGGATGTCTGGTTTTACCTCCCTTGGGGTACACCCCTGAAACCCAGGCTGGGTGAGAACTCCTCCCCCATGCTCCTCTGGCACATGGTGCTCCCTCTCATCTTTGCCACAGGTGTCTCAATTCTCTGTCCACTAACCTGAGGGCAGGAGGTATATCTTTCATTCTTGCATTTCCCTGGCATCCAACTCAGTGACTCTAGGTGCTGGTTAAATATCTGTTGACTTGAAATGGACTCCACTTAAAGAACTCACTCTCCTAAGTATTCTACCTCTCTGCCATTTCAGAAGCCCAGAATTATTTGAAAGTTGATTTTTAGGCAATTATAGACTGCCTGGTCAGCGGAGCCATTCCTGCGGAAAGAGCTGTCACTTGAAATCAGTGCAGAGTGCTAAAGAAAATGCCTTCTTTTTAAGCACTTTCACAACCGTTTCTCATTCTGTGCTCATAACCACCTGGTGGGAGGCAGGACAGGCTTCATCATCCCGGTTTCCTAGACAGACACGCTGAGCTTCGGAGAGGCAAACTTGCTTTCTGGCGCTGACCGCGGGAGAGGGGAAGTGGGTCCAGGCTGCAGTCACATGGCACCCTGCAGGTAGCTTCTGTGTCCTCCTTCCTGTAGACCCAAACAGGGCCTTGCCACAGATAAGTAAGACATCTCTGACGGCTTCCACTTTGAACAGCAACAAAACCCTAGTCACCCCACCGAAGCCAAAGAAACATAATCTCATTGCCTCTGGGTTTGCTCCCCAACCCCTTCGATTAAAGCTGAGCAGACAGAAAGGCTGACATTTCTGAACTCAGATGCTGCAATGAGCTGAGAAAAACAAGCATCTGTGGCCCCTGCCGGGACCCACCAGGTGGAGGGGATGTTGCCCCAGGTGCTGCAGGAGGTGGGGAGGGGTCTCCCAGGAAGCTGCCCTCCACAGAGAGTCCATCAGCAAATTGTCTCATGTAGCCATAACAGCCAGGAGCAAGGTGGGGGAGCAGGGTTTTGTCCAAAAAGAGCCAGTGTATTGTAAACATGATAAAAGGGGCTGGAAAGCCCCACTTATCACTGACTAATGTGTCCCCAGGTCATCGGGGAGTTGGACCCCCACCAGTAGCCCTGAGCAGGGAAAGAGAATTCCCAATTAACCCCATCTAACCCCATCAGCTGTGAGCAGCACCAGGGCAAAGGTCTGGTTCTCCCTCTTGCTAAGTGATTCCCATGTTCATTAGGCACTCAGAGGGCTCAGCACAGATTCTGGGAAGCCCTTTGCCAGGCTGCAGAAATGCCTCTGAGCCCCTGCTCCTCGGGGCCACATGGATCAGAGTGAGTGTGTGGGCATCCTTGGAAGGAGAGGAGGTCTGAGGAAGACAGAGTTAGCATGAGGCTGGGGCAGTTGCAAAGGGAAGAGGTGGTCTCCTGGTTAATCCTTGTGGAGGCTTGTAGGTCAGCACATGCAGCAATGAGTTGGCTTAATTTATACTTGAGGGACTGATTGAGAATTGGTCTCTCTGGGCTCTTAATTCTAATGATCTCATTCATTCCTTACAAGCCCCTTGTATGCAGGTATCTTCATTTATAGACGAGAAAACTGAGGCTCAGAGAAGTTAAGTAAAAGTGCCCAAGTTACACAGTGGGTAAGTGGCCAGCTGAGACCTGAACTCAGGTCTTGCTGACTCCCGAGCCTGGTATTTCAGCATCAGTTGGATCAGATGCACCAGATCAGTATTTAAGTGTGAAAACTTCTGAGGGAATTTTGGTCAAGTGAGTTCTACTTTCCTCTAAATATATTTCACCCCACCTCCAGGAAGCCTCCCTTGGTTGTCTGTGCCTTCTTCTTTTGGGCCCCCATGAACCTGGATCACTGAGGCATGGGTTAGTAGACAGAGTTCAGGATTTGATACATAGAGCCTGAGTTTGATTTTCTAATTTGGTCCTTTTGGCCAAATCAATTAATTGCTGAGCCTCAGTTTCTTTACCTCTTAGATGGGGACAATAAGATCCACTCTATGTATTTCACCATGTCGAAGGAGGATTAAATAAGAAGGGGAATGAAGGGCTTTGCACAGGATTTGAGTGTTAGTTATTGTCACAGTGATTCTCGGAGGACCTCCTGAGTGAGTTTCATGCCTTCAGTTTTGGTCCCCTGGTGCCCCTGCCTCTCCAGGCATATTGCCTTCAAATTCACCTGCCTAACAGACCACTTTATGCATGTCTTCCACTCAGGAACCACAATACTTGCTACTGCTTCCGCAGCATGGAACTCAGCTTTCCTGGACCGGCCCACCTCCTGCCCCCAAACCTACAGCCTCTGCTTGCTTGGCCAACCATGGGCTCGAGTTACAATCCTACTCTGGGAGTCCAAACGTACTGTGTATTCTCATACCTGTGGGCTTGTGCTGGCTCCTTGAAGTGATCTGTCCCTTTTTCCAAGCTGGCTCAGATCCCAACCCCTCCTCTGGCTGGATTCCTGACCACCCATCCTGTCGAAACCCCTCTATTCTTTTGTCTTTACCATTCCCTGTGCCTCAGCATTCACCTCCCGGGCATGTTGGCTTTCCATGTATAATCCATCTCTTCTGGGTTAGATCACAAGCTTCTTGAGGGCAAAGACCTTGTGTCTTTCAGTGAATTTGTTCAGCTGATCTAGACTGGAGAGGCAGTGGGCCTACGGGGATGTCCTCCGGAATCAATCCCTCTACATGGCAGAAAAGGGTATCTCACCCTGCCACGTGAGGCCCTGAAGCAGTGGTACTTTGAGGATCTGGCTTACTGGAGAACTCAATATGTAAATTGACATCCGCAAATTGACTGGAGGCATGGAAGGCCAGTGTGTATATGATGGGGGGGGGGGGTTGGGCGGGTGGCAACATTATGGGACCTGGCAAAGAGTGGCAACGTAAAAGCCCTTCCCTCTATTCTACAGCCCCATAGAACTTTCACTGAGCCAGCAGGAGCCCCTGTATCTCCACCATTCAATGAGTCCTCAAGGTTTCAGGTGTGTGGTGGGAGGCAGGCGTGTCGAGTAAGTTTTTCCCATGCCCTTGATTACCAAGGAACTGAGAACCAACCAGCCTGCTCATTCCCCCATGAAGAAACTGAGGTGCAAAGAGGGGATGTGATGTGCCACATCGCACAGAGTTCAAAGCCTAGCTGGGATTGGAACGACACGCCCGACTCCCAGCCCAGTGCGCAGCTCCCTGCCTCACACTGCCTCTTGGGTGACACACACAGCAATGCCCTGCGTACAGGGATTCTGGAAGCACAGGCCAGAAGCCAGAGCTCAGGAGCCACCCCTACATTCAGACTGCCTTCAATCTGCGAGGAGGTGAAGAAACCCACCCAGACTGAAAAGTCTCCAGGGAGGAATCCCTCAGCCTCTCCAAGTCTCCCAAATCTGCTGTGCCTTGGCGCATCCTATCTGGGTTTTTTTCTCTCTGAAATGAAGGTGCTGTCCCCCTGGCCCAAGCTAGACAGAAAGGATGACATTCGTGGTCTCAGGCTCTGCTGTCCAATGGGCTCGCCACTGGCCCCAATGGAGCCCTTGAAGTGTGGCTAGTGCAAATGGGCCTGGGCTGTAAGTGTAAGATATACACTGGCTTTCAAAAACACGTTTAAAAATATATAAAATATCCCACTACTTTTTTACATGGACTCCTGTTGAAATGATAATGTTATAAAAATGAGTTCACCTATCTCCTTCCCTTTTCTAAGCTGACTTTTAGAAATTTAAAATTAAACACGGGGCTTGTGTTTGCAGATGTGCTCTGTTTCTACGGGACGAGGCTGGTCTAGACTGTACCATGTGGCTGGCCTATGAGACGGCAGGCTCCCGAGGGCGGAGAGCTGACTTGGCCAGTACTTCCTCCACCCACTCACTCCTCCCAGCCTGAGATCCCCGACTGGCACATGCTGATGTGCAAAGTGGGTCCCCAAGTCTCCAGACTGAACTGCCCTTCCCTGTGGACTCCTCTGAGGCCCCTCGGATCCCGACTCTCAGAGTTGGGTATGAGGGTGATCGAGGCAGGCTTTCTGTTGAAGGCAAGTGGGCCCAGGACAAGAATGAGGCAAGCCAGGTACCGAGGGCACAGAATGTAAGGGGGCACTCATTCTCAGAAGGTGCGGAATGACCCTAGGAACTTCACCTGCCGTTCCCCCTGCTTCCAGCTCCAATATGGTTCCTTCGGTGGGACCAGGCAGGGGCCATATCTCCACAGAGGTTCACAGATGAACGTACCACAGTCCCAGGGTGGTCCTAAGAGCCCCTGCCTCCCACAGGCAAAAGCCCCACTCAACACCCACTGAGCCAGCCCCCAATAACCAGATCTGCTGCCAGGGCCTCCTTGCCCCACTTTCGGGCCTTCAGGAGACAAGCTGCATTAATGGCGATAATTTTGCAGCTTTGAAAGGGAAGCGCCCAAGAGCCTGAGGCACGGGGCTAGAGGAGCCCTGTGAGGAGAGGGCCAGACGGCAGGCACCCCTCAGAGGCCTCCATGCTGCTGCAGGCCATGGGCTAACGTGTCCCAACACTGACAGGCTTCCTTGCACAAGCCAGACCTCACAGAGTGAGGGGGGTGCACAAGGAGGGGGGACAAGGAGGCTCGGCAGGAGGGTCGGAGGCTCATCCATCAAGAACCATCAAACAGCAGGGCCACAGGCCTGTCTGAACATTGGGCTTTTTAAAGGGGACTTCTGCAAAACCTTAGCCTCCTAGAATCAAGCACATTCCATTGGTGGGGGATTAGGGGTCTGCAAGCCAGGCTGGGATGCCCCCCCAAGCCTGCTCACCCACAATGCTGGGGCTGCACTCCTCTACACTCCCCTCTCCCAACTGGAGCTGTGGTTAAGGGGCCTAGGGCAAGATAGAAATTGGTGGGGCCTGCTTTTAAGAAAATAGCATACAATTTGAGAAGCTATCTTTACTATCTTTTCTTTTTTTAAGTCAGGAGATCTGGGTTGCAATAGAAGTCTCCAAAGCCTTGTTTGTGCCAAGAGCTGGGGCTGCAGAGTAGAAGGTCCCTCAGATAAGAGCGGAGGACCAGCTGTCCTCCCCACCGGATCTAACACCTGCACCAAGCTCACCAAGGGTCAGCTGACCTCAAGTGCCCTGAGTGCTCATAGCCACGGTCAGGCTCTTGCTGCCAGGTGGACGAGAACATGGACTTCTCTTCTCTACTTCCCTCCCAGGGGGTGTCCAACTGGGGCTGAAGTCCTGAGAACAGGGCAGAGATGAACGGGAAGCCTTGCTCATCTGGACATCAGAAAGACCTCTGTTCAAATCCTGCCTCAGCCCCCTGCCTCCTGTTGACCTTGGCAGGTTGCTTGAATTCTCTTAGCTCTGTATCTTTAATTGGCAAGTGCCCCTCATATGCCCCTGCTGTAGTGGAAAGCTATCTGGCCTTGCTCTCAGAAAGACCTGCGTTGGGCCACTGGCTGGCTGTGCATTTTTGGATAAATTACGTGACTACTCTGACCTACATTTCCCTGATAAGATTTTGCAAAGATTAAATGAAATCACGTACTGCAAGGTACTTGGCACAACACATAGTGGATGCTGCTCTCAGATGGAAGTCCTGCTTCTGTCTCCTGCCCTCCCTCAATGTAGCCTTGATCACCCTAACAGCTCTTACGGCAGTGTGGCTGTGGCACAGTTATCGGCTGGTCTCTCAAGTGACAGGACCCTGTGATGACTCCTAGTGCGCACTCATGCAATACTTTCATTTTTGTATGTTTGGGTTGCATATTAGTTAGGAGCATCAGCTCTGCTGCTTGAGTTCAGATCTGGGCTCTGCCACGTCCCAGATGGCCAGTCTCAGGCCAGTGCTTCACCTCTCTGCGCCTCAGTCTCTTCATCTGTAAAATGGACATGATGAGAGCACCTTCCTCAGAGGGCTGTTGTGGGATTTGAATACGGTAATAATTACAAACGGCACATGCTACATGCTACAGGTTGTTTTGTTAAAAGAAATGTATTGGCCAGCTTCCCTGCCCAGGGATGCTCTCCATCCATCTGCTGGCCCCAGTTCAGGCCTTTGGCAGGCCCTGTCCTGTTAGTTCAGGGAAGTCCTTTCTGACCCTGTGTCTATTTTCTTATGGGAGAGGGGAGGGAGCCAAGCTGCAGAAGAGGCCCAGGGAAGGCCTTGGCTTGGCCTCTGGTCCTTGCCTGCCACCCCTCCCGTCAGCACTGGTCAGAAAGCAGGGTGTGCAGCTCCTTCCCTGGGAGTGGGGGCTGGGCCGGGCTGGGCCAGCCGCTTCTCACTGCTCAGGAAGAGATGACAGTCAGGGAATGCATTTGTACCCGCCCACGGTCAGCACAAAGGTGGCCGCAGGAGGAGCTTCCTCTCAGGGAGGAAGGGAGAAGGTCAGCGGCTCACATCCGGACCTGCCTGTTCCTCCCAGATGCTGTGGAAAGATGTCCTCGTCACTTCGTCATGGCTGGGCGGGGTCTTTCCTTCACGCTGGGGCAGATCCCTTGGAGGACCCTAGTCTGCAGGGCTGGGCACACACTCACAGGCACACAACCTTCCTCCCCCTCCCCCACAAGCACATAGTCCAGGGGCCGCTGGGTGAAGCGACCAGTTATGGACTTGTCTGTCTGCTTGACGTTTCATGGGGCTGTCCTGGGCCACAAGGCACAATGGGACATGGGAAGCAATGTTCATTCCCAATGTCAGTGTTCATTGCCCAAGAGGTCAAGGTCATGGGTTAATCCTTCGAGCCATAGATTTCCTCCTCTTCCACTGCCACAGATGTTACCCTGTACCAGGACTTGCTCTCTGTGTGCAATGTGTACACAAGGGATCAGTTCGTGACTCAGCAGAAGGACAAAATTCTGTCTTCCTGCTGCTGCCCACTTGGGCTGGGGGTGGGTTATTCCAAACGTCATCTTCACAGGGGACCTGTGGACTCAGTGATGCAAGCTGTCTAAGAAGGTCACTTCACTAGGGCCGCTGTGGTTCCCCTGTATCCAGTGTAGAAACGGAGGCTTTGGGACACACGGAGAGCTGCTCCAAGATCCCAGAGCTGGTTCCTGTGTGATGGGAGTGGCCGCTCCTGCTCTGTGTTTTGAGAGATGGAGGCCCAGGTAGGGGGCCCAGGAGACAGGAGCACCTCCTGTCTAAGGGAGTGGCAGAGCTCTGCAGGAAACCCTGGGCAAAGGGGGCTCGGTCTGAGGTCTTTGCTGGGCAGGTCCCAGTTTTCCTGCAGCCCCAGGCAGAGCTCAGGCCTGTGTTCACATGAAGGCTTCATGCAAGTCTCCTGCGTTCAGGGCTTTTATGCCTCTTCGGTCCATTCTAACCTTGATTGGGGATAAAATAAGAATATAAGAGCAGATACTGGGACAAAGTTGCTGTGAGAGATGGTGAGCTCCATCCATCCATCCATCCATCCATGTGTCGAGCACCCTCAATAAGCTAACCTTCGTGTTGGGTGCTGGAGATTGAGAGGTGAGGAAGCCATGGTTCCTACCTTCAACTCGTTTTCCAGCGAGGGAGACAGAATCGATTAGGATAGAAGTGCCCTGCCTGAAAGGGCTTTAAAAACAAGAAAAACTTATCTCATATAGCAAGAAGGCCAGAGGCAGGAGGCTCGGTATTGGTCAATTCAGGGACTCAATGCATCACTGAGAATTCAGGTGTTTTCTTTCTGCCTGCCAGCTCACCTCATGGTGTTAAAGTGTCAGCCACACAGCTGGGTACGGGGGGCCAATACTGTAAATTTTAGTATTTAGTTATTTACAGTATAATAACTGAAGTGTAAGAGGAACAGTTTCTTCTTGCAACTCTTTTCAAGAGAGAGAACTTTCCCAAAAGCCCCAGAAGAACTTGGCTTCAACTCTCATTGAACAGCATTGCATCACCTGCCCATGTTCAAAGTAATCTCTGCAAAGGGAAAAGGGTTGATCACACCTGGATTTATCCCTTAACTGGAGACAGAGATCCCTTCCCTGGGGAGAATGGGTGTCTCATTAGAACTGGGGTTCCTTTACCTCGAAGAAGGGGGACCAGGCTACTCCCAGTGTCTGTTGGCAACCAGATCCCAGCGTTTTGTGTTTCTCCCCCACCCCGGGATGGGAAACTCATCTTGGCTTTCTCAGCCCCCTACTCTGTTTGTTTTTCCCTCTAGACCTGCTGCTTAGCCACAAACTGCTCCTTGTTTGTTGTTAAAACTTGGCCAAGTGAAAACTTCCTGCCACAGAGTTTTCTCTGTCTCTCGGTCCTACACACACGCTATCTAGGTGTCCACTGAATTGCTCTGAACTATGAGGAAAATGTCTGTTTTAGTGCATTGCCCCTCCCCAGCACAGACACCCTCCCCTCACCAGTTTCTGATGGGGTTTGCACAAGTTGCCATCTCTGAGCCTTCATTTCTGCACGAGCACTTCACAGAGCCAGAGACTGAGCTTGATCTAAAGCAAAGGAAAGGGTTTGATTGTTATCTCATTGGATTCACCTAACCTCGTGTACTGCACGTGGCCCGACCACAAGGAAGATGCTGACAAGGCAGCTTTCGGGGAGGGAGGCTGCTTGTCCAGCTGTGCCGATTACAGACACCAGGAGGAATCTCAGTGGTAAAAGTCTTGCTGCATCCAGCCCAGGGACAGAGCACGACAGCTGGACACTGTGGAGGGAACCAAGAGACTTGTTGCAAGTGACTCAGGCCTCACTCCATTGCCATGGGCATTACTGTGCTAGATGTATTCCTTGGAATCCTGCGTCCCCTATTGGCACCCCCTCACAAGAAGTCCAGAGACCCTTCCCAAAGCAGCTGGCTGCACTAGGTACAAAAATCAGGTGTCTAATACAGACCACTTTCTCAGTGTAATGGGGCTCCTGCCTACCTTGGGGTCTCCCCTTGGTCATCCCCCCTGCTGTCCCAGCTCCAGCCACCCGGACCTTCTTGCTGTTCTTTAAATGTGTCATGCTTGTTCCCACTTCAGTTCCCTCTCCCTCATATGCCCTCCTATCTTAGCTCAGAAGCCAGTTCTTCAGAGAACCCTTTCTTGAACAGATACATGTATATATAAGGGGGGGGGGGTGTGTACCCCTCACATCTTTATTTGATTTATTTTAATTGCATTATAGATGATTGAAAACACACTACTTATATGCTGACTTTTTTGTATCTACCTCTCCCAACTAGAATAGAAGCCCCTGAGGGCCAGGCGCTGGACGGTCTTGGTCCCCACTCTATCCTGCAGTACAGAGCTTGGCCTGTAGATGATGTTCAATAATGAGTGAATCAATAAAATCTCCAGCCTGGACCACTTTCCTGGGTTGAAATGAAAAAGGAAACAAACAAAAATCTGCTGCAAAAGTGCTGATAGAGATTAGCTCCTTGCAGTCTCCCTGCCTAGTTGTGTCCTACTATGCTGAACACCCAGGAGCGAGCTGACCAAGAGAAGTGGACGCCAGACTCTCATGAGCGCTTCCCCTTCTCCTTCACCGTCTTAACCCTCTAAGGCCGACTGCTCTTCATGGGGCATGGGACGTGGAAAAGGGTGGAGGAGGCTGCAAAGGAAGCGTCTGTAACAGCACTGATGCCTACCCACCCCAGGCACTGCGCCGTCTGCGTAACACACAGACCGTCGTGCCCATTTTACAGATGAGAACTCTGAGGCTCATGAAAGCTGAGGGACTTGTTCAAGGTCCCTGGACTAGTAGAGGGTAGAGCTGGAGTTACACTCTCATAGTCAGACGGAAAAGCCCATGCTCCTAACTGCTCCACGAGACCACCTCCCTGCCTCCGCTGTGGGTCACTGGGAGAGTTAAATGAGATAATCAACTTCCCTAACAGTTTCCTGGGATTTTTTAAACAACAGCTCTATTGGGGCAGAATTCACATGCAATAAAGTTCATTCTTTAAAAGTGCACAGCTCAGTGGTTTTTAGTATATTCACAGAATTAGGAACTATCATCACTATCGAATTCAAGAGCATTTTCACCACCTCCCCACAAACACCCACACCCATTAGCACTCACTCCCTTGCCCTTCTCCCCCCAGTCCTAGGCCACCACCACTCTATTTTTTGTCACTGTGGGTTTTTCTATTCTGGACATTTCATATGAATGGAATCATACAACATGTGGCATTTTGTGGCTGGCTTCGTCTGCTCTGCATGATGCTTTCAGAGCTCATGCATGTGGTAGCCTGCATCAGTACTTCATTCCTTTTGACGGCCAAATAATATTCCACCACGGGGATAGCGCACATTTGCTTATCCACTCACCAGTGGGTGGACTTTGGTTTATTTCCACCTTTCCACTATTATGAATACTGTCACTATGAACATTCCTGTACCAGTTTTTAAATGAACATGTTTCAATTCTCTTGGACAAATACATAGGAGTGTAACTGCTGAGTCATATGGTAACTCTATGTTTAACACTTTGAGGAACGGCCAAAGAGTTTTCCGTCTCTTTGGGGCTGCCCCATTTTTGTTCTCACCAGCAGCGATGAGGGTTACGAGGTCTGAGGGGTCCTAGGTGCTGCTGCTGCTGCTACAGTCGGAACACACAGCTGTCTGACTCAGTGGAGGCTGGCTCCAGTAGACAAGGGTCCTCTCTGAATGTTGGGTTCCACAAGGCAAGAGTCCCCATGACTTTACTTCGTTTGCTCATCTCTCCCTTTGGCCTGCCTCTGTACTTTCTTCTGGCTCTAGTCTCTAACTCTCCTCTAGCCCTGTCATCCCCACAGGTCTCGCTGCGCCCTCCCCACACACAGTTGGGTGGCTGGAGACCCCCGGGGGGCCAGAGAAGAGGTCGGTCTTAGGAGAACAGCCATGGACACAGACCACGGAGAAGTAGCCCACTTCCTGGGGGACCCTTGAACTTAGCAGTAGAAACCCTTGGGGTAGCAGGCCAAGACACCGCGTGGGAATTATTTAAAATATAAGACTTTTAAAAATCAATATTACTAAGATTTCAGTTGTTAAGAGCTTGGAACTTTTTCTGTTGGCATTTAAGATATTCTGAGCAGTGCATTTGTTGGAGAGGGGAAGGTGGGGAAGTGGGAAGAGAAAAGCCTTTCCCCACATTTTTCCTGGGGTATCTCAGCAAGATCTCAGTAGTGGCCAAGGCTGAAATGCACAGAGAAATGTTGGCCCTTGGGTGGGTGGAATGGGGAGGATATGATTTAGGAAGGCCCTGGCCCCAGTGGCCCATTCCTGATAATGTTCTTCTCTGTCTCTGGGATATTAATGCTGCCTCCTCCAGGAAGTCCCTTGATCCTACTACCCAAAGTACTTTCTGGAAAAAGAGGAGACCACATTAGGAGGCCAGGCACTGACTCTCTTGCTGAACAGTCCCCACTGAAGGACAGACACTGGGCGTTTGATACACCCATGTGACACATGTCACTTTTTGTTTTTCTCTTCGGAAAGTTCACAGTGAGAATCCAGGACCCAGGTAGCGAGGAACGCTTTGGTTCAGGCAGTGGAAGAAGTGGCCCAAGAGTCTCTATGGCATTTCATTGCCAAGCAGGGTCAGTAAAGGAACATACACTGGAGCTCTACAAGGGAGCCCGTCACTAAGTGCCAGTGTGGCCTTACTGCAAAGTTCCTCAATCCAATACAAGTCCAAGGATGGACTAGACATCAGGGACTCCGTGGCTCATCTTACTGGCTCATGATGACTCTAGAGTTCTAGTCCATGGTGGTCTTGGATGGGCTCTTCTGGGGTTCTCAGTGCCTGCGTCCTGTGAGGCTAGATGGTTCCAGGTGTCAACAGCACCAGGTGAAGGTGGTCCTGTTTATGCCTCTTGGAGGCAGTGGTGCTAGACTTGGTAGCCCTGGGCAATCTGGGTGCTGGGGCCTCTGTGGTATTAGTGATGGAGGCCCCACAGTTCTAGGTGCTAGTGGTCTTTGGCACTGGGTGACCAATGAGTCTGTGGGTGTTGGCTGGAGCTGGTCAGAGAAGAAGGGAAGAGGAGCTAAGCCAGAATCGTCCCATGCTTCTGAGGTGCAGTTCCCAAGCCTGCGTGGTTAAGCCCTGGGCTGCAGCAGTCTCTGAGCTGAGCTATCTGGAAGGGACAGGCACCATGCACAAGCTAGTTATTATAATTTGCTGGGGGGTGGGGGCGGGGGGATCCCAACCAGCAGTCTCCGCACTGACCGGTGGCTGAACCCAGCTGGGCTCCCTGACCTGGAAGCAGGGCGATGCCTGGGGACGGATGGCCCTGTGTCCTCTTAGCCTGGCCCCATGGGAGCCTAAGGCCACCTCCCAGTGTGCTCTGCTGAGGTGCAGGAAGGGGCCGCCACTGAGGAAGGTGGGATCCAGCAGGTCCAGGCAGGTCTGCTCTGCTGAGGCTGGGCCTTCTCCCGGGTGGCTGGGGCACCCAGAGCAGGCAGGAGAGCACGTCCCAAGCACTGGCCCCTGCCCGGAGGCCCAGCTAATGACCCTGTGTGCATGCCGGCCTGCATCAGCAGGGAATTGGCTGAGGGCAGCCCCATTAGCTGGAATTCTCCCAATGCTCACACATCAGAGTGGAGGGGGGAGAAGTGAAAAGTTGAAAAAGAGCTAATTATCGCTTTTATCAGAGCGGGTGGGTTGATGGGTCCTGCCCGAGGGCAGCTGGGGCTGCATTAAAGATTAAACACCAGGTAGGGGGGAGCAGGGCTGTCATTCCACAGGAGGGAGGCCGGCAGGCTGCCCTATGGAGACCTGATGGCAGGCGGCAGCCTTAGATCTGTCAGGCGAGCCCCCTGTCCCAGAGCCCACCATGGCCACATTCCACCAGGGGACCCTAACGGCGCCCCGACACTTCCGCCTGCCACTGTGGGGAGGGCAGCTGAGGTCCACGTCTGCTCCCTGAAGGGGTGAGGGGTCAGGGCAAGCCTAATTATCCAATTGGTAGGTTTCCTGGCACCTGTCTTGAGGGGACTGAAGTTATTCCTGCACATCACCCAGTGACCTTATGTGTGGAACTTACATTGGAATTATAGGAGGCCTGGCAAGCACTCAAGGTCAGGGAGTCCGATCTCCTTGTTATTACAGAGCGGGAGCAGGAGGCCCAGGGAAGGAAAAGACCTCAGTCAATCATATTGCTGTGTGGTTAGGCCTATGAGGTTGTAAGTCCCTTGAGGACGAAGGCTGCATCTTCAATTCTTGTCTTTATACCTAAAGTATTGAGGTTAAAGGAGCTAAGGGGATTAGTAATCAAGGCCAAGTAACTTCATTATTGTAACTCAATAGTGTTTGGGACACCCTGGGTGTTCAGAGAGTGTTTCGCTAATTGGTTGTAGAGATGAAGAAAGGGCGGCACCAAAGAGGGCACAGTGACCATTCAGATCACTTTCCAAATCTTGGGAGCCAATGCATTGGCCATGATGTAGGTGAGTATCACGGTCTTGAGTCACCAGGACAAACCAAGGCCCACGTGGGGACTGGGGTGCTGAGTGCAACAAGCAGGTGGTGGCAAGGCCGCTAGCCGTGCCGATTGGCTGTGCCAGTCTTCACTGTGTGTGTCTTGTCAGCAAGACATCTCTGCCCCGCAGAGACCCGGAAGCGTGACGTCCACTCGCTGGCCCCACTGGGGACGCGCAGCACCGTGTGGCCAGCTCAGCTCTCCTGAGGGTCAGCCCTTGCCCAGGAGAATTAATTAGGCTCCTTGCTTCATTTTCTCTTCTCTGCCCTAGAAGCCAGGGCCTCTCTGGTTTGCTTTCTTCAGGCTTCCAACCTCAACTCAGAATTCGATGCTGTTTTCACCTCTTCTCATGCTGAGAAAATCCCAGGATGACATGGAGATAATGACCTGCCCAAGTCAAGGGGACCCTGGCCTTCCCAGCACTTGCCATACACAGTCCCACAGGCAGGCAGGCACCCTTCACCCCAATGATCCGGACTAGACCAGGCTAGTAGGTCCCCAAGAAGTGTCTGGTGGGGGGAATGAATGTGTCTGAACGAGGATACACTAAAAGGATCTGGGGTTCAGGAAGGACTACAAGCCGAAACTGCACTGGCCACATGGAAATTCTGATAATCAAGCCGACAAGATGCTGGATGGCTACGAAAGATTGGAATACAGCAACCTGCTCCTCGCTATCAGGTGTTTCTTAAGAAAGTTCAGGTAGTTCGTCACTGAAGGAGAGAGGGGAGGAGGGATGAAGGGAAGCAGAAAAGAGGGAAGGAAGAAGAGGAAGAAAGTTTTCAGGAACTGAGGTGGATTAGAACCAGACCTTGCTCACAAGGAGCCTGCAGCCCAGTAGGGGGAGAGAGAGAGAGATGGGAGCACAGTTGCCCACAGTGTATGATGGTCAGTGCCAATGTCAAGAAAAAAAAGACATCTGATCGTGGAAGCTCAGATGGAGTGATTTGCTCTGGGGAGTGTTGGAAAGTTTTCTACAGCTGAGTTTTTAAGGGTGGGGTAGCCGTGAATTAGGTGAGCAAAGGGAGGTAAGTCATTCTCAGCACGGCTGGCAGGAGTGAGGGCAGAGAGGCAGGAAGATGTGACCACCTTCAGGGAGAGGTGAAGTGGTTTGGCTGCCTGGGGCGTGGGACGTCTTGAGTGGGACCTGGAGATGTGCGCCAGAGGGTAGGAAAGAGCTGAGGAGCTCACTGGGGATAGACAGCAAAGGTTTACGAGAAGGAATGTGTGACATGTCCAGCCACCAAGAAGTGTAAAGGGAAGGACTTGGAATCTCTGGGGACAGCGTTAACCTTTACTAGAAACAGGGACCACTTCTTTTGGACCCGAGAAAACTCTGGGGTCCCTGAAGCCCCCACAGAGGGTGGTCCTCTGGCCCTGTGAGCCAAGCACAGGGAAGGAGGTGCACCTGGTGGCAGGGTGAGGCGGGACCATGTGTGCGGGCATTTCTGGCTGGAAGGCCGTGGGGCCAGGTAGGGTGGGAGGTATTTCATGGTGATTCTCTCCCTGGTGTTCTCTATAGGCAAACTGACATCCTGCCCACTGAACAGATGGACTGGGACAGGGGAAGGTGAGAGGGGCTCTGATGAAGCCTCTCGGGTACCCAGTTGAAGTCTCTCAGCTGCTGGGGCAGCGCTGCTGGAAGAGTTGCAGAGGGCAGGGATGCATGACGATTCTCGTCCATTAGAGGAATCAGAGCCCAGTGTCCCCACTCTGCACGTCTGGGCCCTGAAGACCTCGCCTGAGTTCCTGAGCCTCAGTTCCCTTATCTGCGAGAGGAGATGGAGAGTCATACCCAGCTTACCTTGTTGGCCACCGCACGGCTCGACAAAAGAATGAAAGCCACGGAAGACACTTGGTGCAGGGAATGCCTTACACAAGGGTTAGGTGTGATTATTAACACATAACAGCTGCATCACAGAGCAGAGAAGACCCAGACATGAAAGGTCAGGGGCCTGCACCCAGGTCTGTGAGGGGCTGGGCGAGCCAGGGAGAGCCCCTAAGATTTTGCTGGGGGTCTCTCTCCTCGTCAGATGCTGTGCAAGGAGACAGACCAACCTGACTTCAAACCCCACGTTCCTCCTTCCCTGCTGAATGACCTTGGGCACTTCATTCTCTGGGCCTCAGCTTCCTCACCTGTAAGCGGTGACGGGAGAGCCTATCGGGGGGCTGTTGTGGGAGCAAAGGAAGACGAAGCCTGCCAAGTCCTGGCACAGGGCTGGGCCGCTGAGAGTGCTCATGGGAGTGGTTGTTGGTTTGTCTTCCTTCGCTCCCAGCACTTGACCGCCTCCCATTCCCCTGCTCCCGCTTTTGTCTCTTCCTGTGAGCCTTACCCAGGGTTTCTGAGGGATACCCCTGTGTCTGGTGAGATCCTTGGAGCTTGGGCCTGAGGATGGCAGGCTGGTGGCCAGGTCTGAGAAGGGCTTCCAAGGACAAGGCCATGCCAAGGAGGCCACATATGTGGAGGCTCTGGACCTCCACCCAAGGGCTGGGCCCAGTGGTTTTGCCAGGAGCTTTTCTGTTGCAGAATTCCATGACTCTGGGACTGCTCTCAGAGTGGTCAGTGCCCAAGACATCCCCAGTGTGACTCCCTCAGTCACAGGACAGGATGGGAGTCTCCCGTAGGGCAATGAGGCCAAGACTCTGAGACCTCCAGCTCTCTGGTCTTCTGAGCGCAGCCCATGGCGAGGCTGCTCCTCCCAGCCCCTCTCGCCCGAGCCCAGCCCCATCTCCCATAGGCAGGAGTCCAGGAGAACCCACCTGGGGAATTCACAGATCTGCCTTCCCCCTCCCGAAGCCTCCTTCAGCGGGGCAGCCCTTGCCCCTCATGGGGCACTTTAGGTAGAGCTAGGAAACCACAGAAATTTTAAGCTGAGCTGAAGGAACATAATGGGCTCAAATCTGAAGTGACAGCAGCATTATTAGCCAGCAAAGAGCCGCAGGAGCCGCAGGACAGCAGGGAGGGAAGGGGAGAGAGGAGGAGGAGGAGGAATGGGGGACAAAGAGACAGAGCAGACCCAAGAACGAGGCAGGGCTTGGGGTATGGAGACTCAGGCAGGACCCAAGTGGTGGTGTGAAAGGGGCTGCCCAGGAGTCCGGGGGGCAGAGTGTCCCAATAACGGCAATGAAAATAACACTAAGAGCAGCTAATGCTTGCTTAGAGCTGCAGAGTGCTAGGCACTGATCCAAGCTCTCATATTAACAACTGTAATCCTCCTGACGTGGGTGTGAGTGTTACCACCCTCATTATAGACAATGTAGAAAGTACAGCACAGAAAGGTCCATCAACAACGAATGCTGATCCTGACCGAAAGGCTGGGGTCTGCTGCCCGCAGAGGCCCTCCTCTGCTCTCTAAAGGTCAAAAGTTAAAGGCCTCACTCAGGGGTCAGTGAGGCAACTATCATGTTTGGGCTGCATGGAGCCCCTGCCTGCAGGATTTGGAAGGGAGGACAGGCCCTGAGCTCATACCTACCTCTCAGGCATGGATGATGAGGGCCAGGTGAGTGCCAGGGAGAAGGGGGCCAGAAACAGAGGTCAGAGGACTTGATTAGCCTTTAGGAGTCAGAGGTCAAAGGTCCATTTAGCCAACCAGAGGCTGGAGGCTATGACCATCGACAGTTGGCTTAGGCCCTGCCGAGGTCATGGTGAAGCTGTAGGTTAAGGTATGACTTCTGATTTCTTCCAAGAAGGAGAGAGGGAGCATGGTCTCCAGCTGGCTAGCCCGCAGCCCTCCCGGGGTCAGGGCTCTTCCTCTCTGGCCCTGGCCAACCACGCGGGAGACCTGCTGAGTCCCCTTTGGAGGGAAGCACTTCCTATTGGGCTAAGGTTGTCACATCCCAGAGGGCCCGGTTCCAAGTGCAACACCTCTAAGTGAGCTGTGCACCCCACCCCATCCTGCATCTACATATAGTCAACCCCTGACCATCCGGCCTCCCTGGGAATCAGATTTTCAAAATCGCATTGATGTCACCGTGGGTTCTAAGTCTAGGACACAAATAAGGTTTTAGTCGCGCTTAGTCGGCTGCTGAGTCGAAGGAAATGGTTCGCTTCCTGTTGCAGGGAAGGGCTGAGCAGGCAAGCAGAGAAAATTTGAGGCATGGGAGCGCTGCTTTGGGGCCAGTAATGGCTAAGAGGCCACCTGGGATCAAAGCCTGACCATGTGACCTCATGAAATGATCTCATGAAGATCACTTAACCTTTGCACGCCTCATCTGTAAGACGGGGGTACTGAGTACATCCAGTTCCACGCTCCTGTGGGGGGGCTGTGAGGAGGGGGCATCGGAGCATCATCAGTGGTCACAACGCTAGTTTCCATTGCTGTGCCATACACTGGAGGGGATTCTGTCCCTTCCCAGCATGGGGAAGGATTCTCGGTCTGTCTGTGACATGTGATGAAACCACCTGGGGAAGCTGTCCCCTGCATCAGAAGTCCGGGGTTGTTTTAGTCCTATGTCTTGGGGGAGGGGGGCTGATTCTAGAAGAGTCAACCTCCGCCCCCGAAAAAGGGCCCCCTCAGCTTAGGCCTTCTCTCTGCCTTCCTGCACCTCCCGCTGGATCCGTATAAACTATGAAATGTTGCCCCAGTGCAGGGAGCTCCTGCCACCCGGGAATGCATTGTAGAGTCAGTGGCAGCATGGGGGCCGTCTCCCTAGCCCCTGCTGATGGCAGCAATTGGAGAATGATGGTAGCCGTGGTGACCGTACATTGAGCACAGCCTGGGTGCCAGGCACTTTCTAGAAAAACCCTCTAACCCTCCCAATGATGCTGCAAGGCTGGTTTTATCACCTCATGCTCTAACCTCCCCCTGGCACCTGCACCCCTCACCCCCCCCTCAGACTCCTCCCCTGCCCAAGGCCTCATTGTGGCTCAGGCTGGAACTGGGCTGTCACTCCTCTGGGGTGGGGTGGGGGGCTCTCTCACTTCTTCTAGGCCAGCTCTGCCCCCACACCCCTGCAGTGTTCACTAAGCACTCTGTACTTACCCCTCGTGAACACTCATCACACTTTATACTGATTCTACTTTTTATTTATTTTGAGGGGTGAGTAAGGCATTCACATGGTTTCCACCCAACAGCAACAACCAGGCATACAGTGAGAAGTCTCCCTGCCCTCCCACCAGTCCCCAGCTGCCTGGGGCGGCCAGGGATGTCAGTTTCATCACCCCCAGTACTGATGACTTGTTTATCTGTCTTTAGGAGCCTGTGCCTGCCCTGTTAACTGCTTCATCTCCAGGGCCCAGCACAGAACCTGACACATAGTAGGAGTATCTCGTATGTAATCTGTCTATCAATCTAGCTACCTATCAAGGGACATCTGTAGAGAGGATTTTGTTGGTGCTGGTAGTTCGTTTGCTTGCTTGCTCTCCTGTGCGAGGCTCAGAGGAGAAAGGTAACTTGCCCACTTGGCTCTAGCTCCCAAGACAGGGCTTGCCTGGGGACTCTGTTGATCTGACTTTTAAGGACCACCTGTCCCTCCTTCCTGGACTTTTGACCATCCTCTGTGAAATGGATCCTGATTTAATTTTTTTTAGTTTAATTGTTTACCTGGGACAGAAATAGTGGCCCTCAGTACGCGAGCACAAAGCAAAGAGCCGCGTGTCAGGAAACAGCACTGCCACGCTTCCGAAGCCCCTGGTGCCCTCCCACTCCTGACCCCACGCTGTGTGCAGGGCGTTGCGGCTGCTGCTGCTGCTCACCTGGGGCCTCCATTGCCTCCTCTGTGGAATGGGAAGGGGCCTGTTACATCTGTAGTTCAATGGATTGTTGGCGTCTTCTCTAGTTCTACCCCTTCCAGCTGGTACTGCTTTATGCCGGCACTAAGAGGAAACGATAGACTCGAAAGCCTTTTCATTAAAGTGACTGCTCAGTACCAACGCAACAGATGCCTGAGGTGGTTCCGGACAGTTCTCTCCACACCAGCCAATCCGGCCATTGCCCTAGCTCTGCCCAAGGGTCAAGTACACACAGCCGTAGATCCTCTGAAGAGCTAATAGGAAAGGCAAGAGGAAGTGACAGGTGGAGAAGCAGGTGGAGCTGGGAAGTGATGACCACCTTGGAGAGGTGAGGTGGCCCATGCACCATCTTAACTAGGGGGCCAGAAGGCTGTTTTCCAGCTAGCGTAGCTCACTCCTGCCTGGGGCTGTAGAAAGCAGCCCTCACCTCATGGAAGCTTCAGGTTCAAGTTTCTGCACAGCTTCATTCCCAGTGGTAGCCAGGAGCTCTGGGAATTGGGAAGGGGAGGAAAAGGGAGGAGAGAAAAGGGCAGGGAGCTCGGCCAGTGAGGAGCCAACATGTTGGGAAGCGTGCTATGGTAGGACACAGCTGGGGAGGGCAATGCGGATGGGGAAACAATATGGAGAGAAAGATTCATAAATTCATTCATTCATTTGTCTTTTCACTCATCTATCTAATAAAGATGCCAATATCGAGATAACTGCTAATCAAGGTATATACAAAATGCTAAGAAAATGTAAAAGGAGCAAATAACAATGTGATGGGTTGCAGGAGTGGGAAAGTCAGGGGAGTCGGCCAGTTTCGCTGATGATATTTAGGCCAAGCCATGAAGCAAGCAAAGGCGAAGCCAGCCCCGACTGCGAGGGTCGTCGGGAGATTCAAATACAGTGACACGAGAGAGGTACTTCGCTGGGCGCCTGGCACCTGTACAGGATGCGCTCCAAACCACCTACCGTGGAGACTGTCAGAATTGGGAGCAGCAGCAACTTCATTTACCCTGCTCTGGGCCTCTGTCTTTGGTCAGGGGAGGAAAGCTGGGGCTGTTCCCAGCATCCCCCATCCCTGGCCCCCCGGCCCTTGCGGAAACATGAGAAGCTGAGCTTGAGGATCTAATGTGTGCCCCCCCCAGCCCCTTAATCCTTCCTGAACTTGGAGGGGGGGAGGCTCTGCTGTAACACCTGCACGGCTCTGACATCTCCTGCCTCTGGGCAGAGAAAGCAATTTCAGAAATGACATGTTGCCAACAAGCAGAAATCAGCTTCTGAATTAAAATGTGTCGGCATCAGGTGACCCCAGGCTCGGAGGGCTGGCTGCATGAAGACAGCTGAGATTAGGGCCTGTCAGCCACAGGAGGGGCTGTGTGGGAAGGGGTGCAGGCACCCGGGGGGCTACTAGGGGCTGCCCTGGACTTGTTTGGACAGAGGGGCAGGAATTCGGATGCTGGGTCAGGTTCTCCTGTGGCTCCGACCAGTTTCCACCTCTCAACTGTCCACTCTCTGTGGTGGAGGCTGGGCAGGGAGAGTCAGGGACCCCTCCAGGGCTCCGGCACGTAAACACACTAATGGGCTCGAGAGACAGAGCCAGGGAGGAATGTGGGCCCCACAGGCCCTTGGGACTCATGGAGAGATGGGAGTAAAGGGGATAAGAACCCAAGGGGCTGTCAGCCTCTGCACTGCAGGTATGCAGGGAGGAGAGAAAGGTAGAGGGAGGGAGAGGAAAGCAAGAAGGAGGAGGACAGAGTGAAAGGGAGGAAGATACCACCAGCCACACCGAATCATTACAATTCCCTGATGCCACCTCCTCCCTGGTCCCCAGACCTTTGCACAAGCCATGCTCTACACGGTGGGACCAGAGGCATGAAGGGGCTGCTTCATTTCCAGCCAGCCCTATTGCTTGTTGTGGGACTTGGGCATGCCAAGGGAACCTCCCTGAGCTTCAGTTTTCTCACCTATGGAATGGGTTTGTGGTTTTACGTAGCCCTAGGGTGGTCACAGTGGTTAACCGAGATGATCCAGGAAACGACACTCGGGCTCGTGTGCAGTGAGGGGCCCTTCAGAGGGCTCAACACCTGGTGATCCCTTTTCCTTGTCTGAAGGCCCAGCCTAAGTCTTGTCACCGCGATACCCTGGCACATGCCTGGAACCCTCTAGGTGGCCACTTAGTTTGCTAAGTGACTGGTTACAAGAAGGCACACCAGGTAAGAGATGTGAGAAGTGGTAGGAAAGGATGGGGGGCGGTAAGCAGAGGACCCTGCCCCATGACTCTCTCTCCAGAATGTCCCCACACCAATCACAGATCATTCCTCTGGTCTTTGACAGACGTCCTCCTAGAGCAGGGCTTGGCAGGCTATGCTGGATACCTAGACAGTGACCACATTTCCCCTGCTAGAAATTGGACATATGGGATCATTCCGTGTGTCTCTAGGAGTTGGTAGAGGCAGAATAATTGACTTTGGGCCCATCTCAGGAGCTCCAGGGCTTGGGACCACCGCAGTCATGCTCCGCAGAGCTGGGAATCCAGCAAGGACCAGAGCAGGCCTGGTGGGGATAGGGGGTCGTCAGGAGCAGCAAAGAGGGAGGCTGAGGCACTGCTGAGCCTCTAAGTTTGGATGGAGGTGGTCCAGGGAGATAGGAGCAAGGCTGCCTCAGGATTCGAGAGAGGAATCTCCCTCTCCTTGCCCTCACCACTGATCTAAATGTCTCTCACGACCGCTGCAGCAGTTCTACCGGAAGATGGCTCCTCTTCGCACTCCCTGCGCAGAGCTAGGTCACCAGAGAAGAAACCGGGGGGTTTGAGAAGATTCCATAGGGCAGTGGGTGTGAACTCAGGCATGAGAAAGGCCCGAGCTTGAAACTCAGCTCTGACACTCACTTGGCAAATGATTCAAGCTCCCCAAACCTGTTTCCTCATCTGTGAAATGGAGTAAGAATTCTTATCCTTCAGTGCGATTGTGAAGATTAAAAGGAATGCCATGGGGTTAAGGGAGAAGGGAAATCTCGTCTTTATGGAAGAATGCCAACTAAAAATAGGAATGACAGAATCAGGAGAAAACCACTTGCAATCGATGTGGGCAAGGACTACCAATGGAGGCTGAAACTATTGGGTAAAATGTTGGGCCACAGGATATTCCCACAGTCTCAGAGCATCACCCCGTGGATGAGTCATCAATCACACGAATCACCAAGGGAAAAAGGCAACTTCACATTGGAGAAGTCTGGCGGAAACCACATTAACCAAGTGATGAAATCCAGCATCCCTGGTAAGGTTGACAAGCTGACATCCCGTGGCTCCTGACAACATGCACAGAGGACACACGGCACCCAAGTAGATTTCCTGCCAAAATCTGATCTAACCGTAAGCGGACTCCACTCATAAGGAGCCAATCAGACAAATCTCCATTGAGTACCATTCTGCAAGACACCTGGTCTGAACAATTCAACGTGTCAATGTCACGAGAGTGAAGAAGGCAGGGGGACTCTTCGCAGCTACAGGGGGCTAGAGAGACGTGGCAACACAATGTAATCACTGCCCGATTCTTGGGTGGACCCTGAATCAGGAAAAACTTATAAAGGACATTACGAGGGACGATCGGGGAAGTCTTAGCGCAGACTGTGCAGTAGACAGTATCGTGTCAATGCCAAATTTCTTGGATGTGCTGATGGCCTTGTGGTTCTTTTGGAGAATGGTTTTTTTTTTTTGAAGGTTTTATTTATTTATTTATTTATTTATTTATTTATTTATTTATTTATTTTAGAGAGAGAGGAAGGGAAGGAGAGAAACATCAACATGTGAAAGGAACATCAATCAGCTGCCTCTCACACGCCCCCATCTGGGGACACTGCCCACAACCCAGGCATGTGCCCTGACTGGGAATCAAACCACCAACCCTTCGGTTCTCAGGCCGGCGCTCCATCCACTGAGCTGCACCAGCCAGGGCTGGAGAATGTTCTTGTTCTCAGGGATATACGAGAAAATATTTAAGTGTCTTGGAGTCTGCAATGTTCTCACAAAAGACTCATTAAAATAAATACACACACAAAGTGAGCAGGTGTGGCTAAATATTGTTAAGGGGGTGCACCATGGGTAAAGTACCCACCTAGTGATCGTCTCAGAAAGCACTAATTTCCAGGGAGAGTGCAACACTGAGCTGCTAAGGGTGGAGAGGCCAGAGGGTTTGTTCAGGAACCGGTTTATGGACAGGAGCAGGGAGAGTCTCAGCTGGGGGTGGGGGAGGCTGAAGGTAACATAGGATACAAAGAACATAGATTTGGAGGCAAAGACCTGGGTTGACTTCCTAGCTACGTGGCCTTCAGTGAGTCACTTAACCATTTTGTGCCTCAGTTTCCCTATCTGTAAAAAGGGAAGAAGGATGCCCTCCTTGTGAGGCTCAAGTGAGCAGACAAGTGAGAAAGCCCTTGGCACAGTGGAGCCTGCAGTGCATGTGGGCGTTCTGTCCCAGCTGCAGGCTGGGACACTGGCAGGAAGAACACATTAGGACAGGAATGCAGGTGGAACTGTCAGTGCCCTCAGGGTTGGACTGTGGACCTCCCTCTGCCTCCCTCCCTAGGGACCCTCGTGGATCCCAGCAGGGCTGGGGGGTGGGGGCAGGGCAGGGACAAGCCATCTCTGCTTCCCTTTGCTCAGAAAGGGGCCTCCTGCCCCATCAGATCCTCAGGAGCGTGGCTGGTTGAGGACATGCATTTTCCAAAGCATGCCGGGAAGGCAGTGTGGCCAGAGGAGGGACTCTTGGGTGGACACGTAAATGACCCAAACCATTGCATGGCCGTGCCTCTCATTTCTCCTAAGCGATCGTAAGTCCCAGAGGCGCTGGCTTTGCTTTATCTTGCCCCCACCCTGACCTGCACTGCTGGCCATGAAATGAGGGCTCTAGAAATACTTATCTTCTCTGGGAGGGGACCCCAGCTCCCATGTGATCTCACTTGGCATGTAACCTTGGAGGGGTTACTTCCTTCCTCTAGGCCTCAGTTTACCCAGAATCCATAAAAAGGGGTGACCCACCCCTGAAATACCCACATCTGAGGGGAGGCAGCAGTGAGAGAGGAAGGAACACAAACTGTGGAGGCCAGCAGCTCTGTGCTCCAGTCCTGACACCAGTGCGAGCTAGTGGTGTTCGGGCACCTTCCCGTCTCACATCGCCGCCTCCTTAACCTTCAGATGGGGGCGGTTGTGTCCAACGAGTCAGGTGGTGACAACCAATCGAACAAAATGGGCACAGATAGCTGACGTGTCGTTATTAGTTTATTGTCTCTCTCCCCCACTAGAGCATCAGCCCCAACAGGCAGGAACCTGGTCTCCACTCACTGCTGCACCCCAGCCCCACGGGTGTTGCCCGGCGCTCCGTAGGAGCTCCCTAAACAATTCTTGATAGCGTGGATGGACAGAACAGGTACTCAGTGTATGATAGCTCCCACTGTAATTCTCAAATGTGCTAAGACAGAAAGCGTTTGAAGCTCATGGTTGTTGAGAAGGAAAACTCTGGAAGGTAAGAAATAATCTTCAGGGTTGGCATCGGTCTGTTGATCTGTCTTCTGGGCAATGGAGGACACCGGGGAGGCCAGGTTTGTCTGCACCAGGGGGTGGACATGACGTGCCCACGGGAGCCACGAGGATGACCCAGAGTAATGTGGGCTGAGGTGGCTTGGACTTGGCAAACTGGGGAGCCCTGTGCCTCCTGTCTCTTAGGGCTCCCTTTCCAGCAGACTGTGGCCAGGTGGGGATGCAGGTCCACTCTGCCAATGCAGGTGGTTTTACAAGAAAATCCAGAAAGCCAATGGAAAACAATTAATTTTAAAAAGAAAAACACAAAAAAGAGCAAACAAGCCCCTCAGTGGCTGGGAGGAGCCCTGTGATGTCGCCCACCCACTCTGGCAGCCTGGGCAGAAGGAGGCGGGCCGATGGCGGAGCCCCTGGAGTGGCTTCCACAGCGTCCTGGTCCCTCCAGACTTCTTGGGCAGTCCTAGCCGGTGAGACACAGGACTCCACTCGGAAAAATGTCAAAGTGCTTTCCTGACCCAACTGGCCCATGTCACACACGGTCAGGGAAGCAGCCACTTCCTTGGGTCCTTGGGCTTGGGACGCATCCAGGCTTTGGGGCTCCTGGGCTCAGGCTAGGTCAGCTCCCATAGTGCCTGGCCCGTGGAGAAGCTCAGGAAATATTCACTGAAGGGACCTCTTCTGTGTGACCTTGGACACAGCCCTGCACCCCTGGGCCACAGCTGTGAAATGGGCACAGTGATGTGGTCCCACCAACTCACAGGGATAATGGGGAAAGCAAGGGAGAGTAAAGGGGCGAACGTGTTTCCAAAGATTGAAAGTGCTTTACCAAGGCAAGGCGTGGTCATCCTTGTTGTCATTATTATTATTATGAGCAAGACAGTTCTGCCAGAGGGAAAGAGGGGGCCTGGGCCCCGGGAGAGCAGGGAAGTTACAGGTTTCACAAGGAGGATGAGGATCAAGGCCTCTAGGGTTCACGCAGAAGAGTGGGGTCTGTGTGTCTGTGGGGGGTGCCCGCAGGTGCTGCCCATAGAATACAGAAACTATATAAATAACATAAATATTTTCTCATATATCTTAGCTATATAAATTATTCTCTTTACGTGAGGTAGACAACAAATACCCTGTGAGTGCTTCCCTTAAAGCTATACAGAATAAGAGGTCAGTGGTAACTGGTCCCCAGGGTCCCAGCAGGGCTGAGATGGACCTTTGGGGGCAACTGGAAGAGAAAGAGTGGGAGCAAGGGAGGAGAAGAGAAGAGAGGGCTGGAGAGGGATGAGCCCGTAGGCCAAGGGGCCCTCAGAGCCTGCACCCGTGCCTTCGGCCTGGGTCGTCAGTGTTGGTTGCCAGCCGTGGTGTTGGTCCCTCAGAGTCGGCCCTTTATCCTCCTGCAACCCTGACAATACCGGCTGTGGAGCTGGGGTACAGATGGCGTGTTGGTGGATCAGGACCCCTCTTTCTGTCACCTCAGGCCACGCCAGGGTGGAGGCAGTGTTGGGTCTCAGAGGAGCAGGATGAATCGGCCAGCTGAGAGGATGTCTCCATGCGATGGGGGTGGGAAAGAAACGAGCAAACCAGCCCTGTCTCCTTTTCGTTCTTTCTGCCAAGATGTGGGCCAGCCGCTTGGGTCAGCAGTCAGTCTAGAAAGGGGTCTCATCAGAGCTGCTGCAGCCAAAGATCCTTCCAGCATCCTGCAGGCTGCCCCGGTCCACTGAAGGCAGGGTAGCTCCTTCTCACCCTTATAAGTCTCAGGGAGGCCCCGGGGCTTCTTCCTGGGGCTTGCATGGACAGTTTTCGAGCATTCAGCTGATTCTGAAGTTTCCTGTTTCAGCCGAGGGTCAGCAACTCTGGGTTCAGGGAGAAAGGAAGCTGACAGAGGGTGTGGCAGGGCCAGCAAAGTGGCCAAGGGCATCCCAGAGGAGGTCACTTCCTCCCAGCTGGCATTGAGCCCTGCTCTGGCGAAGCACACAGCCTCCAGAAAAGTGATCCCTGCAAGGCCTTGGTCCTGAACCAGAGGGCTGTGTGCTGCTGAATGGGAACCCTCAGCCTGGCAGGTCCAAGGGACGTGAGTATCAGCCTCTCTCTCCTATTCCCACACAGGGCCTGGTAGGTAGTGTTGAAAATGTCCACAGGATTGGAGGAAACTAGCAAAGTCACTTCTGTTCCTCAGGTAGAACCAGAGTGAGGGGCCAATAGCAAATGAAGGGGCCCTCAAGAAACCAGGTTTAGCAAAGACTTTTCATGTCCCTATACTCTAGCCAGGGCAAAACCTTAATTAGATGAGTAGCTGTAAGAGTAGGAGTGTAACCAGAATCAGAAGGCATGTACCAACTCTCCTGCATCACGAATGTCAACTGTATTGGAGCCTCACAGCATGGGGGAACACCAGCCACCGGGCAGTTGACCAAAGTGGGCTCCAAGGGCGGTCGAGAAACTGACCTTGCCACATCCTTGCCCGGCACCAGGGGGCTGTGACCCTCTCCTGGGCTGGTACTAAAGGTTCTGTGTCCCAGGGAAAACAGGAAGGGTTCACTGTGTCCCTGTGCCACCTCAGTGCCCCATCTGAGCCCCACCCTGGGGACTGGCTCTCCCTATCGGCCCTACATCCGCTGGTGCTCTGAGTGATCAGGGCTGCATGGGTGTGGATTACAGCTCTCAGGACAAGAATGAGGCCTCCACACAGGCATATTTTAAAAACAAAGTCAAGGACACAGAGTTCCAGGGCATGAATCTGCCTTGGGTCCGCTCATGCCCAGAAAGCTTTTTTTCCTCCACACCAACAGCTCCCATCACCTGGCCTTTCCCCTCATCTCTAGCACAGCAAAGCCATTCGGGTAGTGATGGTGTGTGGTCCCCAGGCTCACTTCGACCTGAGCAGGGCCCACAGGAGGGACCATTCCATCCCAGCCAGACTCTAGCCTTGGCTTCCAGCTGACACTGCCTCCCTGTGCCTTCTTGACCCAGAGGCTCAACTCCCTGCCTCTTTTCGGCTCAAGACCACTTATCCCAGGAATTGAGATGGTGAGAAATTCCCCCTCTCCCCTCTAAACCTTGGTCTTGCCCTCCTCCTGTCCTTCCTTATTTCCTTTCACATCTTTCCCATTCTCCCTTCCTGTTCCAAGTCCTCAAAAAGGCTGGAGACCCTCGGGTTCAGGAGTAGGGCCTGCACCTCTCATTCTGAGAGTCGAGGGAGGGGAAGACAGCCCGGCCCGATGGAGAGAGGAGTGTGCGTGCTCTGGCACGTACATCGATGAGAGCATGCATGCAGGTGTACCTGCCCGGAGGGGCCAGCTGAACAGCTGGGTGGCCTCAAGGTGCTGGGCACCGAGGGGGGGTCCTGGCAGTGCCCAGCTGGCACACTGGGCAACAGACCTAGTGCTTACAGGTGTACACGAGCTCCTCCTGCACGCACTGCTGGCACTCCACGTAGCAGCACCACTGCACCTGGCAGTGGCAGGAGAAGGCCACCAGGCGGCTCTGGGTGTCGTAGCCCCGCCCGCAGCACAGGCTGCTGCAGCTGGCTTCCCGAGAGCACACACGGCCTGCCGTGCCAGGGGAGTACTTGCTGGGCCGGCAGAAGCTGGGTGAGTCCTCCATGTAGACCAGGTCCCCGGGCCGGGGAGCCAGGCCCTTGGTCAGGCTGCCTGGCCTAGCAGGTGCCCACAGCTCCAGGCGGCCCAAGGCCTCGTTGGTGGCACTGGACACCTTGACAGCTGAGTCATAGCGCAGCTTTAGCATCTGGCCCGTCTCTCGGAATGGAGAGAGCTGCTTCCAGCAGGTGCGCACGGCGCAGGAGCCTGACACGCCATGGCACTTACAAGTGGTCCTGAGGCCACTCTTCACAGCCTGCGAGGAGAGGCAGAATGGAGGCGTGGTCAGAGGCCCGTGGCCCACAGCGTGAGCCTGCCCCCAGGGTGCCAACCCTGGCAGGGGAGTGGCCAGCAGATGGGATGGCTAGCCATGTGGCACCTTTGTGCAAACTAGCCCAAGGCACCTCTTCCGCTGGGCGGAGGCAGTCCCATGCCAGCACGCATGCTTCTGTGAGAGCAGTGTGGGCAGGCTCTCAGCCCCAGCCCCTTCCCTTGGCCAGAGTTCTTGTGCAGTAGACACCTTGCACGTATGAGTACAGCAGCTGTGGTTTTTTACACCAGCTCAGTGATGAGGGCGCAGAACACAAAACTCAGTTTCCTAAAGAACTGGAGCTTCAGCCTGTCCCAACCTCCTCATCCAATAGACCTAGATGCTTTTTACCCTTTGGTCTTCCCTCTACCCTGTGACCTCAGCTAACTCCCTTCCCTTCTCTGGGCCGCCTCCTCTTCCCATTTGTAAGTTTTCAAACTATGTTGGCTTCTAGGACCTCCCGGAAGGCTAGTCCTTGGAATGGAGACCCCTCTCCAAACATGTTCCTGCCACACTATGGCCTGGTCTCAAGTCTGACTTCCGCTTGCTGCCCAGCACTGATGACACCCAGGACCCTTCCCTGCTTCCCGGTCACGGCCCAGAGCAGATGCCCAGGGAAGGTTGGTTGAAGGAATGGGGTTCATTCTGGGATAGCTGTGTGTATATGCTGGGGAACAGGGGATGGGAGGACCTCCTACAGACCTAGCACCCTGGCTGGAAGGGCTTTGGGCCACTCAGGAACGTGCTCACCTTGATGCCCACGTGGGTGTTGTGGGCGTCTGCCCGGGCCCGCAGGTCTTTGCTTCCTCTCTTGGGCCCCAGGAAGTTGCTCAGAAACTTGGTGCTGTACTTGAGGTTGTCGCCGCACACACCCCACTGCCAGGCCTGCCGGCTCTCCAGGCCTGGGGAGTCATCGCAGGTGCAGCGCTCCATGCGTCCGGCGCTGCAGGCCCGGGCCAGCGTGTGGGTGAGGGCAGCCGAGGACACCGAGTATAGGAAGGCCGTCTCCTTGAAACCTGGGCCAGGCACCGGGGAGGTTTTGGGGGAGGAGGAGAGTGGGCTTGTAGGCTGCCCAGGTGAGCAGGATGAGGGGCTTGTGAGTCTGAGGACACAGCTTGGGGCCGCTGCCCTGCCACCTGCCCCTTAAACGCAGGCTGCAAGTTGCTGTTTACAGCGGGACTTTCTAATTCACTGTGAAGTATATGCCCAGATTCGCCAGGCGGCAGGTCAGGAACCGATGAGAACACTGAGACGCAAAGAGAGGTGACTTGGGCACCTGGTAAGGAACTAAGCTGGGGCCAAACCACTGATATTGCCTCCAAGTCCACGTGTGAACAAATTGGACTAAATCACTTCGAAAGCCCCTGATCCCTTGAAATATGCCCTGTGGGCCTCCATGGTGCTCCATGATGATCTCCAGATGTCATTCTCTGCTACCTACTGCGGAGTGCACCCGATGACAGAGTAACTTTGGGTCTCTCGCCAGACTGACCATCCACCCACTTCTGGGACCATTGCGACTCTAGCACTGCTAGGGTGTGGTCCAAAGCTGGCCTCCCTCACGAGCTCGCTGCCTCCTGCCTGTTCTCCAGTGTACTGGGGTGCTGGCGACACTGTGGGGTGGCATCAGCTCCGGCCCAGGCTGGCCCCAGCCTTGGGGAGCAGCTGGCCCACAGGGGGCTGGCTGCTGCTCTGTGCCATGGCTGCCTTATAACAGGTAAAAGCCCTGTTATAGCCCCTGCCCCTGGGTGATGGAGTCACATGATGGCCCGTTTTCCCCCTTAGGCTGCATGCTTTCTGAGGGTCGACGGGGTCTTGACTAGCTCTGTGCCTCCAGCATCTAGCACAGTGCCTGGATCACTGTGAGCCTCACCAGATGCTTAGTGAACAGATGGCCAGTGGAGACATGGAGAGATGCCAGGGAGCCAGGGGGAGGGAGGGAAAGACGAATCAGTGGATGCGGTGAACCAAGAAACAGGTGAATGAGTAAATAAACGAATTCGACCTGCCTCATGGTATTCGGCCAGCTATTAACTGCCTTCCACCCTTGTATGTTCTTGTACCTAGTTTTGGGTGTGTGTGTATGTGGAGGAGGCTCAGGGATGGGACTGGAGGGTCACCCATCTCATCTGTGGACTCTCCAGGGTGGGCTGTGCCTCCTCCTGTGTCCTCCTTGCTCCTTCCTCCCACCCCCCACCCAAAGCGACAGAAGGCTGGGCCTCATTGACTCCCAGGACTCTCCTCATTCAGGACCGTGCTGGGTTCACAAGGGCAGTGTGGCCAGAGCGCAGGGGCCAGGGGTATGGGAAGCACAGACAACCTCCCAGCCCTCCTCCCCGCAGCCCTCCCCCAGCCCTCCTCCCTACCTCTCTTGAGCAGGCCTGTCCTCCCCTCCAGGCTGCAATTCCAGCGCTCATGCCGAAACTGGAACTGGCACTCGAGCAGGCTGAGGTGGGCAGCATCCTGCAGGGTCTCAGCCAGGCCAGGCTCCCGCCGACAGAGCTGCTTCTGCCGGCGGGACAGCTTCAGCAGGTCACACTGCTTCAGGTGGGCCCCACTCTGCGCTGGGGCCGCCGCAGTGCCCAGCCCTGGGAAGGGCGTCAGGACCTCCCGCCCGGTCAGGCTGGAGAGGGCAAGAGAAGGGAGACCTGTGACCCTTAGGGGTCATAACAAGGCGGTGGGGGGGGGGTTACAAAAAGAAGGATGACAATCCCTGAGGACCCGGGCAGGTGAGGGGAAGGGGGCCTTTGGGGGGGGGCTTCATTATATCTGGGGGGAGGCCAATCCCATGGAGTTATATTCCCATTTTGTAGAGTTGGAAACAAAGGTGCTTATACAAGGGCTAGTGCAGGATCCCAAACCATTTTCCAGACGCCAGAGTCTCTGCTCTTCTTACCCACCCTCTTAACCAAATTTGCCCGATCACAACAATCATCTGGGGTGCTTATTAAAAATACAGATTCCCAGGATCCACATGGCAATTCTGCTTCTTTGGGTCCGGAATGGGGCCTGGGTAATCTGTATATTTAACACAAACCCGGGCAGCGTCTAGTGATCAGGGAAGTTTGGGAAATACTTTATGCAGCATTGGCGGCTGCCTGGAGGGGAGGCCACATTCCTAAGAGGGGGCAGGCAGAGCGCTGTAGACAGTGAGCTGACACCCAGCCCTCCTCCCTGGTAGCCCGCTCTCCCTTCCATATGTCACTGCCCAAGGAATCCCACACCAGCCTAAACGATTCCCACAATTCCCAGATAGAGCTTCAGCCATCTGGCTACTCAGGGCCTGTTACAAAGAGATGTTCGGGGAATACCCACATGGGTGGAAGGATGGATGGAAGGAAGGGAAGAGGGAAGGAAGGAAAGGTGGGTAGGTGGATGGATGGACAGACTGACAGATGGGTGAATGAAGGTGAAGGGGCTGCATTTCTATCAGGCCAGGAGCCCCAGACTTCTTGTTCTACCATACCCAAAGTTCATGGATTCTGGAATCGGCTGCCAGATTCTAATCCTGACTCCTAGCTGTATGACCTGGAAGCCTTGGTTTTCTCCTCTGGTAAGGGGAAAGAGTGGTCTGCTCTACCTCCGGGGGCTGCTGGGAGGATTGCTCACCTGACCTCTCCCCAGAAGCTCTCAGTGAAATGGTTCTACGAGTTCAAGAGCTTCACAGTCCCAGACCCTGGTGGCCCTCTGTGTGGGTGGAAGTAGCTCCTTTCTGGAAGATACTGGCCTCATGGCCAAGGTAAAAGAGCAAAGGTAGAACCACGAAATAGCTCTTAAAGCTCTTGCTCATGTGCCACTGGCAAGTCCTGGCCAAGCCCTGCGGGGTCAGAAAGGCCCACGTCCCATGGACACAAGGGCACAGTTCTCCTGTTTGGAGCCACCTGCTGCAGCCGGGACATCTGGCTAGATGCCACACCCTCCCTGTCTGGGCAGGTGTGGGTCCTGGCCAGGTCCCTGGTGCCCCCAGAAAGGGACCGTGGATTCCAGACCCGTCAGGTGTAGCCAGCCCCGTGTGGAGCATATCTCTGAGACCTCCAAGCAGAGACAGATGCTATCGGGCCCCTCAGCCCGGCCCAGCCCTGGGCTCCCCTCCCAGACAGGGTGAGGGCAGGCACCCGTTAATCATTAATCTGGGGGCAAATGGGTAAAGTTCCAGTCCACCAGGTCTACACCCAGACCCCGCCCGGCAGCCTGGCAGGAAGCCCTCAGAGCTTGACCCTTGGCAGGTCCACAGCAGAGCCTGATGGCAAGTCCAGCCGAGGAGGCCCCACCCTGCCTGCCTTCCCGTGTGGAGGGCCACTCGGGGGCTGCAGGGAGCAAAGGGGCAGCTGCCGCATAGCCCTTCAAATGGCCTCCCCACACCAGGGGCTGGTGTGAGGGATGGTTTTTGCTCACACATTTCCTGGGCTTGTTTCAGAAATTGGGGCCTTCCTTGTAGCAGCTGATTGACAGATGAGAGAACAAGCGAGGAGTGATGGGAATTTTGACCAGTAGGGCTGCACACCCTTGAAGACCTGTCTCAAATGCCATTTAAAAAAAGATTTTATTTATTTATTTAGAGAGGGGAAGGTAGGGAGAAAGAGAGGGAGAGAAACATTGATGTGAGAGAAACATTGATCAGTTGCCTCTTGCATGCGCCCCAGCTGGGGACCTGGCCTATAAAACAGGCAGGTGCCCTGACCAGGAATCAAACTGGTCACCTTTTGCTTTGTGGGACAATGCCCAGCCAACTGACCCACCAAGAATAATAGCTATTGCCCTGGCTGGTGCAGCTCAGTGGATTGAGCGCCGGACTGCAAACCAAAGGGTTGCCAGTTTGATTCCCAGTCAGGGCACATGCCTGGGTTGCAGGCCAGGTCTCCAGCAGGGGGCGCTCAAGTGGCAACCACTCATTGATGTTTCTCTTCCTCTTTCTCCTTCCCTTCCCCTCTCTAAAAATAAATAAATAAAATCTTTTTAAAAAAGAATAATAGCTATTATTGTTACATCATCATAGCTATATTGTGTGATGTGATATGATATGATATGATATAGCTACCATTTCGAATGCTTATTACTCAGGCCTTTAAATTACTATATGGACACCTGCTGGATTGGCTGCCTATGTGTTCCTTCTATCTATGTGGTTAGCATGTGGTCCTTGTAGATCAGTTTATACCACTTGACCTTGCTGCTCTGGCCTGCTGATTGGACCAATGAGGATCACATGACCCAAGCTGGGCCCATCAGTCCTTTCTCTGGGAGTTTGAAATTTGAATTAAACGAGCATACAGTTGCTTTCTCTCTTTCCTTTTGGGTGACTGGGCCAGTAATTCAGGTGATAAAAAAGAAAGCTGGTCTAAAGAGAAAATGAACCAAAAGCATCAAGAGAAGCAGAGGTGAGAGTGGGAGAGAGAATGTGGGATGCTCTTCAGCCCCTGGCCCCCGAGTCTTCCTGAGGTGAGCTGCGTTCTTGCCTGAGACACTCCGGCCTGTAGAAGAGGGTCAAGGCTTGGAGTTGGTTTGTCTAACTAAGGGTGCCTGCTGCCCCTGATTGCGACCTTGTGACAGCTGTACAGTCCCAGCGTGCCCTTAGGCTGCACTTGGGAGCCAGGCTCGGCACCCTTTCCTCATCCACGGGCCCATGTTTTGTTTTTTTGTTTTTTAATTTCGTGTAATAGACCCTGTGATTGATGGCCCCAGGAGTCCAGTATAAAGTCGGTTAATTTTATTAGCGGTAATGACACTTAGTAGCGATTAATGGTCAGGAAAGGCAGCCAACCGCACAGGGGCCTCAGGCCACACTGGGCCTTGGTCTGCCCAGGGCTGCTCTCAAAGGAGGCTCCCTGGCACTGCCCTGCAGGGCCTGGGAAGGCAGTGGGAGCCCTTCCAGGACCCAGTTTCCCTCTTATTTGTTTTCTATGTTGCAGTTTAGGATACTTCCTTTAAAGAAATAGGGCCATGCCATCAACTTTAGAAAACACCTAAAGGCATTTCCTTAAACGGTGCTCGTGAACTCCTCCACATGCCCATCCCAGGGCAGCTGCCAGGGAAGGCTTCTTCCTGGACCTCAGAAGAGTTCTAGCTGGTGCAGGTTCCAGTCTGTTTCGGGGTTAGTGGGCATGATCCTCTCCCCTTCAATACACGACACTCTCTGGCACCCCAGGCCCGAGAACCCCACCCACAAGGCCCCTCTGCAACAATCTCAATTGCCCACATATCAGCTGAGACCCCTGGGGATAAACCAGAGAAG
Source organism: Desmodus rotundus (assembly GCF_022682495.2). Lineage (NCBI taxonomy): Eukaryota > Metazoa > Chordata > Mammalia > Chiroptera > Phyllostomidae > Desmodus > Desmodus rotundus. The sequence continues at coordinate 91,791,813 of NC_071395.1, read as the reverse complement.
ACCAAGTGAGCTCCACCAATCTAATGAATCCAGACAAACTGAGTTTTAACAAAAGACACTGCTCGCTCCACGGTGAGGTCAGAGCTATCAGCCAAACCGGTGACCAGTGTTCTGAACTGAAGAACAGAGGGTGAATAATTTGCATACTGGCTAATTGCTCTTCTAGGCTGGGGGACCAACTCCTCAGGTTTCTCTGCCTGGGATCAATCCCCTCATTGGCTGCACCAGCTTCAGCCCAGCTGGTCTCCCCCATTCCTGCTTCCTGTCCAGCTCCCCCAGGCTGATTTCTAGACTCTCTTTTCCAATTAAGAAAGCAACAACCCCATGTGACCAGTTCTATTCTCCTCCCTTCTTTGCCCCTAGCCTCTACCTTCTGCCCCCCTTGGCCTGTGACCCTTGGGTTAATAATGAGACAGGAAGCCCCCATTCCCACACAATGAGAAGTGTCTGGCTTTGACCCCAGACCATCCTCAGCCACTTCCTGGCCACCTTATCTCCCCCCAGAGTGGTAAAAGACAAGGGTGCCCTTCAGGACTTCATCAAACATATACCCCCACCCCCATCCCCAGATCTATTCTGGCCACTCCCGGCCCTTCCTGCCCCTGCCTCCTCTCACATTCTCCAGTGCTCACCCCCATCCACAGTTTTGGCTAGAGCTGCCCCATCTGGGATGACCTTGAAGTAAGCAAAAGAAGGTTCTCCAGGTTGTGGGGAAAACTTCTCAGGAGACCACTTTGGTTTACCATCAGCAGGACCCCAGAAACCATCAAACCCCTGAGAAGAAATGGGGTTCATCCTGGAGCAATCACCCATCACCTGCTGCATTGTGGGGACCCAAGGACCTCAGGCCCCCAAGACTGTTCTGACCCAAGTAGCTGGGTCCCAGGTCTGCCCTCACCCACTGGTGATCTCGAGGATGTCCACTCACCCTCTGAGCTCATTCCATGTAACAAGTACACGTTGACTAGTGGGAGAGCATGACCGCAGCCAGACTCTCTGGGTTCAAACCCACCTCTACCACCACGGCGGGCAAGGGACTCTACCTCTCTGTCTCATCCTAAAAATGCAGGTAATCCCAGTACCTACTTCTCAGGGTAGTCCTGAAGATGAAGTGAATTCTCATTTGTAAAGGTCTTAAAACAGTGCCTGGCACACAATAAGTTCCAGATAAGCAGCATTCTTAAGCACCTACTATGCGCTGGGCACTGTGCTGGGTGCTGGGTCCTGCTCCTGCTCTCGAGGAGCTCACAGTCTGGAGAGAACCTGGCTGGATCTGAGAGTGCCCCAGACTCTCCTGAGGCCCCAAAGGGCAGGGAAAGGAGAAGGAAGTTTTGAACCAGCCCAGCTCCCTGGGGAACAGTCAGTAGCTGCTCAGGGATCCAGATCAGAACTCCCAGCTCCACCTGGGTGAGAACCCGACCTCTGCCAGTCCTGTCCTGCTGTGGTGGGAAGTCTGGGGGTAGGGAGGAGGCAGGAGGAAGCTCCCAGACCTGGCATGTGGAGAGTACTTTTCATCACCTGGGGGTGCCCCAGGCTCTGTTTCCACCCCCCCCACACACTTGTTTCTGCTTGAGAGGGTCCAGTGGGTCCAGAGGAGGCCACCCCCAGGATGTGGTGGGTAAGTGGCGGCCAGGGATGGGGGGTGCAGGACAAGACTGGTGGTTTCCAGGGTGCTGGGTCATGCCAGCATGTCTGGACACTTAGCTGGAGGGGCCAGGAGCTGCGTCTGGCACCAGGGCCCATGCCAACTGCAGGCAGCTGCCTGGGAACCAGGAAAGCCTTGCTCTGCCTGGAGCATTGGCCTTGGCCCTACAAAACCCCATTAGATGCTCTGATAACAGGCTTCCGCTGCAGGGCCATTTACATGGTAAATGCTCCTTTTGTGCTTTCATCTCAAACATCTCAGCCCACCTTTCCCAGGCCTCACTAAACCCCCTACACACACACACACACACATACACACTCACATTCGTTACCCCCAACCCATGCTCTCGACTACCTACCTCTTCCCAGCAGGAGGGAGTTAGTGAGGGCAGTGACTGGCCCTCGAAAAGAGGATGTGTGGCTCCAAGCTAACAGCCCTTCTGCAGAGAGGGGAACCCCTCAATACCCACCCCAGGCTTCCCTCCCCGCTTGCTGTCACCCTTCCCTCTGTCTTTCAGACTCCTGCCTCCTCTCCTGAATTCAGGGTCACCTCCCACCTCCTCCAGGAAGATGTCCTTAGTGAGAAGCCTGGCAAATCCATTTCCTACCTTCACTCCAACCCCCTCCAGCCCCACCTTTCACTCTCTCATTCATTCAACATTAATATACAGGATTTTATTGAGCATCAGCTTCACGGCAGGTCTACCCACAGAAGGCTGAAATAAACAAGGACTCGCTACTTTCCTGTCTGGGTCCCCCAGCCCCTCCTGGTCCAGCCTTTCTTTCCTCCCCTGCGCTTAACCTCAGAACCCACCTTGAGGACTGAATCTTATCACCAGCTACTCCCCAGGAGCCCACCAGGGCCTCATCCCCCACCCCATCCTTGGCTCAGAGAGAAGGAGCCTGTCCCAGCTGTGGGCTTTGTCTCTCCAAGAACAGCTCCACTTCCTGCTTCCGTAGACGGGGCTGCCGTTCAGGCTGGCAGTGGGACACGTGTGCTCACAAGCTAAGTGGGCAGCATGCTTTGCATCTCAACAATCTCGGTATTTAGAGTGTAACTAGTGCAACATCTGGGAAGGAAATGCTTCCCCCTTCCTCCTTCCTGTCTCTCTCCTTCTCCACTCAGGCTGAGGCTGAAGCTGAGGACAGGAAGCCTTCATCCCTCAAATGCATGGATCAGGTGGCATGGAGGGTCCCAAAGTCACTCCTGTGCAAAGGAATCCCTCACCTCTACATCTCCCCCAGGTCCCTGGCTGGGTCCAAATGTATACCATTTGAATTATTATATTGTAGGGCTGCATAAACCCTTCAAGATCACTCAGTCCAAAGGTTTTTTGCCCTGATGGCTCCTGGGATGTATCCCAGAGGCTTCTGGGGGCAGGGGAGAGGGCAAGAGATCCGCCAAGTGTCTCTGCTTTGACCTGCCTGGTGCCTTGGGAGTTCATGTAAGACTAATGTCCAAGGTGACTCACTGAGTCAGCGGCAGGGCTGGGACTGTGCCCCAGGTCTCCTAACTGTTGCTATCAAGCCATCTGGTGGTTTCTGCTTTTCATTTCAATGGCTTCTAAGAAGCAAAGTCAGCCATCACCACAGGAAATGTCTAAGGAGATAGGAACACAAGACAGGTAGGTTTGAAGAGAAGGAAGCCTGCTCAAAACTCCTCTGGTCCCCTGGGCAGCCAAAGGGAGAAAAGGACTCTTTGTTGAAAAGATTACTTTTCCCTGGTCTAAAACTCATTCTTTTTTCAGCCATATGTCAGAAATCAAGCTTCTGACTTTAGAGAAGCAGCCTGCTGATTCATACTAAAGTGTGAGAGTCTGATATAATAGCAGTGCCTGAGAACATACTTTGCTAGATAAAAAAATGTCAAAAAAGAGCACTGGGGTTGTGAAGAAAGGGAGAACCTGGAGAAAGGAGCGGGAAGAATAGAGAAAAGGGGGGCCAGAAGGCCCTAAAGACAAGCTCCCCCAGCTTCTTTGGTTCACAGGCCCAGCCCTGACCCAGGGGAGGAACAGAGTAGGGGGCACAGGGTGAGGACTGCAGGGAAAGGCAAGCAGTTGCTGAGGCTCTGTCTCCTGGTGGCAAACAACACCCCCATCCAGCTCTGCCCTAACCATGGGATGCAGGCTCCTGAACCAGGTAACTTCAGCCCACTCATTAACCATGCAAGTTGACCAACTAACGAACTAGTTTGGCATGCTCTCGAGTGGCCACCCTCTTCTCCATGGACGGCAGGCTCAGGCTGGGCTATGGGTCCTGGAAGAGCCAGTCCCCTAGGGAATATCTCAAGTGTGATCACTCTGTGACAAGGACATTTCCATTGTTCTCCGATGCCCTGGGTAGAGATGTCCCATGCTACAGATTCCATTTTTCCTCCAGCAGGTCCCAGGGATGGCCCACACCCCTCCTCTCAGCTCCAGAAAGAGGAGGAAGCTCCTAACCTTGTCGAGGGGTCACTGCCTGAATATGCCCAGGGAAGGCCAGAGTGGTCCAGGACAGCCCTGGGATGCTCCCTCAGGAACAGAGCGCGGTCCTCCAAAGCAGGACCAGAACAACTTCCCACCTCGGACCATCAGGGACTCACAGTGAGCCAGGGCTGTAGCAGAGGACCCCTCTCCTCAGGCCAAGCCAGTCTCCCTTTGTCCTCTAGCCATGGCTCTTAGGCCACCCTCCACGCCTTTCTCCAAGCTCTAACCCCTAGCTGGGATGCCTTTCCCAGTCCCAAAACCCCTTGTGGATCCCCTGTACTTTTTAATAGCCTTTTCCAACAATATAGGGAATGGGAAATGAGACCCAGAGGGCCCATCCAACTCTAACATTCTATGATGTTTGTCTCCTCTAGGAAGCCCTCCTTACTTGTCAGCCCCATCTCACTTTAAACATCCTTTCTTTTCTTCTACTTTTGCAGATACAGTACCATTACTTTTGCGTGGTTTGCACTTTTTTCTCCCTCCTCAGGGCTGTACAGACAGTCTGTCCAAGTAGCCTGTAAACTCCTTGGCAGAGATCATAATTTCTTATCCCCTGAGGTCCTCCTGTCCCCAGCCCAGACCCTCCACCCCCAGCAAGTGCTCCTCAGACACCTGCTGGCTGCCTAAATCCCTCAGGTGTCCAACAACAGGCAGAGTGTAGCTCCAGGCTCTCCCTCAGCCTCCCCCAACCCTCCCTACTGACCTTCCTGCTCTAGGGCTCCCAAGCTCGGCCTTGCAGGCTCTGGGAGGCCTTGGCTCTGAAGGAGCATGGCTGTGGCCGCCCTGTCTCTGGCCCTTAGGGGATCGCTTGTGCTTGCTCTCCCCAGTGCTAGATCTCAGGGCTGCCTGGCTGTGGTCAGTGGGACCCTGAGTCCTTCAGCCTTCTCAGCCCCTGTGGGGACTGGGAGAGCCAGGAGGGTTTCTTCTGAACCTCAGTTGCTGTGGACCAGCTGTGCTCAGGGCAGCCTGAGCCTCCCTTTGGTACCAAGCGAGGACCAGCCAAGAACTTGGCGGAAGTCTGTCTTTAAAACTCAGCTTGCACAACCTCTCAGTGCTGAAAGTTTGCCGTGGGTTCACACACCTTTATCCACAATTCCAAACTCCAGAAAGCTCAGAAAACTACAAAGTTTTTGTAAGCGGTGATTAACTCATATGGCAGAGACTTGACCTGAACCAAAGTGAGAATATTTTTGGTTTTGATTTATTCCAACATGTAGATGCTTTTCCGTAAAACTAAAGTGTCTGATTATGGGGTGTTGCCCTAGACCTTGCTAGGGATGTGATGTTATAGGTGATATATGCATTATATTAACCTTTCTAAAATGTGAAAATTCTTGAATTCTGAGTTGTATTTGGCCTCAAAGGGATTGTAACTGTCAAGAAAGCAGGCCCTCTTTGCTCTTGTCCTAAAACCAATTTCTTTGGAAATTCCAGCACTGACTCAACAAGGGGTAGAAGTCCCTCCCGGCTCTTTTGAGACTCTTCACCTTCCCACCCCCACCCCCAGTCATCTTCTCTCCAGTGAGGGGGTCTGGCCTTGAGGCAGCAGCCCTACCCGACAAAGTTGTCTCAGCTGCCACCCGATTCCCATGGGAGGCCAGGTGTGCCTGACTTCTGGAGTCTTAAGGGGGCAAGTCTATGCTCTTGGCCTTGCTTCTAGCACCTGTCCACACAGAGGTCAGATCGTGGCAGAGCAACGTGTGCTGGAGAGGGCCAAGTGTGAGCAGGTGTGATGAGGCAGAGAGGGAGGTTCTGGGGGAGGGGGAGGACCAGTGAAAGGGAGAGGGCACTGCCCACCCAGACATTCACTGCAGACTAGGAAGTAATGGTCAGGCCTGTGGGGGCGGGGGGCGGGGAGTGGGACTCAGACAACAACAGGGCCCTGAGACCTCTGTTTCAAAGGAGCTATGCATGAACTGGAGACATGAGCACATGAAGAACTGGGAAACAAACTAAGAGTTTAAGACGTGAAGTACAAGAGATGCCTACTATATAGTCCAAGGGAAAGGTGTAGGTGACGGAGTGGAGGTCTCAGAGGGTCTGAGCTGCCCAGGTAGAGGCAGGCCTCAGCTGGGGCTCCACAGGTGCAGGAGGCAGGGATGAGTAGGTTGGCTCTGGACTGTGACAGACTAGAAATCTTGGTGCTGCCAGCCACTGGCTGCGTGACTCTGCGTGAGAGGCAAGGCAATTGGCCTCTCTGAGCTTCTCCCTCACCCACCTGTACCTACTCCTAGGCTGTCCCAGTGGTTAAATGAGATGATGCACATAAAATGCAGGGTGCAGGAAGGACTCAAATTATACAATGAGTGGGCTAAAAATGAAGAGAGAAAGGAACAGATGTCATTAAAGATGCTCCTTAACTTGGTTGCTCTATGACGGGCCATGAACTTTCTTAGACTCCTATCCATAGATAGCACCCAGTACCTTTATATACATTTATTTAACCCTCACAGCAACCCTATGAGGTTAAGATTAACCCATTTTTACAGAAGGGAAAACTGAGGTCAGAGCATCTAACTGACTTGCCCTGGGTCACAATACATGGTTGGGTGAAGGATTTGAACTCAGTTTGTGTGATTCCAAGTCCAGGGCCTTGAGCTGCCTCCAATTCTACTCATGCTGATGCCTGGGTGGTGTCTCCTCACAGTACCTGGCTCACCTCCTCTTGAGTCCAACTTCTACCTGAGCACATAACCCTGAGGGTACCAGGACCTCTCTTGCTTAGGATATTCCAGTCCAGGAGACCCCATGACCTGCTTCTCTCTCCTCCTTTTTCCACCCCACAGCCTCAGAAACTCCACCACCATCCACTGAGGAGGCTGGTTTGATCCTAAACCCAACTTTAGAGCCCAGCTCTTGGGTGGGGGGTGTTTACAGCTCAGCCAGGGCCAAGCAGCCTGAATTCTTTCCCCAAACACTATGATTCTTATCAGTGATTTTGGCTTACAATCCACCAACCCAAAGCAGTAAAATTTATTTTACCCTTTCTTCCTTCCAACCCTGTTTTTCTCAGGACCCAATTAATTCCTAAAAATGTTTTTTTGATAAAAAAAAATACCATCCAGTAAGAATGACAGCAAACTCACAGTTATTAACAACCACACCTAAAACAAAAACAAAAGCAAACTAAGCAAACAACTAGAACAGGAATGGAACCACAGAAATGGAGCTCACATGGAGGGTTATCAACGGGGGATTGGGGGGGGAGAGGGGGGAAAAGGTACAGAGAATAAGTAGCATAAATGGTAGGTGGAAAATAGACAGGGGGAGGGTAAGAATAGTGTAGGAAATGTAGAAGCCAAAGAACTTATAAGTATGACCCATGGACATGAACTATACGGGGGGAATGTGGGAGGGAGGGGGTGGGCAGGATGGAGTGGAGTGAGGTGGGGTGAAATGGGACAACTGTAATAGCATAATCAATAAATATATTTTTTTAGAAAAGAAAAACTACAGTAAAGATTAAATAAAATACAAAAAATAAGAAAAAAAAACCATCCAAATACAAAAAAACCCCACTTAAGAATGATTTTTAAAAAAATATCTGTAAGACCTGCACACTGAAAATTACAAAAACTGCTGAAAGAAACTTTAAAAGCCCTAAATAGAGAGATTGCCTGCTTATAAATTGGTAGACTCAATATTATTTGAATGCCAATCTTTTATAACTTGATTTATAGATTTGGTGCAATCCCACTCAAAATCCCAGCAGGCTTTCCTGTAAATATTGATAAGTTGATACTAAAATGTAGGTGGAAATACAAAGGACCTAGAATAACCAAAACAATTTTGAGAGACGAATCACTCAACAGCTACAGTAAGCAAGATCGCGTGGCACTGGCGTAAAGATAAGCACAGAGAGTCCAGAAACAGTCCCTCATATATTGGCTCAATTAATTTGCAGCAGAGATGACAGTGGAGAAATAACTATCTTTTCAACAAATGGTGCTGGCACGAGTGGATATCCACATGAAAAACTATACACGTTGACCCTTACCTCACACCATACACACACAAATTAACTCAAAAAGAATCATAGACCTAAGTGTAAAAGCTAAACCTGTAAAGCCTCTAGAAGAAAACAGGAGGAAAGCTTCACAATGTCTGGTGGAGATGTCTTGGACAGAACACACAAAAACCATGTAAGAACATGTTGAAAAGGGTAATTCATCAGAATCAAAAACTTTCATTCTTCCGAAGATACCAATACGAGAATGAAAGGGCGAGCCACAAACAGGGATAAAATATTGCCAATACTTTCTGACAAAAGACTTGTATCCAAAATATTAAAGAACTCTTACAACTCAACAATAAGAAAACAACTACAGGGTCACCCAGTTAAAAAGATTTTCAAATGACCAAGAGTCCCATAAAAAACATTCAGCACACCATTCGTCGATGGAAAAATGCAAATTAAAACCACAGTGAGACCCCAATACACACTCACTAAAATGGCCAGAAGTACACGGAGTACTTGAAATTCTCACACATTACCGTGTGAAGTGGTACAACCACTCTGGAATACTGTTTGACTGCTTCTTATAAAATTAAACACATACATACCATACGATCTAACCATCTGGTCTTAGATGTTTATCCAAAAGAAATAAAAACATATGTTCACAAAAAGACATGTACATAGCCACTTAGTTCGGAATAGCCCCAAACTGGAAAAACCCCAAATGTCCATCAACTGGTGAATGAATAAACAAACCGAGTGCATCCACGCCACTCAGCCCAAAAAAGAAGGTGCTACTGATGTGTGCAACCACATGGACGGACCTCAAAATGTTATTTTGAGTGAAAGAATTCATGCAGCAAAGGCTGTATACTATATGACTCCACTTATGCGAACTTCTACAGTGGACAAAACTAATCCGTAATGACAGAAAGTAGAGAAGTAAGTGGTGGCTTGGGGCCGGTGGGGGGAGGGTTGGCTGCAAAGGAGCCCGGGGGGTCTGCTGGGATGAAGGTCAGGTTGCATACAGTAATTATGGTAGTGGTTACATGGGGGTAGACCGTTGTTAAAACCCAAACTGTGCTCTTAGAATAATGCATTTTATTGAATGTGATGTTGATTTGGGAAAAGAATCAAGGCTGTGTTTGTTTCTTCACCATGACGACATCTCCAGGACCCCAGACGCTGGCTAGAACCCCAGCAACCCAACCACCAGGAGTGCTAAGCACCGTACTGTGAGCACGTCCTATGTGCCTGGCCGCCTATCGGGCCGTTTCATTCACTGCCTCCATTAAGCTTCTCGCCAGCCTTTACGATGGGTGTTTTCCTCACCCAGACTCAGTGAGGTTGAGACGTCTGCTCAAAGTCACACCGTTAGCAGGAGGCATGACCAGGACTCAGACTGAGGTCTAGCTGATGCAAAGGCCTGTGCTTTCATAAATTTCTCTGTGCCGTCTCCAGAGAGGAAAGAAACCCAACAAGTGCACAGAGCGACACGTCTGGAAAAAAAGCTACAACACAGAAGTCCACTATGATTTGAAAATGGCTTCCACAGGAGCTATTGCTAGTTCCAAAGCCATTGGTATGACTTAAGGACTACACTGGATGGCAAGGCCTGTCATGTCCAGCTCGTCACATAATACAATGTATGTTCATGTATAAAACATCACAGAAGTTAACATTTGTGGAATTCCCAAGCCGACTGAGCCAAAACATGAGCCTTTGAGTAATCCCAGACTTGTAGGCCAGGGCCAGCCTGTTAGGGACCCTTCACACCTCCAGGGGCTCCAGAGGCTGGAGGCAAGTGATCTGACCACAGAAGATGCAAAGAGTGGTCCGGAGCCAGGGCAAACCTGAGCCCCTGACTTCTGGTCTACCTCCCATCTCACCATCGATATGTTGTCCTCTCGGAGCCTGCCTGACACCCGTCTCAATGCGCCTGTCTCACTGCTGAGGACAGAGGAGAATGTTGTGGCCTCGCCCACCCCACCCCAGCCAAGAGGGTCTGACAGAGTTGACTAAGCAGGGAAGGGGGTTGCCTGCCTTTGCGGCTGCTGCTTGCCTGGGTGACCACACAGTATTAGCTCTGGAGGCTGTAGGGCAAAGAGGCTGGACCGGTTTCTATCCTGCCTCTCCCACTAATTCGCTGTGTGACATGGGGTGAGTTGTTGAAACTTTCTGACCCTTGGTTTCCCTTTGGGTGCTATTTATACCCATCCGATACTCCTCAGGGATGGCTCTGAGGATCAGCTGCGAGAAGAGCTGTACGAGGGAGTTATTTGTAAGTTACAATACTGGTGATCATGCCGTTCAACAGGATTAGGCTCTAGGCTCATGCAAAGCAGTAGAATAGAAGCAGCTGCCAGCCCATGGTGGTTTGGGAATGATGGTTGTTTCATCTCAAAAATGGGGATAATGATATATGACCTGCTTGAAGCAGGGAGCTGGAGCAGACATCCTTTGGGGGTCACTTCCAACTCTTAAGTCTATGATTCTATGATTTTTGAAGACCCCAATAAGATTGGCCTCACCTGCTCTCCTGCTGTTTGAATTTTCTTTTATCAAGATGCCAAAACACTTAATCTTATAATCAGAAATGAGACTTCAAAAGCAAATGACCTGGAGAAGGGAGAGGAACATTGCCTTACGTTCTCACTACAGTGTGGATGACTGCTATAGATTTCTTCCAGAGAGCAAAATCTGATGGGGAGCTGGGAACCTTGGCCTGACTGGGAAGCAACAAGGCTTCCCCAGGGAGAACCCAGGCTCTATGAGACCAAACACATAAGAGCAGGAGGCCCCAATTTCAGCTTATCCCCTTAGTATTTGTCCTGCTCCCCAGACTGTGGAGGTGTGCTGGCCTGAGTGTGCTTTGCCAGCTCCGCCCAGCCAGGCTCACGACCTAGAACAGGTGGCTCCAGTACTCACACGGTCCCTCTCAGTCCCAACCCAGGCTGAACCCACCATTGCCCCTCTCATTTCCAAGGCTGCCCCTGTGCTCAGTCCTCAAATTCTAGCCCTGGCACTGCTTCAAATTCCTCACCCTTCCAACCACACCAACCAGGGGGGCCCAGGCTTCCTGGAGCCCCTTTCCTTCCACCCCACCTGGCCTTTGTCGTAACCCTAACCCCCAGCCCAGACAAACAGAACTGTGGAAGTGAGCTGGTGTCCAAGAGGAAGCAGGCACCACTTGTCCTCACCCTCTCCATTCAGCTAAGAAACCCTTGTCAGGGCTGGAATATCAATATACTGTGCCTGGTCTCCTTAAAAATCATCATCGTCATGCCCTGGCTCATATGGCTCAGTGGACTGAGTATCAGCCTGTGAACCAAAGGGTCACCGGTTTGATTCTGGGTCAGGGCATGTGCCTGAGTTGTAGGCCAGGTCCCTGGTTGGGGGCAATTGATGTATCCCTCCATCTCTTTCTCCCTCCCTTCCCTTCTCTCTAAACAATAAAATTAAAACATCTTTTTAAAAAACATCATTATCATCATCATCATTGCTGGCATTAGTTGAGCATTTATTATGTGCTACACACTGTCCTAATGGCTTTGCATGTACTATCTCGGACAATCTTCATATGAAATAGGCACTGTTACCCTCATTTTACAGATGAGAAACCAAGGCTCAGAGAGGTTAAGTAATTTGGCCAGGAGTGCACAGCTAGCAAGGGGGAGAGTCGGGAACTAAACCCAAAATCTGTATCATTATATCCTGCCTTCTGAGGCAATAACAGTGCCTTCAACCCTGAAATCATTGGGAAACAAACACATTCGTACACTGTTCTTGAAGTGGATCTAGAGGCTCAGTCATATAAAGTTCATACCCTTCTTTGCAAAAGGGGTCACTGTAGCCCAGAAGCTGAGTGGTCTTCCCAAGTCACCCGCAGCTGAGCCCAGAGCTAGGGTTTGAGCTTGCCCCTGCCATATAGTTCAAGAGAAGCCATTGCCCACAGCCCAGACACGTTTTAACCAGAGGTCATGACCTGGAAATTAGCCCTCAGCCCTTATTCCAGCCTGTGTCCTGTGGGGGACATCTCAGACCCTTGCTCGTGCCTCCCTGGTAGGTCCTTAACAGCAGTCTCTGGGGGGTCACTTGCGGGGTGTTTTCTTGCCTTTTCTGTGGTCAGTCTGTAAACCTCACCCTGATTTGGAGTGAAGATCACAAAAAATGGCATGATTCGAAGTAACAGATTGTACATAGCTGGAGCGAGCTTTGGGTGGAGGTCAGGAACGTGCCTTCACACCCACGACCCCATCTCCCAACCCACATCCCTGCGATTCAGGATCAGAGGAGCAGGTACAATCAATTGCCCTGTAACTTGCGCTCTAAACACTCCCAGGTCCCTCCCCAGGCTCTCCCTAGGTGTCAGCCCAACTCTGACCCTCCCTTTCCAATCGCGTACACCGCCTCTCCTCTCCTGCTCTTGGTTATTCTCTTGAGAATTCGCCCAACGCCAGGCCTGAGATTTGGTCGGATTTCCCCAATTGACGTTCCACGCCCGCCCCCTCCCTCCGTGTCTCCAGCGGACACTCCCCATGGTCCGCGGGTTCCTCCATTCTTCTTGGATCTGCGTGATTCCCTTCCCCGGACTCCGCAACAACCCATCTCCTCCCATCCACCCAACACTCCGGGTCTCTGCTCCGCGGGGTGAAGGCAGAGGGTGGGGAGGGCGCCCCGGGCAAAGGCTGTGGCTAGACAGAGCCCATGACGGGGACAGACAGGGAGCCGAGTGAGGATCGGAGAGGGCAGCAGAGCGCGGGAGGGACACCTGGACAGGCTGAGACAGGGCGCATGAGAGCGCACGGGGCGAGGGCCCGAGACGCGTGCAGAGTCCGGGACCTCGGGGCAGGGTCTGAGACCGAGCGGAGTGAGCGGGATGAGGTCTCGGACAGGGAAGGGTGAAAAGACTGTCTGCGAAGGGGGGCAGAGGGTCGAATGCCAGAAGGTGCGATGGGGATCTGAGCCCGGGAACCAGAGACGGAGCTCGCCGTGCGAGCTCCGACCGCCAGGTGCGGCTGGGTGCGGCTGGAGCTTAAGTCTGAGTTCGAGACCCGGACGGGGCCGGAGCCACAGGGACTGAAAAGTTGGCTCTGTGGTAGCCGGAGGAGGGGTAGGCAGGTGGGCCGGGGGCGTGGGCCGGGGCGCGGCGGGCACTGACCCGAAGTAGGCGGCGGCAGCGGCGGCGGGCAGCGCCAGCAGGCAGAGCGCGGCCAGGGCCAGCGCAGATGGGGGGCGCATGGTGCCGGCGGCGCGGCACCCTGTCTCATCTACTTGCGCCACTCGGCGCTCGCAGCGCTGCCACAAGCCACCAGCGGGGCTTTAAACCCAGGAGGGGCGGAGCGGAGGGCGGGGAGAGGGAGAGGCACTGGCGTCCAGCCCCCACCCAGCGGCGAGCCCCCCGCCCCATTGGTCCCACAGGGCTTGCTCCGCCCCGTCGCGGGTGGGGTCACCGTCTCAGGCCCGCCCCGCCCCGCCCCCATCTACCCCTTCCACCCGCCCTTGGTGGGAGCTCACCTGACGCCTAGTCTGCCCCGGGACACGAGGGCAGAATGCGAAGCACCCCTGGGGCCTAGGGATGGGAGGACTAGGTGGGGATTAGCGAGTTTGTGCTTCTTTCTTTGGGTCGGGGTGGTAGGACGCGCAGGATTCTCTCCCCCGAGGTACTGGGGTGCCGGTATAGAGGCAGGTGCCTGGAGTCTGCAGAGGAGAGGGGTCGGGCCCCCTCCTCTGCCCGGCTGTCTGCCCCAGCTCCAGGACTCTGAGGCCGGGTCCGGTCTTGGCGCTGAACTGCTCTCCAGGAGCGGGAGACTCACGTGTAATCGCTGGGAGGATCCTCTTGCCCGGCAAAGGGCGTCCTGGTGGGTCTCTTAGAGCGGAGCAGGGGAAAGGGAGCTCTTTCTAAACGGGAGACTGCCTGTCAAGGACCAGGCGCACAGCGTGGGCCTCAATGGGCGTTTGACCAAGTGCTGCTGATATTCCAGGGACGAAAAGCCGATTCTCTAGTCAGTGAGGCAGGCAGAGCCGGGATGGTGGTGGGAGACCCGGAGGGACCTGCTTTCCAAAGTGTGTAGGTGCCAGAACCTCTGTCAGACGGGATGGGCACCTCCAGGGTTGGGCCACAGAGCTCGGTCTTGCTTGTTCTTTTTTAAAGTTTAACCCCATTTCCTGCATCGAAGGTGCAGTGACCAAGGCAGCAGGTCTAGGGGGAGACAAGGCAGACAGCAAATGACCTGAGCAGAATTGGAAATGTTTCTGAGAGTCTTGAACACTGGGTCAAACGGAGCAAAACAAAATAGAACTTGCACTGAATGTCGAGATCTGCACGTGAAGTTTCAAAAAAATCAGCCATGCGTGTAGAACACCAGGTGACAGCGACCTTGGCTTTGCGGTGGACATGCGCGTGATTGCAGGCGGGGAGATGGATGGACGATGGCAGCTGTGACGTTAGCTAAGCGTGAGGCGGTGGTAGCAGGGAAAGCCCCTCTCCCCACCCCCCCAGCCCCCAATAGAGAGGCTCTCTGAGCTCAGTTTCCCCGTCGAACGAGCGGAGTGATTGATGAGATGGTGAGCGCCAGCCCCATCAAGTCTCATGGTTCTGTTTACTGAGGCGCGCAGCGCAGTGTGACAGGCAAGGACCTGGAGTCAGATCGTGTAAATATGAACGCCAGGTATGAAATGGGGATAATGACAAATATCTCACAGGATTTTTGTGCAGATAAGAATGATGCCAAATGCCTAACAGGTGCTACCACTCGGTATCAGGTTGTTGTTATAATGCAGCAGTACCAGCGATGTGCTGGCATTTACATGCTTGGGGGGGGGTGTTTTATTTGTATCATTCGCTGGACATATCTCAAGCTACCAATGTGGCGTCATCCCTGATCTGTGGAGTTAGGAAGAAATTGGCAGAGTCGGCTCTACAAGCCAGCCTGAGTCAGCTCCAGCTGACCACTGAGAAGACCTTGAACCAGGCTCAATGAGGCAGAGGAGGGGAGGCCAAGCTGGGCCAGTGTGAGTCAGACAGGAGGCCACACCCAGTGGGCACTGAGTTCTGGCAGGTAAGGAGGGAGCAGGTCCAGCTTGGCCTGCCCCAGCTGTGCATCCTGTCCTCACGCCCATGAGCACATGCCACGCACACAAGCATGCCCAAGCACGCACGTGTCTGGATAAGGTGGGGGATGAGGGGGAGCACAGTCTCTCAAAGTGACACATTTTCAACATTTCAGAAAAGTTACGTGTTGACATCTGACGGTTAAGGCTGTGATGCAAAGAATTTGGAGGAAGCACCAATGAGTGAACAGAGACATCAATGGTTGGCCAGCGAGATATGTGCTTAGAAGATATGCAGATGGATGTTCAGCCCCCACCAGCCAATGGCACGGGCCCCACCCTTGGGCTCCTTCCTCCTGATGCTGGAATGGTGCGGTGCTGCTCTCTGCCTGCTGGAGAGACCCCCAACTTGCCCATGGAGAAGTCAGAGCTCTGTGTCTGCCTTCTTGGCCAACAGGGCTTCGTGGAACTGCCCAGGTGGCAGCTTCTGTTGCTGCCACTCACCAAGCGGGGTGTGTGTGCAGCCCCCAGCACACAGTCTCACTGAAGCCTCCTGCCCCCTGTGAGATTAGGCCAATTGTTATTCCTACTGCACAGATGAGGAAACCGAGGCTCTGCGAGCTTAAGTAGCTGGTGCAAGTAGCAGGATGTGAGCCCAGCTCCAGCGGGACTGTCACACTGGATGTGGCTCATGATGGGCTGTGGCTGGCTGGGAGTCGCGCAGCCACAGTTTGACTCACAGCAGCCTTTGCATAATTCGTCCTTACAGAGCATCATGTACGCCCTGAGTGCTGACCCTCCAGGGTCTCTAGTCTGCAGGGGGAGATGGTGGTGAAAACAGACCATCTCCACAATTGCAGTATTGTGGGACCCCTGAGGAAGGGCCTAAGAGGTGGCCCTGAGGACTTATTGTCTCGGGCCATAAATGGTTTGTGACTCTCACTTTCCCCTCTGCCCTTTGAGCTTCTCAAGGGAGGGTCTGCATTTTATTTCTCTTATCTCCAGAGCCTGGCTGAGAGCCTAGCGCATAGTAGGTGCTCAGGAAATATGTGTTGTTGCCAGGTTATTACCTTGGCCTGTGACCTTTTCATGGGGCTTCAGGGATAGAAAGAATCACACTGACACAAGGCATGCCTGCAGAACCACCCCTCCCAGGCTCAGACATGTGCTCCATCACACACATACACACACACACACGTTGACACTCTACAGCACAAGCCCAGGCATTCAGTGGCACACAGGCCCCCCCGCACCTCCCCCAGGGATGTCTAAATTCCTAGGCGGACCCACAGCTGCTCCTGGACCCACACGTCCACACAGGTATGCAAGAGAAGCATTCTTAGACATCCACATGCAGCTACCTGTCTCCATTACCCAGCCCAAGGCAGCCACTCTCAGGGAGAGCGCCCTCCCCTCCCCCTGTGTACACACACACACGCACACACACACACCTTGAATGTTACAAACATGTGGCTGAAAGGCGGTCAGTGGCTGCATCAAGTCCAGCTCTGAAGTGCCTCCAGATCTCTCCCTCCTCCCCGCCATTCTGCCCCCAGGCCCAGCCACCCTGCCTGAAGCCAACCCTCAAGAACCATCCATTTGTCAGGTCCCCCAAGACTCCAAACCCCAGCCGTGCCCAGGCCTGAGGCAGAGCCCGGCAACCACACAATCCCCAAGCTCACCACCAGGCCCTGAAGAGCGGAAATGAGGAATTCCAGGCTGGTTATCTCCCTCCGATCACCTCAGGCTGCACTGAAAATGGACTCAGCCCAACAGGAAGTGGTGTAGGACCACTACCCTGGCCAGGCCAAGCTCAGGAGAACTGGTCCTGGGGAAGGCCCACAGGACTCGGGTGGGTGTGCTCACCTGTCCTTTGGCCCATCCTTCCCACCACCCACCACCCCCCCATCCCACCCTCTTCGCTGTGGCCTCATTGTGACTAGTTCTGTCTGATCACTTCCACCTGCCCTACCCCCACACATTTGAACTGGACTTGACTCTTAGGCTCTCACTTGCATTATTGGGCCCTGGGCCCTGTGAGGTAGCATGGTGGGCATCTCTGTCCCCACTAAACAGGTAGGACATTAGAGTCCAGAAGGGTAACTTCCTCAATGTCACGGAACTCGCTGGCACCTGGGGACTTGATGAGTGGGGACTTGATGTCTCCAGAACATGGGGCTGAAATAGGACTGAAGCTAAGCAGGGGAAGTGGACCACAGGATCCCACATGCAGGAGGCTCATGGCTATGCTTGAAGACGACAATAACACAAAAGATAGCAGAGAAAGATCCCGAAATGTTAAAAAAAAAATAAGTGGGTGCTGTGTGGGTTCAGGGTGTGGGTAAAAAATGTTTTTATCCTCTTTGCATTTTCCAAATTTCCTTTGAGAAGCATACTTAACATTTATAGTGGAAAATAATTCCTTAAAAGGGGGAAAGGACACATGCTCAAAAATAAATCTTCAATGACAGAAGTGTAGGCATTGGCAGAAAAGCTGTTTGGAAGCAGGGTGGGAGAAGCATCCCTAGGTATCTTCCTATGGCATCCATCCACCCATGTTCTGTGGGAAGGGCCCCTGTCCTCCCTTTGGGGAGCTTTCTCCTGAGTTGGCCGAGCTCACCCCACCTGTGGCAATTCTAATTCGAGGAATTCTCGCCTTTGTTCCACGTCTTCCTCACTCCGGAACTATACTCTGAGTGAGCTCGTGTTGTGTGGAGGGTGGTCTGACCCTTCCTTGCCCCTTGCCTACCTGAAGTTCTTCTTCAGCCCTTGATACAGCAGCATCTTTGAGCTTAGCCAAGGAAGGCTAAAAGCAGAGGGGTGCCCTTTAGCACCCCCCCACACCCAGCCATGCTTCCATTTCAAAGCCCAGCAGGTAACCTGCTGTGGTGCACCACCTCCTTCTAGAAGCCTGCCTTAACTGGTTACTCCTGGTTCTGCTCACTCATCACCTTGGCCCTAGAGACTTTATCAGCACAGCTTAATTTTGAGCTAGTGATACAGTAATGCGCACTGTCCTTGAGTTTGGGGGTGTTAGGCACCCCTGCCATATGTAGATTTGCAGATTTCTCAAGGACCAAAACCTGTTCTCTGTTTCTTTTATACCCATACCTTTCCCCCTAGTGGTACTGAGCTTTAGCCCAGAGTAAAGTAATAATTAAAGATTTGAATGAACGAATGAATGAATGAACACTGACTTGTGGATAGGTCAGACCTGATGACAAACCCTGCCCTCGGTTTCATAATCTTCATGGGAGACAAGATGTTGAACCCTCTGTTCTAGCATGGTTGGAACTAGAGGGAGTTCTGTCCAGTAGTCATAGACAGGTAGGTAGGTAGGTAAGCAGGTAGCAATCTGGATGGACAATCCCAATTTTGAATAGCTATTCCATTGCCTTCATATGACACCTCACAAATGTCAGGGGGCATGTGTGTGTGTGTTCTGCCCACATACGGATATGCCTACCCCCGGGTTCCCACTTCCAGAAGCATTGGAACATAAGGAGGTGACAGAGCAGGCAGCACTGAGCAGCATCCCTGTGTCTTTGACTATTGTGAATTCCCTACAGCTCCTGCCCACAGGCCACGCACCGACGAAACTGCCACGCTTGAGGCTTTTACAACAGAAAGGTGCTCCACACAAGGCACAGCTACTAACACGGCTCAAAAGAAAGAAAGAGAAATGAAGGGAGGGAGGGTGGGAGGAAGAGAGCAAAAGAACCCCCCAACTTCCTTAGGAAATAGAAATGAAAAATAATCCAGAATTTACTGTAAATAACATCCTAAAGAGTTGCTTCTGAAGAGAGGCATTCCCAGCATCATTTTAGTTTGCTTTCATTGAAGGAGCTTCTTGCTCTCTGAAAAGGAAGGCTGAGCGGAAAGGGTCCCGTCTTGAAGAGCAGAAGGCCACTGGCGCCTGGAGGAATGCAGGTCCCTGCGTGCTCGGAAGCGGTGGCCATCGCAGACCACTTCCTCCAGGTCGCACTTTCACGACTGTGGGTACAAATGCATTTGCAGCAGGTGCTCGGGAACAAAGTCTCGACTGGTGGACGGTTGGACCGCAGCATGTTTCCCTAAGCCCAGCGCGGAGCTCTACTGGCTCAGCCGGAGGTCCTTCTTTAAACTGGGGACAGGCTCACACCTTGACTTATTTCTGGGAAATAGTAAAACAGTAAGCTCAGGTTTAACTTCTCAAAAAAAAAAAAAAAAAAGCAACTACCTCCATTTCACTGCCAAATTTACATTTCATATAAAGGATAATTATGTAATATTCATTTTAACAAACTTTGATTGAGCAGCTGGTGCTAAGCCCTGTGAGTAAGAGATGATTAAGCCAGGTCCTGTCTTGAGAAGCTCAGAGTTTGTTGGAAAATCTATTCTGTATGCAAATAAATACATATAGCATGTTCATATTTTTGTAGGAGCATAAGCTAGTCACTGAGTACTTCCAAGGTGCCAAGCATTGTCCGAAGCCCTAGCGGAATACTAACTCAATATTCCTCACAACACTTACAGATGAAGGCACTCAGGCTCAGCTAGTAAGCGCGGGGCTGTAGTCGGACCCTGGGGAGCCGGACCCAGAAGCATGTGTGTTCACCCCTGTGCTGCAGTGAAGAGAAGAAAGTGCAGAATGAGATGGGGTTTCAGGCAAGAGGACAGGTTATACATTGTTCCAGGGAAGGTGTGTCTAGGCCGATACCATGACACAGTGATGTTTAAGCTGGATCTTAGTCATTTTTTTCAGTCTTTTTTCACGTTACCAAATGGCACACTCCATGCTAATTTGCCACATGAATGTTTGATAAGGAATCAAGTTTTCCCAGTGGTTGCCATAATAATTGTAAGGGATGACCCTACAGAGCATTCCTTTGCTACATTGGGTTCAACTTTGGAGTGAGAAGTAAGAGTGAGAAAGGGGTGCTGGGGACTTTAGAACAGGAAATGTGTTTGAGACTTGCCGAACCTTGCCGTTGTGTGTTATTGGCTCTGGAATCTCATTTCCACCCCCCCAGTTCCAACGTCAGCATCTACCCAAGTCACCCCCTCTCTCGGTTTAGCATCCAGGATGTTCCTACCTTCTCTTCCTGACGGGCATTCAGTGTCTACCGAGACCTGGCTGCAATACCGCACGTTTCCAATAGGGGACGCTGACTACAATGGATGGGACATAGGTAGTTAAATGGAGCGAGAACCCTGGGTCTTAACCTTGCTCCTGACTTCCTCTGTGACCTCAGTTTCCTCATCCGTAAAATGGATATAACGCTCCCTATTTGTCTTATTCACACAGCAGTGGTGAGAAACGCGAGGATGGATGTGGACACCTTCCAGTGTGATTCAGAAGAGTCCAGGTGACTTCAAAAAAACAATCATTTCATAACTGTCTTCTGAGCATCACATGCCAGGTGCCATGTGCAATCCAGAAGTTATTCCCACCTTTGCATAAAAAGAACTTTCAATAAAGGTTGCAAGCAAACCGCAACGGGGTAGGCGTGAGGATGGAGACCTCTAGCTCTCCCTAGTGGGCCACAGAAGCAGCATCTCCTGCCCTGAGAAAGATAATGGTGTGTGAAGCGGCAGGACACCTACTTCAGCCTGTGGCTGGAGGTCTCCCCTGTAGCCCCCCACCCCCAATTGCTCATGTCTATCTCACACAACGCAGTTTGCTCATGGGGAAACAGAGGCACAAAAAAGCAAAGTGACCTGCCCAAAGAACCTGGATTCCAGGAATCTTCCAGACAGCTAATCTCAAAACGTGGGGTGGGGAGGGGCAGTGCGGGAAGGCAAGTGACCAGAGCAGCCTGGGAGGGACAGAGAAGGGAGGACCTTCCTGTCCTGACACCCTGGCCTGGCAGAAGATGCTGAGGAAGGCCGCGGGAGTCAGCCTTCTGCAGGAGCGCCCCCTGCTGGTCGCTGCTTGCAGAGGCTGCGGGTGGAGGAGGATGCCCAGCGCTAAACGGGCAGTTCTCTGCCAGACCGGAGACACCCCAAGGAAGAGCAGGAAGAGCCCAGAAAGATCGCCCCCACTTTCACTTTGCACTCTGCAAACGCGGAGCTCAGGGGAGGGACTGACTTGCTCTAGGGCTCTGAGCGAGCCAGCGGGATGCAGGTCTCCCTGTCCTGCTGCCTCACATGGCAAAGCCCTGCATCAACCTTCCCTTCTCCTACCCCGCGTTCCTGAACCCAGAGGACACTTTTCTCCCCGCCCTGCGCCCAGCAAGCCCCCATTCCTCCTCTGCTCTCCAGTCCCTACGGCCTCACAAGCCCATCTCCTGCAGGAACCGGCCCACACTGCAGCCCCTGAGTTCTCTCATGTATGAAGCCCTATGGCCTCCAGGAGCCACATGTGTAGATGGCTTTCAGTTCCAGGACATGGCTTTGCTGGCCTGTTGGCAAGAGCTTGGGGACCATAGAGAGGACTCTTGCTTTTGGCCTTTCCACTCCCCACCCCAGATGTGCCTGGATCAAGGCTGAACACTCACTTGGGGATGACTGTTGATGAATGACTCTTTCATCTGCCCCTGCAGAGCAGTGCAGCAGGGTGTCTCTGGTCCCGGACAGCCGGGATGCCTATGCTGGCTTTGGGGCTTTCCTTCCTGACTGGTGACCTTGGGCAAGTCGCTTAAAATCTCTCAGAGCCTCTGTTTCCCCAACCATATAATAGGGATGAAGCTACTCTTTGGGCTTGTTGTGAGAATTAAATGAGATAATGTGTAAAATGTGCCAGAACATAGCAGGTGCTGAATAATTGGCAAGGATGATTAGCCAGACTTCTGGGGAGCCTCGGGCTGGTCTCCCTGGTTTCATCCCTCTCCTATTTGGTGCCCTCTTTCCCAGATGTGACCCTTCTAGCCTTAGGCCTCCTCACCCCCTGCCTCCTATTGTGAGCAGCATCAGGGAAGGGCCACGAAGAGACTATGTCAGGATCATAGGAAAGGAGAGTGCTCTTAGTGGACAGAAAAGGCAGAGCGCCTGGGTGATTGAGCCACACTACCGCCAGTCACCCTCAACGTGAGCCAGGTAGCTGGTCTGCCTCTCTCACTTGCTCTTTGGGCTGGCTTCCTCACCCTGCACTCTTTCTGAACATGACTATCTGCTGCCTCCATTAACTACTAGTTTCTGCTCCTTAGAACTTACAGCTTGCACATGGCTCGCCATGGCTGCCCAGACATCCTCGCTATGCCATGGCCATTCAGCCTCAGGGCCCAGTGTCGTCTGCATCAAAGGCAGTTGGCTAGCTGTAGACCGGCGGCCCGAGGACCAGGTATCCACAGCTGGTCCAGCTGGCTGTGGTCATGGGGACAGAGTACGTGCTGTGAAGCAGGACGACAAAAGTATTTGCATGTCTGATAGAATAAGCATTTGATAGTTATAAATATAATATTTGAGACTTGTGGAAATTCACTTGAAATTCATCAGAAAAGGAAACAACCCGTGTGAACTATTGTATATGGTGAATAATCAACCCTCCCTGCACAGAGCTCCAGGCCAATTTATCTGTTTTTATAAATTGCACTGAAGCTTGATATACTCACATGCTTGTTACAACAAATACTGCTCCAGGAAATAATCTTGGGTCCCCAAACTCTACTGGTGGCATTGGGAGAAGGGCTTCCCCCTTTCTCCAAATGATCTATTCACTATAATGTCATTTTAAAACATGAACCTGAGATGTGGAAAAAGAAAAAAGCCAACCCCTGTTCTGCATCTTCCACTCATCCATTGGGCTCCTGACTCTTCCTCTCCTCTCTTTCCTTCCCTCCCCTCCCTCACCCCCAATTATAAGGCTCTTC
The DNA here is from genome assembly GCF_022682495.2 of Desmodus rotundus. NCBI lineage: Eukaryota > Metazoa > Chordata > Mammalia > Chiroptera > Phyllostomidae > Desmodus > Desmodus rotundus. The sequence continues at coordinate 91,768,897 of NC_071395.1, read as the reverse complement.
TCCAGCAGGGAGACCAGAGGTCTGAATCTTCAGCCAGATATCTCTGAGAGGAACCAGCAGGACCACGGGTACAGTGAAAGCTTTTGTTCCCTGTTGCCCCTGATGGCTGCTGGGAGAAACAGCATGGGGCAGAAAATGTGCCAGGTTCCTCCGCTCACAGGCTATGACCCGGAGTTGCCCCAACACCTGCTCATTCCCTTGGATGATGGTCCAGAGGAAGAGGGATGTACGAATGGAAAAGGCTGGCAGGGTACTGCCCACCCACACAGCCCCTCTGAGTGATTCAGAAACAGATAGCTCCTCCTCTAAGCACTTCACTTCCAACTGTCAGTAAAAGGTCACTGCAAATATGCCTGCGATGCGAAAGGTGCCCCCTAGGTGGGCTACCCTTCCGCAGTGCACACCCTGTCCTGGACATGCGCAGCTGCCTGCACAGCTGTGCATGCCAATTCTAAAGACGTGCACGAGGTCAGTCCTCCCGGTCCTGGGAGTGGGAAACTGAGTCTCGCTACCATAAGCTATCCCTCAGAATCTTCCCCATGCACCTCCCGGCAGGGACACCACCACCCCCATTCCTGTGTCCCCGGCCTCAGCCCTTTGGAGTCACTTCTCACCCTTGGCTTCTGAGTGAGGTAGGTCTGGGTTCATATCCCAGCTCCGGCACTTACTAGGACTGTGACCTCAGCTAGGTTTCATGGCCTCCCTGGGCCACAAGTCCCTAGTTTGTGAAGTGAGAGTGGTGTCAGCTCTCACGAGCGGCTTTAGCGAAGGTTACGTGGAAACATATTCCTGCGCCAGGACCAGGGCCTGGTGCCTGCTGAGTCCCGGCCATCTGTTCCCCTCCCTAAGTATTTTCCCATTTATACCCCACACTCCGGCTGAAGAAGGAACAGAAGCATTTGGCTGCGGGGGCGGGTTACCTCTCTTGCCCCATCGTGGCAGGTAGGGTTGGATTAGTCAAGTGAAGGGGCACGCGGGTAAAACAAATGATAACAGGAAATACTCCAGAGACTCTTAGCCTGGGTTCTTCTTGAAACAAAGGGCTACTTCACCGTCTGGAGTTGTTATCCCTGGATTTCTCTAGTTGCACATCTGGCTTTTTATTTATTCCAGGGAGTTACTGAGTGGCCCACCTGTGCATTAGAACACAGGTCAGCTGGTGGCTTCCAACCGAGACATCACTCGGAGGCCGTGGGCAACTCTGCTCACCTCCAGGCTGGCTCTCCAGGGAGGCCGGCGGCTGCCTCCGCCACAGATCTCATTCTCTCGGAGAATGTCCCAACATCCCCACTATCACCAGATGTCAGGAACTGTGCTGACTTATTTCTTGTCTTGTTGGTTCATCCCAGTTCCTTCAGAAACAGACATAACCATGGCCGCCTGGACTGCTTTTAAGCACTGACATTTGCAGTCTTACGTACTTTTTCTTCCTCCCGTCGATGCAATACAGCACAAAGATTTACAGAGCGTGTGCCCTTAAAACTCCATTTCACACAGCCGTGCAAGGAATTATCTCAGACTTCCTTCTGGGTGCATCCCAACAAACCCGATGCCGTGAATAAAGTTCCGCAGACAATTCCGGTACACAGCTCCTGCCCCTGGGACCCCAGCTTTCCCTGGAAGCCGCAGTTGGAATTCCAATGCCTCTGTTCCCTCTGCATCTTTCTGTGCTTCTTCCCTGGAAAGCGGAGGAGGGTTTAATATCTGAGGAGAATTTCAAGACCTGCGGTGAGGTGTTACTAATTGCCCTCCCTGCCCCCCCAACACTTGGCAGCATCTCTCCAGCTGCTGTTCCTAGAAGCCCCAGCAGGTGTCACTGCGACCCTGACCATCTTCGCAGGCCCCTGTTTTGGGCTTGTACACACACCTTTGTGGTCTAGGGACTCCCAGAGGTGGGACATCAGCCCTAAGGAATCCGAAGGAAAGGGCCCTGTCCCAGAGAGAAGGGTCCTCTCTCTGCCTCACTATCTCCCTCTTGGAGAGGAACTGTGGTTCAGCAAAGTTTCAACCTCATGGTCAAAGGCAGGGTACAGAGGGTGGAAAGTGAAGCGGGAAGACCCTCCTTCCTTCCCTCCAAACAGCCAGGTCTCTTCTTCCATTGCATTAACAGAGTGTGCCCCCCATCCCCCACCCCAGTACACACTACATACTCACACACATTCTCCCTCAACCTGCCTGACCCCTGGACTTGAGCTTTGGGCACAATCTTGGTGATTGCTGAGGGCCACTAGGGGTCAGGAATCACTACACTGATGAGAAGCCAGAAGGCACAGAGGAGGCTATAAGTCAGGGAGGCTTCCTGGAGCAGATGAGTGTGGACCTAAGACATTAACTCATGGCCCTGCCTCATCTGAAGAACAACAGCAATGAGGATCCAATTTTGGGGGTTCAGTACTGTCTGAGAAAGGGATGCTGACAGGTGAGTTCATCAATGGCCATTTCAGGGGATATTTCTGCAGTTGGGGTCTGCTTACAGGAACAGCCCCCATAGCCAGAGATGCAGAAGCCACAGAGTGCGAGTGGGGGTGGGGAAGGCCCTTGGGAAGAGCCCGTAAGGGGTTATGAGGGAATAACTGGGTGCAGGGTTGACAGAGGAGAGAGCGAGACCTTCGTCCCAGGTTAAATTGGGTCATGTGGGTGGGGGAGAGGTGTGACGGCAGAGGGACAGGGAGGAGGCCAGGAATAAGGACTAAACCTATACCCAGCCTTAAGAACAGGGCTGAGCTGGACCACTGGTGTTTGCTTCCTTGAGCTCTTGGCCTTTCTTGGGATGAAAAGTCAGTGACAAGCCAGGGAGCTGGCTTTTTCACAGAAGAAGACGCTCAACACCTCCAGTTGTAAAGCCCAGCCTGACCTCAAAGGGCCCTGCAGAGCTTCCCAGTTCCCCCTCTGGCCCCTCTCTCCTCCCCTCACACATTCCTGCTGCCTCCCCATGTCCCCAGCCAGACTGCCCTCCCCCAGAGGTCCTCACACAATCTGTACCAGTCATCACCCACCCCTTTGGCCACAGCCCAGGACACCACGGCCCCTCCCCCATCCCGTCCTCGCCCCCTACCCCCTCTTGAGTTGGCAAATTTGCCCTTTTGGTTGCACCTCATGGAGATTCGGCCCTTCTGGAAGCAAATCTCGACACCTGGCGCGGGTCCTGGCCCCAGGTGGGGAGAGGAGAGACTTGAGAACTGGTAAAAACACGTGCTTCAGTGGGAAGAAGATGCAAAGGAAGTTGGAGGAGAAGCCGCCCTCCCCAACAGGAGTCTGAAAAAGACAGTTCCTCATGCGCAGTCTCATCCCACTCCTTTCTTCAGAGCCGGCTCGTGTGGAAAACAGCTCAGTGCAGTGTATGCAGAGTAAGAGGTTTCTTTGAAGACACAACCATTTCTCCATTCTGTCCAGAACTGGCCTCCCCTGAGCTATTTCCCGCACAGTCCCTCCTTCACTCCACGGGCTACCTACCTCCCTGAGCAGGAAGCAGGTGTTCCAGCTCAGGCGAGCTCCCTCTGCCAGTGCCCCGAAGTCCACCCGGCAGCCAGACGACCAGCCGGAGAGTTGGGGTGTGTGGGCTGCTGTCCATTTCTTCCTAACCTAACACTGATGCTTCCAAGGGGGCTGGTCACACTCCCAGGACTAGAACTCAGGCCCTAGCGGCACACTGGGGTGTTACCATAGATGGTCAGCTACTGATTAATGAGGAAGGAAGCAACCAGGCTTATGTTCGCTGGTTGATTATGCTCAACAGCGTCCGGATCAGAAGGAACTGTTTGTTCTCCAATTTAACTGCTGCGTGAAGCAACAGAAACTGCAGCCCGTTTTCAACGGGCAGAGGAACACCACGTGGAAGGGGCCCTCACACTAGGGAGCCCTCTCCCAGAGTCAAATGAAATACAGTCGGTCGGGACTCCAGCCCAGCTCTCATGCACACGGAGACTCGTCTACCGTTAGCCCCTACCTACGCCGGGTGCTGTCTGCGCACAAGCCCCGCGACGGATGTCTCTCGATTGACAGGCAGGGCCTGGGACGCTTACGTTCCCAACGGCCCTTACCCTCTGTTTCCTCTCGTGACTGTGTGGCAGACTCCCCGTGGAAACAGATGCGGTCACTGACTGGGCTGCAAGGACACGGTCCCCAAGTGCCAAGGCACAGTCTACAGCGGCCTGTTCCCACTCTGGAATGTGTGATAAGGACCACGGGGACAGAGTGCAGGTTGGGGATTTGTGAACTCCCCGGCCCACCTTTCTAAGTCCCCTGTTAAGGATTCCTAGACACCCCCAGTGCCAGTCACCCACCCTGAGCCAACAGAATACTTTCCATGGACCTGCCATGTTGGATTTCCCTGGCTTCCCTGTGTCTGCCAGCCCCTGCCAGCTTCCTGGGGCCCCTGGCTGATGAGTTTCAGCCCAGAGATGGCTGCGGCATTTTGGTGGCCAGGGCCAGCGCCTTCCCTGGGTCCTTTTCCGTTGCTTTGTAGCCCAATCTCCTTCATCCATAACCCCTGGGAGCGGGGGCAGGGACAGGGGCGAGAGGGGCTCCCTCCAGGCAGGGGCAGGGGCGGGGGCCAGGGCTCCCCTAACTGCAGAGGCTAGCCTCACACACCCAGCGACACATGTCCCCCTTTATGGCCAGGGCTTTCTCTCGGTGCTTAAAGGCAACTGTGAAAAGAGCAGGGCTGATTCTGGCCGCCTAGTCGTCTCCTGGCAACAGGCCTGGCAGGAGGTCTTTCTTTCTCCCCCCACCTCCCTTCTCTCCTCCACCACCCCCCCTTGTTCTTTTCCCCCCTGTGTCTTGTGTTGTGTATCATTAAAACTTCCCTCCCAGCCACTTTGCAGCCAACAACCAGGCCCTTCTGGGGCCAGTTCCTTTGGGGCAGCTCAGCCAGCCTGCCCTGGGGGTGGGGGCCCTGAGAGGTCAAGCCCCCAGAGACAGGCTTTGTGTCCTGGAACCAAGGCTTAAACTCAATTTGGCAACCTTCGGCACAGGAGGAGCAGCCACTAGAACCGCGACCCCCGCCCAGGGCACCTCTTCCTTCTCTCCTTTCCTCCCCTCCCTTACAGGTCTGCCACTTCTGTTAACGCTAGTAGTGCCAGTGGGCACTGCCCAGCCCTGCCAGGGCCTCATAAATGACCCCTCTCCTAGAAGGACAAGCCTGGGACTGAAGGCTGGGACAGTCCCAGCCACAGGCCTGCAGCCAGCTCTGGCCCAATGTCCTGGTCTGGCCTGAAAGGGACGGAGACACAAAGGGTGACGGGCCACAGAGACCGCCAAATCCACGAGAGTATGGACCAGAAGGACTCCTCATTTGTCCACCTCCATCTAGAGGGACACTGAGACCCAGGGAGGGTACGTGCCTTGCCCAGGGACACACAGCCAGATAGGGAAAGCTGGGGCTAGCGCCCTGGTTTCTGGTCTCCCTCGTCTGTGGCTCTTTATACTCCTTACTGGAGGGGGACAGTTGGCTCTCTGAGCCGATGCCTGACCTTCTGGGCCCTGACCTGCCAACCTCTAGTGCGGTGCCCAAGGGATGTCTGAGCTTGACCAGGCCACCTAAGGCCCTCCTCGCCCTCCGTCAGAAAGCCTCCATCAGGCCTGGACTTGGGGGGACAGGGCAGCGGAGTGACCCAGTACCTGCCCAGCCCCTCTAGACAGCTGGGAGACAGTCTAGCTTTCTCCTCCACCTCCCACCACTGCCACAAGTATCTGGGCCACAGAGGCCTGGTGCTGGGCCACCCTGTCAGCCGCTGGATTCACAAGGCTGGATGGGCGGCCCCAAGTCTCTAATCTGACGCATCAAGGCAGGGATGGTTCTGGGCGATTCTCAGCCCATGGCCAGGGTAGCTTCCAGCTCCAGCTCCAGTGCCGTCCAGCTCTGCCAGCTACAGCCTCGCTCGCCCGCAGGACCCCCAGCCCACCAGCCCACCAGCAGGCGCAGCCACCGAGAAGATGCCCTGACCACACAGGCTGACACTTGCAGGGCGCTCAGCGCAGTTGTCTCCGTGACCCCAAGTCTTCCAGACTCTAGGCGTTTCCACGCCGCATTCACACCACAGCTGCGTGTACATCGATCTTCTGTTTTCTTAACACTTTTCTTAAATTGATTCTCTTTGTTCTCAATAACTTCAACTAAAAGGAAACTTTAGATTACTATGATTTTCAACAATGTGATTTCCTTCTAACCAGAGACTGTGGCCCCTCACCCCCACCCCCAGCCAGAGGCTCTGAATGACCTTCCGTTTTTCTTAGACAGGGGTCCTAGCAAGGGTTGTATGAGCACCAAACAGTCTGTCTCCTTGACAGTGCTCAGAAGGAGTGAAGGGGAATGGGATGGGCAATATGAATAAATGAGTTTTCTCGCTGTGTTTAAAGTTATTTAACACCACGCTTCATCTCGTGGGGCAGCCATGGTCCTTTCCGGCCTCTGGGAAGCACACCGTCAGTCCTGGGAGCACTCGCCAAGCTCCCACCTTGGCCAGGCAATATTTCAGGCTGCCTTAAATTCTGAAGCAGAATAAAAATAAAATAAAATAAAATAAAAATGTTTTGGTTATGCCATATTCTCTGGTTTGGGAATTAGAAAATGAGTACCACCCGCACCCCCTGGGGTGCGGAATGAAGGACAGAGGGGCTTGGGGAGGGTCCAGATAGGGGTGGGTGAGGAGGATGAAGGGAAGGAGAACTTTGGGGCCCAGCAAAGCGGAAGAGCTGGGAACATCATCACTATCACCATTGTCCCTCAATCATTAGGCAGTCTGGTCAAGATTTTGCCATTTTTTTGGTCACAGGTTAATAAGTCTAGAGCACAGGTGGCAAACACAAGGCCCGCAGGCCGAATCCGGCCCTCCACCTTGTTTCTACCCGGTGAGAGCTGAGCTCTCACTTAACTGTTAAGGAGTAGCTACATTTATACAGTCCTAAAATTACATTCGGCCCTTTGAAGGCAACCATGAGGCTGATGTGGCCCCTGGTGAAAATGACTTTGACACCGTTGGTCTAAAGGTACCAGCATTTGTTGTCTATTATATGCCTCCAAGTCCTTTGGGTAAATTATGCCAGCTGACCCTGTGAGCTGTGGAATTCATATTCCCATTTGCCAGATGAGAAGACAGGCACACCGAAGTCTAAATCACTTGCCCAAAATTCACAGCTAAGCAGTGGAGCCAGGATTTGAGATTGTTCTATCTGATCACAGAGCCCACGCTCCCCCCACAGCATTATTCTGACTCCCTCCCTGCAACCTGGGCTCTTTGCCGGGTGGGGACAGACCTAGAAAACCCTGGCCCCTCAGGTCGGAGGGTGAATGAGGCTCATGCACAGGGGCCCGAAAGTGTGGGTGGAAGGCAGAACACAGCCCTCTGTCCTCTGCCCCCAGAAGCAACCTCAGGCAGTACTGAGTGTGAGGGCTGTTTCTCCCACAGGCTGAGGAAGGGAGGGCTGAGATCACGGGGTTTGGGGGGGGGTGGTGAGAAAGGAGGGCAGCTGAGCTGCTGAAGCTTTTTTTAAAAATAGAGATATAATTCACACATCACTATGTTCACCATATTAAAGCATCCCATTCATTGGCTTTTAGTATATTCATTCAATAGGTGTGCACTCATTGCCACTAACTCCAACATTTTCACCACCCCCAAAAGATACCGTTGTTTGTTAAGGAAAAGGCAGAACCAGATGGAACTATATTCTGGATTAATTTAAAACCCCGCCTCAAGCCTCCACCGTCTCTTGTGTTGTTTCCTTCTCCCTCCCCGCATCTACCCCAAAGTTGTCTGAGAACCAGTCTTCAGCTCCAGGTTCCAATTACAACCTTACCCCATCTAAACTGAACCCCCAAGCCAAGAAAGAGAAGCCTAACCAGCCTTAAACTAAAGCAACTCAATGTGTAAGTCAATCAGTGACACGCCATCTAGCTGCCCCACAGCAGACGCCATGGGCAGGAGGATACAGGTTCCAGTTAGGAGCACTTGGGGTGCAAGTAACAGCTAGAAGTGGCCTGAACACCAAGGACAATGTATTATCTCACACGACAAGACGTTCCAAAGCAGGGCTCCCGGGGGTCAGCTAACGTGTTAGTGTCAGCAATGGTGTCAGAGACCCAGCTTCCTTCTCTCTCCTGTTCTTCCTCCACCATTAGTGTCCTTCTCAGGCAGCTTTCCTTATGGTCACAGGATGGCTGCTGCAGCTCCAGGCATCCCACCCAGACACAATGGAGTCCAAAAGCAGGGAAAGGGAATTTCTTAGTGTCATTCTAAGGGTCCCAAAAAATCTTTCCCCAGAAGTCTTTTTGTACCTTCCAACAGACCTTCGTTCATGTCTCATTGGCCAACACTGGGTCACATGCCTACCCCTAAACCAACCCCTGGCAAGGGGAGTGGGTCTTCATGATTGGTTACGTTGGGGAGCGGTAGGTACCAGAACAAACTGGGGTCTCCGCCAGCCTGGAAGAAGGGTCCACCAACAGTGTGAGCTATGCTAAACCCAAATAGAAAACTTTACCCTTGAGAGGCTCAAGAAAAAGCAGCTGACTTCCATAAAGGAATGGAAGGGGCATCCACCTATCACTTCAAATGCCTTTGGTGCCATTTCAAACACTGCAGACATCACTCTACTCAATAGGCAACAGCCCTTCGAGGCAGGTGTTATTATACCCATTCTTTTCAGGTGCGGAAACCGGCTCAGAGAGGTTAGGTAATGTTTCCAGTGTCACACAGTAAGAGATGGAGCTGGGATTCATTGGGGTAACGTTGGTGGCACGATATCTGGGCTCTAAGACAACCTCTCAGACAGAGAATCTCCCCAGCTGAACATACAGAACCCCATTCAGGCCTCACCTGGCAGACAAAGTGAAAGAGCAAAGGAGATGGGCTCTGCCAGGTGTGGGACAATGCCAGACAGGTGCCCTTGCTCTGCCCAAGGACCTGCCTGTACCTGTCCCAGCCATGGCCACCTGCTCCTGGACCCCTGCTGGTAAGGCAGCTCTGATCTCAATGCCCGCCCACTGGGCCCCCATTTCTGTGTCTGGGCTCCCAGGACCCAAGGCTGCACTCATCTATGGGGAGAAAAGTTAGCTGGCAGAGCTTTGGATGGTGCAAACCAGGATTTGACCAGAAATTTCTGTAGCATCTCCAAAGGTACTAGGCTCGTTCTATCCTATCTCCCTAATGTACCACCATCAAAGTCTTTCCTCCAAGAGCCCTGAGATAGAAAGAATCTTTATAGCCCTTGGTTTTTAAGGAAACAGTTATTTGATCATTGGCCTCTCCAGCATCACAAGGTCACGAGTGCTCACCTTGTGCTCAATGAAGATGAATGAAGGACTGAATGGTGAATGAACGAACCATCCCTTGCATGCATAGAACACCTACTGTTGCAGTATGTGTGTGGGGTGTTGGATGGGTGGATTATTAATGGGAAAGGCCGACTTCTTGAGGATGAACCACCCTCCCCAGAGCTCAGCCCCAGGCTCTGCCCACAGCAGGTATCAGGGGATGATGGGATGGGCAGAAACCCTTCCCTGCCCTAGGAGCCAGGCGAAGTGAGTGGGGAGAGGTGGCTCAGCTTGGCTGAGGTTGAAGACAGAAGAAACCAGGGATGGCTCTTGGGCATCTGGGGCTTCCCTCCTCTCCTATGACTGGTTATATCCCACCCACCAGGGAGTGGAAGGAAAACTGGGAGCCGTAGTCCTCACCAGGAGAAACCATGTTGTCAGACACACACACACACACACACACACACACACACACACAGCCACACAGAGGTCTGGCTCTACTTTCCCAGGGAAGGAGTACTTCCCCGGCAGGAACTGACCTTGGGTTAAAGCCCCAAGGCCTCTGGCAGGCCCACCACCGCTGGGTGTGGGCTCAGGGCTCTGAGGCAAAGGCAGAATAAAGAGTGATGGAGGAAGGTTGAAAAGGAGGAAGAGACAGAGGAAAAGAGGGGCAGAGAGGAAACATGGGGCCCATCAAACCCCAGTTGCCCCATGCAGCGGCAACTTCCATCCAGGCTGCCAGCCCCTGATCTCACCCACTTGGAGCAGTATAGGTGTCATCTGGGAGGGAAGCGGGAGCCAAAAAGCAGAGTGGGAATGCTGGGGTGCACAGGGAGCTCTAGAGGCCCAGAACTGCTCAACATGGGGGAAATGAGGACCCCAGAGGGTGCCTCATGACCCCAAACATGAGACAGCAGTCCTCTCATCTGAGGCCTCAGCCCCTGCTCCCTTCCTCCGCCAGTCATCAACAATATTTATAAAGGGCCCACTATGCACCAGACCCTTCTCTGGGCTTTGGGGTTTCAGCAGTCCACGGGGTTTAGATTTTAGAGTAGGAAATAGACAACATTAAGTGAGCAACTTAACAGATATATTTGATGTGTCATACAGTAAGATAAGGTCAGATTTCAGGGCTTTGCAGAAAAATAAATTGGAATCAGAGGACCAGAGGGACAGGATCGGGGAGCAGCAAGTGGTACATGAGCCTCTCCGAAGAGGAGATTTTGAGGTGGGTCTCCAGTGGGTAAATCCTTCTTGAGGAGGCTCTTGGGCACCTGAGGATGCACCCCTTGCTTAGCTTAGGCTGACAGGGGCAGAAGGAGCCACTCAAGAGAGCTGCTTGTTCCTCAGCCCCTAAGAGAGAAGAAAGAAACCCAATATTTATTATTCACCGTCCGTGGTCTGGCATTCTGTCAGCACCATTCTCATTTAACGCTGACAACTCCCTATGAGATGTACGGTATTATCTCCTCCTCGCCCAGGATGGAGGAGGCTCTGAGATAACTGGCAGCTGGCCAGTGGTGCCTGCTACCCTCATGCTTTCTGTTGCTCCCTTCCTTTTAAAAGACTTTGTCCCCAAATCACTTTCCTGAACGTCCTTGGGGAATTGGAGCTGACTAAGACTAAGCCTGAGAAATGACTACTGTGACAGGGAAAACCCCTCACGTTCCCACAGGTGGCACCTGTGATCTTGGGGGCCAGTGGGCCAGGCCAGAAAGGACTCAGTGACATCATCCTGTCATCACCGGTCACTTGATTCATGCTCATGGAGGCAAGGCCGCTGCAGCTTCAGGGTCCCTGCCTGGCGGTGCCCAGGAGTGCAAGCCCGCCACTCGAACCTCACCTCTCCTCTGCCCTCCCTCATTCTGCATCTGGGGCCGCCTCCCAAGGGAGCCACCTGGGTGGGGAGGAGAGGGGAGCCATGCACACTTTATCCCCAACTAAGCTCAGGGATTGCGAAGTAGATTAAGGGTATTCACTCATGAGGACGCCTACTTAACCCGGATCCCCAAAGATCCGGGCTGCACACCAACAAAGGCGTGGGCTCTGGGCCCGCGGGTGCGGGGAGGGGCAGGGTCCCCCATCCTCGCCGCCGGACTCCTTAGCTTATTATCAGCACTACCGCCAGGGGGCGCGCCGGGGCCAGGAGACGGAGAGGCTGACTGGCTGGGGGCGCTTTGATGAGTTCCACTGACACTTTCAGCTCACCAAAGTGCCTACCCTGCGCAAGCTATCAGCATTACCAGGATGCTACCTCTACGCTGGGCAGTTTAAATAATTCTTGTTCCATTAATTCCTGTGCTCACCACCCCACGCTATGACCCTCTGGCCTCCAAGTTGCCCAGCGCTCTAGTGACCTCCAAGGAACTCACTTAAAACAGTCTGCGGCTGCTACAGCTCTTAGCATAAACTTCAAAGCCCCTTTCTGTGGGTCAGAGAGTGTGGAGCCCCTACCCGTTTCTCCTCGTGCGGTTCCCCACGTTGTGTTAGGCCTCTGGCCTTTCGCACTTACAGCTTCCCTCGCCTGCAGCAGCTTTCCCTCTCTCTTCATCCCCAGGCTACTCTGGGCGCCGCAGTACCCAGCAGCCATCGGCTCGTTCCCAGAAAAACTGCAAGACACAAGGCTCGATCGGAGATTTCCTCCTCGCCCCCCTGTCCTCCCCCGAGCGACAGACGGGTAGCCCCCTGCGGGCGGGCGGGGGCGAGGCCGTTGGGTTCTTTGTCTCGACGGCGCCTCCGCAGGGGGCGAGGCGGAGCGGCGCTGAATCCACAGCAGCCCAATGTGTGCCCCTGGGGAGCGCACATCAAAAGGAACCTAGAGGCAGCTAGAGAGGTGGGGGTGGGATGGGGATATAGGCAGGTCGGAGGTCCCCAATATTCGCACACAAAACACAAAGTGCTTCCCACGTGCCAGCCCCCAGCCCCCAGGCCCCTGACCCTCGCGGCCTTATTTGCCCTCTTTTAAGAGCCACTCTCCCATTCAGGGTCTGCCTCGGGGGCCCATCGCGCGGAAGCCTCCACCTCCCCACTCTAGCTGGCCTTAGAGTAAATTTAACCCTTTCCCCATCCAATACAACCCACCCTGCGGTCCAGGGTGCCTGTTAGGTGTTTCGTCTGTGACACGTGGCGCGCGGGCGGCCTCCCCTCCCGGCAGGGACCATTCCTCTGTTCCAACCCGCAGCGCTGGGCAGGCAGGAGGAAGGAAATTAAGCCTGTGTTGAAGGAAGGACACCTGGCAGGGGAGGAGAAAGGGATCAGGAATCCCCTCCTCTGGGTAGCTTTCAAGTGGGGGGAAATCCCCACACATGCCTCCATTCTCCAGGGGCCATGTGGGGCCACACAGAAGTTCCCCCACCGCCTCATGCTCTACTTCCTCAGGCTGTGCAGCCAGCACAGGTCTGGATTTCCCCCTGCTCCCACTTGCTTCCTGGCCTCCTTTCCATTCCTTTCCCGGTGCTCATGACCGTGCTCCCAGGCTGCCTGGAGGAGGCACAGGAGACTGGTCATCAGGGACGACCAGTCTTACCTACATGGCCCAGGGATGCCGGCTGGGCACCGCTGGGCCAACCAATACCCCACCTGCAGCCTCAGAAATGTTTTGCCCCTGCTGTCCAGGACTGGCACCTGTGGAATCTTGGGGTCCAGAAATGACTCCAAGAGGTCATCTAGTCTAGCTTCCATCCCCCAGCCACACTGAATCCATAGTGGTGTCTTGGTGGCCAGGGAAGGGAGCCCTCCTCAGCTCTCAGAAAGATGATTATAGGGCTCTAGATCCCACCACGCTGTCAGGCAGGATTTGAGGTCCAGCAGGCACCTCTGATCAGAAAATCAGCCGAGAGCCCCTGCTGCGTAGGACAGAAATCCGGGTGGGAACTAGCAGGCCATTAGGGATGTGTGTGCGGAGCTCTCTACCTCTAGAGCCGAGGCCCTGGGGCTGCACAGTTAGGACAATGGCAGATCCATTGTGACCCCCTTTCCAGGTGAATCAGAAACAAGGACCCTAGAGTCAGTCCACCAGGAGGGCATCTCCACAGGCTCCATCCCATCCGCTGTCTTTGGGCAGGTTAGGGCTTTTTCTTTTGCTCATCCTTCCCCTGCTCAGCCTCTCCCCTTCCCCCCTTTCCCCTTTTTTCTCCTCGGGCTCCCTCTGCTAGCATCTCTCACGCTCTCTCCTGCACTCTCTCTCCCTTTTCTTCCCTTCCCTCCTCTCTTTCATCTCTCCCCTGACCCCACCCCCTCAAGTCGGGCTAGGAACGCAGCAGAAGCCGTGACAAGCCCGGGCGGCTCTCCCGACCCTTGGTTCCCCCGGGGCCAGTTCCCCGAGCTCCCCTTGCCCGAAGCAGCCGTGTACGGAGAGGGCTGTCAGGATGCGCGAGGCCAGCGGGTTGGAGCTGTGGGCATGGGTGGCCCAGATCAAAGGCCAGAAACGTCTGGCCCCCTGACATGAACTTCCTCCAGCTGTGTCCCCCACCTGGTGAAAAGCCCGCTTTCCAGGCCTCAGCGGGACTCGGGGCTGCCCCTTCTGCCGGGGTTCCCTGAGCAGCGGCTCTTGCCCCACTCTCACCGGCTTCGCTTTCTTCACCCCAGGCCCAGAGCTGCTCCAGGGTCTCGAGTGCCTTGGGGGGCTTTGGGACCCAGGGAGGGGATTTGGGGGGCAGGCTGCCCAGGTGACAGGGGGCCCTAGTCCCCCCAAGATCTGCCCTCCATCTCAGCACCACTCAGGGATGAGACCCAAGTCCTTGACTCTGGAGAGGGGTTGGACAGAAAGAACCCACGAGGCTTGGAAGGACTTTTTTTTTAACCTATGGTGAGGGATGGGGTGTTTGGGTGCACTTGGTGTCCACACAGGGGAAAGGGACATTACCACCAAATCCCAGGTTGGGGCCAAGGGCTTCGGACAGGAAAGTTGGGGTGTGTGTGTGTGTGCCTGGGGGGCAGCAGGGTCTTCCTAGGACTCCGGTTACTTCTCGCCTTTCATCCACCCCCAAACAGTGCAACCGCGAGATCCAAGTGGGACTGCGGGTGGTGCTTCTGACCGAGCTGGAGGCCGGGCCTGAACCCTCGAGGAGGAGAAAGTGACCCAGCTCTGGAGCAGGAAACGCTACTGGCTTCTGGTGTCAGTTGCAGGAAATGCAAAGGCAGCAGGAGGTCCCGATACCGATCTGATCCCTGACAAAAGACTCAAATGACACTCGGCTCTGTCCCCCGGCGCCGCCCGCAGCCAGACCTTCGAGCCTCCGCGGACCTTTCTGCGCGCCTCCTGGACACCCGGGAAGCGACCTCCTGCGGCCGTGGAGTGGCTGGTGACTCGCGGGCTCGGGAAGGCTCAGAGGGGTTGCATTTCCCAACCCCCCCTGCGACCCTCGGATCCTGTCCTGCCGGAGTGAGGTTTCTGGAAACATCTCTGTGTTTTCTACTGTCGATTCCTCAAAGGCCCAAGCCCCGAGGGGTCACGGTCGCCCAAGAGAACAGGAGCCACCCATCCGTGCCCAAGCCGACCCGGCACCTTGTGAACGCCCCGGTCAAACCTCCATCTCCCTAAACCTGGCTGGTGGGGTGCCGCGGCGGTCCCAGGCCAGCAAGAGGGTCCAATGTGCCGTACCCACCCCCCCAAGTTCTCCCTGAGTCCGGGGCGCGGGCTTTGCCCAAGTTTGCTGGGCGATGCCCTTCCCCGAGCCCGACTCGTGGGCCGGGCGGGAGGGGCGCGTGATTGACAGGCTGAACTACAGACTCATCTCTTACCTTAGGCCGCGGGCGCTGATTGGCTGCTCGCTGACATCCTCAAACCCGGCTGCTCCGCGCTGGGCTCGGAGGGGGGCGGCTGCGGGTGGAGGTGCGCTTCTGACAAGCCCGAAAGTCATTTCCAATCTCAAGTGGACTTTGTTCCAACTATTGGGGGCGTCGCTCCCCCTCTTCATGGTCGGGGGCAAACTTCCTCCTCGGCGCCGCTTCTAATGGAGCCCCACCTGCTCGGGCTGCTCCTCGGCCTCCTGCTCTGTGGCACCGGGGTCCTCGCCGGCTACCCAATTTGGTGGTAAGACTCGCCTCTTGTCTGCCCGCGGCCCGATTTCTTCGCCGAGTCTCGGGGAGGTGGGGGGGCGTCGGCTGGGGGTGGGCTCCGGCAGGGCTGGGGCTCCTTTCTCCTTGCCTCCTTCCAGCCCCCCACCCGCCCACCCCTCCTGGATTTTCTGCTGGTGTCGCCTTCAGAATCCAACTCCTGGCTTCTGTGATAATCACCATTTTCCCTGCTACTCGCTGCAGAAGCTGGAGGACTTTCCCCGTCTCAGAAGGTTTCTTGTTCTTAGACCCTAATAGCCTTCCACTCACCCTAATCTGGGGGTCCGAAGACCCTCCATTTGCTTGCAGTTGGGGCTCTGGAAAGCCAGTGCTGTCCCTGGGGCCCAGCCGCTCCTCTTCTCCATTTTGGGGTCTTCATGGGCAAAATCATCCTGTTCCTTGCCACCCCCACCTCTGCCGGCGCCTCCATCAAGAGATTTCCCCACAATAACCCCCTTTTGCAGACTCCAATGGCTTCAGGGATCCTAGGGGCAGGGAAAATGGGGGGGATTTCATCAGACTCTCCCCACTCTGCTCTAGATTAATCTTGAGCCTCAGAAGTGAATGTGGTATTTGCTGATCCGAGATGCCATTGAATTCGAATTTTATTCATTTCTTGCTTGTCCACCCTGGCGAAAGGGGGGCTCCTTGAAAATGTAGTTGTTCGGAAGGGGGTGGGTTTGTTCTTTGACCAAAACCCCAATTCTCCATGTTAAATTCGTTCCTTTTGGAAAACCGAGGACCGAGGAGAAAGGGAGAGAGGGAAAGGAGAATTCCATCCCCGAGAAATGCAGATACAAAAGACATTTTCAGTAAATAAGGCTGGGAAATCAGGCGCGGTGTTTTTGGGAGGGGGTGCGTATATGGGGGATCCGACCAAGGAATAAACAACCCTTTAGGAGCCCCAGTTCCAGGGAGTCCCCTTGTTTTCCAAGCAACCCCATCACCCCCCGGCAGGTCCCAGAGGCCAGAGGGGAAAGACACACTGAAACCAGTTCTCTAAATTACACCCGCCTCTCCTCAGTCTCCAGCCCCCTGCATTCCGGAAAACTTTAATTAAAGAATCTTCCCCTCCTGGACATAGGACAGCCTTGGCCTGGGGGGTGGGAGGTGAGGAAGAAGAATTTAGGATCTGTGAGTAAAAAGACGGGCTGTGGCCCCTAGGGTGAAAGTCGGAGAGGAGAGCCACCAGGGTGTGGTGCCACCTGCTCGTCCCCCTTTCCCTGGCTTGCCACCCCCTCTCCAGCCCGGGACAGGGGAGCAGAGCCAGGAGATTGGGGGGCCACACCCTGAGTCCGCCTCCAGTTGTTTGGGGGTGGCAGCACTTGTTGGGGGCTAGGACGGGGGCAGGAGCAGGGCATGGCGAAGGGTCTCTGTTCAGAAGGTGCCTAGAGTTGCTCCCAGGACAGACACCCAAGGGGAAGTCTTCCTTCTGCCCAGCCCACCCTTTCCTTGGCACTGGGCTGGCCTGAGGCCTCTTGTACATAAAGAAGTCTGTGGGGGTGGCCTGGGCAGCCGGGGATTCCAGGCCGGGGGCTTTGCCTGTTGCAGGGAAGGCCATTGTGGAAGCCAGTCCTGCCTCTGTGGCCCTGCCTGACCCTCCTCTGATCCCCCTAGTGGGCCCATGTCCTCTGCCTTCACAGGGGCCCAGGCCAGGGGCAGGGTAGGAAGAGAAGGTGTGGAGCCCCACAGGCCACGGGGGCCAGCTAGATGACCAGGTTCCCCTCCCCTGTGAACCGGAGGAGGCACTCCCCTGGGCAGTGCCTGTGGGGAGGGTGGGGGTCGGTGTGTAATGGTGCATTGGGGCGCATCTAGATAGGAACCACCCAACAGAAAGATGTTGGAAAAACCTGGAAGGCCAGAACATTGGCCCTAATGTAATGCTGGACACATGGGTTTTTGTGGGTTGGAAGGACAGGGATGCTGCTTTGTCTGAGCAGAGACCTGTGTGTGTGCACTTTCTAGGTCTGTGACCCTATGGGGTGTCATCTGTACACTAGTGAGTTTCTATGTATAGGAGTGTCTGTGCCTGCAACTGGGTGACCATGGATGTGAACTTCATGCAAGATATGCCTGGGGAATCCACAGCCCATGACAGGGGTTATTGCTATGTCTGCATAAAAGTGTCAGCAAGTGGCTGATTCTTTGGCGGGGGGAGAGAGAGGAAGTCTAAAAGTATCTGTGCCTATGTCAAGGTCAGCACCTGTGTCTGCGCATGACACTGAATGACTGCATTCATGTCTGGGCATGTAAGTGTTGTGTGCACATGTGTGTGCACATGTGCCTGTGCCTTCATGACTGTAAGGGGAAAGCCCCACAGATGTCTTTGTGCGTGGGTACCAGTGCTCGTGGCCATGACCTGATTGTACATATGACTTGTGTTGTATGTATGTAAGTATGAATGTGAGCGCTGTGTCTGGGTCTGCCTATGACTCCGTCTCCCAGTGCCAGTGGCCACGGCTGGGCCCGTGGCTGTGTGTTTGCCACATGTGATCTGAGGGTGTGAGTGGCATCCTGAGAGTGGGTGCTCAGTGGGCATTCCTGGTCCTGGAGGGGCAGTCCAGCAGGAGATAAAAGTCTAAGGAGGAGGCTGCAAGGGGCACAGCGGACCTGGGACCTGGGCTGGGCGGTGTGGGACGCAGAGCCTTCCTTGGCACAAGCTTATCCTGTCTGCCTGAGGACTGTGGTCAGCAGCCCTCCCCTCTTAGGCTTATTGTCTTTGGTCTTAGAGCTGGGGTAGAGGGTGGGTCACTTCCTCAGGGTTGGGGCCAGGGCCAGGGCCTGGGCTGGGACGGGGACAGGGGAGTGGATGGGTCTCAGATTCCTGTTTCCCCTCTGTCCCCGGGCAGGCTGAGCCCATCACCACTGCCCACTTTGGCCCACACAGTTCAACACATTCCCCAGGAAGGATTTAGGGGGGAAATCATTTAGCTGGGGTTTCTATCGGTGCCACCCCTCAGGGATGCACCCCCATCTCCACGTCCTATACTGCGCCCCCCCCCCCCCCCGGCCCTGGGAGGAGGTAGACCAGAAGGTGGAGTGTGAGGGGTGTCAGACAGAGAGGCTCACAGAAGACGTTCTCCAGGGCCCTGCAGCCAAGCAGTGGCAGAGCTGGGACAGGAAGAGGTGGCAGCAAGCACTGATTTCTATAATTCTTCTTGTCAGTCACAGTTAGAGCCTGGTGGAGGAACTTGTCTTTCTTCTCCTTCTTGGGGGGGGAAACGAACGGGCTTATTAGGGCCCAGCCTAGTGCTTACTACATTCCAGAGGCAGAGGCCCTGATGGAAGGGGCTTATGCTGGGGGTCAGGAGTGCACCCCACTTCTGTGTGACCTACCCACCCGGGCCTCTGTCTTTTCCACTTTCACCCGGAGATACCCAGCCTGCCCTGCTTCACAGCTGGGGTTGGGAGAGAAAGTGTTCTGCAGAAGTCAAGGGCAGTGATCTGGGATATACACCTGAATTCTCCCCCCACCCTCCTCAGATCCATTCCCCCACTCAAGTGCTTGCCCTAAGCCCTGCCTCAGTTTCCCCATCTGTCAGGTGTCCCGTTGCCTCCCCCACCCACTCCCACCTCTGCCTGCCTTTCAGAGGCTTGTGAACATGTTCAGTCAAACCCTGTGGGGGTCAGTGGGCTGGGCCCAGGGAGGCACCTGGAGACTGCGGGGGAGGAAGGCCCCGGGCCAGGTGTTAACACTTGTAACAGGCAGGAATTACAGCTGGCTGGGGCTGGGGCTGGTGAGAAGCTGAGCTGGCTGGAGGCTGTTGATCCAACAGACAGACAGACAGACAGATGGGCAGATACCAGATCAGATGGCCAGGCTTTAAGCGGGTGGTCTCCCTTCCAGGGCAGGCCTTTCCCTGGGGGTGTGTGGCAGGGAAATCAATCCAGGTCTCTTGGAAGTGAATTAACAGCCCTCCTGACCACCCCACACCTATTGTGGGCGGAGCTTGGTGTCCAAAGGGAGCAAAAGTTGTGGCTTATTTGTTTGTATTCTTCTGATAGGACCCCTTCGCTTAAAACAAAAACAGGTCAAATGTTTTAATAATACCAGGAGCCTGGGGCTGAGTGATGTTCTTGGAAGAACCTGCTTTAATGTGCGGGGAAGGCAAAGGGAAAGGGGCAGCTGTCAGGGAAAGTTCTCCTAGAATTTCATAGCATTTGTCAGCAGCTCTGGGGCTCAGAGGTGAGCCATGGGTGGAGTCTGGCCCTGAGGACCTCCTGTGAGAGGTGGCTGCCCAGTGGGAAGACCTTTGTGGGTAAGGTCGAAAGAGGCAGGAGCTAGACCGTGGTGTCCAGTCCTTTCTCGGGCACTCTGTCCTCCCTTCCTGCAGCCTTCCCAGCGGCAAACCTAGCCAGATCCCACCAGCACCCACACTGTCTGGCATTTGGGTGCCTGCTCAGTCACTGATGAAGACAGAGAGGGCTCTAAGTGGAACTCCCCAATGAACAGACTCAGCCAAGTAAGCGTCTACCTCCTGCTCTCTACAGAACTTAATGCTAATAAACCTGCATGGTACGTGGGCAGATGTAGAATTGAAAAGGTAATATGGACACAAGGTGGGGGAGGAGAGCTATGACCCTGAGGCTTTCTCTAGACTTTGAATGTGTCTCTCCTTGGTCTGGGCTGGGGGCAAGCAGCCTGGGGTTGGGGAAGGAGAGGTGGCTCTTTTCAGAGGAGAATGCAGCTGACAGATCCTTCTGGGAAGAGTGGGAAAAAGGAGGACCTTTCTGACCTGAGAATGGGGTGAGCCCAAGCATTGAGGAGGACCTGATCTTCTAGGCTTTTCCACCCACCCTGCTGTGAGCCACAGAATCTTTCTAAAGCCACCAAGGAAGGAAAGACAATCTCCAACCCCTGCCCCTAGGTAGGGGAGGAAGTATACCTCCTTCAAAGGTTAGGGCCATCCAGATATTACATGGACATGCTCATGTTATCTCCTAGGAACAGGTCAGAGCCAGAAGTGGAGAGACCCTGAGCTCTGAGCTCTGAGCTCACCACTCACTGACCTAGGGTGAGTCTTCTCTGCACTTCAAGTCCCTTTTTTCCTCTGGGCTTCCTTTCCCTTGACCACACTGAGGGGTCCCTCTTGCCTCTGGGAGTCCACAGGACTGTGATGCAGCCCCAGGGCCTGCCCCCCCACCCCCCGCCCCCGGCCCATTCACTCAGAGCCTGGCCTAGGCACCCAGTCCTTTACCTCTGTTGCCCCATCCACCCTCAGTCCCAAAGCTGGCTGCTCCCCTGCTGCCAAGCCAGCCTGCTTGCACCCCCAAACTCACTCTCCCCAAATGCTCACATTCCTCTGCAGCTTCCCAGATTCACATCTGGCTTTTCATGTACCCCGTGGGTAACCTAGGGCAGGTCAATCTCTCAGAGCCCCATCTGTAAAGTGAGAATAACGACTGCTCCTACCTCAAAGGGTGGTTGAGAAGATTAAATGAGTGAATACATGCAAAGCTCTTTGAATAATGCCTGGCATACAGGAAGGACTATGTAATGTTACTTTTATCCCTGTATGCAAACTATTTTGACAACTTTAAGTCCTGGATCTAAATATGCCTCTTCCAAGAAGCTCCCCCAGATTGGCCCCACCAGGTTCTCCTTATCCTCAGAGCCAACTTGCTCCATTATACTCAGTACTGGTGACTATATAAGCCTGTAGCTTTAGTCTTAACTTGAGGGAGCTAGGCCAGGCTACCCTGAACTCAGCTCTTTGCCTGTCCAAAACGGGAAAAGGAGGGCACAGGAGTCTCCCCTAACCCTCCTCCCACCGCACCGTTTGCCAGACTTGCAGCCACTGCCATTTCCAGCTGGGACCTGGAGCCACCTCGGCCTGGGCGGGGGAGGGGCAGGGAAGACAGGCTCACGGAGGGGGAGTGGCACTGGGGCCGCCTGGAGCAGCCTGAGCAGAAGTTGCTCCTCCAGGAGCTGAGAGATGATTCAGAAGGTGATTTATAGACGGAAGGCAGAAAGCTTGGCTCCTGGCAGAGGCCTGCTGCTTAATTACATTCTTTGGGAGGTGGATGTATGAGTGGGGCGGCAGCAGGGGACCCACTTCTACACCCTCCCCCTGCAGGCCTCGTCCCTCCCAGTAGCTGCCCCAGCTCCAAGCAGGGTCCCTCTTTCTCCTGCTGGTGGACTGGAAGTACCCTGTTCTCAATGAGAGACCATGTCTTTGGGAGAGCAGGAAGGGTTTCTGAGGGTAGGGGAAAAGGGAAGAGGCCAGGGTCCTTTCTCCTAGGACCCCTCCAGGGGAGTCCGGGTCACAGAGGGTGCTGGGACACAGGACTGCCTGGGAGAGATCACTCCTGCTTCTGGGAAGGTTACTAGCTAACTCACCTGGCAGAGGGTTTCTAGAATCTTCCTGAGGGTGGCAACCCTACACTTTCTCTCCAGTGCCTGTCCAACTGGTGCTTCTGGGTCCTTCCTTCGAGCATGTTGATTTCTGTTGTTCAGTCCTTAGTGGGCTGCAGGCTGGGTGCTGGGGACCGAACTCTGTGCTAAGAGGTCAAAAGCCACTTCTTTGTTGTCAGGCAACCTATGGTACGTGGGCACATGCCGCCTTAGATCCAGAAGGGCTCTCCAGGCAGGGTCAGACTTGCATCTGAGGGAGAGAAACTTCCCTACCTTCCTCTTAAACTAACGTCTCAGGGAGTTACCACAATGCAACTGCTATGCTGTTGACTAGCAGCCCCATTCTGTTCAGTCACCTGCTGTAGTGACATCTGGGTCCCTCTGACCCATGTGGCAACCAGCCCGATACCTCTTTACTGCTTCTGAGCTCCCAGGTAGCCTCCATGGCAGCTTTGAAAGCCTAAAACTCCACCTCCAGTTCTTGAGGCTAGAAAGGTGTGTTGGGGGGCAGGGGCCAGGGGCCAGGGAAGCCCCGGCCCATAGAGTATTTATCTCGTTGCAGCTTGGCGTGTACAGCCGGGAGGAGCTGGCAGGGGTCAGGATGGGGACACTAGACAGCTCCCTGGTTCCCCCTGAGGCGGGCCTTCTCCAAATGGCCTCATTATGTGTGTGGAGTGAATTCCAGAAATGTCAGGCACACCCATACATCCAGGGGAAGGACGGAGCTGTGAAAGTATGCTCAGAGACGAGAGGGGGCGGTGTGGGATGGTGGGAGGTCTCTGCGCAGGGAGTTAAGGGACCTGAGACCCCGCCCTGCCGCTAGTTATGGTGTAACATTAGGCCGAGTCCCTTCACTCTTCTGAGCCTCAGTAAACAGGGGAGTTGGACATGCTGATGGTCTTGCATTTCCAGCTCTGGGATCTCCATCCCGGCTCATGGTCATCCAGCTATTAGGACCATCTGTGCCTGGGGGTGGGGGTGGGGGTGGGGGTGGTCCCTGAGAGCTGCCTTGGGGCAAGGTGGGAGAGCTAAGGACAAACCCTTACACTCAACCAGCTGTGAGGTCATGGATGAGTCTCTGCCTTCCCCAGGCCTCTCTTTTCTCATCTGCAAAATGGGCGGTGAGAGTAACAACCACTGTGCTGCCTACCTGCAGGGCTGTTAAGAGCTGCAAGAGGAATAGTCCTTTTGAAAGCCCTTTGCAGCATGGCATTTTTCCTAGAGCAGTCACCATCAGGGCTGGTCCTACCAGCCAACTGCTGGTCAGAGGGTGCTCAGAACACGCCCCTCAGGGCTCTCTTGAGGAGCTGGCGTTTCCAGAAAAGGAGGAAGGAATGGTCCACAGACAGGGGAGTTCTCAGCTCCTTCCTGGGGGTCCTGAGGCACAGTGGGGAGTGTCCAAGGGAGGGAGCAGAAGTCACAGGGCATGCCCAGGGTCCCAGCTCAGGGCATGGGGCTTGGGGGCCCTCTTGCCCTCATACAGAGACCACAGGCCTGACCTGGGCTCAGCCTGACACGGAGTAGGGTTTCTAAGCAGGGATACAATGGTGGGAGACATGGGTGGAGGTGAGGAGGCCTGAGCGGAAAGGGCCGGGAGCCAGAAGGGCTCTTCTGAGGCCTGTGGTCACCAGGACACCCTAATCACCTGGATAAGGCCTCAAACTGGGAGACCATTCACTTGAGCTGGGATGGAAAAACAGGAGGACAGAGTGCGTGTGGGGTGGGGGGTGCAGGGGATGAGATCGATAGGACCCAGCGCCCAGGTCTGTCCCCAGGCCTGTTGGGGCCTTCGTGAAACCTGCCCCTGGGCACAGAGTTCCACTTATCTGCCTGAGCCAGCTGGGCCAGCAAGGAAAACCAATCTCCTCCAGGGCCCACGAGGAATGCAAACAGCGGCTGTGGTGGCGGTGCGGTGGCCCAGCATCTGCCTGCCCAGCTCCTCACCGCCTATCCTTAGCACCGGGCTTTCTCAGGGTCTCTCTCCCCTGCTCTAAAACCTCCCCTGGCTCCCCACTTGTCTGGCACCAAGGTTCCCTAGGACTGGCCTCTACCCACCTGTCAGGTGTACATTTCATACCCCCTCCCCGTGAGTCCCCCAGCATCCCTCTGTGCCTGGGCACTGACACACCTCACCTCCCCCTTCCTGCCCTCCCCACACTGAACTGCTGAAATTCTACTTTTGCCTTCCACACCCAGATCAAAACGCTCTTCCTTCAGGAAGCCCACCCAGATTCCTAAACCACTGTCTTCCCAGGGAAGGTGTTATCACTCCCTCCTTCCTGCCACCCCTGCCAGGGACAGACGTGTCATATATGCTCACTGCCTCTCCCGTGGGCTTTGAGGGTCTTAGTTTCCTCTGCTAGACTACGAGATGCCCCCCACCAGGGAGAACCTGAGCTGCAGTTGCCCCGGGGCCCCCTCCCCCGGTGCCCAGCATTCAGCAGGGGCCAGTAAACAAGAACACAGCTCTGTGGCCCGTCAAACACCCTGTCGAGGCACATGGACAAAAGTGGGTTTTGAGCGTGTCAATTGCACATGTGAATTGTGACGGTGTCTGAACAGATTGAATGAGCAGAATGAATAAAGACCTCATCCCCGGGTGTGGCCCGAGGCTCAGAGCGCAGCCCGTGCCCCCTGCTGGGCTCAGGGCCCTGCTCAGGCCATGCAGGCCAACAACCCGAGCTGTGGACAGAGCTTGGGAGGCTGCCGTCCCAGAGGCTGAGGTGAGCCTTGGCTCCAGTCTCAGTTCCCCTTGTCCCCATGGTCTCAGTTTCTCCATCCCAGCTCCATTTACAAATTCCCCCGCCTGTGTGCCCTTTCTGCTCCCACGTTGGCCAGCTTACACTCCACTCAGGTGTCTGTCCAAGTCTTAGTTTAAACCCCCCTCAGCAAGACTTGTTTCTCCGCTCGGGAATAGGTCAGTGAGCTTGCTGACGGGTGTCTCTGGGCGGGTCCCTGTTCGTGATCTGGAACCAAACCCTGCCCATTTCACAGACGAGGACTCAGGTCCTGCAGCCTGTTCTCTGGATTCCTGTCCTGCTGGGCCCTGAGCTTTTTCCTTCTACAGCGGACTTCTTATCTGGGGCCAGAATTGTTCTACCTCGTGTCTTCAAAGAATGGCTTTGAGGCAAGATTACATTTGACCTTCAACTTGAGAGCTGCTGCCTTGAGTTTATTGGTACTATTGCTAAACATCTGGGAGGGCTCTTAGTTGGGAACGTGTGCAGATCACTGGCAAGCTATCCACTTGTCCTCAAGCTGGGGTTGTGTGAAGCTGGCAGGAGTGGCCAGGTGAGCGTTTTGTGGCGGGGGAGGGCAGGGGCATCGGGCAAGTCACCGCTTCCTGGGCCTCCACTCTCTCACCTGTGAAACAGGAGGATGTAGGGCAACTGATCCCTCATGTTGCTTCCAGCTCTAAGCTTTATCATTCTATTTCATCCGTTTTGCTCCTGGGCATCCGGTCTCCATCACACACATACCAGAAAGCGACTCGACAGAATCCTCTTTCTTGCCCAAATCAATTCTTGTGTCAGTATCTCAGATAGAGATGAATTTTTACTGATTTTCACAATTCAATATTTAGCTTGAACAGATGTACATTTCATACCCCCTTTCAGATAAAGCTCCTGCCTGTTAGGAAACCCAGAATCAAGCTTGAAGGTCAATACTTGTACCTGTATTGACCTTGACTTGGCACATTTGCCTTCTCCTTCACCTTGACCCTGATTTGTATTTCATTTTACTATTTAATTCCATGAGTTTTATATAAGCTCCTTGAGGGCAGGCACTGTCTTGCACACCACTGTGTTCTCTGTGCCAGGAAGATACATAGAAGATGCTCAATAAATAATATTTGTTGTCTTTGGACTGAATACTTGCCTTCAACCACTTCAAACCCTATCTGGAAAAAGCAAGGTACACATAAATTTTTTAAAAATCTTGCTGTATTGGGGAGTTGGCCCTGACTGGGTAGTTTGGGTTGTGAGAATTCTGTCAGTTTCTCTCTGTCTCTTTCTTGTCAGCTTTCCCTCCAAGTCTGCAAAAGCCTTGTCTTCAGGGAAGTCACCATCCTTTCTCTTCCCCACGCTCTGCTTCGTCCTACACTTGAAGTTGGTACATAATTTCCCTCTTGGGAAGCTCTCTTGTTTCTGGCCAATGATCGTGCTTTCCTCTTCCCCAGCTCCCTTCACAACTGGCTCCTCCCACTGGCCCTTGCCCCAGAAGCCAGCCAGCATTATTGCTGCCATTCTGCAGGTGACAGAAAGCCCTGGTAGCATCGACCCTAGGGGGACTCTCCATGTGGGATGCTCCCCCCACCTCCCCTCCCGCCTCAGCAGCCTCCATGAGAACTGCTGTCACTGTAGGGCACAGAGGGCAAGGTGGAGGGAGGCCGGGCCCAAGGTCACACAGGACGAGCACCAGGGTCCTCACTGCCAGCCGGGCCCTCCCCATCAGCAAACTGCAGAAGGGTTCCCGGATGGAACCTCAAGAGAGGGACAGAGAGTGGCCAGCGAGGGTGCCCCAGTGCCCTCTCAGCTCTGAGTAGCTTCTTACCTCCTCTTGGGTTCTGCCCTTGAACTTCAGGAAGGAGAAGGCCTGACCACAGGCCCAGTGGTTCTCTCTTAACTGAAACTTCTGCAGGAGGGATTCTGAGTCTTCCTCAGCTATTGGTAAGGATGGAGTCAGTGACCCTGGCACTGTCCTTGAGGCTAAAATAGCCCCCACAAGATTGGCATCTTCATCCCCATCTTATCTGTGAGAAAAATTGAGGCTCACAGAGCCCAAGTAAGGAGCTAGGAGGCAGGATTTAATGGCCCGTGCATGCTGCATGCTGAGGAAGGGTAGCCCACTCACCAACTCATCCTCTCAGAGGCCTCAGAAGGCAGGTACTCTTGTTACCCCTTCTCCAGAGGAGGAAACTGAGGCCTCAAGGGAGACACTTTGTTGTCCACGTCTTTTCTGCTGGAAGACCCCAGGGCTCCAACCACGACACAAGCTACTGAAGCCAGGCTTGCCACATCGCAACATTTAGGAAGTTCCTCCTTAGGTCTGCCTGCAGTCTTCCCTGACTTAGCCAGAGCCCGAGTTCTCTGATTTGGTCTCCTGTGGACGTGAGCATCACTGTAGATGTTCAGCTCGCACTCAAGGCCCAAGGTGCATTTCTCACTGAGTCTTCCCTTTTCCAGAATGATCCCTCCCTCAGAACCCAGCCTCCTGCACACCTTTAACCAGAAGAGGAAGAGGGTTGTTCTCCCCTTTTTACCTCCTGCCAGCTTCTCCTCATCTCTTTGCAAGTGCTAAAGCCCACAGAACTGCTTTTAGACCGGGGCAAAGGAGGCCCTGCCCCACATGGCAAGGAGTCTGGGGTCGGAGGAGTTGTGCCTGCCCAGAGCCCACCTTCCAGCCCCACCATGCTCCGCATACTCAGCAACCTTAAGTGTCTTGCCCAAATGGCTGTGAGCCAACTTCTGGGCTGTGCAAACCTCTGCCTGGGGTTCATCCTGCCAAGACAAGCCATACGCGGGGGTGGGTGTCCCTAGGACTGAGAGGTGGTCCAGGGGAGGCTGTTTTCAGCATCTGTGAACGTTCAGGGAGTGTCCAGGGTGGGATGGATTGGGGAGCAGACTAAAGGCTGGGGTGGCTCTGCTGATCACTTTCCTAGCACAGAACTCCATGGAGAACCGCCCCTTCCAGGGGGTAAATAGGGAACCCTATTTTGCCGGGTATACTGCACACTTTTTTGCCTAAATTTGTAGGGAAAAATAAGGATGCACATTATACACGGGTAGTACTAATTCCATATCTACATAAATGTTTTTAACTATTTTAGTTCATTTTTAAAAAACATTTTATTTATTTAGTTTTTGACAGGGGGGAAGGGAGGGAGAAAGACAGGGAGAGAAACATCAATGTGTGGTTGCCTCTCGTGCACCCCTTACTGGGGATCCAGACCGCAACCCAGGCATTTGCCCTGACTGGGAATTGAACTGGCAACCCTTTGGTTTGCAGGCCAGCTCTCAATCCACTGCACCACACCAGCCAGGGCATAATTATTTTATTTATCCTTATGTATTGAAAGTGTGACTCTAGAAAGCAATAATGATATCTGTATGCAAAATAATACCCTGGAATACAATAATCGGTTTTGTTTCTAAATATAAATAAAGAAAAAATTGAATTAAAGCATAAAGTGAACGATTTTTTTTTCCTGAAATTTTGGGCCAAAAACATGGGTGCGCAGTACACAGGGCAAAGTATGGCATTTGATGAAGGTGAGATGATAGGATTTATTTTCTACTTGTTGAAGTCTACGGATAGGAAAGTACATAAATTATAAGTGTATAGTTCTCTGAGTTGGATACAATGCACTATATTTGACAGTTTATTGACCTGACACGAGACTTTTGCATATTGGGCAGGTGGTGGGCGAGCCTTCACTTAGTGTTCTCACCCTGGGCCCTGTGTGTTCCAGCCAGGCGTGGGGACTTGGGTGGGAAACGGAGCCCTCCAGGGTCCAATTGGCACAGGATCTGGAGGAGGGCTGGACTGCCTTTACCTTAGCAACACACGTAAGCTCCTTCGGAGTCTGTTGTCACCTCTTAACTTCAAGTCTCTTTGTTAAACGGCGATCTTGCCTTACTCATTCTTGGCCTCAGAGGCTCTTCCTTCGTGTTTGGTGGGTGTAGTCGTTTTCAGCCAGGAGCTCTGACTGGGTCGTTCTGCACTCCTTAGCATGGCCCGTGGGGCCCTGCACGATCTAGTCCCCTCCAATCCCTCCACCCTAACTCATCTCCCACCCCCACCTCCTCACTCTACCACCTGCCTTCCCTTGTCTGGGCAAAAGCCTAGGCGTTAGCGGGCATCCGTCCCTGGCTCTAGCTGGTTCTGCCTGTAATATCTGGGTGACCTGAACATCTCTGAGCCTCAGTGTTCTCTCGGGAAAGTGAAGGCTACTGTAAGACACAGCCTCGGGTCGGGGCCCCGTACAGTTTGCTGCTGTTAATCTCGTGTAATTATCTGTGTTGTTGTTATAGTACCTCCCACCTCCAGACCTTTGCGTTTGCCCCTGCCTTCTCTTGGAATGACCTCTGTGAACTACCATTCATTCTCAAAGGGCAGTTCAGACCCTGTGTCCTCCAGCAAGCCTGAATATTGCAGCTTTCTCTTAGCACTGGGCCCCAGCTCAGCCCCATTCGGGGCGTATCTGTTTTATAGACTAGACTGTGAGCCCCCTGTGGGCAGGACCAGGTCTCGTCATCTTTGCATCCACATCACCAAGCACAGCAGGGGCCACACGGTAGGTCCTCTCAGGTGAGTCACGTGCCAGTCAGAGGCCCAGACGTCCAACCCCAGCTGGATTCCCTTTGCCTCAGTGAGGCCCTCCCGGGAAGACCTACTGGCTCTTGTCATAGTCACCTCTTCATGTGCACCTTTCTTGTCTTCCCAACTAGCGTGTCCACCCCTCGAGGGCAGGATTCCGCGTTACATGTCTTTGTATCCCCAGTGAGCCTGAATTCTGCAGGCGCACGGTGGTGATTCTGTTGGTTGTTGGCCAATAAACCTGGCTTCTTCCCAAGCAAGTTCCTGTCCAGGCTCAGCTGGTTCCCACTCCCTGGGACAGTGTTTTCCTTTTGTTATCTCTGATGCCCCAGAGGGTCCAGATTTGAGCTTCTAGAGTCCGTGCTGGAGGAGGCAGCCTGGTGTTTCAGAAAGAGGGTAGGCTCTGGGCCTAAACTGGCCCTGGTGTGAAGCTCAGCTGTGCTACTTTATAGCTGTGGAACTTTGGGTAGTTTCTCTAAAATATCAATATGTGTATCTGTACAATAGGGGTAAAAACCCTAATCTCAGGGCAGTTGAAATGTGAGGTTGAAATGAAATAGCGCACAGGACCTGAGACAAAGGTAAGTACTGAATGAATCGAGGATTTCTGAGGGGCATTCCAATGTGGCCAGGGCTCTAAAAAAGTGTTCTATCCCAGGCCAGGCTTCTGTGGAGCATAAAGATCTGAATTCCTTCCAAAACAGAAAAAGCCGCCCTCAGGAAAACCGTACATCTTATCTTGGTTTGTCCCATCCAACTAGCCTGTGTGAAGAGAGAAGTGAGGGGCGGGCGTGTGGCAGAATTCTGTGACTCAGTGGACCCCAGAGAATGTGGACTCTGGCCCGACCTTGTGTCCTGATGTCCTGTTCAGCCTGCAGGACCTGAGGGTCTCAGGAAGGGAGGGGCACAATATTCCCCCCCTCCCCCGCCCCTCCCCAAGCTGCAGGTTTGCTCCCTGTGCTTTCGGTTATCCGTGGTCCATCATGGTATGAGCATAGTAAATGAAGAATTTCAGAAATAAACAATTCACAAGGTTTTTGCTGTTTTGATATTGTATGAGAGACTCATTTATGTAACTTACTGCAGTATGTTGTTACAGTTCTATTTTATTATTAGTTACTGTTATTACTCTCTTCCTGCACCTAGTTTATAAATTAAACTTTATCGCAGGTGTGTGTATAGGAAGAAAGCATAGTGTATACAGGGTTCGGTCTTCTCTGCACTTTCAGGCACCCACTGGGAGTCTTGGAAAGTGTCCCCTGTGAATAAGGGGGAGCTGCTATAGATCAAACATGGTGTCTGTTAGAACATTTACTGTGGTTCCAAGCTCTGGTCTGTGTGGGCTTCACATGGCCTGTTAATGGCTTAGACACTGACCGTGACAGCCCTGCTTAGCGCAGTGAGTTCACCCAGCACCAGGAGGCCGGGCTGGGATGCGGGCCGAGGCAGGATGGGCGTCACCACGCACTTCCAACCTTCCCGTGAGGGGGCCTGCTGAGCCGTAGGAAGAAACCGAGGTGCAGAGAGACCACGTAGTACATTTTGTTCTTAAAGATATTTTTGATTGCAAATCGCTAACCAGCATTTTTTATTGTGTGATACTGGACACACACGAGAGAGAACATACCATATAATGTCAGCACATAATGACGGGTGCAAACCCAGGCCACATCACACCCCTGAGGAACCAGTGTGACCAAGGTCACCTCAGCCACCTGTGGCTCCCACCCCATCCCGCATCTCCCTCCATACAGGACCACATTCTGAGTTTGGCATGTTTTCGCCATTACTTTGAGATAACAGTTTTTCCCAGCTAAGAATACCTACCCAGTATAGGTTCCATTTTTCTTATTTTTAAGCATTATGAAATTGGTGTATTCTAGACGTAGTCCTTTGTAGTTTGCTTTTCTCCCTTCGCATTTTGTTTCTAAATTTCAGGCTATGTTACTGGGTATCACTGGAGTTCCTTCATTTTTCACAGCTGTGTAATAGCCCACCACCTGAGCATACCACTGCGGGTCTGTTCCATCTCCTGCCCGTGAACGGGCGTCCTGAGCTGCCCCTGAGGGGAGTACTCATGGGGGACCTACCAGGAACGGAACTTTGGTTTGCAGGGTGTGTGAACCTTCCTCTCTGCAGGTGATGCCCAACTGTGTTCCAGAGAGGCTCTGCCCACTTGCACTCTCACCTCTGCTCTGGGGTCAAGTAACTTGGTTTTGGTCCATCTGGCAGCCACCACGCGTGGCAGCTATCTGCCGAGGTGGAGCCGCTTTAGGGTCTTAGGGCTGAGAGCAGCAGAGGCGGGGCGGGACCCAATGTGCATGTGGGCCCGTGGCTGGTGTGTCTGCTGGGAATGTTCCCCGACTTCAGCTTTCAGTCCCTCCATCTCCTCTTGTTGTCTGTCTACAGGCCCGAGGGCATCACTGGCCCTTTGGTGGCAGGCAAAAGTAGCTAACGGAGCTCCAGACTTGTCTCCCCGCCTCACCTCTCAGCCCTCACCACCCCTTCCCTTTCCGCCCCTCAGATGCACCCTCATGACCGTGAGCGCCCTGCCCACTGCCCAGAAGTGATCCCACTCCTTCTGGAAGGGCCCGTCCCACCAGAGCCAGGGCGCATGTCCCTGCCCTGCGTCCCAGGGGGCCACCCGGCCTGGGTTCCAGAATAACACCTCTCAGGTACCACTTCAGGGGAGACTGGCAGGGGAATCCTTACTTTAAACCTTCATCCAAACACTGGGCTCCTTCCCTCTGGAAGAAAAGCGCAGAGCTCCTCAGCACACAGCAGAAAGCAGATGTGGCAGCCTTCTCCTGCTGAGTCTCTGCGCTTGTCCTCCCGTCCTGCCCTGGGGAAAACTCCACTTCCTTGGGCCTCCACTATATAAAATAGTTTTCCCTATGGAAAAACCCTTTCCCATCACCCCTCCACCTGCCCGTGGCCCTCCCAGGATTTTTCCAAATCCAGCTCAGAGCGGCCGCCTTCCCAGGAGTCTGCCCGACTTCCCCGTCTCAGCTCTTCCGTATACCTTTCGGGCCAGAGCAGGCCATCGCATCCTGGGCTTCTTACGCCACCCCCACATGATCCTGCTGAGAAGGGCTTCCAGGGTCAAATAAGTTTGGGAAGTGCCACCTGCTACTGCCAGCCTCTTGGTGTTAATGGTGCTCATTAGCATATTTGCATCTCGTTAGCATATTAGCAACAGAGAAGCCCTGCAGAGCTGACCCTTGTTTTCATTGGTTTAAGCTGTTTTCCAAAAGTAATTAACCTCAGAGCCCATTTCCCCCACAGTCGGCAACTATCACCCATTTGGAAAACGTGAACTAGAAGATTCTCCTACCCCTCTCCTATGTCAGTTTGTCCTGTGGTCTCGTTCTGCTCAGCAATCTGGCTGCCATTCCTCTGACTTTGAAATCATCCTGTGTCTAGTGGCTCAGCCCACAGCACCCATTCCAGAGGAGCTTGAGCTGAATGAACAATCGGAGGGAGAGAGGAAGGAAGGAAGGAAGGAAGGAAGGAAGGAAGGAAGGAAGGAAGGAAGGAAGGAAGGAAGGAAGGAGGGAAGGAAGGGAGGGAGGGAGGGAGGAAGGAAGGAGTAGACCAATCAGCCAATGAGCAGCCGCCCAGCTGAACCCTCTCTGCTGTCAGGCAGTCAGGAACCAGGCGCAGCTGGTCTTTGTACCCTTGTACCCTGGGGACTCGGGTCTATCTGGCCAGGGTCAGACCCTGTCCACAGCATTTCCACAAAGCCTACCCCCATCACCTCTGGTAGAATGAATCACTTCCACAGTAGGCCTCCTGTAATTTTCTTTTTGGGCGATCTGTCTCCCTGTGAGACTGGGAGCCCCTGCAGGGCAGGGACCATGTCACACTCCCCTCCCTGTGCTCGGTCCCCAGCTGCTGATGATGGATCGCTCCTCCGACTCCCTGCAGAGGGAGGGCCGAGCCCTGTGGAGAAGCCCACAGGCTCCGGAGCCAGACAGGATGTGTCTCTCACTATCAGCATAACTTCAGGCCAGTTACTGAATCTCCGCACTTCAGTTTCCCTGGGAAAAGGGGGTGATGATAACAGCATCTCCCTTACCGGGTTGTCGGAGGATTAAATGAGTTCATAGGTGGAAAGCACCCGAAACAGTGCCCAGCCCTATGTTAGCACTTCCAGCGACAGCAACCACTGCGATGAGAGCTTCCCCTGCATGACTTCAAGGAATCCTCCCCCAGCCTCTTTGAAGCAGGCAATGCTTCCATTTCTCCCATTAGGAAGCTGAGGCCTCCCAGAAGGATGTGGTAGCAAGGGGGCCAGGACCCAGGTCACCAGAGCAGCCAGTCCTGGCCTGGAAGCCTTGAGGGCGCTGCTTACCTCTCGGGGGCTGGGCAGCCCTTCCACTTCTTTTTACCTGTCGTTACCCTGCAGAGTGCCGATTGTTGGCACTCCAGGGCACTGCATGACTGTGTTGTACATGCACGGGTGTGCACGAGAGAGAGTGTATCAGCAGCAGGTGAGAACAAGTTATTTGAGAGGCCGAGGGTTGCCGGAACCTTCTTGGTAGGCCCAATGAGCTAGATGAGGCGGGACGCCCTTTAGGGTACCTGGTGAGTCCGCCGTGCTGCAGGATGGGCCGAGAGACCCTGGTGTTCAGCTTGGGATCACCGCCCGCAGCACCTTGCCCAGGCCCTCCTGCGTGTGCCTGGGCAGGGTTTGCAGGCAGGACACCTGCGGTCACTTCTACCCAGGCAGGTTATCCAGGCGAAAGAAAGAAAACTTTCAGAGGGCTAGCAGCCATGGACTAGGGATGGTTATAAGGGCCTCAGGACTGGGGGGTCCCTCCCTGACTTCTGAGGTTAGCATGCTGGAATCCCTTCTCAATGGGCCAGCTGGCCTTTTCGGACCCCATAGGCTAACCCCATAGGCTAACCCCATTTTTCCCCACTTAGGAGGAGAACCCCAGAAGTCACAGGGTTGGTCCAATTCTCTCTTCCTTCCATACTGGCCACAGCTTTGTTCTAGCACCATCCCTGGTCTGGCCACACGACAGAGATGTGGGGGTCTTGGGGGAGGGGCTGAATATGGTGAGGTGAAGGTAGGAGGAAGATTGGGGGACTTCATTCTGGGCAGAGGAGCAGCTACTCCCTCAGCACCTGGGCACAGGCACGAGTCAAAGCGGTGGCTCTGAGGGACAGAGTAGGCAGGCAGGTGTCACAGGCGATGCACCCAGGCGGGGAGGCAGCAGGTGGATCTGGCAGAGGGGGTGAGAGGAGGGGAGTGGATGAGGAGAGAGTCCCCAGGAATGTGTAGTCTGCTCTGTTGAAAGCTCGACTAGTGTGAGAATCTGGTAAGGTGCTGAATTTTAGATTTTTATCTCCTCCACAGCGGTACAGTGTGTTCTGTGAACAAAGGAGGATCTGAATTCCATAAAGACTTGGCAGAACCCCTTCTCACAGCTGGCCGAGGCCTTGGGCTCCTCAGCCCCACAGGGTTCTAACTAAACTCCCGAACTGCGGCTACGGACAGAGCCAGTGGGTGCGAGCCCTGGGTCCCACGGCCTCCCGTGGGCCTTTATTTGGGGCCAGATGACCCCAGTGTTCCTTCCAGCTCTGATGGGCTCCTGCCCAGGGGGCCAGCCCTGCGTAGGACCTGGGCACCTTTCAGGCCAAGAGTGGCCCCCGCTTCACTGTGTGTGGGATTTAAACTTGTCAGCTGGGACCCTGGGCCCTGGCCGCCCCCCCCCCCCCCCACTTTGCTCCTTGAATTCCGGCTGTGCCATGTGGATGTCCCGAGTACCCCGCCTCTCCCTCTTCTCCCAGGGCACGAAGTCTACCACCGATGTCTTACAAATGATCTGTCCCCACCCCACTCTATGTCCTCCTTCTCTTGGTCTCCCTATTGCCACCAGGACAGCCTGTGAGCTGGCTGGTCTCCTCGCTCTCATCCTCTGTCCTGTGCCCATGGCCTGCTCATTAGATTGTGTGCTCCACTAGGTGTCCACTCAGTGCAGAGCACACAGTGGGTGCTTGATAAGTGCAATCTGCTGCTTAGCACCAGAGGGTGGGATCTAGGCAGAGAACATCATAACAACAGTAGGGATTTGGGGGCAGGGGTCAAACTGCACCCCCACTTACTTGGCTACAGCCTCAGTTTCTTCATGGGGGAAGAGCCAATAGTACCTCTTGGGCCTATGGAGAGGGTTAGCCAAGATGCTACGTGGGGAAATGTTTTGCATGCTGGAAGGTGCTAGACCACGTGTCATTGACCCTGACCTCTCTCGGGAACCCGTGCCCACATCTGTCCACATCTGTTGGGTTTGGCTTCTTGGAAGAGGTCCTGAAACCAAACCCCTCCAGCCTCAGACAGAGGCGTCGTCCCGCCACCCTGTGGGGATGCCTTGAGTGTGGGCTTGGCCCTACCTGAGACACAGTGGAGTAAACCTCAGGTGGGGATGATCCCTGACAACATTCAGAAGGAAAAAGATCGGTGGGCAGGGGCCTCGTGTTGGGGTTTACGGGACTGTAAATCCAGAAAGCAGCCTGGGAGCAGGACAGGCCTGAGCACTTCCGCCCCTCCCGCCTCAGCCCGTCATCAGCGTGCTCCTTACTGACCTCCCCCTGTTGCCCTATTAGCCACGGCAGCACCACCCCTGCCTAGCTGTGTGACCCCAGACAAGTTACTCAGCCTCTCTGAACCCATGGCATCACCTGTCAAATGGGGATAATGGTAACCTCTCAGGGCTCAGTAAATGGTAGCTATTATTATTAATAATAATAAGCTTTCTGAGCACCCCAGTAAATTGGTTCCCTCACCACCTTACTTTCAGCAGAGTTCAGAAATTATTTCCTCATAACCTTACTAACCACTCTCTATGCAAATAAATACGCCTCACATTGTATTATTCACCATTGGGTGTGCACCCATAAAAGCACTCCCCTTTATTTCATTTACAGCTCTGAGTGTCCCCATTACCTCATCTGCCCGGTGTCTGGTGGGCACCTCCTCCTGTCTGTGGCGACTCTGGCCTTCTCTTAGGCCAGGCTGATTCCTGAGGCAACCTTACCCGGTGCTCATCCGCTTGGGTACTTTGCCTCTCGTGTTGAATGCACATCCTTTTTATAGAGAAATTGACCATTAAAATTCTCTGTGCTTTAAATGTTTGCTATTTGTGTGTGCGTGCGTGTGATGAGTTTACATTTTCTGTTCAAAGTGTGTTTCCCCTGGAAGAAATTCCTTTCTACTTCTGTAACAGACGGGACTAGCACACAGGGCTGAAAATAGACATTCCCTGTGGCACTTGCGGGGGCCCCAGCCTGGTGGGGGTGGGGAGACAGGGTGTTGTGCACAGGGGGGTGGGGGGAGCAGCAGGAAGGGAAGGCACACTGAGGAGGCGAGTGCACAGGAGGGTTCCACCAGGGACTTGTGGAGCGAAGGTACTTCCAATGAGAGAGGAGGAGGCGCTCGGAGTCCTAGACCGAAAATCAAAGCAGCTGTGGGCAAGAACCGAGAATGATGAGCAGCTCCAGTTGGAGACAGGCTGGAACCCCAAGAGTGTTTGTTGACGGCCTCCGTCTCTGCATAGAGAATTTCCACTTCCAGACATACTGGCCAGGCTCAGCAAAGTGAGCTGGAAATCAGGCAGAAGGGCAATAAGGGCAGTAGAACCAGGGGGTACCAGGGGTGAAGGCTGGGGCAGGGGATCGACAGGAAGTGATTTCTTTTGAAACAGACTTTTTATCTTGTCTTCAATGGATGTTAGCGTGTGTTTTGTAGCGCACAGAAAACTCCAGTGTGGTGGCTGGCGGGCGGGTGATTTGGCCCTCCCCGTGCGCGATGGAGGGGCACGCCCGAGCACTTGAGTGGGTCGTAGACGCTTCGCCTCTGTTGCTGAAAGATGGAGACTGGCTGGGAGGCCAGAGACACGACTGAGGAAGGAGTGGGCTACTCCATGAGGGGAGGCGGACAACACCTTGGTTGGAAAGGGCGCACTGTTGCATAGAGCAGGAGATGGCGCCCCCCGCCCACCCCTTCCCCGCAGAGGGCTGAGGAAGCTCTGCTCTCCCCGTGCCACCACACGCGACCATGGGCAGGTTGTGGGCTTTGTCTGGGACCTAGGACAGGGCTTCTCCGCCTTGCCTTCTCTTAAAATGGCGAAAGGAGGATACCACAGAGAGGAGGGAGCACCCAGACTAATTAAATCTGCTTCTCTGGGGTTAGGACCCAGGCATCCGTAGTGTTAAGTCCCCCCCCACAAGCGGGGGGTCATTTGTCGTGCAGCCAGGGCTGAGCACCAGTGACCTGCCCCTTTGAGCGCTGGAACATTTAATGAGGTCCTGCGTGGACCCGGAATACAGCTCCTAATAGGTACTGAGTAAATGCTTGCAAAACCCAGGCGCCTGTGGTAATGAGCCCTGGAGAAGAAAGGACGCGGGAGTGGCTGCAGCGACCCTGCAGAGGAGGAACTGGCAGCAGGCAGGACTCGGGCCTGATGCATTTGGAGGGGCGCAAAGGAAGATGTTGAGGCTCGCTCTGGCTGCCTCGCCTGCGGATGGGGAGGGGGCCCCCGGAGAGGCAGCCGCCGCTTTGAACTTGCGGGGAGCCTCCCTGAGCCGAGCGGGGGAAGTCCAGGTGCCGGGCAGGGCTGCGCTCACCTGCGCCTGCTCCGCGCCGTGGGGGGACGCGGCGCGAGGAAGCGCCCCCGGGAACGCGGGGAAATACCCGCCTGCGCAGGCCCAGAGCCTCGGCCACGGCCCGGCTGCGTCCGTGTCCGCCAGAAGTCCCCACGACTTGGTCAGAGTTTGGGTTGTCACTGCTCCTACAAAGTTTTATAAAAATCATCCATCAGAAAAACAAAAAATAGCACGTCTATATATACAGTATACCTTTCCCCTGGTTCAACTGTTTTAGCATTTTACTGTATTCCTCCACTCGCTCCCCTCCCGTCCCCCCAATATGCGCACACACACAGTGTTATGTTTTTGCTGAGTCATTTCAAAGCCACTGATTTCCAAAATCTAAGGGTGACCCCCGTGGCCATACTTCATCATCACACGTAGCGGAATTACTAGTGATTCCTGAAGATTGTGATTCCCCGGTCATCCTCAAAATGCCTTCCTGGCTAGGATTTCCAAACTGGGTTCCATTTTTGTTCTGTTGTTATGCCTTAAGTTTAGTTTAATCTAAAGCACCCCTCGCCTCCCCACCACACACACACACACACACACACACACACGTTTTTTAAAAAATGACACTGGTGTTTTGGGGGAGTCAGGCCCGTAGCCTTGTGGACTGTCTCACATCCTGAATCTGTCTGGTTGCTCCCCCATAGTGCCGTTGGGGTTGTTCCTCTATCCCTCATGTTTTCCTGACACCTGGAAGTTACTTCTAAAAGCTTGGTGAGATTCAGGTGAAACAGCTTTGGCCAGAGAATTTCCTAAGGATGCTGGGTACTCTGTATCGCATCATCTTGTACTGCGCTACCATCACACTCTGGAGGAGGGTTTTAATGTCCAGTTTCTTGGTCTCCTCTCCAGAGTCTGATTCAGCAAGGCTGACTTTGGAGACCAGATGCCTGTATATTTCAAAACCAGCCCAAGGAATCTCAGTGCCTTAATGCCACAGCCTGCATCCCTGACCCTAGCAGCAGCTGATAAATGCATGACCTTGGTCCTCCAAAAGGCACGGTGCAAGGAGGTGGGTGGGACAGTTGAGACAGGTGAATTCCTGGAGTCCCCGGCCCTCATCAGGGGGTAGTCCGTGCTATTTGGCTGTGAGGCAGGGTGGGTGGGCATCTGCGCCCAGTAGCAGGGGAGGATGGGCTACCTGGGGGCAGCCTGCAGGCTGAGCTGGGTGTTCTTGCAAGACCAGGAGTGCCCCGTGTACATATCTGTGCTCTCAGCACCCAGCACAGGGCCTGGCGCAGTGCAAATGTTTGTTGAGTGAAGTCAGCTCCCAGCAAAGCAGCCCTCTTGAACTTCTTCCTGAGAGTCAAACAAAGGACCCCCAGACTGTGGAAGCAGCAGCTGGGAATCAAGGCCCAGGGAACTAATAGGGCCATCACCTCCCCTTAGCTTGTCCTGGGGGCATCCTGTGGGATCTGGGGGTGGGGGATGGGGGGGTAGGAGAATACCTGGGGTAACAGGTGGAGCTGTCCAGTGTGATAAGAGGAGCAAGAATGCTGAT
This sequence comes from Desmodus rotundus, assembly GCF_022682495.2. Lineage (NCBI taxonomy): Eukaryota > Metazoa > Chordata > Mammalia > Chiroptera > Phyllostomidae > Desmodus > Desmodus rotundus. The sequence goes on along the minus strand of NC_071395.1, from coordinate 91,729,750 downwards.
TCTGCTGGGGAGCTGGGCACTCTGTTCAGCATGCAAACATGAAGAAGTCATTCTTCTTCCGTAAGAAACCCAGGTTTAGTGGAGAGAGAATAAATGCACAATTCCACTGAATATGTTTAAGGTCACTGCTGCGGTGTGTGTAAGCGCTGGGAAATGCAGATTAAACTGCACACAGTGAAAGGGGATTTTAAAATGGGCCCCAGATGGAGGGTTAGGAGTCCGAAGTGAGCAAGAATGCGGGTCAAGCTATGTCTTATCTTTTAGCAGAACTGGCCTTGAAGGGCAAAGTAGTGCAGGAACCCAGCAGACTTGGCTTCTCAGAACAAGCAACCGAACCCTGTAAAGACCTAGTTTCCTCATCTGTAAAATGGGAGACTCACCCCTGCCTTACAGAACTTAGTGGCTGGGGGAGTTGGGGTGGGCAGAAGTGTTGTAAGGCTGAAATGAGCTAAAGATGCAAACATGCTTTAGGAGAAGTTTAGATTAGGTTGGGATTGGGAGAGTGGGAAGCGGAGAAACAAATGGCAGAGCTCCAGGGTAAAAGATGTCCAAGCTGAACTCAACTTCAAGGCCCAGCCCAAATGTCCCCTCATAGATGTCTTCCCTGCTGTTTTCAGTCCCTCTCCCCTCAGCAGTCCCGTTCCTTGTGGTTCACACCCCAAATGGGATTTCTCATGCTCTGCCACTGACAGTGGTCGCCTGTGGGAGTGTCGCTCCTACATGAGGGCGGGGCCTGGGGTGGGCGGAGGCTACATCGCCTACGCACTAGGTGCGCAGTACTGGTGCACAGAATGAAGCCCCAGCCCTCGGACCACAGGCTGGGAGAAGGAAGGCATGGTGTAAGGGACACACAGCATTCTGGCTGGAGGGTCAGAGGTCTGGGCAGGTCACGTCGTCCTTCTGGGCTTCAGTTTGCCCCAAGGAACTAGACTGGATGATGCCCAAGTTTCCACCCAACTTCGGGGTTCTGTGCATGATATGGTGATAGAGGAAGCAATGTGTGGGGCGATTGACAGAATATTTTAAGGGCGTCCAAACTTTTGGCGTCTCTGGGCCACACTGGAAGAAGAGTTGTCTTGGGCCACACGTTAAATACATTGTGACACGTAATCACAAAAAAATCTCATAATGTTTTAAGTAAATTTGCGATTTTGTGTTGGGCCCCAGTCCCAGCCATCCTGGGCTGCATGGATACCCCTGCGAGCCCTTTGAAGGCCCTCTTTTGTCACCCCGCCCCCATCCCCTGCCTCCTCCATCAAGACCAGCAAGACCAGCTTCCCAGGCAGACTTTTATTCAGCAGGAATTTTTAAAGCATCTGCCTTGTACGCAGTGGGCCCTCCAGACATACCTGGTCCCATCATGGTTTCTAGAATGCTCAGTATCTCTCAGTTGGAAAGACTGGACACATTGGAGGGAATTTTGGTAATGTTGCCCAAAACTGATGGCGACTCGAGCCAGTTGTGATCTCAAGCCAGTCCTTGACCGTTTTGGGGCCTCAGCGGCCTCATAGGCAACACAGAGCGCATGTCAGCCCTCGCGCGTCTGGGGCAGAGGCTGCACTGTAGCTTCTAGCTCCGGAGTGGAGAACTACTGAACAATGGTGAGGCCTTTGAAGCTCACCTGTAACTTCTAAACGCCTCTGCAAAGCAAGTGCGCTTGGGAGTTGTCTCCACCAGTAAACATCTGTCCACTGCGGTCTTGGTGCCTCTCAGCAGGCCCGTGGAGGGGGGTCTCAGGAGTGAGGTCCCAGAGCTGGCCCCCTTTGACTTCCTGTCACCCACTGGGGCTCAGGCCCTTCTGTGCCCCCTGGTGACTCTTCCTGGGCCAGTGCCTGTTTGAAGGAAGACAGCCACAGCTCATGGTGTCTTCTGGGGTGCTGAGGGGGAGCACACAGCCTCGAGGAGGATCGTATCTGGAGTTGCGGACAGGCCAGAGCTGCAGAACCCCCTCTCTACCTCCCTTCTCCTCCATCCTTCTCTCAGGCCTCCCCCCACCCCCACCCCTTTCTTCCTCCCAGTTCTCATCCTCCTTTCCTCCACCCCAGGTCTGACCATCCTGTTTTGCACCCCCCCCCAATTTGGCTGAAGGGAACAACCCCTCTCTCCCACCCACCTCCCCTGCTCCGCTCTGATGGACTCCACTTTCCTATGAAATTGAAGGGGGAAAAAAACCCTCATGCTCCCAACACAACAAAAACAGGTTTAAACATTTTACAGGTTTCAACATTTTTCAGGCCGCCTTGTCACATCTTATCAGATCAGCGGGGAGCCGCAGGCCAGGCGCTCTGGGAGCTGCTTTGGAGAACAGAAGCTGTAACATTCCAGCCGAGGCTCTGCCCCGCCCTCCCCTCCCCTCCCCTCCCTTCCTTCTTCTCCCCAAAGAAAAATCCCACAGGGCTCTCAGGATGGAGCGCAGGGCCAGCACTCCCCCCGCCTCCCGTGACTGGGAACTCAGCCTTTGACGGACCCCTTCAACTTTGAGACTCTGCCGGCGTCCTGCTCTCTTGGGGCCCTCTAGGCTCTCAAGTGGTCTTAATTCACCTTCTCCGAGGGTCCCACAGGTTTTCTGAAAAGTAACCCCTAGAAGTCAGGGGAGGAGGGGCAGAGGGGAGCTGTCAAAGCCACTCACAGATGCAGCCACTTGGCCAGTAGGGCCAGTGAGTTGTGTTGGAGAGTTGAGGGAGGGAGAGGAACATGGGACTCCCCCTGCCACCTCCCACAACCCCGCTGCCCCACCCATGGCCAGCTCTCAGGGGCTGCTGCCCAGTGGGAGGGAATGGTTTTTCACTTTGGTTTCTATTTTTTCCGGGTGTGTGGATTTTTTCGCCCATGGCACTGTGGAGCCCTGGCCTGTAATAACCCCCCTTCCCTCACATTCAACATGCCCGCCTCCCTTTTCCTGCCACACTCATGGTGACTTTGGTCACACAGCACAGGTGACAAATCCAGGAAGGGGTGATCTAAGTCCAAAGGCCCAGATTTCAGCCACGCCATCCTACGGGAGAGGCCCAGACCCTGGGTCCAGGGCGAGAGGTGAGCGAGGCTTTGTGGATCCTGGGTGGGGAGAGACTGCCCAGGCGGGGAGGTCCGCCTGGACTCAGGAGGACATGGCCGTGGACTGAAGGTGCAGGATGCAGGGAGGAGGGTGAGGACAGAAGTGGAGCCAAGGAAAGGAAGAGCGAGGTGACTCACTCTGTCCAAGTATGTTGGCTGCACGCCTCTGTGTGACCTGATCAAGGATATCTGGGAGCAGAAGCCAAACCAGTGTTGGCAGAACCAGGCCCGACCAGCCTGCCTCCCGCGGGGATTCAGGAGAGCCCGCCCCACCTCTGCGCCTGAAGTTCTAGCCTGGGGGTGTGATGCCCTGGCCCCTCCTGGCGCCCTCCCTCCCAGAGAGCTCTGCCGTTGCTCCAGCCACCCTGGGACCCCTTCCTGGGCACTGGCGTCCATATGAGGCTCCTGACTGTCTCACGCTTTCCCGTGTGCCCAGGAGGTGTCATTCTACCATGAGCTCAGGACAAAGATCCCCAGATCTGAATTTCTGGCCTGTCTTTCTCTTGGGCTCCAGCTCAGCACCTCCAGCACAGTTTGAACATGGAGGTCGCACTGGCCCCACAACATTCCTTCTCTTTGTTCCCAAGCCTAAGTCACCTGTCAGTTCCCTTTCTTGGTTGACATCATCTCCATCTTCCTGGTCACCTTCGTCATCCTCTCCTCCTTCTTTTTATTTCCCATGTGACTAATAGCTTCTCACCTTACTCACTGCCTCCTCTCTGCCCCCAAGGCCACCGTCCTGACACCTAGCTGGGTGGTGCTCAGCCCCAGCTGCCCAACAGGCTCTCCCCCAGCCAGTGAAGCCTGTCCCCTGGGGGGTTGCCAGTGTGCAGCCAGGCCTGAGCCTCCTTAGCCTAATCTGGCCCACAGGCCTCCCGGCTGCTTTCCCAGCCTTTGGTCTCTAGTGCGCTCCTCCCCCCCACTTTGCAGTTAGATTTCGTCTAACAAAGCAATGTTCCAAGGCCCAGCTTAGGAACCTTTCGTGCCTGCTGGGTTGCTGGAATAAAGCTTGGCTCTCAGGGCCCTTTTCCCTTCACTGTCCTCTGTACGGTCCCTGGATTCCAGATGGGTGGCCTGGCTGCTGGTCCCTCTCCTAGCTCTTGCCTGGAGCTGTTCCCTGCCACTCCAGCTCCTCCCGAAGGGACCCCAGCCACCTCCCAGCCATCCTTCACCTGCTCAGCTAGGGCACCTTCTTAATCACCACTGGCTGAGACCCTCTGGCCTCTCTCTTACCTTGTGTTTCTGGCATGGTGCTTATTTGGCTTTTAAGTCACATGGGCCTCAGGAACCTCTGTCAGTCATTGATGGCCCTCACGGCGCCCAGACCTAGTAGGTGCTGGAAGAGTGCTTATTGGTCGGAGTGTTATGGACGGAGGCCTCCTGGTCTGGGTGCTCTGTGGGCATGACTTAATCCATCTCCCTGCGCCCGGACCTGGCACTCTGCCCAATTCAGCCATCACTCAAATGCGTGTTGAGTGAAGAGGCAAGGAATGAATTTGTTTACCAAGGAAAGATTTCAACCTGTTCTCCCAAGGTCAGGAGGCACCTCCAGTCACTCCACAAAATTATTGCCCTTGAGGGACCCCAGTTTGCATGGCTGGGACTGAGTCAAGACGGGAGGTCCAGCAGGAGGCCTGGACCCCCCTGGGTTCAGAAACTGTTTCAGTTGCTTCTTCATTGACTCCTCTCTGGACCCTGGGTCCCCACTCAACATAGGGACCCATTGCACCTCGTCCTTCCCTTTCCCTTCCCTTCCTTTTCCCTTTCCTTCCCTTTCCCTTCCCTTTCCTTTCCTTCCCTTTTCTTCCCCTCCCTTCCCTTCTTTTCCCTTCCCTTCCCCTCCTTTCCCTTCTTATCCCTTCCCTTCCCTTCCCTTCCCTTCCCATCCCTGCCCTTCCCACACATAAACAAGGGTGCCCCTAGCCCAGCTGCAGACATGTGAGAACCAGATGGCACATCCATGCCTGCTGAGTGAATGAACCAGTGGCTGATGAGAAAGGTCCATAGAGATCTCCCTGCTTCTTTGATGAAAGGCATCTTCTGGGGTATCTAGACCTGCTCAATGGACAACAGGACCACATGAGCTCTTTGGGACTCAGAGGCAGCTCCCTACCCTTGGCCTGTACTGAGAGGGCTACAGGAGGGTTGGATTAGGAAGTCGTAGAGCTGTGCTTAGCACCCATGGGCCCACATGTGCTCCAGGGAGGACCAGTGGACTGGCAAGGAAAGATGGTAGCTTGTGAATCTTGACTTAGGCCCCTCTTCTCTTGCTTCAACAAAAGTGCCCTGCTGAGACACCGGGGTGAGTGGCCCCGGTCAGGACCTGTGGCCTCCCATGTCGGGAGCAGTGACTGCCTCAACACCATGGGTGTTAGCTCTTTGGAAGCTATTCATGGTCTCCCTCACTGGACAGGTGCCCCTGAACCTGTCAGGTTCCCCTTATGACATCCGCCAGCCCTGCGTGGCTGCTTGACCTAAATGGAAAGGCTCTTTACTTCCTGCCCATTTTTTCAAGCCTTTCCTTCCCCTTTTGTAAGTTTCCATCTTGCCCTAGTTCAAGGTGGGGCCCCTCTGACCCCAGGGTGGGAGGGACATCGGTCCGGTACTGCCCAGGGGCCAGCAGGCAGAGCACCAAGCACTGAGCTGTTGTAAGATTTCCAAAGACATCACCATCTCTCTAGAAGAGAGAGAGGAATAACCAAAAAGGAGGTGGTTTCAGATTCCTTCCCCGCTTTCCAATTCTCTCCCTCCGTCCCTCCTTCCCTCCATTCTTCCTTCCTAGCCCCCATGTTGCTCATTTTAAGAGACACTAGTTCTTTGGGTCAGCATTTTCAGGTGCACTGTCTGGGACTAGCAGAGACGGTTAGGACTCACCACTGGGAAAGGCAGGGGCACTCGAAATGTGACTCTAAGAAAGACAGGACTTGGGGAGGTATGGCCTGGGAGCTCATGCAGAGCCTGCGGGGAGGTGTTTCAAAGCTGGTGGTGCATGTGTGTGGAGGGGTGGGTGTGACAAGTCCTCTCTGGGCCTCAGTCTTCCCATCTAGCGAAGGGATCAGACCCGTGGCTCTCAGATCGCATCCTGCAGGGGGCCATAGATGAGGGTGAGGGTAAGGTGGAGGGACGGGGCTCTAAGCCCTTCACCCCCAATTCAATCATATTTAAGCGCACAATTCAGTGGCATTGCATTTGCAATGTTGCGCAGTCATCACCACTATCTATTTCTAGAACTTTTCATCATCCCAACAGAAACTCTACGCTCATTCATCAATAACTCCCCGCCCCTTCCCCAGCCTCTGGTAACCTCTAATCTATTCTCTGTCATTATGAATTTGCCTATTCTAGGTACCTCATGTAAGTGGAATCATACAATATTTGTCTCTTTGGGACTGGCTTGTTTCACTGAGCATCATGTTGTCAAGGTTTAGCCATGCCGAAGCCTGTGTCAGAACTCCACTGCTTCTTACGGCCGAATAGTACTCCGCTGCAGGGACAGACCACGTCCGTTGTTCATTTCCCTGTGGGTGGACACTTGCACTGTTTCCACCTTTTGGCTGTTGTGAATAGTTTCTGTGTGCCTGGCTGTCAGTATCTGAGTTCCTGCTTTCAGTTCTCTTGGGTCTTTTCTTAGGGGAACTCCTGGGCCATAAGGTAATTCCGTGTTTAGCTTTTCAAAGAATAGGCCCCTCTTTCCATGTTTTCTGTGTAGGAGAGAGGGGAGGAAGTGACGTAACTGGAATAAATGGCTAGCAGTTAAGAAGCATCCTGAACTAGATGGCTCCTGAGCCCCTCCAGTCTCTAAAACCCTGCCACAGTGGGAAGGTCCAAGGTAAAAGATAGAGACAAATCCGGGTGCGGGAGAAGCCACCTGGCTGGTTGCGGGACTCCGACCCCAGCGGTTCCTTGAGGGAAACATGGTGGGGACAGCAGAGTGTGCGCCCCCTGTCCCTGCGGCCCACAGCCCACAGTCAGCCAGCAGCAGGCAGGTCACTGCAGGCGGGTGGCAGAATCGGTGGCTCGGCAGTGCCAGCGTCTCTGGACAGGACACACTACGTGGGGCACTTGGTGTGTCGCCACCTGTTACATGTGTATGTCACTTCAGCACCCAGGCTGCTGGGTTAAAGGTTTATCTCACTCTGTACGCACCAGGCTGGCCCACCTTCTGCCCTCAGGGAAGAGGAGGTGTTACTGTGCAGAGGTGAATAACCTTGGGGGTGAGGGGATCTGCAGAGGCTGTTTGCAATATTTAAGTCCAGACTAGTTGGAGAGGGGATTTGGCCCTGAAAGGTCAACATGGAGGTCTCACAAGCAGCCTGGTGCCTGCTGGTGCCTGCTGCCGGTCTGTTCTCTGCCCAGCTGCATGGTGGGCGGTTGGGGTGGAGAAGAGCTGTCTTTAGGGGAAGGTGGCAGGGCCCTTGGGCAGGGCAGGGCCAGAACCTGGGTATAAATAGCCCCTGCTCAGCTGGGAAGGTCTGGCAATGCCCTCCGCCCTCCCCCGCACCAGCTGCCAGTGCCAGGCGGTCCCCTAGCCCCCTTCGGAGCCCGGCCATCGTCTCAGGTCCTAAGTGTAGGAACTTCCTCAGCGGAACAGGAGTCTTGTTCTGTGTGTAGGTGGAACCTCCGGATGCCTCGAGGCCTAGGGGGTAGGCTGGATGAGGGGCTGCAAGATGGTGGTGAGCAGACTGGGCTTCTAGGGAAGGACTTGGTCTGTCATTCTTTAAAAAAATATATTTATTTATTTAGAGAGAGGGGAAGGGGAGGGAGAAAGAGGGGGAGAGAAACATCAATGTGAGCAAGAAACATCGATCAGTTGCCTCTTGTACTTGCCCCGACCAGGGACTGAACCCACAACCCAGGCACGTGTCCCTGACCGAGACTCAAACTGGGGACCTTCCTCTTTGTGGGATGACACCCAACCAACTGAGCCACACCAGCCAGGGATGTCCCTTCCTTCTTTCCCTTGAGAATCAGCATGTACCCATCGTGTGCCTGGCCTATTGGTAAATGCTCATGTTTCTCTGTGTTTTTGTGTGTGCGTGTGTTGGGTGTACGTGCCATAGAGGAGGTGCTGAGGACGATTGGAAGGAGACCCAACCTCTAGCCTCAGGAAACTGAACCAGCACAGCCAGATGGAATTGGAAACAAATCAATTCAGCACTTTGAGACAAGAAGGTTTGAATAAGGCAGAGGCAAAATCCAGAGGGAGGAGAGGTTGCTTTTTTGTGGAGCCCACAAAAGTCTTTGGAATGGAGGCAGCCCAGGAATCGGAGGTTGAAGGGTGGGTAAGGTGCTTCCCGGGGCTCGGGCACTGGAGAGGCACTCCAGGGTGGAGGGGTGCTCAGAGTGTGCAGGGGCGCAGAGGTGGGAAGGAGCCAGGCTGCAAGTCACTCGGCAGTCTGAACAAATCTAATCAAAGCCACTCACACTTTGGGACGAAGGACTGAGCAGAGTGAGGCTCACTGTGTGATCTCCCCCAGGGAATCGAGCACTTCAGTAATGGGGACAAGGAGCTGCGAGTTACATTCACGTGAATCTGGGGTGGTAGAATTTCAGGCGTGAGCAGTGTGTGGGTGGTTGGCTCATGGTCAGGGGTGGCAGGGCACGTTTGCAGGAGGGCAGCTGTCCTGCAGAAATCAATCCCATGGCCAGAGCCACATTAGCCCCAACACCAGCCCGGGGAGCTAAACCTTCATCCGCGAGGCCCTTGCTAATTCCCGGCAGGATGTCCAGATCTGAGCTAAAACCCCTCAAATGGAGCATCATGGAAACGCCTTTGTGCCCTTGCCTTGCCCTTTGGGTCACCTTTGACAGTCAGCCAGACTGCATGCCTGTTTTGTCACCCCAATTAGGACTGAAGTGCCGGGCAGGGGCCAGCTTTGCTCTGTTCCAAGGCATCCTTCCCAGTGACGGGTCGGAATTGGCTCTCAAAATGTGATGTGTTCCATTAAGTCAGGGATGGGAGGCCAGGAGGAATGAGGTTGATGACAGGCCAGGGACAAAGTGCTGGGGGTGGCCCCTAAACGCGTGGTAACTACAACAAACCCCATTTACTGAGCGCTTCCCATGTGCCAAGTGGTTTGTATCATTTATACTTCCCTTTATGTCTATTTTACAAATGAAGAAACTGAGGCACAGAAAGATTAAGCAAATTGCTGGAAGTCAACAGCTAGGAAGCAGCAGAGATGGATTCGAACCAAGGCAGCCTGTCTCCTGGCCACACGATTGGTTGGATCTGGGGAGCCTGAAGGAGGCAGGGTTTGGGGAGAGGCGGGAAATGAAGCCCTCATCTCTGAGGCTGGGCGTTGCCCTCAGAGGACATCGCACTGGGACTCAGACAAACCCAGGGTCAGAATTCTGGCAACTTCCTCCTACACGGTGCCCGACTTCTGTGCCTTAGCGTCCTCCTCTGGAAAGTGGGATGATAGCAGCACCTCACAGAGACTGTGAGAGTTAAATGAGATGCTATGTGTGAAGTGCCTGCCATGTAAGTGCCAGGTAAATGGCTGCTGTCAGGGGTGCCAGTGTCGAATGAGACTGCGGAGGACAAGAGAAAATCCACTTTGGTTGTAGGGAGGGCTCAGCCAGCAAGGGCTTGTGACTCTCGGGGTGGGGGGCGTGGCAGTGTGTGTGACCATGGCATCTCCCTGCTGGGAGATGTTTTGGGAGTAACTCTAGCCTTTGTGGCTAACCAAGCCATGCCAGCCAGTGCCCAGTTTTGGGGCTTCTGCTGGGCCGGGCAGGCTGCCTGGGACCCTGTGGGAGGGAGCTGGTGAAATTAGGAAGCAGGGACCCCCTTGGAGGGTTGGGATGAGGAGCAGTCTCTCCAAGAGGAAATAAGTGCCAGCATGGGGTCACCCATCCCTCGGCGCCCTGCCCGCCCAGCTCCACGCAGAGGTAGCCAGCTAAGGAGGCTCTGTATATCTGGTGGTGTGGCCTTGGGCAAGTCACTTTTCTCTGGGGGGCTCTGCTTTGCACTCTCTTAGGGCTCTTCTCACAGGTTCTGATTCTGATCCAGGGCTTGGCCTCCCACTTAGCTTGAGGGTACCCAGGCCTGCAGGGGTGACAAGAGGTGCAGGGGAAAGGCTGGGAGGAGAAGGAGGAAGAAAAGTAATGGGGGGAGGAGGCAAGGAAGGATCCCTGAGTGCCCCTCGGGCCCCACATTCATCTCTCTGGGCAAAGGGAGGCTGGAGCCTTGAGAACTCGCCTTGGCTGGTGAGCAGACTGGTGAATGGGGAGTGACGTGGGGCAAGCACGCCTGGTGCCAGAGGTGACCCTGGGACAGGCCTGCCCGGGTTAGAGTGTGCAGAGGAGAAGGGAGGGCCAGGCTAACGGAGAGTGTGGGCACCGCAGGGCTGGTCCACCCGATCAGATGTGGGCAGGGACCGAGGCACTTGTGGTGGGGAGACTGGGCAGTGCTCTGACCCAAGGGGAGGGACACTGCAGCTGGGAATTGGGTGCCAGCTCTCCTCATGCTGCTCTGGGATAGTCGGGGCCCCGGCCAGGGTCGGGGGAGGGGGCAGGCAATCGCCGCCATACTCCTTTAGAGAGTCAGTCCCTCGTGTCTCTACACGCACAACCAAACACAGCTGTGGCCAGAGTCCTCTGTCCTGCCTCAGCTCCCCTCTCCAGCTGTCCCCATATGGGGCTTTGGGTCTTAAATGTCAGAGGAGGGAGCTGGAAAGGCCTGGGCTTCTTCCCAGAGGTGAGGGTCTTGCTCCGGAGCCTCCCTCCCAGGATGGCACTAGGCCGAGCCATCTGCACTGAACCCTGGCTCAGTTTCCCTCCCCAGTGATTGCAGGGCTTCTGGGATAGGGCTGGACGTGCTGGTTAAGAGCACACAGAGAGGCAGCCTGAATGGGGAGGGAGGCTCGACTCTGACAGTTTGCAGTCCCGCAGATGGGCAGGTTACTTAGCTCCCTGGCCTCAGTGTCCTCATCTATAAAATGGGATGATGTCGATGACCATGAAGTTCCCGTCTCACAGACTCTCTGTGAGGATCACAGGAAGCGAGCATTCAGAAGCAGCCCAGCACATAATAAGCAATAGGGATTTGATTATCATGATTAGCACGCTAACCTGTCTGTAACTGTAAACAGGGCAGGGCAGGAGAGGACAGCCTGCTGGGACCTCTGGGCCAACCCGCTCCATCCCACCTAGGCATGGGTGGGCTAGGTGGAGGCGCTGGGCGCAGACAGGCCAGGCTTACAGGCACACCCGCTTCTCAGTACCTAGGCCGGCACTGCCCAGAGGATGGGCGGCACATTGGTTTGCCCAGGAGTGCTGGTCCCAAGGCACAAGGTCCCGTGAGCAACTCCTTAGCAGTTGTGTGGTCTGGGCTGGTTTCTCGGCCAGCAAGGCTGAGCCGTCTGAACACACCCTATGTCACAGGGCAGTTACAAGGGTTAAGTCAGGCAAAGCCTAGGAAAAGACTCGGCCCAGTGCCCAGCACGGAGGAATTCAGGAATAGCCATTCTCAGTGGTAGGTCAGGCCTGCAGGTGGCCCTTCCTTTTCTTTAAAAGGGCTTGACGTGCAAGAGCAGGAAATGTTTCATAAATGTTACCACCCACACTGAGATCTGGTTTCCCAATCCCTGTCCCCAAAATGAATTGACAAATAAAAATATAGGGTGCCCACCTCATCCCTCTGGCAACTGAGCCCAGAGCCAGCCCCAGGTCGGTAGGCATCATGCCCCTCCCTGGGGCCCATCACGAGTACATAGTGAGAGCTCTTAAATGGCAGGCATTTGGTTCATCCCTGTGTCTAGTCCAGAAAGCATCTGTGTGGTGTTTCCTGCCCTGCCCTGGGGTCTTCTGGACCCCCTTCCCAAGGCATCTGCACATTTGGAAAGAGGAGCCCAATTGCTGTGTGTGCAAGTTCCCTGCGGGGCCTGTGACTTCTCTGCTTCTTCTGAGAGGGGGCTGTGGCCCCCACAAAAAACCCTTCCCGTGGGTCTTTGAAAGTCTCACTTGGCCCCCAAAACCTGGACTCCCTGGGAGGTTGCCCAGACCAAACCCTTCAATGTCCATCAGGGAAACTGGCCCAGAGCGTGGGAGGGACTTGACCTGGGCACCCAATACCATCTGCCCAGTCCTGGTTTCTTTTCATGGTATTGCAGTGGTCCCCAAGTGCCCAACTGGTGCTGGTCCCCATGCCCTTGCAAGCCGGAGGTGTCCATGTCACAGGGCTGACTTTGCCTGGGTCAGAGCCCTGCCCTTTGAGGGCAGCATTCAGGGGTCAGGTTTCTCAGGGCATGGGTTCAGACTCACGGGCCGACTGTGGCTGCACCTACCCAGGAGGGCAGGGTGATGCCCACGATGGGCTGTGTGCTTTGGGTTTGCAGTGCCACCGTCTTCTGTGTGCCCACAGGTCCCTGGCCCTGGGCCAGCAGTACACATCCCTGGGCTCTCAGCCTCTGCTCTGCGGCTCCATCCCAGGCCTGGTCCCCAAGCAACTGCGCTTCTGTCGCAATTACATCGAAATTATGCCCAGTGTGGCCGAGGGTGTGAAGCTGGGCATCCAGGAGTGCCAGCACCAGTTCCGGGGCCGCCGCTGGAACTGCACCACCATAGACGACAGCCTGGCCATCTTCGGGCCCGTCCTTGACAAAGGTACTGCCTCTGGGTGGGGCAGGAGGTGGGTGGGGGTGGCGGGGGTGGGGGACTATCAGGATGAAGTGACTGTTCTGTCTCAGGGTGCCTCAGCTCTGAGCCCAGGGTCCTCAGGGGAGGGTAATAAAGCTGGTCAGGACCTAAGACCTCCATGGAAGTGAGTCAGGTCCTTCTCTGGGCCCACCCAGGCTGTCACCACGGCGGCCACGCCTTCCCAGGTGCTGCTGGGGGCTGGGCAGCCTTAAGATGCGCTAGGCTGCGCGGACCCAGGGCAGCCTAGGAGGCTGCAGCCTTCCTTCCCGCTCAGCTGGCACAGCGGAGGCCCCAGGCTTTGATGTGGACATTGGTGACGTTTCCCCAATGCTGTGTTAAGTGTTATGCAAATGTAGTTTTGGTGTGGTGTGGGGGCCTTGTCACCCCTACATCCCTCCAACGTAGAAAATTCTGGAGCTGAGAAAGCTGCTGGGTGCTGGTGGCAGGACACTGCTCCCAAGTGCTTCCATGAGAACTTTCCGCGTGTACCCACGCCCAAGCATTGTGGTGGGGCTAGAGGGAGTGCTGGCCTCCGGGTAAGTTCCCAGCCGTCCTGCAGCCTGGGAGTCTCACCGGCTGCGCTTCAAATGAAGGGAGTCTCACAACTGAACTTCAAACCTGAAGGCACCTGGTGAGAGGGATGAGGGGCAACTGCTCCCTAGAAAGGGATTTGGGGGCTGCAGTGGGCAACTCTCGGAGCAGCTGCGGTGTCTGGGAGTTTAGGGGTCCCAGCTGGCCCGCGGGGACCCGCCAGTCCTTTCCCACCGCAACTTGAACCTTCCCTCCGCCAACAAGGCTTTGCCACTCAAACCCGCGAGCCCGCCCTCCCTCCTGTTAGAAGAGCCGCATTTACAGCCAGAAAGAAAAGATGTGAAAGCCAGAGGGGTCGTGGGGGTGGGTATTGGCAGGGAATGCGTCGGGGGAAGTTGACTCCCCGGCCTCCACGTTCCCCCTTAGAGTGCAGCCCCCCTGAACCTGCGCCTCAGGTTCAAGAGTAAGTCCGACCTACAGGCTATTGTCGTGGGACCGAAGGGCAATTACCGAATCAATGGATGATGATTCTGTTTACGCTTCTGTTACCAAAGCTAATTATTCCTTGTTTACACAAAAGGTTTGGCCTCTAATTGGGGCCAAGTGGCGGCGGTTTGCATTTCAAACCCGATCTTGCTGGCGTGTCGGTCTCCCCGCCTTCCGGCGCCCCACCTCGGGCCAGGTAGCGCTGAATCAAACGGCCTGGCGTCTAGACGCGCTGCCTGAAAGCGAGACTCACCTGCGGGTTGCCCTTCCCCGCTCGGGACACTAGCCAGTGGAAATCGGGTCTTTGAGCTTATTACCCACTCACGTTTGCGTTTCACGGTTGAAATCAATCATCGTAAGACCTAGATCCCAGAACACGGCTTCATCCCTAAATTGCAAAAGGGCAGTTGTGTGTTGGGGGGGGTGGAAGTCAGACACTGGGAGTTTGATGAAAGCTCGGTCCCCGGGAGGGGGGTCCCCGCACGCGCCCGGGTGGCCAGAGCGGGGCCGCCCCCCACCCCGCTGGGCGGGCCGCCAGGGGTTAATCTCCGCCACGGCTTCGAGTCCGGGGCGCCGGGGCGTCGGTCGGCCCGGGGGCGCGCATCTTCCGCGGAGGCCGAGGACCGACGCCCCAGCGCGGGGCTCTCCCAGGGTGGGGGCCTGGGGCGCGGAGTGGGGCGCAGGGGTCGCGGGCCGGAAGGCCGAGGACGCGGCGGCCGGGCCGGCCCCAGAGCGCTGCCCGCGGGCGGGGCCCAAGGCCGGCGCCCGGAGGGGTTTAGGCGGCTTGAGAAGGGCCCGCGCCTCGCCCCCCACCGCGCGGGCCGGCCCTGCGCCCGCTGCGGTCGCCGCGCCATTCACACGCCCTCTGGCCGTTCGGCGCGGCGCGGGGGCGGGGGGCGCCGCTTCGAGGGGGATTTCGTGGGCCGGCGCCGGGGCTGGGGGCGCGGCCCGGCCGCGGGAGCCGCCCGTTGCTACGCGGTGGCGGCCGGCCCGGCGGCCGGGGCCCGGCGGCCGCATTATGCGGGTAATGCGGTGTGACACCGCGCGAACAAAGGCGGATTGAGTGGCCCAGCGGGCCCCGCCGGACGGGGACCGGCACAGCGGGGCTGTCAGCGCCGCTCCCAGGCTAATCCCCGCCCCGCCCCCGCCGCCCCCGCGTCCCCGGGGCTGGGAACCGAGCGCGGCCCGGGGTCTGGGCGCCGCCGCCGCCGCGAGCAGCCGCGAGCCCGGCCGGAAGCGCGTCCCTCGCCCCCGGGCGCGCACCGGCGGGAGGGGGTGGGTCGGGGCAGTGGGGGGACCGGGTTCGGAAGCGGGGCGCAGCGCCGTAGGCCTCGGCCGCCGCCTGTCCGCAGCCGGCCCTGGCTGCGCGGGCGCCTCCGCGCTCCCCTCCCACCTGCTCCGGGCAGGCGGACCGGCCCTTCCTCTGCAGGCGGCCTACGAGGGCGCTGGGGCCTCTGAAGAGGCAGCAGAGGCTACCGGGGGATCTCCGCTCCCTTGTCTGCCGACCTACCGTCTTCCGCAGCAGTAAGCGCGGGACACCCGGCTTCCAGGCCGGCCCCGAGTCTTGCAACCTGCTCAGCCTTGGACAGGTCCCGTCCCTGTTCTGGGTCCTTCTCCAGTAAGGAGAGATTGTTGCATTGCTTGTCTTTCAGGCCCTTGCCTCTCTAACTGTTAGTCCGTGTTTGTAGAATGGGTCTCTGAGGCTTCCTGCCTCACCGGGTTAAAAGGATTAACTACGATGTAGCACCTGGAGGGCAGAATTTGGTGCCTACCGAGCACCCAAAGGCGGTCATTATAGTGAAGTTGGGGGAACATCCCCGAGAATCTTTTCTTTTTCTTCGCTGGACCCTGAGGGCAGAACCAGGGGAACTGCCCTGAGTCCCCTTCCTCCCAGGAGGGACTGGGCCTTCTCAGCCCCAAACCTTGGCGTTGTCTACGTGAAGAGAGGGAGAGGGAGACTGAGACGCCGACCCTGGTCAGGGGCTCTGGTGGCAGAGGGAAGTTGTTCCTACTCTGTGAAGAGGGTCCCGGGGGATCAGAAAGGGAAAGGGTCTTCCCAGGCGCATCCAAGTGGGGACGGACTTGGGTAGGTTTAGGCTGTGGGTGCCCAGGCCTTCCCCCACCATGGACCTCAGACTCTCAGGACTGCAAGGGCTCAGGCCTGTGCTGGAGTCTCTGGAGTTTTGGAAAGGTGG
This sequence comes from Desmodus rotundus, assembly GCF_022682495.2. Lineage (NCBI taxonomy): Eukaryota > Metazoa > Chordata > Mammalia > Chiroptera > Phyllostomidae > Desmodus > Desmodus rotundus. Next base: position 91,713,842 of record NC_071395.1, on the reverse strand, counting down.
AAGGCAGCAGGGCCTGGGGCTAGGACAGAGAGCAGGGCCCCGTAATCTCTTCAGCAACCTGCCTGGGCTACTATTTTTACCCCAGTTTTTAAGCGACCCTGTTGTCAAGTGTTTAGTCAGTTAGTGGCCCTGGCCTCAGTTTGCTCATCCAGTAAAGTGGGGACACCCACCAGGTTCCTTCCTTTTCCCCTTGCTGGCGAGCTCTCCGCCCCGCCTGGGGAGGTGGAGGCTGCGCCGCCAAGTCCCAGGACCCGGCCTGAGCAATGCTTCCCAACTCCCTCCGTGCAGCCACCCGAGAGTCGGCCTTTGTGCACGCCATCGCCTCGGCCGGCGTGGCCTTCGCAGTCACCCGCTCCTGCGCGGAGGGCACCTCCACGATCTGCGGCTGCGACTCCCATCATAAGGGTCCGCCCGGCGAGGGCTGGAAGTGGGGCGGCTGCAGTGAGGACGCCGACTTCGGGGTGCTAGTGTCTCGAGAGTTTGCAGACGCGCGCGAAAACAGGCCAGACGCACGCTCAGCCATGAACAAGCACAACAACGAGGCGGGCCGCACGGTGAGCCGCAGCTGCCCTTTCTGGGACCGCTGCTGACCCTGTCTGGTCCCCTACTGCCTCAACCCCTTCCAGTGGCCCTTGTGCGTCCAGGGCTCCCTGCTCTGCCTCTTTCCCCTTGGCCAGCTTGCCTCCTCCCCGCACCTCACAGGCACCCCTTCTGCTCACCCTCCTTTATCCTTGGACTGTTCTGGGTCTCCACCCTCCTGGGGATGTGTCAGTGGGGAGCATGGGAGCCCCATAGAGCAGGTACCGCCAGCCCATCCTGTGTGTTCAGGCTGCCTGTGTAGGCCCATGGGCCTGGCTTTGACCTCAGCTTCCACCCCTTCCTATGGCTGTTTGACTTAACATGAGACACTTAAGTTCCCAGCCTCAGTTTCCCCATCTGTTAAAAGTGGAGAACAATCCCTATTTGTTATGGCTTTGAGAAGTGGATGTGATTTCTGCTGATAATTGGGGTGTGAAGGGGAGGGAAACAATAGTCACCATTCTACGGGGTTGTGCCTCCGTCCTCAATCAGTTCTCATCCTAGCACTGGGTCGGGACTGCAGGGCTGCAGGGACCGGGCTGGGCCAGGCAGAGCAGGAGGGTTTAGGCGTGCTCCCAGGTGGGGTCCATCTGGGGGCCAGCTGCTGTTCCTCTTTCCCAGACCATCCTGGACCACATGCACCTCAAGTGCAAATGCCACGGGCTGTCGGGCAGCTGCGAGGTGAAGACCTGCTGGTGGGCCCAGCCCGACTTCCGCGCCATTGGTGACTTCCTCAAGGACAAGTACGACAGCGCCTCAGAGATGGTGGTGGAGAAGCACCGAGAGTCCCGCGGCTGGGTGGAGACTCTCCGGGCCAAGTACGCGCTCTTCAAGCCGCCCACGGAGAGGGACCTGGTCTACTACGAGAACTCCCCCAACTTTTGTGAGCCCAACCCTGAGACGGGCTCCTTTGGTACCAGGGACCGGACTTGCAATGTCACGTCCCACGGCATCGATGGCTGCGACTTGCTGTGCTGCGGCCGCGGCCACAACACGAGGACGGAGAAGCGGAAGGAGAAATGCCACTGCATCTTCCACTGGTGCTGCTACGTGAGTTGCCAGGAGTGCATCCGCATCTACGATGTGCACACCTGCAAGTAGGGAGCCAGGTAGGGTGGCAGGGCGGGGAGGCTGGGGGGCCTGGGTTTGCCTGTCTCCTCTTCCTGACGACCCTGTTCTAGTTCTCAGCTACCCAGGACACAAGTTTCCAAGAGGCTGCAAACAGTTGATTAAAATTCTTACACATGGTGGTCAATTATGAGCCAGATCAGATTTTTGTGCAGCCACTGGCTCTCATTATCGAGCATCTGTGGATACAGAGGAGGGACACTGTGGGGTTGGAAATGGGGAGACCTGACCTCAGGTGCCAACTTTGCCCTTAGCTTCCTGTTTCTTCACTTCTCTGGGTCTCAGTTTGCTTACTGTGAAAGGTTAAACTACTTGAAACAGTAGGCCGAAAAGTCTCTTCTACAAACCCTGGGGCAGAGTCATTTTGCACCCACCTTGAACTTAGAGGGCAAGTTTTTGCACAAGCATAAACCCTACCAACCTCAAGGAGGTGGGTGGGGGGAAGCTGTGTATAAGCCCATATCCTGACAGATCTGAAGCTTGGGTGGAGTGGGGTGCACTCTCACTGAGTTTATGGATGGTGATGGGGAGGAGGAAGGAGCCAAGTTCAGAGTGACGGCGGTGAGTAATCAAGGGATCAAAGGCTGGTGGATTATGTTGCCAAGCTTCCCAGAGGTGGCCTAGCGTGGGAGACAGTGTGCCTGGCTCTCAGATCCATATGTCCCCAGGTTAGGTCAAGATTAATGAAGGGTGGTCCTAGGGGCTTGGAGGTGGAAGGTTTTGAGGCCTATGGGCCCTTTCTCCCCCTTCTCTGCCTCGAGAAGGAGCCTAATATACAGAGGCACGAACCCTGGTCCAGCGCCCAGCACTTGCCAGCTGTGGGACCCGGACAAGGTAGTCTTTACACACCTGTCTCGTCTGTCACCCTACCTAGAGGTGCCATGAGGAACAAAGACCACTGGGAACAGTGGCTGATTCATGGCAAAGCGCTTGTCTGGCTGGGTCAGGGAGAGCACCCCACTGTCTCATGCGGTTCCACACAGGGTGCCTGGGAGCAGGGGTGCACGCTTGTGCTGGGGGAGGAGCCTGGCATTGTGGGGAGAGCACTGGTTGAGGGGTGGCTCACCCAGTCTATCTGGGAAGCCCCTCTGTGCAGCTCAGTCGGGCATGGTCTAGAAAGGTGGTTCCCACTCCACTGCTTACCAGCTGTGGGTCCTTGCGGCCCAGTTTCCTCGTCTGTGCAGAGGGGCGATCACGGGGGCCTCACAGCAGCTCTGTGAGGCTCAAGGGAGCTAAGAGATGTGACTGCTTGCCTGACTATAGTACTAATAGAAAGGGTGACAAATGCTGTCAGGGAGCTGTGACGTGACGGGGTTCAACGTGCCGTGGAGTCATCATCACGTGGGCAGGTTCGTTGAGAATGATGGAAGAGTCAGCCAATGAGAGAGAGCCCACAGGCTCACTGTGGCCTGTCAGGGTGGAAGGGATGTTTGAAAGCATAGTGGCCACTCCTCTGATGCCCACTATGGCCAGAGGCAAGTGTTCCTACTACCCATCAGGACATAGCTCCGGCCACTCTGAGCGGGGACAGTGGAAGGATGACCCTGCACAGAGGGCCGTCTGTCTAGCCTGCTCATTGCACAGATAGGGACAATGAGCCCAGGCCTCTACCTCCAGAAAAAGCCCCATGTGTGGGCCCTGCGGAGGTTACAGCAGTATCCCCAGGCTCTGCCGAGGGCTCTAGGGTGCCACAGATTCAGGCCCTTGGAACTCTGTTCCAGCACCTCCCCTTCCCTGGTGGGCAGCTGAGATAAACCATCTGCCAAGTGGGGAAGGAGGTGCTGGGCTGGCCCTCCGTGTCTGGAAAGCCCCTCGCCTGCGACCCCGGGACTAATACTGATCCTAAGAGGAACCAGTGCTCTCCTCCCGCCCCGTCTCCCCCTGAAGTAGAATGGTGCTTTTCCACTCTTACGGAAAGCGCTAGACATGGTTTAAGACACCACATCCAGGTAGATCGTGGCCTCCAGGCCCCTCCTGTGTGGACCCTCTGGGACAAGTGGAGGATTTGCTCCTTTTGTGGGGTGATTCTGGGTAAGCTGCTTGGCCTCTCTGAGCCCAGGCTTCCTCCAGTGCGAACTGAGGGTAAGAACTGCGTCCCCATTGCAGGGTTGTAGTGTGGACTAGAGGCTGTGCCACCGAGAGCCCTGGCCCAGGGTCCACGTGCTCCCGAGGAAGCAGTAGAGGCTCTCAGGCTGGGCTGACCTCTGGGAGCAGCTGCCCCCAGGCCTGCTGCTTGGTCTAGAGCCATAGGCTGGGACCCCTTTCACCCACACAGACTCTGCAGGCAAAGTGGGAACTTTGGAAACAGGCTGGCAGGGACTTTATAGGATGGGGCCTCTAGCTTTTCCCTCGGGTGCCCTGTCTCAGCAGTGCAGATGGGAGAGAGAAGGGAGCCACAGGGCCCTCCACACACTGGGGTGGGGGGAGACTCAGTCAGAATGGCTCTGTGCCACAGGAAGGCCAGACTTCCGTACGGGGAAAACACCTTGCCCACGCTGGCAGCTTCTGTCAGTGTCTCTGGCTAGCCATTGGTTTCTGACATGGCAAGTACCAGATCTATTCCTGTCATTCAGATGTTGTGAGCATGGTGAGTGGGGAGGGCTTTGGACAACAGTCAGGTGGTCTGGCGGACCCCTGGAGCTGGACCTGTCACTAAATTGCTGTGAGACCTTGGGGCACGTCCCCTGAGCCTTGCCGAGGCCGTTTCTGCCAGTAGGATGGCCTCGCACTGGTCTGTTGGCCCCCGAGGCACGTTGACTTGATTGGGAAAGCTCTCTGGGCCACCAACCCTTGGGGAGATGTAAATACACAAATGAATAAAACGTACACATAACTCCCGTGAGCAGGAGTTATTCATAATTTTTAAATTAAATAACTTCCTGCTATTTGGACAGCTCGTTCTGAAACTATCTGGTGTGATAGAAAAAGTGTAGCGCCCAGGAGTCTGCTCTGAGTTGGCGACTGGGCCCTGCACCTGCCTGGTGTCTGTAGAGGACAGAGTCCTACACTGGGGTAGTTACTCGCTATAGGCCTCCTGTCACCCAAGCCCCCAGCTAGAAGGTAAGGGAGGTAGGGTTTGGATGCTAAAGCCCTACTGTTCCTGTGGCCCACACTCCCGTCCTCACTGGTGGACCCCAAGTACAGGAGGGAGCAGGGAAAAGCCACGCAAGGTCCCTGTTACCTCTGAGTACAAGAAAGACGTTGAGATCTCCTCTCAGCAGCCTGTGATCTTTGCATCCTTATGGGTGGTCTCCCTGGGAAAGCAATTGTTTCTAATTCTTCCTCTTTATTCTCCAAAGGGTGCTGGGCGTGGTGAAGCGTGGCTGGGCAGATTCACTGAAGTCCCATGGGGAGCAGGACCTCAGCGGGGCTCGGCCCTCGGCATCCGACAGCAAGGAATCTGGACTGTTGCCAGATGCACGTGTGGTAAATAACCTGGACCCCACCCGCCTGCTGACCGGGAGGCCTCCCTCCCTCCCTCCTCTTCAGTTTTTCACCCTACTCTGGATGGTGTGTGGTTTTCAAAGAAGGGGCTTTCTTTTTACTTCTCGAGGGTCTGATAGGAGCAGACCTGAGGCTTATCTTTGCACATGTTAAAGAAAATAAAAATGGAAAAAATTTTCTACTCCAACAGAACAGGCTGGGCTAACGTGAGCTCTTTGCCTGGTGGTAAAGGTATCAGCACGGGCAAGACTCTGTTTCCGAACGCTTCTCACGGGGGTGTTCCAGGACGCCTGTGAGGTGGGAGTTACGAAGTAGGACACCCCTGCGGTCTCCTTTTCTCTTGTCTACTCCCATTCAAATCTGATACACTTTCACGATCTGATAAAAGCCATAGGTTGAGCTAGGATAAAGAGGTAGGGAGGCCCAAGGCAATTGTTAGAGTAGGGTTTTCAGTTTTGAAGAACTAGGAGTTCTAGGTGACCTGGTAAGCTGTTTGAAGAGCGGCTGTGTGTTCTCCTCAGCCTCATTTTCTCTGTAACCCTGTTCTGCACGAGAGGCTCCTGTGAACTGCAGTCAGATCTCAAACCCCTTTTCTACCCTTCTGCAGTTTCCACCATTAATGCAGTACTTGTGCGTGTGTCCCGTCGACTTTGTAAATAGGCTGTGTAAGGGGGAGGGGGCAAGGCCGCTCCAGCCCAAATGGCTTCCTAAAGAAAGGAGTGGTGTCTTTGAAAGGGGCCGCTCAGTCCCTCCCAGCCCTGCTCACCTGCAGAGCCTCCATCAAAACACCACCAGGTGAGCAGTTGGACTCTAGGTCACCTTAGGGTGAATTAGACAAAGGGCCAGTGAGAGGGTAGCAATCTGTTCCTGAAGTTCCAATTTCGAGACTAGTATTGTAGACGGGGAGGGTAAGAATGATCCTTTCATTTCCCCTCCAGTAAGGACACGTCTCCCTGCATCCTTTCCTCCCTCTGGCCTGTGTGAGGGAACAGAAATGCAGAGTTCTGTAACGTGGATCTTCCAGCCTCACCTGTGTGCTGATGAGCATCCGCCCGTGCAGCTACCGAGGATCAGGGTTAGGTGTTCAAAGTGGGGCAAGCAGTCACCTGCTCCCTTGGGAGCTGCACCTCGCAGCGGAGGTCTTGGTCCACAGTGGTTCCTAGAGTGTCCTAGAGGAAGCTAGCTATACGGGGGCAAACGGATCTGACAGGATGGACCACGCCCCAGCTCTGTCCAAGGAGAATCAGAGAGAGATGCAGCAGGGGTAGAGCACAGAACAAAGTTTTCTCTTCCCTCCCTCCCTTCTTTCTTTGGTCTGCCTAACACGGACCTAAGGTACCGGGTCAAGCGATCTTCCTGCTCGCTCAGGCGGGTTTGCGAGACGACCGTCTAGAAAGCCATGCCTGCACTCTCGAGTCTGCTGGCGATGAGCCCTGCTAGAGATACACATCCCCTCCCCTCCCCTCCCCGGAGTCTGAAATGCTCCCCCCCACCTCACCTTAGACTGGAAAGTTTTGAATCATGTCAACCAGATAATGCTTGCTTTATATGAGAATTATTTCAGCAGAATGGATACAAATTTTCAAAAAGTCTCTTCGTATCTATGTATTCTATATTAAAAGTGATAAAGTCATGTTTCTGGGGCACATTCAAGTAGCTGACAAGTAATTATTTAGTAACAGCCCATTGAGTACGTTGTAATTATTCCCACCGTAGTCAGGGAATAGCACCCAGCGGAAATTTCCTACCGACCTGCTGTATCCAAAGTTTTGTAAAAAGTTGTAGAAGTTGTTGATCTTTTTGATTTTATATCCAAAAAGTCTCTTTTTATAAATATTATTTATTATACAATGTATATACCTTTGAGTTAACTAAGATTATATATTATATAAATATATATATATTTGGAGAAACTCTATTTCATCATGCAGTTTTTTTCTGTTAAGTCATTAAAGAGAAGGTAAAAAACTTAAACTGGACACATTGTACAATGTGTGGCGTTTCCGGACTAACGTGCAGGAGGTCAAGAACATCAAGATCCGAACGTGGTAGCTCTGACTTTCACCCTTCAGTTAGTGGCCCAGACTAAGTTCATTGCCTCTGTTCTCTAAGCAAGATCACCCGAGACATCCTGGACAGTAGGTCTGATCTACTCCAGGACTTCCTTACAGGCTTACTTTGTTCTAAAACAACTTCTAACAAAGAATTTCTAGTTTTAAAACTAAGCAATTCGGGCAGTAACTGATTTCATAGACTCCAGCACTCCCAGCGCACAAATTACCATCACAGACACTCAGAGACGTGGCTCAAGGCCAGCAGACCACAGTGCTGGCCACTGACTTAGTCCCTTCCTCACCCATGTTTTCTACTCCGTGCCCTGGGAACACGGGATTCGCTCGACTGAAAACGAAACCTGACTGAAGTGGCTCTCCCCCGCCAGCTCTGCCTCAGAGCTAAGTGCGGAAGGGCAGATTGGCCAGAAGTGGTGCACCCAGAGCTCTGGGCAGAAAGGACCCACCGGTGGGCATGCTCTAGATTCTAGAAAAAGGCATGCTCTCCTTGGACTGCAGCTTCAAAAGGACTCACCTGAAGCTCACAAGCAACGCCTTCTCGACAATGAGATGCTCTAACTTGGTTTTATGATGAGAGACATGAGATGTCTTCAGACCTACCCATACAATGCCATTTTCAGTTTATTGGGCACAGGAAAAATATTTTTCTTTCCTTCCCTTGGTTGACCTTTATTGGGAACAAATCTTATTTCTTTCATTGCACAGAGAGTAACAGAACAATAAAGTGGTCTGCCTGGCGCGGTGGAGATGGGCTGCCAGTGCTCCCTGCAGGCCTCTAACCTCAGTTAGGAAAGGCTCCTAGAAATTCACGAACTTTACTCTGCCCGTAGCGTGTCTTTATTTAGTCCCTGAAAAGCTTACACCACAGAGATGGTCCTGTCACCGTGCAAGGAGTCGGGCACGGAGGGCTCACAACTCGGCTCCCTGACCTGCCCGCAGCGCTGCCGCGCAGTGTCAGGCCGAGACGCATCTGCCCCAGCGTTCTGGGCGCTCCTTTTCTTAACCTATAAGATTGCCAAGTACTCAAGCAGTCCCTGCTCATACTTACCAAGGCCATTTGCAATCCTCTCCAGGAGTAATCATATGCTATGAATAAAGAGAATACAGTTCACAGCAGCGCTTGACCATTTAGCTTCTCAGTAAGCATAAATACGAATAAACATGTAAAAACACGAGGAAGTTAAAAAAAATCCAAAAGGAAGAGACAATCTAATAAGAAGGTAATATTCAAACCAGTATTATTTTGGGAAGGAAGAAGGGGGTGTGTACGAGTGCTCAAGGCTGGGAGGATGAGGTACAAATAAAGGCGAAACAAGGGGGCAGGAGAAAGCAGGGAAGGCGAGGGAAGAGGTGAGGGAGGGGGGCTGTCCTAGGTGTCTCCGGGATGGTTTCCAGTGACCCAGTGGGGCGCCCGTGCCGGCCTTGGGTCCGTGTACGTGGACACGCATGGCTGTCGTGCACACACATGTGTGAAGCTCTTTCAGCAAAACGATGGCCACCGCACTGTCATCATTTCTCCTGACTTAACAGAGAACTTTCTAGAAGGCAAACAAGGATCTCCCCTTTGGGAGTCTTAAACTCCCAAAGCAGTGAGACAGGGGCGATTGTGCGGAGACTGTCCCGGGAAATTTTCAAACATGAGTCCTTGCAAATTCTGTCTTCACTACTCGGGAATGTGCCAATCACAGCGCCGTGTCCGCATCTTAATGCTACGGTGTCCACATGCGCCCTGTGGGTCCCTCCAGGCCCGGGTCTCAGCACTACTTGCTAGCTGATGAGAAACTTCAGGTCATCTTGCAATAACTTCTGAAATTACGTGCTCCTTTGAACTCTCTTACACACTCCTCCCCATCCCTTCTCTGAAAAGGCATATGGACCAAGTTGCCAGGCAAGGAAAATGAAATCTTGCTTTCACCTTCTGTGTGTGAGCTGGGTGGGCTGTTTATAGCTGACTCAACGCTTCCACAGGTCTGTTTCCCGGGATCTGGTTATTATACACACCGGAATCTACTGCACGACTCCTTGCGGAAGCTTCAAGGGGCGGCCGTTTGCTGTAATTTTTAGGATATGAAAAAACAGCCTTAAATAGCAAAACATATCTCAGATTTTATGCAGTTTTCTGTGTTACCTTTTAAAAAGTGTTTCAGTGAAGATGTACAAATTTAGAAAGGACAAAGTTAAAAGCTGCTTTTTTTGAGGCTTTAATGACATCTTCTGAAAAAAAAAAAAAATTTAAGCCCTGGCCGACTAGCTCAGTTTGTTGGAGCATCGTCCCGATACACCAAGATCGCAGGTGTGATCCCTGGTCAGGGGTCTTTCTCCCTCCCTTCCTCTCTGTCTCTGTAAAAAAAATTAAGTAAAATTAAAAAAAAAAAAGAAAAACGAAAAACGCTGTTAGCCCTGCCAAGTAGCTCAGTTGATTAGAACGTGGTCCTGATACGCCAGTCAGGGCCCATACAAGAATCAACCAATGAATGCATAAATTAAGTGATACAACAAAGTAGTGTTTCTTTTTTGAATCAATACATTACAATTTTTTTAAATAGGGAAAAATAGCCTGTTAACAGGCCACCCATAGATGAAGGGAAGTAAGGCAGCAGCTGGCTGGAGCCTCCTTGCTCTGCAGTGGGCCAGGCTGTAATCCCGCACGTGCCCTGCCCGGCATGGACTCCGGAGAGGACTCAGAGAGCCTCAGGACTCCGCCTTTTCAAGGCTGTGCAGGGACCAGGTGGCCCTGGTCCTTCTCCCAGGAGGGTGTGGGCAGCTCCTGGGGGCCGACCCTGCTCTCCGGGAATCTCTGTAGTTGGCTTCTTCCCACAGACCCTTGCTAACTTTCTGGGCTGCCTTTAGTCCTAACTGGAGCCAACTCTAAGGATCAGGGTTTAGGCTAAGAGTTATGATAGCACAGCAACATGCAAAAGAGGATGAAGGATACCCAAACAGACCACGTGAAGAAATCTCACTGAGAGTGTCTGAGGCCCTGGTTTGTGCATTTCAGAGGAAGAAGTGACTCCACTTGAGAAACAATTTTCCTTTCTGGTTTAACCCAATAATGGCTTTGGTACACTTCAGTTTTTTTATAAGGTGAAGTAAGTAAAATAAGTATAAAGATTCTTGTGCATTAACTTTTAAAAATGCTACTGATCTGTTTTTCTTTTTAACTGACTACACTTAAAAAGCTAAAATCAGAGACTTTTAAATAAAGAGCACCCATCTCCTTAGGACAGTTACAACACAACTTCCGGAGGGCCTTTCTTGCCCCCCCCCCCCCCCGCCTCGTACGTTCATATCAGTTATATACATTGTTTTGTAGAAAATACTGGTCTACAGAATGTTTTCAAGTATATATATACTCTTTATTGCATTCCTTCATTTGCATTAAACAATATAATATATATATTTTTCAATATAGTTTTGGACAAAACACAAAGACACTAACCTCGCTGAATAGGAGACATAAGTTAATACAATGTGTGCCACTTTCATGGGAAGAGAAAAGAGGCAAGAAGATCTAAACCGGACAAGGAAATCCAGGGTGCTGGTCACCGGGAATTACAGAATTTCACAATAGAACCCACTTTTTGAAAAGCCACAAAATAAGCTAGCGATGAGAAGCTGCAACAAAGTAGACGTGACATACAAGTCCGGCAAAGATGCGCAGGTAGCCATATCTGGAGGTAATTTGCTTTCTGCCACAGGGACAGACGAGAGCTACACTCAGTGCCACTGCGGCAACAGGCCTCCCGGGGGGCGTCGGGCACGTTCCGATGGCTTCTGATGGCTTGTCCTCACATTTTAAGCAGCAATGGGGACAGAGTGGCATGCTCCATAGGTCTCATCACCAAATACAATGCCCCATGTAAATTCCTTCTAACTCAGTTATAAGACAAACCCTTTGGAAGAAGTGTAGAGGGTAGAGGAAATGTGTTACCCTCATTATGGAGCCGGTGAGGACTCCATAATGGCCGGTGAGGACTGAGGGGAGAGCGCTAGAGAGTGGTTTACTTTAGTTTTTTAGATGCTGGGTAGTACAGATAATTTAAAATGAAGGATACATAAGTAAGTCATTAACTTCAGGAAAAAAGAAAACTGGTGATGCTAATAAGCCTTTAATATTATCCTAAGGAACTGACCCATTTAGAGTTGGACACTAATTAGTACTGAGAGGTTTATTAATTACTTTCTTTAACAACTTCTTTCTTTTTAGGGGTGTACGCTTTTCCCATACATCTTTCACAAGTTTTTAACAACAGCTACCAGGTAGAAATGACTCGCGTACCTCTTACCACAGAGGAAATTAGTTATATTAAGGGGATGTCATAGCCAACACAGCACGTAATAATCTGACTTTCTACTGAGAAAGATCTCCTGATTGCAACTTGGAAACATCTCTGAAAATAATTGAGAGCAGCATCTTAGAAATCCAAAGGCCTGTTTCTTCAGGCAAAGGTAACAACCAGCTTTGTGGGAGAACTTTAACCAAATACCTGACTGCCTGTAGTGTTAGCACACGGAGGCTGTAAGATAATCCCCTGGAGCCCTTTCCTCTATTCACTGTCCCTGGTTTATCTGTCCAAAGGCTTCCTTCTAACAGGCCAACTGTTGTCTTGCAAAATCATTACATTTAGAGAGTTTTGGGGTGGTGGGGGGCAGTAGGGAGCTTAGAAGGTGTAGTGTTCACAAGTACAGTATATTTCCCACACTTAAAAGACTGAGGAAGAAGGAATCAGCTTCGGCTGCACGGAAAGAGAAGCAGAGCATTCTAAAGCAAGTGTGTACCGTTCACAAAGTGGCAGAGTATCTCGGTGAGTACAAGGAGGGGATCTGATGGCACTACTCATGCGGAGCGAGCACGTGTTGAAGGTAGGGCACGTTTCACTTCGTCAGGATCTCGAGTAAATCCAGTGACGATCCCAGGCCTCTTTACATTGGTCACTTCCCTTGGTCACTTCCCTTGGTCACTGTGTGTTTGCAAATAGTTCGTTTTCAAAGTCAAGGGGGCTACTGAAAAAGAAATGCCCAAAACACAAACAAGAGATGAGGGTGTGCAAAAAGCCATTCCTCACAAAATCACTGCGAGCTTCTTAATGGCTTTTCTAAGTTTCTCACTACGCGCCTGTTGTTAGATGAGCAAGTCATGAAAGAAAAGGGCCACAGCTCCATGCATCTAAAAGCAGGTTCCCACAAGTATGTACCATTGGGTTTTTTCCTGCATTGTGACAAGGAAGTTTTGTGAAGCAGGACAGGGAGGGCAAACCAACAGTACAGCCAACTTCCTTGCTTGGTCCCTCAGACCTACAACACAGTGAAAAATTCTATAAATGCGAACAGAGTTGTCCAAGAAAGGCTGAGATTTTAAGTTTATAAGCACTAGAGGCAACGCTTAGAATGGGCACTGGGACTTGAGAGAGGGGTGAATTTGGGTGACAGTCAAGTGCTGTACATACTTACGCTCCTTCTTCTCTCAAGAGAGCCAAGAATTTCCTCACGCGGTATTCAGGATCCATCTAAATACATCAGAAGAAATAAAGACCAAGGGTTAATGGTGCCGTCTAATAACCACGCACTTACTCATGCCAAGGAAATGCTGAGCTTCACACTTTCCTCCGTGCTTTTTTGCCCAGTCGCAGAACTGGGTTACCTGTTCCTTGACCAGTACTCTGATGCACAGGAAAGCAGGCTGTGTCATTCAAGAGAAGTGAATGGGACTTCCTACTACGGAGAACTGCTATATTAGAGGTGCCAAATGGCCCAGCGGGTCGTTCCCAGGCACCTCAGTGCGTGCTCCCTTAGCTGGCACCGAGTGAGGAGGCAGCGAGCCTTCGAGGACTAGTGGGAGACCGCATGGTGGCCATTCCTGGGCGCTCACGTGGCAACCAATTCACAGGACTCATCTAAGGCCTAAAAGTGAGACCAAACTTGAAGAACTGATGTTGATTGAACAACTAAAAAAAATAGCTTATTCAGTCTTTATGATCGATAATCTAGCTTTTCTTAGCCTTGGTCTCCCTTCCATAGCTGCCGCTCTGCAGGTAATGAAAACCATTGTGCCGAAACTACCAAAGCAAAGCACAGGGCGCACTCCTCCCAGTGAGGCTCCGGATAGCTGGGTCTCTGCGGACGAGAACAGGGCCGTGAGCCGAAGGAGAGATGGAGGTGTCCCGGTCCAGGTCATCATTAGTAATTGTCAATTTTCACCTTAAATTCATATTTACACTAATTTGCTTATACTTTCTTTTCATTGGTCCACTCACCAGAGATGTGAAGTATCTAAAAAATTGTCATTAAAAACATCTTTAATTCCTTAAGGTGAATTTTTATTGTAAGAAACACACCTAACTTTAAAAAATGTTCCTGGGCAGGAGTCTGTTTCCCAAGAGGGAACTCCCTGCCCTCCGGGAGCAGCTTTCAGATGCTCGGCGCAGCTGCGGGTGAATGTGCAACTGGATTCCCCTCTAACCACTTTTTTTTTGTTGTTTAAAGATCTCTTCTATCACAGAAAAACATCCAGCAGAAGTTTCAAATGTATCAAAGTTAAGAGGTCAGACTACAAAGGACTAAGAAAAAGTGTGAATAGCTAACAAAAGAAACATTTTTCTTCTTTGGGAATAGAATTACATATGAATCAATTGTCAACTTCTTTAAAAAAAATGGAACTGGCTGGAGCTCAGCTGTAGTCAGTACTTGCAGGTCTTTGCCCATTAAATATATTTAATATGTGTGAGCAACGACTTACTGACTTGCCTGTAGCAATGGAATTAAAAGTCAAGAGAAAGGGAGGAAAAAAGTAATCTAGATAAATGACTTTATTCCCTCAGGTGACATCCAGTCAGAGCAGATCCGCAGCACTGTGCAAGTTTTAACAGAATTGTGTATGGTGAACAGAGAGGTAACATGACTTATATTCTGCTAAACTACATGCCTCTTCACTTAGGCTCAGGCTCTCTAAGGCAGATCTAAAGAGAATTCACTCAGCTGCACGAAATCCATTTGACATGAAGGGGTTCAAGCTCAGAGGCCTATGAAGTGTCAGTCGCTGAAGATTAGGCCCGACTGCCCCGCTTTCACTTTCCACCCCACACACATAAGCGGCATTAACTTGATCACTGACCTGCAGGCATGAAAGGAAGAGGAAGGGGTAGGGATTCGGGAGAAAAACCCACATAGTTTCTTCTATGCAATTACTGGAGAAAAAACTTGTGCTGAAACTAAAAAAAACGAAGAGTTGAGCTGCCTATCTGACAGGTTTATCTTTTCCAAGGAAAGGGCCAACACATCTGTATAGGCACCTTTCCCAAGAAAAGCCCTATGCAAAGTGGTTAGTCTGTAACTTTAATTCACTGTTCAAAATGGGAAATAAGTAAACTGGCTTAAAAACAGCCCAGCTGAAAGTGCAACAGATTGAACTTTAGGTTTCGGAAAACCACAATCTTATTTTAAAATAAATTCACCAGCAAAGATGAAAAAGCATTCGCTTTTTGTTTCCAACTGTCAGTGGTCAAGAGCCGAGTTCGGGGGTAACTGCAGCTTCACCTCTGCCACCCACTGCTCACACGGATCAAGGGCAGAGCTGCGCAGTGATACACGTGCTCAGAAGGTAGCCTAGGACCTGGGAGAGACTCACGCTCTCAAAGTTCGCCGGGCACCCTACTCTGTCTGGCTCTGTTCCAGAGACTGTGGATTCAACAGTGAGTGTCAGCAAAGATTGCTGAGCTCAGAGACCTTAGTGAGGACACATTTATTATCTATCTAACTTGATAAGCATAAAAAGACACAGGATGGGCACATGGAAGGGTGGAGTTCCAAAATGAGGAACAGTAAGTTGCCAGCAGACTCGAGAAAGTCCCAAAGTAGCTTCATCTGTCTTTGCCCAGGCAGCAGCCTGGGCTCAGTTCTCTATGGGTGCTGAACCCTGCAGCAGTTGGCGTGAAGTTTCCTGGAGCCCAGGCCAGGGGAACATACACGGAGCCCAAGTCTGCTCTGCACAACTCGATTACTTTGTCCCCTAGAACAGTCTCCCAGGCCCCTTTTGGTATATGTGTGGTAGTTTCCTGACCTCTGATGGTAACGTCATCCCCCTCCATCAACTGGCTGGGACCTCGGATAACTCGCTGACAACCTGTGGGACATGCTACCCTCATTGCTAAAATGAGAAGCAGCGGAACAATTGTTCTTTGAAGTCCTTTCTAGTTCTACGATTGGGTGACTCCCAAAGTTAAAACTTAAAAATAACTTTATAATCTTTTCTTCTATTTTTGAATTTTCAGTGGGAAAGAAAAGTACCAATAAATTACTGTTTGATCTCAGGCTACTAATATCAATTTCAGTTTGGAAATAATATAAGAAAATTAGCCCTGGCTGGTGTGGCTCAGTGGATTGAGCACCGACCTGAGAACCAAAAGGTTGCTGGTTCAAATCCCAGTCTGGGCACGTGCCTGGGTTGCAGGCCAGGTCCCCAGTAGGGGGTTCGCGAGAGGCAACCACACATTAATGTTTCTCTCTATCTTTCTCCCTTCCTTCCCCTCTGTCTAAAAATAAATAAAATCTTTAAAAAAATTGTAACAAATTAAAACGTCAGCAAAAGGAAATATAAAACCTGTAGGCATAACGTAAAGCTTCTATGACTGAATCACACAGAGAAGGAAGCAACCTACCTGTAGGGACATCTCGATCAACATTAGCAGCTTCTTGATTCCTATCCAGACCTGTTTCCCTTTTACTTGCTGTGCAATTGTGGTACGTTCCTTATCCTTGAAATTGCCCAAAAGCTACAAAAACATTAAAAATAATGAAAGCAGTGTTATAATAAGTGAATCAACAACATTAGTTAATTTTTACACTTATTCTTAAAAGAACAATGACTAGTTGACTGGTTCAACTTGACAGGATTCTCTCCTATTTTAAAATCTAACCTGACCTTCCTAAACCCAGTAGGTGTAGTTATGAAAGTGAATGTTGGTACTCTAAGTTCTGCTTTCCTATAGGCCTCCATTATAATTTAGAGGTATATTTGCTGGGGGGAAAATAGCTCCAATCCACAATAAATATCAGTTAAAATTTTTAACATTCCTTTCTAGGAACAAATCTGTATGCGTCAGAGCAAGCAAAATGTAATTCTCTCCCCCAACTCCGGCACAAAAGCTGCTCGAGCAGGTAACCTGCAGACATTCCTCATGTAAACAATTTCCATTTTGTTGGGAGTGGCCCCAGTTTTACGGGTCTTGAGGCTTGTAAGAAGACTTCACCACCGTTGCAGAAGTCACTAGATAAAATTTCTAACAGATTTATCAAGTCACTTGTACATACTAGTATTGATCAAAAGTTTAATGAAGAATTAATTTTTTTAAAATTAAAGACTTTGTTATCCTTAAAAGTACTGAAGAAAACATTTCTGTGTTATAAACTTGTTCATGAATCAGTTCCTTTTACTTCTGTAGCTTTTTTGAAGTTCTAATGGTTTTAATCATCATCCCAATTTATTAAATAAATACAAGTGAAGGGGCTGGAAGCTCCCACGAATGACTGACTTTTCTACATTGAGCACGTTATCCCCCCGCCACCAGCCCACGCCTCTGGTCCATGTGGTCTGTGTGCATCGCTCACGCTGGGCACAGTCACCCATCACTGGCAGCTTGTGTGCTGCCCATGCCGAGGAGTGGGACACACACTCCCACTGATAGTCATCTCTCCTTCCTCTAATTCCTAAAAGCACCTGAAGGTATAGCCCAGGTCCCATACTCCAGGTTAACATAGAAACTAAACACCAGGTGTGATGTCTGGCACCCCTTCGCATTATTTCCAGCTTCAAGTCCTTTCTTATAAACAGTGAGCAATCCATTGACTCATTCTCACCTCCAAAGCTTCCAGCAGCTGCTCTCCTGTGGCAATGTTGGGCACGTGGATGGTGGTGCTGAAAGCGGTGAGCATTTCCATCTCCTGGAGCACGTCTTTGCGGCTAGTGGTCCCAATGATGAGAAGCTTGCGGCCCTGATCGCAGAGAGAAAACACGTGAAAATGCACAGGATGAAGCTGATTAGAACACTTGATAGGGTAAGCCTGAACAATACCCACTTGTTCAATCGCACAAATGTAAACGATTAGGCAAGAGAAAAAAAAAATCAGAATTGTCCTCCTGAAATCAAAAGAGAAGAATCAACAACATGATTCAGAAAGAGTAACACTTCTTTGGAACACGATTTAGAAAGAGGCAACAGCTCCTTCTTCTCACTCACATCTATAAAATAGTGGCTTAGCAGATCAGGGAGCCATACAAGCCAAGACACTTCAGTACATGTTTGTAATTCACTTTTCACCGCCAACACGGTGTATGTATCATGGGAATCGGGAAAATGAAATGAATGAATGAAAAGTCGGTGTTCACCCACTTGGCAAAGCTTTGCTATGGTTTTTAGAAGGAGTAGGGTAATAATAATATTTTACATGTTCCGTAACACTTAACTATGAAAGGCATGTTGTTAAGTGCTTTACGTAATTGCCTTGGTTAATATTTTTAAATTTAATTTTTATCTGCCATCCCCAAATATACCAAAAGATGTTTAAAAACTATACCAGGTTTATGCCACCATTCCTGACCTCCTTTCTCCAGAGGCAATTCTCTTAGCTTTCTTCCTGGTGCTTACTTCCTTGTCTTTAAATAACAAGGTTACATTACTATTTTAAGACTTTTGTTTTCAGCTTTAAATATTATTTAACTTCCTATTATGGAAGATGGTTATTTAATATAAATTTTGTACTTACTCTCCCCCCACCCCAATATATCCTTCTCATCCTTCTAATACAGTTTTTGCAGTTTTGGGTTAAATCTATATTCAATATTTATTATGATTATATAAATGTGATCTACAGCCAAGCCATGTAGTTTACTATTAATTTCCTTTCTTGGAAGACATTCCGTTTACATTAGAGTTAATAACTGCCATTTCCCTCCTTTGCTTAGTTTACCAGGCACTGGTCTATCACAAGTTCATCTCCGAACACACACAACCACGAGTACCTTCCGGTGCATTCAGACAGGGTAGGGAATTCAAGACACCTCCCTCCTGAAGCTCTCAGCTCTCAGAGCTCAGTCTGAACCGACTGCTCTCCAGGCCTGTCCTACAGCTGCAGGTCTGGAACTTTGCTCTTCCCTCTGTTACAATCCCATTTCCTAGCTTCCTTTTTCTTCATTTATTCTTTCTGTGGTACATATACTTCAAGGCTTCCCCAGAAATTTGATGTAATAGAGGTAAGAATCCCAACATTTCCTTGAATGTGTGGAAATGCCTTTATTTCACCCTTAATGTTGTACACACCATTTATACTTAACAGTGTGGCTAGGTGTGGAGAGCCAGGTTAGAGAGCCTTTCCCTTCAGAATTTTGAAGGCACTGCTCCATTGCCTTTTAATTTTCAGTGTCATTGGCTGGAAGATTGATGCCATTCTGATTTTCTGACTCTTTGTTTCTAATTTTTTTTTAAATATAATTTTAAAGGGATCTTTTCTTTATCCCTAGGTTCTGTAATTTCAAAATTGTGTATCTTGAGACAAGTCTTTCTTTACTCTTTCTGCTGGCATTAGATGGGTCCTTTCTAAGCTGGAAACACCAATCATTCCATTCTAAGAAATTTCTTTATTTCCTTCCATTCATTTTCTTTCCCCTACGCTCCCATCCCCTGCCCCAGAACCTCCATGAGTCGGATACTGGTCCACTTGTAATCTTCTAATTTTTTCTTTCTTTCTTTTGCTCTTGGTTTTTATTTCTTTAATACTTTTTTTAGGTTAGCATCAGCTTTATCTTCCAACACTTATATTAATCTCTTTCTATAATATTTTTTATTTCTAAGAGCTTCTTGAAGCTCTTGTTTCTTGAATCTTTTTTTTTTATTTCATCCTATTACATTTCATGGATACAATACCTAATTTTAGATCTCTGTGGATACTAGATTTTAAAAATGTTTTCTTCTGTTCTCTGCTTTGTCTGTTTCCTCTGAGTTTGTGTTTTCCTATTTGTTCATTGGGGGCTTTCCTTCAGAGTGTATCTTTATATGATAACTAATCACATTCAAGAGTTAAACTAGTAAGTGGGAGCTCTACGTCTGAGGGCTTCACTACAGGATAATGATGATCAGATAAGACTTGGCTGATTATTGGGGGTCCCTCAAAGGTCAGGAAACAAATTTTTTCCCAGAGAAGAATCTTCCAACCCCCTGCCCGAGGACTATGAAGCCTGGTTTCCAGCGTACTGGAAGTAGATGGGGGAAGGGGTCTCAGTATCACACCGTCCAATACGGAGACTTTCATTGGCTCCTATCTGCAGTCTCTCATTTAACGTTCACTATAATCCTGAGAATTAAGTATTAGCATTATCTCTATTTTACTGATGAAGTTCTGTCTCACAGAAATAAGTAATTTTTTCAAGGTCAACTAATAAAAAATGGAGCCGGGAATGGAAACCAGATCCAGAATCCAAAATGGTACGCTGCCTTTCTTCATGAAGAAAAACCCATTTAAAACAATACTTACTTGGAAAATGGAAGAGGAATAAGTCTTAAACTCATGTCACTAGATTTATACACACTCATTTCATAGATAAGCCTTTATACAATCATTAAATCTATTCACAGATCTTAGAAATTCAGGATGTCAAAATAAATATGGAAATAATTATGTGGAAATTAAAATAAATGTAGGAAAATATTTTACAAAGTTAAAGAAAAGATGCCAAAACACTTTCAATTTGGGTTTTGTAAACACCACACTACTACTGTCAATGACTGTCAGTAAGGCATGCGAGCCAGCCTCGGTCTTCCTCACTGTTTTTGCCCATCGTGCTGTGCCAAGAGTGGGTAACGCGCCAACAAAGACATGTCGAAGAAGCAAAGTTGAGACCTTCTGGTATAACTAATGGTTGGCACATCAGGTGAGTGTGCGGTCTGTGGGATAGATGTATACCTGCGATGTATACAGACGGAAGGGAGGTCTTTATTACTAGTGAAGAAATCAAGTAGCTACAAATTAAACACATTATCAATGGAGCTTTACCAAGCTCCTAGATGAATATGGAACAGACCTTGTACCTATGGACAGATGCAAAAGAGAACATTACAATACAATATGGAAAGGCAGAGATGTTATCACAGGATGTCAGGGGAGAGGGAAGAAACAGGAAAGAGAGGAACACCTTTTCTCTGGAGGAGGTAATTCCTGAGCTGAGTCTTAAGGAGTGAGTAGGCTGATTAGGACAATGAAGGTGAAGGATATTCCAAGCCAGAAGGCACAGAAATATTTAAGTCCAAAGGCAAAATAACAAACACTGGGGTGTTGCCCTGGCTAGTGTGGCTCAGTGGTCTGAGAGCCAGCCTGCAGACCGAAAGGTGGCTGGTTCGATTCCCAATCAGGGCACATGCCTGGGTTGCAGGCCAGGTCCTCCAGTTGGGGGCGTGTGAGAGGCCGATCAATGTTTCTCTTACACATCAATGTTTCTGTTGCTCTTGTTCTCTCTCCTCTCCCCTCTCTCTAAAAATAAATAAAACCTTTAAAAAAAGAACCTGGGTGTTAGGGTAATTACGAACACACAAAGACTTATATATACCTACCATAACAGAAGTGGTGCTTTTACACTACACTCTAAGTCTTTTTCAACCCTGAATTCTAGGGGTAAACTTAGAAACATATTCCAGAAGGCTAACAGATGCCAAAGGCCACACAGGCTGGAACATCCTCACAACATTGAAAGGAAAGTGGTACTTCTCTTTTTCCCTTAGGGTTTTAATGTTCCACAGCCCGTAATTCAAGCTCCCTCCCCTTGCTCCTGTCCCACGGAGGGCTCTGGAGGGATGGCATCGAGGAGGAAGCTTCCCACTCCTGCCAGAAAGCTGAAGCTGCCATTTTCCCTGTGAGCCTTTCTCTTAGCTAAGTGACTGGCTCTTCAGAGTGTTGAAAGACTGGGAAATGTAGCGCAGCTTATAATAGAGATGCTAATTTGTGTTTTGCTTTTCTTTTTGTTTAACAAGACTGCAAACACTGCAGAGAGGTCATGACCCAGGCAAGTTCAGGCCTTGACTTGTAAAGCATCATCTTTAAGAAAACACCAAAAAACATTACGAAATGATTAAATTATGCCGGGTCATTTTGTATATTAATTAGTGGAGTAATGACAGGAGGAAGCTTTATCACAAAAAAGCAGCTCTGAGTGTGTTACTATAATAAATCCCATTATAAGCTGCCAGCAGCATAAAACAGGAAGGCCAGCTTTAAAAATACAAGTTTTAGAGCTCAACCCAAGAGGGTAAATCCAACTTGTTAGTGTGTGGCTACTAGTCTTAAGTCCCCTGGGCCAAAACGTGCCCGCCCCTCGATGGAAAGAAAAGAAGTAGAGAGAGAACATTTGGGGGGAAAAAATCATTCCCAGCATCCTCTTTACTGAGATTTGCTGGCCCTGCTGCAATAAAGAAAGGGCCTAAATAAAATGACTATCTGCCAATCGGATTATGATGAGCATTGTTCAAGGTTAAATAAGTATTAGTTAACTAATTCTTGGTGCTATAAGAAGCAACTCAGGTGAAAACATTACCATGAGAAAGGCAGGGCTCAGTCAGGTGTTGATCCTTCAGAAAAAAAAAAAACAACAAAAACAACAAAAAACAACACTTCTTTACATGAGGAAGAATGAGCTCAGTACTAAGCAGTGTCTAAGCCTTTTGCGCACAAAGGACTAACCAGATAATCCACACCCTTTCATAGGTCCTGCCCATTGACTGGCCCTAATAAACTGATTTGTAACAAAAGTTCATATGGGAGAAAGCTTTTTTTCTTCTTAAATAAAAATGCCACCAATATAACACTGCAGTGAAATGGAAGGGCTGATTTTAACCTGTGAACAAAAGTAAAGTCAGTTATGCAGGAAAGAAAGGCCATTCTTTCCGTATCATTCAATGCGGAGCAAGTGTAATACACCCTTGGTAAGAAGAATTAACTGTGAACAATTGGAGATCCTGAAATGGATTAAGGACTTTAAAAGTGCAACTCCAAACTGCTGTGTGCTGGAGGCCTTACTCTTTATTTTATGACTGCTGGAATTGTGAAAAACTTCAGCATATTAAGAGTTTATAAACCCAGTAACTAAAAGATAAAACAGATTAGTTGATCAGACCATGAACAAGAATATTTTGCAGTCAGGTACTTATGGAATGATGGGATTTGGTTTGTGCTTTCAAAGTGATTACAATTTAGCTGGGAAGAGCACATAAATATTCAGGGGCCACTACCAAGTAGCCCATCAGTAAGTGCAAACTCATAATGGCCGAAGGGGCACAGCATGTGGGGACGATTTCATTGGAGTGGGGTTATCTGGGAAGATTCCTGTAGAAGTGCAGAGACGCTGACAAAGAAGAGGCCATTGGAGAAGGGACAGGGCTCTAATGCTACCAAATCCTGTGTGGGTGGTGGAGGCAGCTGAGCCAGAGCACTGAGGGCCGGTAATGGAGTCCTTGTTAGAGAGATGGGGAATGGGCAGCAATAAAAGGAAGACTCAGAATGCTACACTAAGGAAGGAGATTTAGTATAAAAAGCAACAGGAAACTAGAGAATGTTCCTGAGGAGGAAGGACTGTGATGAAGAGAGAGCTGATCCTGGCGGCTGCATGCAGGATGGTCTGGTGGCCAGTGAGGAAGCTGCCGCGTCAGTGACATGGCAGCTGTAAGAGGAAGCACTCCAGGAGGGTCCACACCCTTCCCCAATACTTCTCGGAGATGGCACCCTTTTTAATGCAAGCCTAGGGCTGGCGGAACGCAAGGGAGATGGGCACATCCCGACGGGTAGACGAGGGGGGGGGGGGCTCGGTGCAGCAGGAAAAGGGCAGGCTGCATCACTCACAGCTATGTGATTCTGGCTAGGTTACTGTACTTCTCGGGACCTGTCTCCTCCTCAACCATACAAATGGGACTAAAAGATGACCTACTGTCAGAGTAGAGCACGAAGTGAAGAATGCTTGGGGTAGGGGGTCTTCGCCATTATTGTCACTGAAGGCAGGAAGGAAAGGAAGTGAAGGCTTGAATAAATGGTCTTGAGAGGAAACTGAAAAATGGTCCTCTGCCTAGGATGTCAAGAATCCATAACCTTAAGTCCAGTGGGCGAGCAGTGGGGTGCCTGAGAATTCCTCTCTTCCCATCGACTCGGGGCACTAGCAGCAAAAGATACTGAGCGAGCACATTCTCCCGGAGGGCCCAGATTCACTGTGTGAGGGGAAGATGAGAACACCAGTCTTCAGCTTAACTAGGGTTACAGTGAGGGCCAGGCGGGGTCCCCCAGAAGGAGCTGTGGCAGCGATGAGGGGGAGGGCCCTCGGTGAGAGGCAGCGACTTTGAGGGAACAGTCAGTTCTGGGCAGAGGGCATGGAAAACACTCTTGGTAAGAGGTGGTTCAGTCCGTCACTTACCCTAGCTTCATTCTTGAAATGGGAATAATTTCTCCTATTTTTTACTTACTTTGCATGATTCAATAGAGACATTTTAAACAATTCGACTTAACAATTTATTGCTGCATTTATTTGCAAGTCTGACTCTTGTTTCTAGCCTGTCAAGTCCCTGGGGGTAGGAGCCATGTTTTACTCATCTATGTCCTCGAAGTTCCTAGCACCGCACATGGAGCATGCGGGACTCCCGTTCCCTCTGCCTGGAATGTTCTTTCCCTCCCAGTGGAGGTGTTGCCTGAATGTCACCTTCTCCACAAGGGCTACACAGCCCCCCACAGCCCCATTTAAAACTACAATGCCCCCTTCCTCACCTTCATCCTGATGTTGCCCCCCAGTATGAACCACCTTATAATGCACTAAATACTTTACTCATTTACTGTCTTTACTTATTTATTGTGCTTTTTGCTAGTCCTCCTTCACAAGGGCAGGACGTCTGTTTGGTTTTATCAATGTATTCAGGGCTAGCCTGGCACACAGCAATAGTTAGTGAATTTGACTTGAATGAATGAATGGCGATCTCAGCACAGGCTTCAAGGGCAGCAGATCACTCCTTCGTTACGTGCTCTGGCCTGGCCCTGGGAGAATGCACATTACACCAAGTGTCCAACAGGAGAATGTGCTCTGAGCCCCAAGTGCTGAATGCTATGACGACAACAACTTTTAGAGAAAATAATCTAAAAGGAATAGCATGTATGCTTCGTTTACAGTGTGAGTAGATGCAAAGGCTGTTATAGCTCTTTTAGTTAATGGATTGATCGATAAATAGTTAAGCTACCAATTAGATAATGCAGACTTCTCTCACAGAGAAGAGATAAGATTCATCAGAAGCCATTAATTTAAGCTAGTAAGATAACAAGTATTATTAAGCATCTCCTACAAGTCTCGGTTTTCCCAAACCAAGGGAAAAAACTGACTCCCATTAAAAACCACCAGGGCTCTGGACCGGGACAGGAGAGGCGTGGGGCCTTTCTGCATGCAGTTCTGATTTCTCTAGCTCAAATGTCTGCAACTTTTTTGGGGGGGGGTAGTTAAATGTTTAAGTTGAATACCAAAGGAAGGATGTTTCAAATAAATCATGCTACAACTAGGCAGGCAACTACACTTAAACTCTCCATTAGACGTTTCCCCTGAAGCACATTCTTAGTCTACCGTCTTTGTAACCACTGCAAGTAGGAGAGACGACAACAAAGAGGGGAACTCATGATGCACACTGGATGCAAAATGAGAAGCTTTGCCCCAAATAATTGTAAATAATTACTACAGGTGAGCAGCCCACTTTGTAATATTAAAGAACATTTTAGTAGCAATTTATGAAAAAGACACCAAGTCATCAGATTTTACACTTGGAGCAGCTCTTAAAGGTTACCTGGTCCTTGCCTTCTCCCTCATTGGCTCTTTTGTAGCTGAGAGACCTGGGGTGAGAGGTGAAGTGATCGTCTGAAGCTTTTATATCCAGGAGGGAGAGTTCAGGCCTCACTGAAACTTCCACTAAGCTTTGCTGCCCACCGTTCTTACTTGTGTAATTTTAACTCACATCAGCAATTGCTGACCCTTAATTATGAGTTAGTTAGGTGAGATATATTACCTAGAAATGCGGATCCCTGAGCTCTTAGGAGAAAAGGTTAAAGAAATTAAGAAAATAAAAGTTGTACACTTAGGATACTCAGTGCCAAAGGAATAGTTTTGTAGACACGTTCTCTCATTGGAGACTTAAAGCAAGATAACCAGTGATGACGCCAAACTCCCCGGCCTGGCACCTGCAGCACACCTCCCCACTTCGCTCAGCTTTTAGCTGGGTGTGCCCTGAAATGGCCCCTCTGCTCTATCAGGTCAATTTTCTTATTTTTTCTTTGATTTCTACCTCTGTGCTTTTGATCCATGGTATTCCTCTTTATTAAAATGCTTTCCAGAGTTCCTACCCGTTTGCGATCATCTCTTATGTTCCAGATATTTCAGAACTCGCCTGCTCTCCACACTCTGCCCTCATTTAACCCCGAACAACCCAGCTCACTGCTTCCGGCCCTGACCTCTCAGGACACAGAGCCCGGTAACCACACCACTTCTCTGGAGGCCACTTTGCTGAACGATTTCAACTATCCAGAACACAGTCAAAACACAAGAAATCAGCCAAATCCTCACACTTCCAGGACTGAAAGCAGAACACAAAACAAAGTGAGGTTCAGGTGACTTCACTCACGGGGAGTGCCGACTTATCCATCAGTGGCATTTGAGAGGCCCACAAAAATATTCTTTCTTTTAGAATCAGAAAAAAAGACCTTTCAGGTTGAACAAAGTGTTTTAAATACCAACAGCTGAAAAATAACACTTCAATTTCTTTCATTTAATGGGGGAAGGGGACCACATCAGTCGTAACGTGGCCGTGCTGCAGGAGAGCTGTCCGCACAGGCCCCTTCCTCTCCCTCCACAAACAACTCCTGCGCCCTGGTGGTTGCCTTTCTCCATCACAGATGACCGGGAGCAGCGAATTAGGAGAGGGGCACTGTCAGAGGCAGGAACTAATACAACTCATAGCAAAACCATTAAAAACAAGAAGAGGTCCCAAAATGCAAAAACAAGACGAAAGCGGCACGCTGGGCCCACTTCCTGGCGACCGCGGCAGTCCGACACGTTCCAATAGTTCTTACTGTTACTCAGGTGATTAATTACGGTTTGGGATGATGGTCCATATCCATCAATACAGTGTGTGTGATACTTAGCTTCAGACACCAAAATATATGTAGCCATTATTTCCTTTTTAAAAAAATCCTCGCCCAAGGATACGTTTATTGATTTGACAGACAGAAAGAGACAGAGGGAGAGAGGGAAACATCAATGTGAGAGAAACATCAATCAGTTGCCTCCTGTACGTGTCCTGATGGGGATCGAACCTGCAACCTTTTGGTGTACAGGACAACACGCTACCGCCTGGCCAGGGTACCATTTTTTCCTTTTAAAAAGGGCTAAAGTGGTGGTGAATGCACAATGCAATACGCAGATGATGTAACCTGAAACATAAAATTTTATTAAGCAATGCCACCCCAATAAATTCAGTAAAATATCAAATCAAATAAAGAAGGCTAAAGTATAATAATTAATATTTAAAGAGGTTAAGATTCAGTCATTTGGAGAAAATGAAGCCTTTGAGTTCTCATGAATTCCTAGTCTTCCCTCCAGTGAAACTGAATATGCCATATGAAACCTAAGGTAAGTGACTGTACATGAAACATATCCTGAAAGTCCCAAGTACCAGTTAGTGTGTACATAATAAATCTGCTGACTCTGGCATGGAGCATCCTTCACTGTCTCCCTACTCCTCAGCATGGCACAGCGGCCCTGAGCCCTCTCCCTTTCACTCATCTCTCAAGGCCAAGACCAAGAACTACTACTTGTGAAACGTTTGCAGATTTTCTCAGGTAAAGTGGACCACGCTTTCCTTTACATTCCACTGGAACCCCACCTAACTTATAAAACCTAACTAAGATATCACGCTTACACACCTTTCCCCTCACTGGAAGCCGACAGGGCCACCAGTTAGCCTCTGTATGGATTGGAGAGGAAACAGCCTCCTCGGTAGATGAATTAGAAACAAGCAGTTGTCTGGGTGCATGCAGCGACCCTTGCCCCCAGCCCCCGAAGGCCCAGCACCATGTATGAGTAAAAAGGCACCCTTTTCCCTCTTCCTGAGGCATAGGGTTGCCAGATAAAGTCTTGGCGTATGCCTCAAACACTGAATGGGCTAAGGTCACACTAGAAAATTATTTGACGTCCTTCTGAAATTTGAATTCACCTGTATTCAGTTTACTAAGTCTGGCAACCCTACTCAGGGCAGATTCAGCCGCACACCAGAGTGGACGGCGTGGTGAGCAGGGTGTGGGCTGGATGTCAACCCGCCCTGCCACTCCATCTTGCGCGCAAACCAAACACGTGGTCCTGGATTATGAGCTCTTTGAGGGCAGGTACAAGGCCTTATTCATCTTTGTATTTCTAGCGTGTGGAACAAATGCACATCCTAGTAAAAGCATGTATTCCTTAAAGTAATGCTGCAGACTTGCCTGTCAAAAGAAATACTTTTGGGTGGAAAGAAACTTCCCATCTCCCTTCCATGAAACTGAATACAACTGTCACCACCTATCTCCGTCAACCTTAGTCACATTGGCATTCAACGGTCATAAGCCCAGACTGGAAGCACAGCCCTGAGCCGAATGCCAGGTGGGTTTCCAAGGACAACTGTGGAGTCATGAGGCACTTTCACACTTCACTTTCAGGACCACAGGGTGTCTTAAATTAAGTCGGCTTTAAGAGAAAAAATAAGGTTAAAAACATTATACACAGATGAGCGTAGAGATAAAGGTAGGTTCACTTAACTGTTAGTCACACAGCAAATTAGTTGGAAGGGTTAGAATAAAAGAATTTTGATAGTTATGCTAAGTTAAAAATGAAAATAATATTGTACCCATTGGTTTTATTTTTCCTGACTATAAAGTAATAAATTCTTATTATATAAAATTTATAAAACACAGGAAATACTAAAGTAGAAAAAAAATCACCTATAATCCTACCATCTAAGTCATAGCAGTCGTCTTTTTAAAAAATATATTTATTTATTTATTTTTAGAGAGAGGGGAAGGGAAGGGAAAAGTGAGGGAGAGAAACATCGATGTGTGGTTGCCTCTCATACGCCCCCAACCAAGGACCTGGCCTGCAACCCAGGCATGCGCCCTGACTGGGAATTGAACCAGCGACCCTTTGGTTCGCACGCCTGTGCTCAATCCACTGAGCCACACCAGCCAGGGCTCAGTCACAGCAGTTGTCTTTAAGACGGAGAAACACTAGATCTGCCTTTCACTTTTATTTTTAATTTCATTCTTTAAAAAATTTCCTTCTGTGTATACGTTTTAAATGAACATTATCTTATAAAATAATAGCTGTATTAAACTATTGGGAGGATGAGTTAAAATATTTTTTACTAGTAGGGATATGTGTTTAAAGTTTGGAGGCCATTCACATAGAGGCAATCACAATAAACACTTCTGGCACACTCACTCCAGTCCTCCCGTCTTTACAACTGAAATCACACTATAAGAATAACTGAGGATTAAGTGCAAGGTGATTTGACACTTATGCAGGCAGGTGCTGACATAGGCCTAGTTTATACAGGTCACTAGCTGGGTGGCCAGAGCTTTTCATCGGACTGCTGTGACTTGGTATTTCTCCCTGTCCTCCCTTCCCATTACTCCCCCTCTTCTTCCAGAAGCTGGCCCCTTCTTCCGCTTGCCCCAGGGCTGGCTAAGGCAGGGTCGGCGGGGGCAAGATGGCTGGCAGCTAGAGGTAAAAAGCTGCTGTGCTCTTCGTGCCAACACTTCTAGGGCTGGTTTCTTCAGCAGCGGCCCATGGAGATTAACTCCTTTGACAGGGGTTGGTCACTTCGCTAGTTTCAGATGTGTGTGTGTGTGTGTGTGTGTGTGTGTGTGTGTGAGGGAAGACAGACTGAGAGTTTTCTCTGAAGTGAATAATAAACTAATAACTAAGTTGTGCTTTGCAGTTCACAAAGAACTACAATAAAGATTTATCCTATTTAATTCTCCCAATCTAAATATTACTGTTGTTTCTGTTTTACAAATGAGAAAAGTGAGGTTCAGAAGGGAAGAGACTGGATTCATAGTCGAGTCTTTGAATTCTAACTCCTGTGCTATTTACACCGCCAGTGCCCGTTCCGTATGTAGCTAAGAATCACCATCTTCAGAATGCCACTCAACAAATGTCACCTACAGAGCCTCAGTAAGGTTAAAAGAAAGGGAGAAAGGCCCTCACTGGGGTAGCTAAGGTAGGAGGAATCACCCCATTTTACAGATGAAGAAACAGACACAAAGGGCAGAGGTTACGGAGCCAGAAGACAGCTGAGCTGAGACTCAGTCTCAGGCTTTCTGACTCCAAGTCCAACACGAAGAGCAAGCTCTGCAGAGATGGCACTCATACCAGACTCGTGGCCCCGCGGAATACTGTGACACCATAATCAGCACTTTTTACCGCTGATAGTGTGTCACGGTAATACATTTAAGGCGATGGGGCTAGATAAAGACATTCCGGCAGTGAAAGAATATTCTGTCTCAGAACCATAGCATTTCTGAGATGATTAAAATTGCGATATTTAATTTTGAGTTATCTGAAAATGATATATGTCTTATAATTTTCTTGTATTCATTAATACCTATTATAGACATGCTCTACCAAATCACCCTATTTTGAAAACATGGTTTTGTTCAGCAAATATCTGTAGCTATGTTTTTATAAAAGGACTCACCAAATTTCTTTTACTGGTTTTTAATGTATTTGAAGCTGTCCTACATATACAGTCACGTGCCACTGAATGACGGGAGCACGTTCTGAGAAATGTGTCACCAGGGGATTTTGCCACTGCGTACACCTACTCACACAAACCTAGACGGCAGGGCCTACGCTGGTAATTGTGAGTGCCATACTTTTATACAGCGAGGAGCGCGGGGTTTGTTTGCACCGGCATCACTGCAAATCCGCGAGTAATGCACTGTGCCACTGCTTGACGGCGTAATGTCACTGGGCAAGAGGAACTTCTCAGCTCCATGATAGTCTCATGGGACTGCTGTGGTATGTGTGGCCCATCACAGACCAGAACAAGTTGTTAGGCAGTGCATGGCCGTGCATGTATTACGTATGAGTTCGATTCACACAGAACTTTAGAAGACAAGTTACTATTAAGCAAAGTATATTCACAGAAAATTTTATATGATATAGTAGCTGTCTCATGTTACTGACTTAGTAAGTGGAGAAACCGGGCCATTAAGTTGTCAAGCATCCTACAGCGTTTTTACCACAAAGAAGTCCAATGCAAAAGTCACCACTACGTCAGTGATTACGAAGAATGTGTCTGGCAAAATGACTAAAACCTCTTTCCTAAAGTAGTTATGTATCTTACTGAGTCATATTGCAGTCATTAGTCAGGGTTAATTTTGGGCAGATGGACGGGAAGATACTCGTGTTTAGGCCTGCACAATCTGGAGTCTCTTCTATTATCTGTTTATTTTGCTAAAGCAACGCTAAGCCTGAAGAGTTGCTTAACAGTACCAAGACTTCCTAATAACATCTCTGAAGTAAGAGTGT
Organism: Desmodus rotundus; assembly: GCF_022682495.2. Classification (NCBI taxonomy): domain Eukaryota; kingdom Metazoa; phylum Chordata; class Mammalia; order Chiroptera; family Phyllostomidae; genus Desmodus; species Desmodus rotundus. Next base: position 91,683,011 of record NC_071395.1, on the reverse strand, counting down.
GTGAGGATGGCATACAAGGATTACATAAAAAGCAATCTTATCTAGAAACTGGTCATGTTAAAATGAAACCAAGGAGAAACAAGCATGTCTGCCTGGGTTCCCAGCAGGGGTTTGCGAAGTTTCTTTTTGGTTCAGACGTGTGCCTGTCCTGGCTCCAAAGTTGACTTCTTTCTTACCAGATGACATTCCTAGGTGCCAGGGCAGTGAGGAGTTATTTTTTTCAACAACTTTATACCTTAGCCCAAACTCTGACAACTGTTAGGTCTGAGTTCTACGTCAGCAATATTGCTGTGCATCTGGAGTGATCTTCTTTTGTAAGAGTTTACATTTTCCAAAGTTTTACAACCAGTACGCTGCACATGAGTCACAGGTGGACAAGTCACCAACCCTCATCTGCCCTTGGGAAGGCTGGGCTGGCTGCATCTCTGGCGGTTGGGAGTGGCCTCGCCCCGTCACCCAAGGGCCACATCGAACGTGCTCGTCTTCTATGTGCCGTGATCGGAGAAAGGCTGGGAGGCGCGGAAGTGGACAAGGCACGGTTCCCCACAAATTACACGTCTGTTCTGGCACTTACAGACGTGGTCTTCCAGTGTGGTTCCTGTGTCAAGTAAACCTAGCAATAAAGCAGTCAGGTCAACAGGCTTAACTGCTCTCTCACTTGCCGAGGAAACCGGGATGTCACGTCGTTTTACCTGAGGAGTTCCTTTTCAGGCACTTCATCCTGTGTCCCCCCAGCCCCACCCAAAAAAGAAGGCCTCAGAAGCAATCTATGGGGAACATAATAGAGTCACTGCCTCGGCAGGCTGCAGGATGCTTTACCTGGCCTTGCCGCTTCTCCACTGCAGCTTCCTTGACATTAAGACCAGGGCTTTCATCCTCCTGACAGTGAAAAGCACATTCCCCTCAACTTCCATAAATCTGTGAGACTTGAAAAGAGCCCCAGTGTCATGGAGTAAAAGAGCCGGCTTTAGGACTCTTGCTGGAAGGAGGGGTGTCTTCCAGCCTCTCACTGCTAAGCCGGACATTTCCTAACACTGGACAAATTGTACGTCCAGCTCGGGGCGGGTGAGCTGCAGTGGTCTTTTACCCTCCAAGCCAATTGTTAGCTTTTCACAGGAATCAGCAGGGAAGCACATGTGAAACCTCTGTGGTGACGGTGAGCACCCCCATGCCTTGTGTGACTCTGCATGTAGATGAAGCAGGCTGGGAGCTTTCTTAGCTGCTGCTGCTGAGTTCTCAGAGCAGCCCTTTTCTCCGGCGTGGCGCCCTGCTGGGACAGCCCTTTTCAATTTCTCTATCCCCCCTCGATCTCTTCTCCTGCAGAACACAGGGAAACTTGATTGGAATAAAGACCTAGGGAACATGTTTTATTTTCTCCTGTTCAATCCATTTTAGAAAAGCTTTTAATTGGTTTTAAAAGGATGCTAAACAAAATGTGATGATGTTTTTCAGTCTTCATGAACTACAGATACCACTTTTTATACTTTCAAAGGGCTAATAAATCAATCATGAAATTAACTCTCCAGCTACATTTAAAGCAAATCCACTGAATACCAGATTCATTAAAAATCTATGCATTTACTTAGAAAAATTTAAAATTCAAAGAAAATTATCCTAGTAACTGAAATCTGACTTGAATTCTTAGTCCCACACTGAAAATCCAAGACCCAAGCAATCACAAAGGGAAAAAAGGAAGGCTTGTGAACCAGTTTTAATAAGCCAATTTACAACGAGGGAGGAGCATGGGGGAGGGGGAGAAGTAGAAAAGAGAATATCTTGATACATAACAACATAGTGACCCCGAAGGGATCCCTTTATGTGAGCATGTGCACACATGCTCACAATTTTTCTGTGTGAAAGCTGGAATTACAACAAATGCAGAATTAAGGATTCTGTGACTGATATGATTACCCTATTGTATGTATGTACGGCCCCTTTTTTCAAAGCAAAATGCCTGCAACTTTTCTGTTTCAGCGATAAAACAATAGCTTTCTACCATCTATGCATTTGTACATATTCATAACATTTAATATTCAAATCCACATACTTTTACTATTTAATTGAAAATATCTAAAAACCCTAAATGTTCCTATTCTAGAATGACAAATAGTCTTGACACTGATTAGCCTGAAATTTTCCCCTTATTTTCCAGAGAGAATACAAACTAATTTTAAAAAGCAAGGTGATACAGAGAAAGCATATTTGTATTTTGTTCAAATATATGCCAACAAGAAATATTTCAAACAATTTCCTCTGCCACTGATTCACTTATACAGGAGGCCGTTTAGCAGTCCAGATCAGAGCCACCAGATTCTGATTAATGACGGGCTGGCATTCTCTTAAGTGAGAATCCCTGCCACTTCCAATCACTAAAGCCAGCAGATCTACCTCTTACTTCCTCGTATTCCTATAGACTTCCTTTTCATTCCTAAGAGCAATGAATTTCCACATCCCTTTTTAATGATCCAATTCCTGTTTCTAAGATTTCTCCCAAGCTCGGCCAGGTGCCTGTGTGTGTACTCTTCACTTCTAGCTTTTTATATAGCCTCCTTTCATCATTTAAGAAGCTTCTGAAACCACCTCCTTTTTTTTGGTGACCATGTTATTGGGATATCTTTTACATAATACATAATCCACTGATTTAAAGTGTACAATTTAACGGTTTTTAGGTATATGCACAGATAAGTGAAATCATCGCCACATGTTCTAATCAATTTTAGAACATTTTCATCGCACAAAAAGAACGCCTCTCATTCTCCCTATCCACCCCTGCAAGTCCTGGGCAACCACTAACAAATCTCCTTTCTGTCTATAGATCTGCCAATTCTGAACATTCCGTACAAATGAAATCATATGACATGTGGTCTTTTGTGACGGGCTTCTTTCACTTAGCACAATGTTTTCAAGGCTCACCCACATTGTAGCACGTGTCAGCACTCACTTCTCTGTATCGTCGAATACTCCATTGTATGTATTGTATACAGCACACTTTATTCTATTTGATGAACATCTGAGTTGTTTTCATTTTTCAGCTGTTTTGAACAATACTGCCATGGACATTCCTATGCAAGCTTCTGGATGGGCATATATTTTCATTTATTTTGGGTACATATTTAGAAGTAGAATTTCTGGGTCATACGGTAACTATGTTTAACCCGAGAAACTGCTAGACAGTTTCCAAAGGCTGCACAATTTTTATATTCCCACCAGCAGTAAGGGTTCCAATTTCTCTATATGCTCTTGTTATTATCTGACTTTAAAAAAATATGTTTTATTGATTACTTTATTACAGTTGTCCCAATTTTCCCCCTTTTGCTCCCCTCCACCTGGTACCCCCTATTCCCTCCAGCAATCGTCCCCCTTAGTTCACGTCCATGGGTCATGCATGTAAGTTCTTTTTTTAAAAAAAAGATTTTATATACTTATTTACTTTTTAGAGGGGAAGGGAGAGAGAAAGAGAGGGAGAGAAACATCGATATGTGGTTGCCCTCTTCTGCGCTCCCTACTGGGGAATGTGGCAGGTAACCAAGGCATGTGCCCTGACTGGGAATCCAACCGATGACTCTGGTTTGCAGGCTGGTGCATATACGTACTTCAGCTACTCCATTTCCTATACAGTTCTTAACATCCTCCTGTCTATTCTGTATCTACCAATTTGTACTTCTTAATCCCTGCAACTTTCCCCCCATTCTTCCCCTTCCCAACTGATAACCCTCCAAATGATCTCCAAATCTATGATCCTGTTTCTATTCTGCTTGTTTGCTTAGTTTGTTTTTTAGATTCAATTGTTGATAGTAGTGAATTTATTGCCATTTTAATGTTCATAGTTTTGATCTTCTTTTTCTTACATAAGTTCTTTTAATATTTCATATAGTAAGGGCTTGGTGATGATGAACTCCTTTAGCTTTACCTTGTCTGGGAAGCACTTTATCTGCCCTTTGATTCTAAATGACAGCTTTGCTGGATAGAGTAATTTAGGTTGCAGGTCCTTACTTCTCATTACTTTGAATACTTTTTGCTGGTGCCTTCTTGCCTGCAAAGTTTCTTTTGAGAAATCATCTGACAGTCTTATGGGAACTCCTTTGTAGGTAACTATCTTCTTTTCTCTTGCTGCTTGTAAGATTCCCTTTTTATCTTTAACCTTTGGCATTTTAATTATGATGTGTCTTGGTGTGGTCCTCTCTGTGTCAGTCTTGCTTGGGGCTCTCTGAGCTTCCTGGACTTGTAAGTCTATTTCTTCACCAAACTAGGGAAGTTTTCTTTCATTATTTTTTCAAATAAGTCTTCAATTTCTTGCTCTCTCTCTTCTCCTTCTGGCACCTCTATGATTCAAATGTTGGTACGTTTGAAGATGTCCCAGAGGCTCCTTAAACTATCCTTGCTTTTTTGGAATTTTCTTCTTCTTGCTTTTCTGATTGAGTAGTTTTATTCTTCCTTATGTTCCAAATCATTGATTCAGTTCTCGGCTTCATCCATTCCACTATTGGTTCCCTGTATATTGTTCTTTATTTCACTTAGTGTAACCTTCATTTCTGCCTGGGTCTTTTGTATGCTGTTGAAGTACCCAGTGAGTTCCCTGAGCTTCTTAATCACCAGTATTTTGAACTCTGCATCTGTTAGATTGCTTATCTCCATTTTGTTTTGTTCAGTTTCTGGAATTCTGTTCTGCTCTTCAATTTGGGCCATATTTCTTTGTCTTCTCACTTTGGCAGCCTCCCTGTGTTTGTCCCCATGTATGAGGCAGAGCTGCTTTGATTCCCTGTCTTAGTAGTGGGCCTACTGCAGAAAAGCATGCCAGTAAGTTGGATGAGGAGGAGCCTTAGGTAATCGCTGGGGCAGGGCAACCTGTGTGAACCAGGTGGATGGAGTCTCTGATATGGTGTCATTGTTCTGAGGCTCTGGGTGAGGCTCTGGGTGGGAGTGGGCTCAGAAAGAAGACAATGCTGCTGGTTGGCTGCTGAAGTTCAGTCTGGAAGGAAGCTATCCCCAGGCACTTGCCCTGATGTCAGACACTTCAATTTCTTCCCCTTTGCCACTGGTGCCTTTCCAGCTGCTGCCCCTGTTGCTGGAGCCAGAGTGAGTGAGTCTGCATAAGTCCTAAGTTTGTTGCGGGCCGTTTAAGAGGAGACTCCTGAGAATTCCATAGACTCTTCTGCTGCTCCACCTCCCACTGGTTTTTACAACCAGAAGTTATGGGGACTTATCTTCCTGGCACTGGAATCCTGGACTGGGTGGTCTGATGTGAGGATGGGATGGATCCCTTGCTCCTGAGGTATCCCTCCTGATTTTTATTCACCATCCTCGGGTATGGGACCGCCTTTCCGCATCTCTGCGTCTCTCCGTGTGTCTCCTGTCTCTGCCCCTCCTACCTGTCTGGATGAATGCGACTTCTTTAATTCCTTGGTAGTCGGACTTCCATACAGTTTGATTTTCTGATGATTCTGGGTGACAGCTGTTCTATAGTCTAGTTGTAATGTTTGCTGTGGCTGTGCAAGGAGGCGAGCCATGTTTACCTGTGCCCCCATCATGATCCTTGTTATCTGACTTTTAAATTACAGCCACCCTAGAGGATATGAAGTGGTATCTCATTGTGGCTTTGATTTGCATTTTCCTGATGGCTAATGACGTTGAGTATCTTTTCATGTGCTTATTTGCCACTGGAACTTTGGAACTTTTACTTATTTTTTAACCTTTTCACTTTGATCGTGCCTCGCCAAATATAAACTACAGCGACAGTAAAATAGTTAATCCCACCACAATGAGGAGACGCTAAAATACATATATTTTTGAAGAGCATAGGATCATTTTCCTCCTCAAGAATCTTACAACTATTTTTATAAAAGAGAAACGGTTATTCCTAAGTATTTAATTAAAATGTTACAGGTCATTTGTTAATAGGTCCTGCTTATTTCTTTAAAAAAAATTTATTATATTTTTGTCATTACCAGTTACCCCCCTTATACCTCCTTCCTGTCCTGTTTATTTCTTTTAGTATCTATTTTGGATCACAAATAATTCTAAGCTTGGTGTTTAGTATTGAACAATGTAAAGGACAGGCGGTTTGAAAAATACCATTGAAAAATTACTCTTCCCTCTTCCCAATAACTTCCAGCATAAATATTTAGGTTCTTTTTAGGTAAAAAAACCTAAATATTACAAGAAATAAATTTAAATGCCTGGAAAAAGTCTCCCAATCTCATGATTTTTAAAGTGCTGATTTCATAAAAAAGAATTTTTTGGCGTGTGATATATAATAAAATTTCAAGGTTGTTGTAGGTTATGTTTCTTTTCACTATTCTAGAAATTTTTTTAAAACCCTAAAACATCAAGACAAGTCCTTTCCTTTAGATGTAACACACGCACACACAATTTTACTGTTAAATTAAATTCAAATTTACCAGCTTAAATATTGAATGTTTTCCCTATAGTTTAATTTATATCTCTATCTTCAAATATGAGATTCCCATAGAGGCATTAAGATGTTTTTCAAATTAGTACTTAACTCCTTTGCATCTGCCTTCATTAGCATTTCTTCGAGGTTATAGCACACAGAATCAATCAAGCGAATTCATGTCTTGTGTCACAGCCAAATATGCTCTGGTAGCCTCTACATAAGTAACCTACTTAACCAACCTTTATGGGTTAGTTTAAATGTGTTAGGCCATCAAAATCACCAATCTCCAGTAGCCACATCAGTGGCTACCACATGACCCAAGATCCTGGCTATAAACTTACTCCTTAAATAGGCCACACGTCAGAAGAGAAACAACTCAAATTCATCTGGAAAAATTAAAAAAAAAATCTGCCTATAGGAAATAAATTTCCCCAAATAAAAATTCTTAGAAAAGCCTATAAAGTGATAAAGGAAACAAATGAACCCCTTACACACTGACATCATAATTTCTCGGAGGAGATAAAGGGAGTGAAGATGTATAATACGATGGGGGAACTTAAAGAACAACACAGGATACTAACTGGAACTAAGGGATTTTGAAATCTTCAGAAAAGGAACGGAAATCTTCTCTGATTGTTAAAATGATTTACCTTGAGACAGAAGGCCAGACCAGATGACCTTTCAAAATTCCGCAACAGAATTTTATACATTTATGGTAACCGTCTTATTTAGGGAGACTGCACCATTATAAGCAATTTGCTGGAGAAACTGTGAAGATGTTCCTTGTGTTATTTTTACCTGAGGAGGAGCCTTTTTCAGTAACACAAGAAGAGCCTGTAATACCAGATTGGAAAATCGAGGGCCAATAGGGACATAATCTGGAAGAGAAACATTACTACGTTTAGGGATTTGATACAGAAATGCACATATTCCAAACATTCAGGTTTTTCTACATCAAGAGCAAACACAGTTCTAAAAACAGTCATGCCACTAATGATAATAAGAAAAGAATCTTCAATAACTTCAACGCATAAAATTATATGAGAACTTTCATCTGTAAATTTTTTTTAAAGCTTCTAAATATACATTTTGGGTTCATGTAGACATATTCAGAGACAGGTTTTTTTAAGAAGAAAAAACCCAGATGTATTTACTAAGCATTTCCCAGAGATTACTACAAACTGTGGCAATACATTTCCCCAAGTACACAGGCAACAAAACAGCACGCTAGAAAATGGCCAGAAGGAAAAACGGCAAGTAACAGTAACGTAAGAAAGGCACTCCAATATAACTAAAAAGACGTAAGAGCCACTGGGATTCGTCCTCAGATGGTGAAGAACAAAGAACTTTCTGAAAGAACTTCCCACCTGTTAAATTTCTAGCAACCCTTTACGATTCTGCACAAATGCCGTCTCCTTAACTTCCTCTGCATATTGCAGGTGCGCCCCTGCCCTGCGCTTACAGCTTCCTTCAGGCGTCAGCGCTCGGGAGTCAAAAGTGACCCTTCCCTTTTCTGATCGTCCAGAACAATGGCACATTCTACACTGCAGTAATTTTGCCAACATATGCTATAATGACAGACAGCATCTTATTTTTCTGAGACCTAATACTTCTAGCACAGTAAGGGCTGGGCAAACGCTTGTTGAATAGATGAACAAGCGAGCGCAGATAATAACTCACACGAAGGAAAATATACTCAGAGGGCACACATTCCTGACGCAGTGGTGTTGCTATGACCACACATCTCAATTGTGTTTAGATAAAGGAATTTACACAGAGCTATGAGTATGTGCCTAAGAGCTTTTAAAGAAATAATCCTATAAACTGGGCTGAAATGTATCAAAAATAGCAGACCAAAATCCCAGGTCACTAGATAAAACTATCACTTTAAAAAGACCTCACAGATATACCTGCTTTGCTTTATAACAAATATTGCCTTAGAAAACAAGAGAATAAATAACAGGATCTACCTAAAGCAAGTCTGAAAATCTTAGGAAAAACGTAGTCAGATAGTTAACTTGAGATTGTTAAGCTACACCATTATGGGTAGCTTAAGGAAGAAGGGATTAATCTATTTTCAGGTTTATTAAGTCACCAGGTGGGTTCAATTTCAACAGAGTTTATTACAACATCCGGAACCATTGTTATAATAGTAAGTTTATTCCAGATTATCTAATTTTTGCAATGGGAACAAAATATAAGCCCTGGCTGGCGTGGTTCAGTAGATTGAGTGCTGGCCTGCAAACTAAAAGGCTGGTGGTTCGATTCCTAGTCAGGGCACATGCCCGGGTCGTGGGCCAGGCCCCCAGTCAGGGTGTGCGAGAGACAACCGATATGATGTATCGATCGCACATCGGTGTTTCTCTCCCTGCCCTTCTCCCTCCCTGGCCCCCTCTCTAAAAGAATAAATAAAATCTTTAACATGTAAGGTAATACTTTCCTGGACTTTATTTGCAGATTACCCCTTATGAGCTGAGTGCAGGGACTGTCTCACTCATCTCTGTATTCTGCAGCAGTGCTCTTAAACACAGGAGATGTTTAATAAATGTATTTTTAAAATTACTATAGAGCACTTTTAACTGTCACAATGTCTTCAACATTATTTCCCCATTTTAGTCTTCACAATTATTCTATGAAACAAGGAAGGAAAGGGATGCAGTCTCTGCTTTACATGAGCAGAAACTGAGGTAACACGGAGCTTGAGGCTTCTGCCCCCAGTGTTACCTCGTGGCAGTTGTGAGCCCTCCTTCCACCAGTTCTGTCCAAGTTCCTAAGTGGAGCCTCTGAGCGATAGGCAGTAAATGTATCCACCAACAAAAGTTGCTGACCATTGGCTGTGGGCAGGGAACTTTGTAGAAGGTACGAAACATTGTGAGGCAGGAGCCCTCACAGGAGAGCAGTTTATAATGAAGTTACAGTCACAGGCGTACTGAACGTGGACGCCATCACTGAACAGAGAAGGGGAGACAATGTTACCTTTCCTTATCAGACGAATAAGGGTATTTGTATTGCCCTACAGTTTGTAAACGCCTGCTCTTTTTCTCTTATAATCTGTGACACACTGGCCATAACGGGGCAAAGACAGCACCACGGCACACGCTGTGACTCACCGAGCAGTCTCTCGATGTCGTCCACAACCACACAACTGAGCTGGGATTTGTACGCGTCGTCAAAGATCTGGAAGAAGGCAAAACCACGGATTATCTCACTGCTCTCCATAATGACGGCAACTTCCAAGAAGATAGAATTTAGTTAACTTGAGCAATGCCTAAGCAACGCACAGTAAAACACCAATATTTCAGACCACACTAAATTAGAATTTAAAAGATAATAGGATTTTAGAACAAAAATAGTTCTTGCAATTGAAGAATGAAAAAATTGGGGTCCAAAGCAGTTAACTGACTTGCCCAAGATGACACAAGGGGTCAGAGCTGTGTCATCGCTGGGATGCGGAGAGCCGACAAATCCCTCAGGTTTATCACAAAGGTGTCTCCTGTTCCAGGAGCACGACTTCAGTGTTGTGGCTCAAGAGCCAGATGAAGCCACAAGGGGTACGTAAATAGAACTGGGCGCCATTTTACTATCTGCGAGAACTGTGGCCCTATTTGGCGGGAATGACACTGAAAGAACAGAAGCTTGTCAACTCAAACCAGACCACATGGTCAAAGTGCTTACAGAAGAATTAAAGCTGAGAACAAAGGGCCAGACAGGTCTGGTTCTATCTTCAGAACCAAAGACATTGTGAAGACAATTGTCTTACGAGCGCCCAAGGCCTTGGACCGGCCTTTCTGTAACTTGGGGGTTCCTTTTCCAGCAACTGTAACTGAGGCTCAGTGCATCCCGTGGTGTCATCTGTAAGAGTTAACTCCTGCATCCCAGCCCAACCTCTCTGGTTGTTAAATAACCTCAGTGCCCCAAGGACCACTAACCCCCCTCCCCACAATTTTGCTTGGGGAGGTATAATATTCCTTAGTAGGTATATTCTAACTATACAAGATAAAAAATTAGGTATAGAAATAAACTAAATCAACCTGTAATATTAATATTTTTCATACTAAGTTTAAAGACAACCTGTGTATACTTAGTCTTTAAGGTATTTGTAACAATTAAGAAAACTTACCATATCAGATTACTAGATTAGCCGTGTTAGTTCAATTTAAAATATGCAATTGAATAATTAATTTTACATCGGAAGGTAAAAGATAATTTTAATAGCCTTGCAAATGGTAAAGATAATCTAAGATTAACCATATTATGTTTTAATTTAATTTGTTATTAAATAAATGTAATTATATACTTTGAAATCAGAATGATTTTTGTTAGACAAAAAACTGATGTACTTCAAAGAGAAAATAAAATATTTTAAATGTGGAAATAGGGTTTAAGATATTTTTAAAAATTATATTTAATTGTAAAAGTCCCCTTTTAAATAATTGCTAAATTTTTCTAGACTTACATAGTAAGAGATGTAAGTACTTTTTTAAAGTTAGTTCACTTTTGTTTTAAAAACTAAGTCTTACATAATTTGGTATGTTGAATTTTAATTTTTTAGACCTTAAATTAGCTATATATGGTGTTTTCTATACTCAAAAGTCACCTTCAAAGATGTAAAAAAACCCAGAAACAAAAAACCAAACTCCTGCTAAATCCCTCCCCAGTCCCTCACATGGAATTGACCCATGCTGCTGAGCAGGTAAAAGGAAGCATGCTGGCAGAAGAGCTCTGTTGCAACCCTATCATCCTTAGCTATCTGCCTCCTCACCGCGAGAGAGATAAAAATGATAAAATGTATCATTTTCTGGAAGGAGCTTTAAGAGTCACCACACGATTCTCCAGTACCTGGCACAGAACAATACTTACTAATGATATTGGCTCAAAGACGTCAGTGGTCGAAACAACACAAGTTCTAAATCCATCTTGCCATAAGTCACTTGGCTCTCCTCTCCTTTGGCAGCACTCTGTATGTATACATAGTGTCTATATTATGGGTTCATTGTATCTTTCCCTGTACAATACTAGATTGTAAATCTCGGGCGGCAAGTACTCCTAATGATCTCTGTGTTCTCAACATCACTTAATACGATACCTTAGTAGAAAATAATCAACAAATATTTACTGACAGAATAAATTTAAGCATTTAAAATTCCAGTAGGAATATCAAGGACGTAGTTGGAGAGGTACAACTGAAGTCAGGGTAGGAGAGTATCCTCAGAGCACTGATGGCTAAAACCACGAGAAGGGATGAGATCTTCAAGGAGGAATGGTAGAGGCAGAAGAATAAAGAGCTAAGGGCTGAATCTTGGAGTGTTTATTCATTCAACAAATATTTTTTATGTGTCAGACATTAATGACGGTAATAAAGAGAGTAACGAATAAGACAGTATGATCCCACCTTCACAAAACTTAAGAGTTGGGGAAGCAGGCCACATGTACCTATAATAAGCAGGGCACTATTATGCGAGAGGAAATAAATACAAGATGACACAGTGGTACGGAGCAAGGGAGATGTGGCAGTTGGGGGCGGTACCCGTGTACATCCCAGTTCTCCTTCTGGCACATGGTGGGGCTGTACTTCTTTACCCTCTCAAGTTCAGGATGGTTATGGGGCTTGCTTTCGTTAAAGAAATGTGAGTGGAAATCTATCGTGTTTTGGAAGGAGGTTTAAGAGGCACTGCCTGATTCACCATGCTCCCTTTCTCCTGCCTTGGCTATCACGGAACCACAAGTGAGATGGAGCCTCTGCTATCATGGATATGAACCATGAGCAAGAAATAAACTGTTGGGCTAAGCTACTGAAATTTGGGGGTTGTTCATTATTGTAGCACAACCTGGCTTATTCTGACTGATACGAGGATTATGGAGTCAACGCTGTGCTCCTAGATTTAGGAAATGACATTTAGGTTGACACCCGAAGGACGAACAACCAGTGGAAAACAGGGGAGAAAGTGTTCTAAGCAGAGCATGCTGAATATGGGAAGAAGGTACAGTGGAGAGAAAATTCAGGAGCCCTGCGGGAACTGACATTTGGCGACACATAAAGTGAAGGGGTGTCAGTGTTGGTGTGACGTGTGCGTGGAGTGGTGGGTGAGAGACGGAGCGGGAGAGAAATGGGAGAGACAATGGAAAAGTTTAAAGCAGTTCTCTGTGGCTCTCTGCTGTTGTTTGAAGACTGAACCAATACAGCAGCCAATGTGGTATCTTACAAACTCAGGTGATTTCAAGAAGTCACTGAAAATAATGCTTTGTTCTTTAAAGTATTTTTCAGAGTTTTCCCAAAGGCTCTGGTGCAAGAACATGATTCTGTCAAGCTGTAACATTGTGGATCAGAGCCATGGGGGCCCAGGGCAACACAGGTCCATATTTCCCCCAAATCAGCCCTTCTCCTCTCTCAAAAACAATGCAGAGTTTACATGGCGACAGGGACCTTACTGAGAACATTGCTTGGGTCTAAATATTGCTATGTAGCCTCACCAACTTATCTCAGATGCTGTGATTCATGAAGCATTACAAATCACTTCACAGTTGACTGCATGGGCTATAACACGTTCGGAAAAAAGTACCTACAGCAGTCATTCAATGTAAAGGAGTTTTTTTTACAGACAGCTCTTAATGTACTAATTAGTATCATGGGGAGAGGAGCACAGGTAACTCTTAACAACATACTAACCATGACAAAGGCAGTGCAATTCCAGTCGTAACTTGACCAGTTTCAGTTGACCAGTCAACTGAAACTCCTTTGGGTAGCAACTCGCTCTAATTTAAATACACACGCCCCTTGCACGTCTCACACACTGCTTTCCTTGTCTAGCCAATAGTGCGGTATAGGGTCATGCAGACTTCCCTGGGATTCCTGTTTTTTGCTTAATCTCAGCTGCCTCCATTTGTGCTTCCTGGCCCAGGCCCCAGCACAGTGTTCACTAAGAAGATACTCAGATTTGACTGGCAAGTATATGGGATTAGCTGCCAGACTAAAATATACGTGAGGCACTTACATATTGCGCCGGGAGGTTCTACCACAACTTTTGGTGGATAAATCCGAAAAGAAGTACTAGAAGAAAAGATGCAAAAGGTAAAACTGCACATCTGTCCCGGCTAGAGTACTACACACAGCAGGGTGCCCGACTTCCCAGCAGTAACCGCACACAGCACACAGCCCGCACCCGCTCCAGGTCAGATGATGCCTACGTAACAGTTACCCGGGCGGGCTGAACTGCGGCTAATGGTTGTATCTTACAGACTCTTTAACAAAATTAATTTAAATTCTGATCCTTTTATTTATTAAGATGAAAGTAGGATGCTCAAGCCTTTTCTTGCTGGAGAGGTTATCACTAGGGGATCATCTAAGTTATCGTGCAAACCAAGACACTTGAAAGGGGAGAGCTGTTAGTAATCGCACTGGAACGACAGGTAAAAACCAGGATTGCTCAAAGCAAGTTGGGGTGTATGATCATCCTAGTTTTATGGGGGAGTTTCCTGTAGAGCAGGTAAATGATCAGTGTGTGGATATAACTAGGTATACATGTTTACATTTACAGTCTTAAAGTCGGGTGAGAATTCTGAAAGAGAAAGCTAAAGAAAAGAATGGGAAGAATTGAAGAAAAAGTGTGAAAAGGAGTGGCATCAGTAAACACGGAAACAATGAGGGCTGTTCGAGAAGATGAACAACGTCTCTAGAAAACAGAATCCCACAGTCTCCCAGCTGTGGACATAACGAGACCGTCACAACACTCTCCAGTACCACCTCTCTCGTGTGCAAAGGTAGGTAGTGGCCACAGGAGACAATCCAGAGAGTGGGGAGCCTGAGTTTGAGCAGGCTGGACGCACTCTAGGCACTGAGGAAAAGGGGGCGTGGGGCTCCTGATACACAGGGGTGGGGGGCAGGTCTGAATGCAGTCCTCAAGGACACGGCAAGCTCTCACAGCACTCAGCTCACTCCTGGACACGCTGGGAGCCACCTGTGCGCAAGGGGAGGGGCAGCAGCCGCAGACTCCAAAGCTACATGAATACAAATGGGAACACGCCAGCATCAGCTCCATGTTAATCCTAGCCTTTCAGAATCACAAACCACAGCAAAGCGTGTTCCAAGTAGGTTCTGTGCTCCATTTTCTGTAACCCCTTTAGTGCTGTAAGGTGAGCAAAGCCAAATTCTCTGCTTCTTCGGGGGCTGAAAGAGTTCATCTCAATTCTGAAGTGTTGGTGTGAAGTACCTAGTTAGTGCGAATCCGATGCTTCAGAAAGTCCCTAACGCAGTAAATCTGTCAACAACTACTTGAGAGCACACTCTAATCATATTTGGTAGCACATAAAAACGTAAATGAGCAAATTCAAATCAGTGCTATCAGTAATAATCTCTAGTTTCTAAAAATAACTTGGGAGCAGACCAAGCACACATTAGCTGTCTTCTAACGAAACTGCCTCAGGAAGTGGACCTAAACTTTTGGCAAAGCACTGAAGATTCCTGGAATGACCTTAAAATCCTTTATTTGTTCTCCCTGCTTTTCAGGAAAAATTCTTACATTTTCACATAACAAGAGCCACAGAGTGAGGTATCCTTAATAATATGAGAAGTCACAAGGTTTGAAAGTTCTACTGAAGATCTGCACCATCTTCCTTTCTGTGTCAGACACAAACGCCAAAGGACAAAGGGGCGCTAAACAAAGCACCCGGCCCTGCCCCCAGCCGCGCAGGGACCTGCAGTCACTTCCAGGGTGTTCTGTCCTCTCGGTTAATACCTGCACCAACTTCGACAAATGAGCGACACGATATATTAGGATGTTAACCAAAAACATCCAAATTCTGTTGCTTAGTAACTGCTGTCAAAAGATCCAGTTTCCAGCTCTCCTCTTTGTACGGACTGAACCATGAAAAGGGGAGGATTAGGCGCCACGAGTCTGTTCGGAGCAGACTAGAGTCTGCAGTGGGATTTACAGCAGGAGGAGAATCAGAGAAGATTATTTCTTTCCTGCAAGGCTGGTGGGAAGGAAAATTCCCTCCATTAGTTTTCATTCCTTTAAAAGCAAGACTATATTATATTATTAATGGGCATAGTTTTATAAATCACTAATATTTTTACCTAATTTTATTCAAAATACTTAGTCACATCAGATTGTTTTATTTCTTCTCAGTACTAATTGTGTACTCAAAAAACATCAAGATTAGGTAATTAGTTAAAATGAAATTCTATTGCTTTTCTCTTTTGTTCATTTAATGCCACTAATAGAGCTAGTACAACACATTTTTAAAAAAGTACAGATGCAAAAATAAATAATGGAATTAAAATATTAAGATAAAATGACGTTGGGAAGACGAACATAAATAGGGGAAAGAAGACCTGTGAATACTTCAAGCATCTGAATGGAGCATATCCCGCGCCCCCCACCCCGCCCCCGCCTCGTGAGGGTACCACCGCACACAGCTGCGGCAGCGCTGAGAAGTTGCTCTATGGAGAAAGAACTTATTAATCAAATCAAGGGTCGTGGAAGGTGAATTTCAAATTAATTGAGAATAAACTACTTTCATACGTTTTAATACCATCCATATGTGAACACAAATCAATTGCTTAATTACAGTGACAATGGATATTCATTTTCACTGGATGTAATGAATATCAGTGAAAGATATTCATTAAAGCAAGTCTAAATGACCCTCCCTACTGACAAAAATGCTTATCTTTTACTTTAAGTAATAAAGTGGTATATAAAGATATTCTATGAATTAACTCTTCAGACCACCCCTATTTAACAAAAATTAATGTTGTAATATTTCTGAGTTTCACAAACTACTGCCATTGCAAAATATTTTGAAAACTCCTTAAAATGTGAGCATTTAGTCATGAAAATTCAGCTGAAGAAATAGTTAAAGGCCAATCTTTCACCTATGAAATTAGCGAAAAAATATTCTCGTAGCATCAAGTGTGCCTGAGGGTCGCAAGAAACCAGCACTCTCTGAGGACGGGCCGCTAGTGTAAATTAGTCCCCCTTTCTGAAAAGAAGCGGGCTCCCATAAGTCATTTCTGTTCTGACGTATGAGTTCTGATGGCAATAGTATAAAAGTCTTTAAATTATTCACACTTTTACCTCAGCAGTACCCATTCTGAGAATTTATCCCAGGAAACAACCAACAGTGCATGTGCAATAACGACGACGAGTGAAAACAACCACTACGCTTTACTGTGCACGCGTTAAATCCCAAGGCGCCGCGTGACACTTTACATAAACTACCACTTCACTTAATTCTCACAGCTCTACGAGGCAGCTGTTATTACTACTGTGTTAACTTTCTAGATGAGAAAACAGAGGCTTACGGTCAAGAGCTGGTAAATGTGGCGGAGCTGGGATTCAAACTCGGATCTATTTGAAACCTAAGCCCAAGTTCCCAGCCAGTAAAATATGCTATGCTAAGAAAAATCTAATAAGAAGATGGGGGCTGTCGTTTCCATAGTTTGGTAGTTCTACAGCACAATTATTTATAATTGTGAAAAAAACCTGGAAACAACCTAAATGTTCAATAAAAGGAATGTTTCGATGGATAATACATGGCTATTAGCATACTATTGAGGTAAATTTTAATGACACTGAAAAAAGTTTGTAACATATTCAATGAAAAAAGCAGGTTTAAAACAACATGGCTCAGGCGATCCCCGACACATAGTGTGTGTGTGTGTGTGTGTGTGTGTGTGTGTGTGTGTGTCTGCGTAGAGAAGAAGGCTGAAGGGCAAACATGGACTCGTTCTTATTTTCTCTTACGTCCTTTTCTCCATTTTCTAATTATTTTTGCAATTAGAAAAAACTCATTTGGGGTGGAGTGGGGGGGAAGCACTTACAAAGAAAGAACTGTCCTCTCCAGAATAATAAAAAAATTATAAATTATTTGTGCTCTGAAAAAAACCATGAAAACATCTTTTTGCCATCACTACGCTACAAACGAAGAGAAGACGACAGTGGGGGGAGGTAGACCAGCACTACTAACGAACGGCATTTGTATCTCATTTTCAAAAGCAACCTGGAAGACTTAGCACCTCCAGGCTGGTTTGAGCCCTCCAGCCTTTGTCAGCCTATCACTAGGCAACAATGTAAAAATTATCTGCAGGGAAAGATTCTGCAATATTTCTAATATAGTTCTAAGACATCTATGCTTCATTCTTTCTCTGTTCTGTACTTTAGTTTCAGAGAATAATATTATTTTCCCCAAGGAAAACCAAAAAGTTGAATATGTATTTATTCTCCTGCTGAAGCAGAAATAATTTTTGTAACTTGAAAAATGCATGGATGATCCAGACAGTGAATCATGAATTGAGACAATTTTGAATAAGCTTGTATAGACACTTATTTTCATATTCCTTAGCCTTCTACTCATTTAAAACTCTGCCTTGAAAGGCTTCAACAATTTAAAGATTAAATCGTAAGTTATTATGCCATTAATTTAACCATTTAAGCCTCTAAAATCAGCATATTACCTTCCCCCCTCAAGTCAATTTGCAAGAGATTAAAATAATAAAAATGATAATATCTCACACTTACAAAGCAGCTTTGATGTGCAGGAGTCTAAAGTACTTTTTAAAAACTTTTATAGAAAAACTAGGACCATCCACCCACATCCCGGAGTACATCTGAGGCAGACGCGGGCAGCTGGTGAGAAGCAATGGAGGGACCTACCCTCTGCACAGAGGATGACTACTTTTGACAGGTGTAAGGAATAGCCGGAGTCAGAGACGTGCCAATAGAATTAGCTGTTCAATTACAAGATAAATTCAATGACCACAGATTCCAGGGGCATTGAATTTACAATTCTAAAATTATGTAAATTTTCACCGGAGGAAGAGGCTTAATGGTTTGCTCTAGAGGAGGGGAAAACAACAACGAAAAACAGAAAACTAACCCCTACCTACATCAGGGAAATTACTGGTTCTCTGTATTCTGTCCAGAATCACGAGCAGATACTGCTGGTTTCACCTCAGACACAGAACAAACTATGGTATTTCAGTTCTTTTGTGTCTAGAAACATTTCCCTCTCTTTCATACTCAGTTCCAAAGATCTCTGTATGGGATATTTCCCTCCCCCTTTCCGTGTGCGGAACTGGACCCCTGCCCAAGCTCCGCCTCCTCCATCCATTTCAAGCCCCCTACAGAAACAATTTTCTGCCAACTGCACAAACAAGAGACTAACTTTTCAAACATATTTTTTTGGAGTCAGCTTCCTCTTAAATGTGCTTTCCTTCTTCAGTCTCTTCCCTAAAGACAAACTGAAGGGACCCCACCCCGGAGGGCCCCTGGGCACGGTGAGAGAGCGCCTGGGCTGTCTTCACTAAGTGGCACTCCAATTCTGAAGATTACCTTCCCTGAGTCTGATTTTCCCACATCTCTTTAACATAGAGTCAGTTCTTGTCTATAAGAGATCAAGCATGAACAAAATGATTTAAGTAAAGAACTACTTCAACTAGACACAAAATAAAATTTCTTCACCGTTTGGGAATATATAAAATCAGAACATCAATGGAAACACTGGCTACCAAGTGAGAATGGAACAGCCATTAAGAATTTTCATCATTGCTTTTCGTTGCTTTTAAAGAGCAGCCACGTGCTATCCCAGATGCCTTCCGTGGCACTTGCTTGAACGCCTGAGGTGGACCAGATGGTGTTCGAGTCCTGCCAGCTCTAGGAGTCTATTCCACATTGTTCTAACTCACTGACGGCTCCGAGCAGCCATGTTGAAAAGGTGACAAATGGCACGTGGAGAAAGGAAGAAGGATGAGGGACTGCATGAAGTTGTCAAGCAGACTGATTATTATCTCTATACCACGTTCTTTTTGTAGGGGTTTTTGGAAATATCTTTGCAATGATATACTTCTGTATGCAGTCAACTTAACTGACCTCGAACAGTTTGACTTTGTACATTGATGAAGGAACTTGAAAACAAATCCTAAAAAAATTTGTCCCACTCTACTCAAGCACTCTCAACTAGGATCTGTGTTTCAAACAACACGAACTTAAGAAATAAAAATTAATGGTAATACGTATAAAACAAAACATAACTTGGGAGATAAAAGTACTCCAATAAAAATGCATTACAAAGCTAAACATGTCTAAAATAGCTGTTTCTTCCTAAATTCTGCTGATAAGGTAGCCCCATTTGGGAAGAACACAGTTGCCATGCGCACACACAGACAGATGTATTTGTACATGTGCACACACATCTGAGAGATGTGAAATTGACATGAAATTAAAATGAAAGTACGAATCTTGATACCTTCTTCATGGCCTGACACTTGGCTGTCTCAGAAAAGCCAATCATCTTATCAGGAGAACAGATCTTGATGAAGGGGAAATTGGATTCCTCTGCAATCTTTGCAGCTAGCGCCGTCTTCCCACTGTGAGGAGGGCCTGCACGGAGAGATGAGCAAGTCAGGGGAAAAAAGCCAAGCTAAGCAAAGGGGAATGGAACAAGTTTAAACTTTTGTCCACAAGGTACTGAGGTCTCAACTAGTTGCTCATTAACATTTCCTGACACAATTTCACGGCAGACGTGTTTTCTCTTATTTATTAGCAACTAAACTTAGTGAACTGATTAGCATTTCTCAAAAGTATGATGAAATACATTCCTTCTTTCTCTCTCACATAGCCTTAATCTTTCAAACTTCTGGCTAAATATATAAAATACAAAGTTTTTGCTTCTTTAAAAAAAAAAGTACATTCAAATGCATATCAGTATCTATATTTAGTTCTACCGAATTGTTTGTCTAACAAAATAAATATAATCTTAGGAGATGACCGTGGGGGTAGGGGGAAAAAACTGCCTCATTAGAAGCAGATGTGACTTAAAAAGCTAGAATTCTAAAGACTCGGACCTCCTCATAAAGGTAACCGAAACCTACACGCTCACCTGTATTTACACATCTCCCCCTTCCCTCCTGTGCACTGGAAGACGTGTCCCTCTTCCACCCATCAACCAACCGATTCTTCCTTCCCTTCTTTTCAGGAACCTGACATAACTGATAGTACCCCCTCTCCTGTATGTTCCATCTCTTCCTCTTCACTCCCCTCAACACTACTCTTTCCTCTGCCTTCAAAAGGGAACTTCCCTGAATGCCTACTCCAGCTGCCTTCATCCTTCACTCTCGGTCCATTCTCAAACAAGCCCTGTGGCGTCCATTCCCTCACAGCAGGGGTGTCAAACTCATTTTCACCGGGGGCCACATCAGCCTCACAGTTGCCTTCAAAGGGCCGAAATAATTTTAGGACTGTATGAATGTAACTACTCCTTAACCGTTAAGGAGTTGAAATTATATTCGGCCCTTTGAGGGCAACCGGGAGGCAGATGTGGCCCCCGGTGAAAATGAGTTTGACACCCCTGCCTTACAGGAACAGGCTCCCATCAGGGTCACCAATGGCCTCCATGTCCCCAAATCCAACAGCCACTTTATCTGTTGGCCTCTTAAGAATATTTGATACAACTGATAACTCTCCTCTTTCCTTAAATATTTTTCTTTGCTTCTGTGATAGCACATTCTCTCCCCACCTCACTTCTTTTGTGAACTCGTCCTTCGCTGCTTAGTCCTTAAGCGTTGAGACACCTCAGAGATCAGTTCCAGGCCCCCTTTTCTTCTTAACCTATCTCCTTCTGCAAGTGATTTCATCCACTCGCATGGATTCAACAATCCATGTACGGACAGCTCATGAATGTATACCGCAGCCAGACCTCTCCATGGGCACCAGACCTACGTATCCAATGGGCCACTCGACATTGCCAATTCAATTGTCCTATAGGAACCTCAAACTCAACATGTTCCAAACGGAGCTCATGATCTTTCTTCCCAAATCTGCCTCTCCACTAGTGCTCCCACTCTGAGTAAACAGGCTACGTACACTCGAAACCTGAGGATCGTGTTTGATGCCTCTCCTGCACTCCATCTAGTTACTTCATATTTCTAAGCTTCAGCTTCCCTATCTACAAAATAAGGGTAACAGTAGCTTCTATCCTCAGAACAGCCGCTTCTATCCTCAGAACTCAAATGAGATAATATGTGTGAAGTGCTGGTAGAGTGACTGGCAAATAGAGTTCAGAGAATGATAGCTTAATTATGATTAACAATGAATAATAATAATAATAATATAAAGTATCTTTTATTCTACCTCCTAAATATTTCTCAAATTGGTTTACTTACCTCCATCTGAACAACCACTGTTGCTCCAAACCACAACCAGCTCCCGTGAAGACCAAGGCAGCTGACTCTAACCAGTGGCTTCTCCTGATCTTCTTTTGCCCAATACATTCTCTATCACAAAGCAGTTGTGATGTTTTGAAAATACAAATCTGATCGTGTCACTTCATTGCCTAAAACCCAACAAAGGGCTCTCCAGAGCCCCTCCGACAGAGTTTAAATCTTTAACATGGTCTACAAGGCTTTGCATGAACTGGCTCCTCCATCTACTTCTTCAGTCTCATGAACGGCCAGTCTCCGGTTCCGCTTCAGTCTCCTTCCTGCCCAGGGCTTGTTCACATGCTGGTCTCTCTCCACAGAACACCTGCCCTGATCACTCCGCCTGGCCAGCTTCCCCTCGTCCTTCAGGTCTTGCTTCACGTGTGTTCCTCAGTGAACCCACCCCCAGACCTCTGGGAAGGGTCAGATGCCCTTGTCCTGCGGACTCACCGAACTTTTCTGTCGTCCTAATCATAACTGTAAATAAACAACTGGCGAACAGAATGTCCTTCCTTTTTGTCTGCTTGGTAAAATCCTAACTGATCCTTCAAAGTCTAAATTAAACACCACCTCTAAATACCACCTAAATTAAACACTAAATTAAATTACCTTGATTACAGATGGGCAAAATGACTTGCATTCACACACATCTTTACACATATATACTGCAGTTAGGAATGTGTTTACCTGTCTTTGTTCACAACCGCACTGAACTCTGTGAAGGCCTTTGTACCCTAAAGCTGCTGCTCCGAGACTCAGAGTGCACACTTGTCTCCCAGCAGCAGCTTTAGGATACAAATCAACTCGTTAAGTACTCAGTGAATTGAGTACCAGGAGTACCGCACAGTCTATTAAGTAACATAGACATTTACATGCACTCTCACAAGAAAACTAGTTGCCATCATTCACCAGTAACGTTCTATCCCCAACTGGACTTTAACTTGTGCACAATACTGGTACATATATGCTGGCTTACTATTTTCAGATGATGAACAGTTTTAGAAATATAAATAATTCGTTTTTCTGGCATGTGCTAAATAGCTCTGGAAAAGCACTGCTTTTGTTTGTTTGTTTTACTTTTAATGCCATCTCATCATTTCTTCTCACCTTCCAAAAGGACGCTAACCAATGGTGTGCGGTCACTGTTTTTGGTCTGCTGGACCAGCAGCTCCCCATCTTCCAGAACACGAGTAACTGGGTCGCCCCATTTGATGATACCATTCATAATGTAACTTGCATAATCCTCTTGGTTTGTGCCAAATGCCTATGGAGGAAAAGGATAATTTAAAGCATTTTGATTATTAGTATTAAAAATTAAAATATTTAAAGGTATAAAAGATGAATAATAATTCCTACACACTAAAAGTGTTGAGCAATATCCCATATTAATGTAAGAAGCCTAAAAAGCAAAACCAAACCAAACCCGCTGTTTTATAATTTTGCATTTAATTTTTTACCCAATTGGGAGGGGGGAAGCTGCTTTGTGTGATTTAATAGAATAAAACAATAGATTCTAGGCTCAGATTCTACCAGAGCCCAAACTGTCGTAATCCATGAGAAAGGGTACATTCTAAGGTGCTTATTTCTGTAAGGAGTACATGGGTTGTTGCCTTCTGTTAATAAAAAAAGAAAAAATGATTATGGACTTAGAAATTAGAAACAGTTGGCCAGGCAGACAAAGACACTATCCCAACTGCCGCTGTAGGCATCATGGATTAAAATGGGAATGTAAAATGGCCATAAGGAGAGCCTGTCACATCAGCTTGGTGGTAGGGGATAGAAGTTAAATGGCACCAAGGGAAGTATATATGTGTAAGTGTAAGATTTCAAGTGAGATAGAAATGAGCAGTTGTCATGAAAGACTGAAGGGTTAGGAAAAGAAAATAAAAGCAATTACTATATGTAATAATTATTTTTTACTTTACTGAGAGAGAAGGGGGGGAGGGAGAAAGAGAGGGAGAGAAACACTGATGTGAGAGAGACATCAATTGGTTGCCTCGTATGTGCCCAGACCCAGGACTGAAACAGCAACCTAGGCACGTGCCTTGACCGGGAATCAAGCTGATGACCTTTCACATCGAGGGATGATGCCTAACCGAACCCGTCAGGGCTACACGAAAAATTTTAATTGTGCTCACTACATGTTGGAGTTTAAATCACATCCCTCTTCATTTTCAACTCCTAATCTCAAATTGGAACTTCCACCAAATCAGCTGCCAAAAGTAGTCAGTAACTTTAGTAATTATTTACTTAATTGAATTGAATTTTCATAAGGTTAACAGGAAAAGAAATGAGTAGGAAAATACCATTCAGTGTAACATAGAGGCTACATGTCTTGAGAATTTCAAATTTTAAAGTTATTACATCCTTCAAACAGTTAATTTTTCTCCCTGGCCAGGTGGGTCAGTTACTTGGAGTGTCGTTTCCTGCACCAAAAGGTTGCGGTTCGGTTCCCGGTCAGGAGAGATACCTAGGTACCGGGTTGATCCCTAGTCAGGGCGCATATGGGAAGCAACCGATCTACGTGCTTCCATCACACTGATGTTTCTCTCTCTTCCTCCCTCCCTTTCTCTTAAATCAATAAACAGATTTTTTAAAAGTTAATATTTCACTGCCCGACGTATGGAATAATTTTAACGCTTCTTTAGAACTTGTACCTCATAGAAAATCATTCTTTGTAATACTGTCTCTAAACAGTATACGATGATCTCATTACTCTATTGCTTTGCCACCAAATCATTTCTCAGACCTCTCTTTGGTCCCTGCGTACACACTAGTCCTTTGATTGCCCAGTACAAAGGAAAGTCCTCATTCCCTGGTCTGGATCTGTTGCATTCAGTGGCACTGTAAAAAGTTATAAAGGAAGAGCCTAATAAATACCGCTGTAGGAAATACGTAGACAGGCTGACTTGCGTCTTTAATGACTCCACGTCCGCACGCTCTGTCTCTCAGCAGCAGCCTTCAGATTCCTGAACCAGGAAACAGTGACCCTCCCAGCTGCACAGTGTGTATGAGTTTTCCTTACTTACCCTGTCACTTCATTTTTTGTTTTATCCCCCAGCCCCTTGGAATAAATAAAAGAAACTTACTATTTAATTAACTTTGTTATCTCAGTTTCCCCTTTCTTGTAGACAAATTATTTGTCATTATAAAAATCTTGGAACAGATCGGTTAGGCTGGGCTCTAATATTTTTGGTAAATATTACAAATGACAACAGCAAAAGATTGACCATTTCCACTGCTTAGTAACTTCTGAAAGTAATTTTATGTTAAAATTCACAATAGTAATCAAAAAAGTAGACAGAGCTAAAACAAATTGGTTTTTGTCTTTAAAGGGGATACTTGCAACAAATAATTATTGTGAAGAATATCTAAAAACTTATACAGATTAAATAAAAATAAAGAATAAACAATACAACAGAAAAATAGGCAAATACATGAACAGCATTTCATCAAAGACACTCATATGCCCAATGAACATAGAAGAAATGCTCACCCTCATGAGTAATCCGTGAAATGCAAAATTGAGACCAGAACGAGATCCCATTTTACATCCAACCGAATGGCAGAGACTAAGTCTGACAACACCAAGTGTTGTGCAGGGTGCAGAGTAACGGGACCTCTCTTACATGACTGGGGGACGTGCTTGCTGACTCAACCACTGGGAAAAGTTCGAAATTCTTCAGTTTGAAGATGGACATTCATATATCCAGCGAACCAGCAATTTTATTGCTAAACATGTATCTCAGAGAGACTCGTTTAAGAATGCTTACGGCAGCATTGCTTGTAATAGGAAGAAATGGTAATGTCCCAAGTGCCCACTTACAGGAGAAACTGCGGTAGCCACACAACGGAATGCTACCCAGCAATGAAAATAAGTGACGTGTGGCTACCGAAAACCACATGTGTGATTCTTGCTACTACAATATGTAATAAAACAGCAAGCCCCCCAAATTGCATGCACTGTACTTTATTCTACACACCATGACTGTAGACCAATGACAACGGTGTGTCACGAACTGAAGACTAAGATTAATTCAATTCACTGCTTCTAAGGTCCATTTAGAGAAGAAAACCAAACACATACACCTTTTAAGAGGCCTATCTGTACTTTGTTTTTGTGCTAATATAGGACTCCAAACAATGGGTACTCAAGGAAGAGTAACCAAACATTAGTGGTTACTTTATAGAAAAATGGGTGAATGACCTTATATTGTATTCTAAAACTCCAACTCTTGACTGTTGAGTTTTGAGTGTGTTTAAAAAAAATGATTCCTTTTTAAAAAAAGGGCACTTAGAACAGTTAAGAGACTTTAGAAACTATAGCAATTAAAGGACCTAAAAGTATTAACCAAGAAAAAGGCATGCCTTGGAGGAGGTTGGAGAAAGGTAGAGAGAAAGAGAAGAATACGAGTTAATTTAAAATATGATATATAATTTTTATATGATATATAACCAACATAGAGAGGATGGAAAAATTAGGAAGAATTTTGGTTTTAGTAGCTTCAGGTTATATAAGAACCAGTGAGAAAACTGATTCTAGTTCAATATAAAGTAAGAACTAATAATCAGAAAGACTCAAAATGGGTGGTCTGCGTATGAGACGGCGAGCTCCCTGCCCTGAGAGATGCCACAGTAAGTACTGTTAATCACCAGCCATCCGAGTTATTGCTGAATGTTTCTTGTACTAGATCCTTCGAATACTGAGATTTTCTGAATTTAAAAAGTACATATGTTATAACCTTCCATAATACTGGGTAAAATGGCCGTTATTTTTCTCCTGAATTATTATTATTATGTTTTTGGCTTATGCATCACTCAGCATTCATACTCACCGGTTTGATATCATTCTCCAAAGAAGCAAGGAAGTCTCCCCGTGTCACCTGCAGGCTCTCTGCTTTTTCCATGTCTACTTCGACTTTAGTGCTGGCCTAGTTAGAAAAAAAAAACAAATGTAAGGACTTCTAAGATTTAAGAACATTTTTCGGCCTAAGAATGTTAACACCTGAAGATTTTTAAAAGCATATTTTCACATGTCTCTCAAATTCACAAACACATACATCTTTGCCTGAACAATTCCACTTCTAGGAATTCATCCCATAAACATATTCACAAATGTGTGCAAAGCTGTATTACCAGGACATCTACTACAGTGATTTGTAATAGCACAAGACTAGAAGCAAATCAAATGTGCACCAAGCGGGTACCAGTTAAGTCATTAGGACACATCTGTACCCAAGAACTCTGGAGAGCCATTTCTTTGTGAACGGGGCACGAGGAGGAGAAAACACATACAGAGTCTCTGAGAATAGCGGCTGTCATCCTCGTGTCAGAATAGCCTCTAGAGTCGTTGCAGATGCACAGACGCCCAGCCCCACCCCCTCCAGGATTCTGAGTTAAGAGGGTCCAGGCATTTATATTTTTATAAAGTGCCTGATGCTCAACCAGGTTTGTAAACATTTTTCTAGGAGACCAAGGCCCTACAACTTTCATTTGTACTCATACTTTGTGCTTGAGGGTCTGTGTGCCAGCTCCAGATATTCTGCTTCCTGCACCTGGAGCCGACACTTAGAACAGACATCTGGAGAAGCACCCAGGCCTTTATCAGCACTTGGAGCTGCCTGGGCCTGATGAGTGACTGAGATACCAACGCATGTTTGAATGCGACTGGGCTCCCTCCCAACAGCACCAGGCAAGCCGGTCTAATATTTAAAACGGTACTATGGTTATACAAAAAATTATCTTTAAAAAATATCTGATTATAAAACAAAAGTATGTTAAGCAACATCAACTTTCCATTGATTATTATAAAATATGAGTCATGTTCCTTTAGGAACAGACTGCTGAGACAAATAAAATGACAGACTTTTTTAAAAAGTCAGTTTTATGGGATAAAAAGAACTGTCAGGAAACTGAATCAGGATAAATTTATTTATCTCCCTTCCTGCCCCAAATCCCAGGAAATGACAGAAAGTCAGAGAGGAAGGTTAAAAAGCATAGAAGACAAATCCAGAATTTTTAACACTGAGCTAAGAGGAGTCTGAGAGGGAGAGGAGAGAAAAAATGATAGAGAAAAAACAATGAAAGATGGAAGGAAAAAAATTTCCACAGCTGAAGAAGCTGTGTCTTTTCAGTTTACAGGGCTCACTGAGCGCCGATGAGGGTAAAGGAAAAGACACCCACATCTGTCTAGACAGTGTTGTGAAGTATCAGAGCCCCGGAGGTGAAGAGCAAGTCCTAGAACCTTTTTGAGAGACAAAAACAGGTTACCTGTGAAAGGACCTGGCAACTCTAGAAACCAGAAGACAGAGTAACCACATTTTCAAAATACATGTGGCTCTCTACCCTAAAAGTGGTTTCCATGTACGTAGGAAGACACAGGCAAGCCTTTTTATAACAGTACTAAGCACTGTTCTAGCCACCAGAGCAGCAATTTTCAACTCTTTCATCTCATGGCATACGTAAACTAACTACTAAAATTCTGCAGCACACCAAAAAATATATATTTTGCCAATCTGACAGAAAAAAATAGGTACAATTTTGATTCATTCACATCAGATGGCTATTGTTGTGCTGGCTGTTGTCATTTGTTTAATTTGACAATCTAAGGGAAAAGAGGTCAGTACCCCTGACTAAATAGTTGGCTATTGAATGTCTTAAAAATTCTTGCTGATTAAGACTTTTTGACACATCTAAAAGAATTCTAGCCCTGGCTGGTGTGGCTCAGTGGACTGAATGCCAGCCTGCGAACCAAGAGGTTGCTGGTTCAATTCCCAGTCAGGGCACATGCCTGGGTTGCAGGTTGGGTCCCCAGTTGGGGGTGAACGGGAGGCAACTGATCCATGTATCTCCTGCACATTGATGTTTATCTCCCTCTCTTTCTCTCTTTGTTCCCCTCTCTCTGAAAGTAAATAAATAAAATCTTAAGAAAAAAAAGAATTCTACAAGGTGTACACTTTAAGGTAAAAATGAAGAAGCCAGCTCTGACATTAAAATCCCAATGAAGCTATCAGACTCATTTTAAATGTCCTCTCCCTATACAGGCCTAAGTTTTTGCTGTGACGTTTTGTACTTTTGATTTCCTCTTACAGTGAAACTGAAATGACATAAACATATAGCAAAATGAATGGAACATCTTGTCTATCCTTTAACGTTTGCCGGAAAATATGAGAGATTTCAGGACTGAAACTGGTGCGCAACTTGTCTTTTTACTGCTAAGAAAGGTCTCACCCAATGAATTAAAGTGAATTAAGATGGATGGGGTAGAATTATTTTAGAACAAGTTGTTTTTAGGTACTCCAAGAATTTTAGAAGTTACCTAATTATAAACAATCAATAGTATTATGACTGTAAATTATGCCTGACCATTAAGTTTTCTAAGGCTTTCGCCTAGCGATTTTTTTTTACTATTTTATCAAATTAGTAAAACCTTATTTTTTTTAAATTCTGCAATTCTGAATTTTTGTTCACTTAGAAAACCTTTTCTCATTTGTCTGAATTAGTGCGATTTTCCCCTGCATTTAATTTATAACAGCTAATCAATACAGAAGAGGCAACATCTTTCAGCTTATACCTGCAGAAACTAATAAACTTGTATTTCAACACCAGCAAATATCAAGTGGTCACCCTTAAATTTCATAACCTTTTAAATCTGACCTTTGAAAGTTCTTATCATTCCTGTTAAATTAAGGGTAGAATGACCTCAATCAATCAAAATTCTACAGAAAATAAATACTTTTATGAAAGTTCTGCAAACATAAATCAGAGCTTTGATCCAGTTGTAAAGTGTTTGTGTGTGCGTGTGTGTGTGTCCTCAATTTGTTTCCTTACAACGGACTAGAGCAGAAGAAATTCAGCTTATGAATCTTCTCTCCCTGGAGCAGAAATTCCTTTCAAGATAAAAACCACCAAATGTCACGTGAATTTTAGTTGATCACATACACGGGTTCAACAATGGAGGCCGTGACCATCAGGTGTTTATGATCGGATGTGCCACCTGTTTGAGAACACGGGACAGAACAGCTTAACAGGGAAGACCTGTTTAGGTCAGTCCACCTGACTTTGTTTAAACCTAAATCTCTTGAAAAGGAAGCAAAAAACACTAGTAATGGCTTTTTATAATACAAAGAAAGAACATCATAACAAATAGTTGAATGTTGTGTATAAGTTCTGCACCAACTTCAAATCACAAGTTCTGAATTACTTATTCATCCGTCACGCCTAGTAAAGCCACGAGCACCTCCAGCAGCGGGCACACTAAAACTGCATGCCTTTTGCTCAGCCGAGGAGGAGTCTTACTAGGGAAACAGTGTTTAGAGAACTTTTGACAATACAGATTTTGTAAAATGCAGAAAAAGAAAGAAATGTTAGTACTATTTCTTTTTGGGGTGGAGTTAGTGTCTTACATATCCTTCCCTTCGTTGAAGTGTCTATGGGCCCCTTGTATTACATATTCCAGATACTGTAAAAAAAACAAAACAAAACATTAAA
This sequence comes from Desmodus rotundus, assembly GCF_022682495.2. Lineage (NCBI taxonomy): Eukaryota > Metazoa > Chordata > Mammalia > Chiroptera > Phyllostomidae > Desmodus > Desmodus rotundus. The sequence continues at coordinate 91,652,931 of NC_071395.1, read as the reverse complement.
AGCCCTTTGGTACAAAAAGGTGATGATCACAAGCCAATATGCATCACCTGATGTTTAAATTAAAGATAATTCAACTACATGGAAAAAGTGAGGGGAATAATGCCCACTATTTGCCCTACTTCTTACTTGCAAATCTGAACAATAATATATTCTGTATACTGGTAACTAACATATTAGTTTTACTCTTAGAAAAATGATAACTGCAAATAGTCATCCAAACCCAGAAACTCAGATATTGAAAAGGATGTATGGTATCCTCTTGAATCCTCCAATAATAACAAAAATGTAAAGAACAACTTACAGGGGTGTCCAAACTTTTAGCGTCTCTGGGCCAACTGGAAGAATAAGAGTTGTCTTAGGTCACACATTAAATACATTGTGACGCATAATCACAAAAAAAACCTTATAATGTTTTAAGAAAATTTATGATTTTGTGTTGGGCTGAATTCATAGGCATCCTTAGCCGCATGTGGCCTCCGGGCCACAGGTTGGACACCCCTGATTAAGGCACTTCCACATACAGTATTTGATTTCATTTCCACGGAAGTCCCGAAATAGGTAGTTACTGCCCTTTGATGGAGCAGAAACAAAAAGGAAAGAAGTGTAATGCTAAACCACGCCTAGGACTATGGAATATGTGATCTTTCCACCTTATCTCACTGCTTCGTGTGTACAACTAATACATGCTTAGAGAGAGCATGTTTCTTAGTGGGACGATGGCTTAGAGACGTTTTGGGAGAAGATTATTGTGGTTAAAATGGCAAATAACTAAATAAGAGAAAAACCTGGAGGCTAATGCATATGAAAAATCTGGTAACTAACGATCTAGTTATTGAGGACTTCATCAAGAAGCACTGACTTGGTCTGAGGTGAAGGATCAGTAAGGTGGGGAACAATTTCACATCAAGTCACCATGACTTCTTACCAAGACATTTCTTACGGCAAGGAGAGAAAAGGAAAGAAAAAAGAAAAAGAAAGAAAGGATCAATTTGCTTTATAAAGGAAGGACCCAATATAGTATTCCCCTCCTATCCAGACCTTTGGCATTTAAAAAAAAAAAATGCAGTAGTACTAGCATCCTCCTCCTCCTGGGTCTTCACTATTTTAAAAGAGGTTTTTCTTATCTGTCTAGAGTGGCTGTCTCCAGTGTGGCATTCCTGAGCTAGACCAAAGTCACTGCTATTATGTAGGGAAATTATGACTTACAGATAGAGTGTGATTCAGAATACACATGTAAGTTTAATAACTTTAAAAATATTTACTAAATACCTACCATGTTTTCAGTATTTAAACCTACTTGTGATACTGTGGGAACTTCAGAGATGAATAAGATATGAATAAGTTGACAAACTTTTTCTGTAAAGAGCCAGACAGTACATGTTTCAGGCTTTGTGGGCCATGCTGTCTCAGTCGCAAATACTCAACTCTGCCGCTATAGTATGGAGGCGGGCACAGACTCTATGTAAATGAATGGGTGTGGATGTGTTCAAAAAAACTTTATTTATAAAAACTGGTGGCTGGCCAGATATGGCCCACAGGCCAGTTTGCCAACCCCATTTGGTTTAGAATCCTTGCTAGAATGTACCCAAATAATGAGAATATACCCAACCTAACTGCTCAGGCTTTCATTATTTCCTGCAAGAACTGCTATAAAAGTTCCCCTCTCTTGTCTGTGTCGCCAACTCCACTCCCCTAAACACTCCACTCGACACAGCTGCCAGAGTGATCTTCTGTTTTAAGACTATGTCACTTCTATTCTTAAAACTCTTCAATGGCTTAGCACTACTCACAGAAAAAAGTCCATACTTCTCAGCACAGTATAAAAGGCTCTTTGTGCTCCATCCCCTGCTTCAGTCTCTGACTTTAGTCTCCTCACAATCTCTCTCTCTACGTCCCCTACCCACCTTTTATGCTGAAGCAATGCTGAATTACCCTAACATATCATGCTACCTCGTGTCCCTGTTCCCTCGCATATATCGTTCCTTCTACGTAAAATGCCTCACCCCACCAAGAGACACATCCACACAGGAATTCTTCCGTGAAGGTTCTTCTCTCCCCATCAACTGACCCATCTGGCACCTTTCACCTCCTTACCTTCCATGGACTTTCTGTGCGGAGGACAGACTGTGAGCTGCTCAAGGGGGGGAGGTTTACTTTTTTGCAGTGGTAGCATTAACCCCTAGCACAGCGTCTGGCATATAGTAGGTGCCGAATAGGTCTGTTTTGAACCAAAGGTACCACAAATGATACACTACTATTTCAGGAAGATAATACATCATTCTTGGAAGAGACAATAAGAGAAGGTTTGAAGAGAGTGGTGGCATATGCACCAGGTACTGAAAAGATAAGTAAACAGAGGGGGTAAGGACTCTTAGTGAAGAAAAAAAAAGTGGGGAAGCAGAAAAATAGACTAATGTCTGATGATCAGTGAGTATTTTGGTCTGACTGAGATGTATGGAGAATAATCGGGAACACGTCTGGAAAGGCCAGCTTAGAACCTTAGCTCTAGAGGACCTTAAAGCCAAAGGCTAAGAAGTCTGTACTTTGTTCTGGAGACACAGGTGACTCACTGAAAGTTTTTGAAGAGCAGAATGATATGAAGTAAGACGATTCGTCGAAGAGAAGGTAGACAGTGACAATGAGAACTGAAAGATACTGCCAAGAGAGAACTGACAAAATTTGGCAAATAACTTGATGTTGGACACAGTAGAGTGACAGGAATCAAAAATAACCCTGAAGTTTTAAGCCTGGGAAATTGAGATATCACCAAAAGAGGAGCAAAAAGAAAAGTAGTTAAAAAAAAAACAACAAAACACGTCGCCCTGGCTGGTGTGGCTCAGTGGATTGTGCACTGGCCCGTGTACGGAAAAGTCACCGGTTTGATTCCCAGTCAGGGCATGTGCCTGGGTTACAGGCCAGGTCCCCAGTAGGGAATGTGCGAAAAGCAACCAAAGAGAAACATTGATGTTTCTCTCCCTCTCTTTCTCCCTCCCTTTCTCTCTCTCTAAAAATAAATAAATAAATAAATCTTTTTTTTAAAAGACAGCAAATTTGTTTTTGGAACATTAAATGAAACCTGACAAAACATCCAGGTAGAGTTATTTAGTATAAATTGAAAGTGGGTGACATACTTCCAAGAAATAAGACATAAACCTGGGAGCCGTCTACCTACAGGTGATAACTAAAAACTGAGGAGGAGAAGGGATGCTAAGGGATCAAACGTACTTGTTCAAACTCTGTCGAGATAAAAGTGCGCTCATACTTCTACCAGCGTAGCAACGTATTATTGTACTACCTGGCAAACACGCCCATTTCCCTGACTCTGAATTCCCTGAGGGGAGAGGCCATGCCTTATGATCTTCATGTCTCCAGCTTAATACCTCAAAAACAGCAACTATGCAGTCCATGTACTGAGTGAAGCAGCCCCTGCAATTCTAGAAAGCAGGAAAAAATCCAGCTTCCTACAATATGTTACAATTCAACACAGCACAAAGATTTAAAAAATTCTTCAAAATCTTCATCTTCACATGTATCAGATGGAAGCAAACCTCAGGTAGACGGGTCAGTGGTCGCCACGCGGCAGATGCTACCGTGACTTCCTGTTGCTCTGAAGATTTAGCAGTTGGAGTCAATTCCTATTCCTTTTACCATGAATCTTTTCTATCAAAAGTCAGCATCGCCCTAGCCCTCGCTGTGCTTGAAAGGGAAGAGGGAGCACACGGCACAGTATGTGCGGGGCTGCGGGCTCCTACTCTGTTGGTTGACAGGACCAACCTTTATGTGTCTGTTCATGGCGGTGGACTGTGCCGCTCGCACCAGGCCCTCCAGCTCAGCACCGCTGAAGTTCTTGGTCTCTACGGCCAGTTCTTTAATGTCTACGTCAGCAGAGAGTAACTGATGCCCTCTCATCCTTGCCGTGTGGATGTGAAGGATCTGCAGTCGACCTTTCTCGTCTGGTAAGCCTGATAAAATTGAAAATGAAGTAGAGACTGTTTTATTCCTAATGTTTTCTTAGAGCTCTTCCAGCATGTAAACATCTGCTTCTCATGATACACAACTCTTCTAACAAACGTTAAGCTATTGAGCTATGTGACTCTGCTCCTGTTAATGAACTCTAAATACCCCCCTACCCCCACCCCAGGCCATCAGCGACAGGTCTTCTTACCTATTTCCATTTTCACTTCCAGCCTCCCAGGTCGGAGGAGGGCCTCGTCTATCAGATCTGGCCTGTTGGTCATTCCTGAGCAGAGGTGTTAAAACAACATACAAATGATCGCAGTTCAAAAATAAGATAAAATGTCCCTTACGTAGATGTAAGAATAGTAATTTCTCTTAGAAGCTAAGACGACACTTTATAAAAGTCAAATAGAAAACCAAATTATTCTCAAACAAAAATATCATTTGTTCTTGATCTACTCTAGTGAAAATACCTGGAGACTTTGCTTTAACATTTCACTACTGTACAAGCCAATGGAATATAAACACAATGAAAACTTCAAATACTGAAAAAGGAACAGTGAAGTTCGGAGAGGGTAAGTAACCTGTCAAAGTGGGAGAGAAGCCATGTGAACCTGATCTGTCTGACCCCAAAGTCCCTTCCCTTTTTGTAGGCCAATGGTTTTCAACCTTCATAAGCAGCAGACTCCCGCTCCCCCCCCCCCCACCCGCCCCGAATGTCATCTTAAGAAGAACCTCAGCACATTAAACAGTTAAAAGACGAAGTTATAGAGGATGCATGATCTGAGGCTCACTTCCAAGCCCTCACAGACCCTGGAGCCCCTCTGAGGACCCCCGGAGGCCTACAGGACCCAGTTTGAAAACCACTGCATCACACTGTGCTCTCTGGGCGAGCTATATGCCTAAACCCATGAGTCACTAAAACCTATCTTTCATTTTTCCTATTAAGGCTACACATTAAAATAGTCAAATTCTTCTATATCACTTGATCTTAATTTGGAAACATTGGCAAGGTAGGGTAATTACAACCTACACAGATCTTAATTCCGAACCTACATATCCAATGTTTTTGAAATCATAGTACTTTTTTTTTAGGGCAAACATACCAATGACTAAGATGTTGTTCAGCTGCTCCACGCCATCGATTTTGGACAGCAGCTGGTTGACGACAGTGTCATGGACCCCCGTGCTACCAGCCATGCTCCCTCTCTGCTTGCAGATGGCATCGATTTCATCAAAGATGATGATGTGCAAACCACTGTTAGCACCAAGCTAGCAAGGGAAGAAATTATATTAAAAGTCATATCATTCAAATACTTTGAATATATTTTTAAACAAACTTGTCAAAAAAACAAAGCAAAGCTTCCCATAGATGGACTTCGTTCCACATTGACTAACAAATACAGCAAGTCTAGTCACGGTTGCTCCCTCTCAAAGGTATTGGACCCACATTCTCGGAATCCTGCAAACAGCAAATGCATCCCAGAACCTCTTATTTCAATAGCCACAAAACAAAGAAAACATCTTATACATGATGAAAGTGAACAGTCCAACACACAACTAACTGTTCCTTTACACTCATTTCTTATCTCACTATTTGAAAGAATTCTTATACTTATCAGATGCTACTCTTAAGTCAGTGAATGGCAACTCCCTTCCATTGCCCTGACTTTGGTGAGGGGACTGTTCCAGAAACAGTGGGTTTAACGTTCATTTGTTTGTCAGATTATGTAGTTAAATGGTAGCTTCACCCAGAGGTCCACTAGGGATTGGGGAGATGGGGACTGGAATCGAGCATGATTCATATTCAGTTATATCACATGAAAACAGATGATTTTCTCCTAACAGTCAAGTGAGAACAGACAGTTTATAAAAAGAACACCTTCGGGGGGAGCTGTTTCTTCTGCATAGTGATTTCTGTTTTAGTTTATTAAATATAGTCATTGTCAAAATAAATTAGTTTATATATTTAAAAACTCTAACAGATGAAAATACTTTTAAATGCCAATGATTGATTAGGTTAAGTTAAATGGACCCTCTAACAATTTATATTTAAGTAATTAAGTCTCTTATTAGAAACCAAGAAAAAAATTTTAAACAAAAACATTTGGAATTAACATAACAAGTAAAAATAAACATAACCTAAATAAATATGACAACAATATGGATAATATAAAATGGGCCTAATGAGATTAAGGATTAGATATGGTTGGTTTTCATTAAATATCTGGCAAGGATATAGTCTTTTTTTTAAATAGGTTTTTAAAAAGCTTATTATAAAAAGTATTAGAAGTTAGCTGAGCAAAAGTTGTAGAGCTAAGTTAAAAATAAACTATACTATATCACCTAAAGATATATGCTATTAACATTCTGCAAATTTATTTCTATATTTTACATTTATTTTAATTACAAAATTGGGAACTCAATGTATCTAACATTCTCCTGAATGTTAACTATTCTTCGAAAACAATTTTAAATGGCTATTTTTGTTTCTAACTGCAAAATACATGATATTACAAAAATTTGGAAAAATACCAAAAAAATAAAGAAATCACAATTACCTAAAATTCAACTAGGTAGAAATAACTAAGATTATTAATTTGATGCTATGCAAATAATTTGCACCCTGCTTTTTTTCAGTCCAGACATTACCTTAAGCTCCTTCCCATGCCTATAAACACAACTATACAATGTGATTTTTAATGGCTCCATAGTTCATTGTATGACCGGTTTTATAGTCTAACTCTCCTACTCCACATTAACTCCTAACTACGGATATTTAACGATGTCTGAGTTTTCAGGATTAGGTGTGCTGTTGCAGCGAACTTCCTGAAGACAACTTGTGAGATGCCTACAAACGAGGCAACCTGAAGAAAAGGGGGACCAAGAAAACATAAGGTGAAAGATAAAATGTTTTATCAGAAGCAGGAGGAGAAACAGTTCCAAAAATGACCCAAAGGAAATTAGACTGGGTCTAAAACAAATACAAATATATAGAGTTGTTTTTTTTAAAAATCAAAACCAGATAAAACATTGTTTGATCCAGCAATTCTGCTCCTTAGTTTACAGCAACTCTACTCCTAAGTGCCCCAAACTGGAAACAGCCCAAATGCCCCTTTGTGGGCGAACGGATAAACAAACTACAGCACACCCGTACGAAGGATACTACTCAACAATAAAAAGGGGTGCCTGATACACGCAACAACTTGGAGGAGTCTCAAAGGAACTATACCAAGCGAAGGAGGCAAGTCTCAAAAGGTTACAACATTCTCGAAAAGAAAAACTCACGGGACGGAGAACAGATCAGTAGCTGCCAGAGGCTGCTAGCAAAGGGAGAGTGACCACAGATAGAGAGCATGAGGGAATTTCAAGGGTAGATGTAACTGTTCTGTATCTAGATTTTAGCGATGGTTACATAAAACTATACACCCGCTAAAATTCATAAAACTGTACACCAGAAGAAGAAAGTCAATTTTACATAATAATGAATAGAAACATAGAAAAAATATCTTACGATACATTCTATTATTCATATTTGGGGTATTACTCATTCTTTAAGGCAACACTATGCGAGGTAATTGATAGTCATGTGCTCATTTAGGGTTCCAAAATTTAACTAGGTATGATTATTTTTTTCCTGAACGTCACCTACAAAATTATTGTCCTTCCACAAGTGTTTTAAGAACTAAATTCAAACCTGAAAAAATTAATTTCCCAATATCATCATAGTTATTGAACAGATGACTGGTGATAAATGATAGCTTGCCATTTAAAAAAAATTCAGCACCGAAAACTACTCAAGACTGAGAATGAGGAATTGGAACTACAACCTTAGCTTTGCCGAACACTTCTACACAGTAGGGTCTTTGGTTCAAAACAAGCAGACGCCTGTTTGTGACTAAAAAGTTGTGGGATTCTACATTATTTTCACAAACATTTTTATTCGAGGCTGTCCGCCAGGAGAGCGTGAGACAAACAGCTGCTGCGACGTATGAATGTTGCTGCCAATGTGCCTCATGTTGCCCCTGGAATCGCGACTTCCTCCTCAGGCCAACCTCAAAATCATCTACGTGGAAGGGAAGCCAGAGACAATAGGAACACTGTGCTTGATTAAATGATCACAGGAGCAATCTGTCCCAAAGGTAATTCAGTACAATTCTGACCTTTTCAGAACCTTACTAATCTTGTGACCTGTCATCAGGTCCCTTCCCCCAACTTGGGCAGCAGAATAACATCAATTTCTACAGGTGTGCGACTTAAATAGAGCCAGGTTCTCAGTGCAATAAATTAGGAGGCAGGTAATGTCAGAATTAATGTTCACAGATTAATATAGCTGAAGCATCAATAAACCCCTTAGCAAAGAGTTTAAATTTCCAGAATGCAGTCCTCGTCAACTCGCTGGCTTCTAGCTCTGTCCTTACCATCGGAAAAGTCTTCCCCCACAGAAACAGAGCTGATGCTGCTGAGCTCCTGGCCACAGCCTTCGGAAACCACTGTTCTATATTTAACTAGTCTGACCTATATGCAAGTGCTCATCTCCATCAGCCTGGATGGGCCAGAATCACAGAGGTGATGCTTTTCTTCATTATGTAACACACGTACACCCTCCATGGGGTCATTAGCTGAGTGTACCAAGCCGTTTCTGGATGTAAGCATTGAGAGAGGTATAACGGAAAAGGCTGGCTATGATGAACACCTTCCTAGAAATTCTTTCCAACTCAATTTTATCATTAATAGTGTCATATTTAAACTGTCTGCAAGTTTATTTATAAAGATTAATATCTCATGACTTTTTTTAATTTAGATTTTATTTATTTATTTTCAGAGAGGGGAAGGGAGGGAGAGAAAGATCAGTGTGTGAGAGAAACATCAGTTGCCTCTTGCAAACCCCCAACTGGAGACCATCCTGCAACCAAGGCATGTGCCCTGACTGGGAATCGAACTGGCGATCTTTCGTTTCACAGGCCAGCACCCAATCCACTGAGCCACATCAGTCAGGGCATGAGTTTTTTTTTTTTCATAGAAGTCTTCTACAGACCAAAAGGAAAAATATGTTAAAATAAAATAAAATAACACTCATTTTATCTGACAATTACCATATGGATTCACTGGATCTTTTTATAAACTTAAGCTATATTATGCTATTTCAACATTCTAGAAATTATGTCACCAGTATTCACCAATTCTTAACTATGCTAAAAAAAGATTAAAGAAAAGAAGAGGGATGAAACTGCTGAGAACAATGCAGTAGTGAAGTAAATATCACTATGACAGCATCCCTCCGTTTTCTTAGTGTCGTCCAAAGCACCGCGTCATCTTTGCTGGAGACACCATCCACCATCTTTGCCGCCTGATTTTAGTTTTAACTGAACAGTTGAGAACTCAGATGTTTTAATTTCCCTGGCAATAATAGCAAAAACAGACAAAGAAAACCGATAAAGACATTTCACAATTGCATGAATCCGAAGTTAAATGCACACAGGGAGATAGCAGCACTTGAGACTCTAATGAAGGTAGTGAAATTGCCCCCTAAAAGTAAAACCTCAGACTATGTGTCTTCAGAATCTGATATTCTACATAAGTTTTCTCAAACTCAAGAATGAGTGAATATATTTCTAAGACCAAAAAGAAAATATGACATTTTCATCCAGTTACTTATTCACAAAAAGTCTTCAGTGTGCTGTCCTGTGACAAGAAACTAGGCCATCTCCTTTTTCTAAAAGGACACATGACATTATTTCTCTATCTTTTATTTCATTTGGGCATCAAAATTGCCTTGTTATGGTTTCTAAGTGGACCAATGCTGAAGGCAGGCACTGGAGAGAGATGACCAGAAGAAACAGATGACATAGACATAAAAAACTGCACTGACCATTCTAAAAGGTATGCACAGAGCTAAAAACAAAAATGGCTTGCAATTATGGAGCGTGTGATGGCCATCCTCTCTTCAACTAAATTATGAGCCAAAGGGTAAAAAAAAAAATCTTCAAGTACTGTGTCCTGATGATGCAAATAGAAGAACCTGAGGTAATGATAAGCTAGACTCTGTTAGAGATGTATCTGAAATTTAGAAGCAGTACACACAAGCTCACGCATGACAACTGATGAACAGCTGAGTTAGTGAGTTACATTCAAAAGCTCCTGCCCATTTTGGGTATGTTTAATACATCCTCAAAACCAGGAAAATATGGAATAAAAATCTGGTGTGTTGTACTTAAGCTCTTATTAAATATTTTAATAGACTTCCACTTCTCTTTAATCTTGCATTTGTAAATTATTTGTAAAATAACTTTAAAATAATTTTTAAAAATTCTTTCAATCCAGAGAGTTAATGGTAATGACTATTTTTCTTGGTATACTGAGTGTTAAAAAGACATTTGAGGCAGAAAATATTGTAGTACAATATAGGGTTCAACTGTATAACTGAATTGGTTCCCAGACTGTCTGAAGAGTTCAGATCAGTTACTGAACTTGCCCCATCCACCAGGATCCGTGCCTGCTAGAACCAAAGTGGCGGAAATGGCAGGAGACCTGAACATGGCCAAGAACTTAATGGGACACAGAGAAGGAAGAGAGAAAACCCTCTAGTGTAAAATGGAAGTAATTCAGTGCTCAACAAGCAGACTTGAAACATTAAAGGGTTGCTATAAAGACAGTATTTAAAATTTATTTTTACTATCAACAAAACTCAGAAAAAGGAGGAAATACAATAGATTAGATGTAGTAAAGCTTACTAGAATTAAGAGAAAATATTAGATGCTAGGTTATGTTTCTGCTTTCTCTCCCACTACAAGTAGGGCAGCAATCAACATCTTGACACATGTCATTTTGTGCACAAGTTCAAGAGTGTTTCTCTGGGATAGCTGTCTTGAAATAGGGTCATGGGCTTATGCATCTTTGTTTTTGTAAGATGTTGTCAAATTAATCTGCATATTACACACTTGGTATATTCTAGATTTTACTGTGATTAGTAATGTATGAGGCTGTTTCTTCACAACCTCACAAACTTTTGGTGTATTAGTCTTTGCAAATTCCACCAGGCTGTGTATAAAGTAGTGTCTATCTCTTTTTTTAATCCTCACCTGAGGACATATTTTTTTCATTGCTTTGAGAGAGAGAGGAAGGGAGAGAAACATTGATGCAAGAGAGAAGCATCAACTGGTTACCTCGCACGTGGGCCAGGACCAGGGATCAGTATTTGAGCTGGGGATCAAATCCGCAACCTAGGTATGCGCCCTGACCGGGAATTAAACTGCAACCTTTCGGCTGTAAGACTTCCAAGCCACACTTAGCCAGAAATAATATCTCTGTTATTATGCCTTTTCCTGAGCACCTTTTCATTTGCCTACCTTCAGTTGGTTTCTTCCTCTGAGAATTGCCTGTTCATATTTTTTGCCAGTTTTTTAAAATTGTGGTATCTGTCTTTTTCTATTTAGCCATTACCTTTTAATTGAATTTATTGGGGTGACATGGGTTAATAAAATTATATAGGTTTTAGGTGTACAATATATATCATCTGTATATTGTGATGTCTGTTCACCATCTCAAGTTTTCTTATTTATTATACAGGAGTTGTACAGAGAATTTATTATATATTATAGAAGATGCAAATTCTTTTGAGGATTATATTCATTGGAAATACCTTCTCCAGTCTGAGATATTTGTATTTAGTGTAATCTGTCAGACAGAATTTTCTTTATATTAATGTAGCCAAATTAACATTTTTTCTTTTATGGATCTGATTTCTGTATCTTAATAAAGAAATTCTTCCCTAGCCTCAATTCTTAAAGCTTTTTGCCTATTTTCTTTTAAAAATATTTTCTCTTCTATGTTTTTTGTTTTTGCAAATCCATGTTGTGAGGTAGGGATGACATTTTTTTATTTTTTTAAAAATATTTTATTTATTTATTTTTAGAGAGAGGGGAAGGGAGGAAGAGAGGGAGAGAAACATCAATATGTGGTTGCCTCTCACACACCCCCTCTGGGGACCTAGCCTGCAACCCAGGCATGTGACCTGCCTGGGAATCGAACAAGCAACCCTTTGGTTCACAGGCTGGCACTCAGTCCACAGCCACACCAGCCAGGGCAGCATTTTTTTTTTTTTTTACAGAGAACCACTGATCTCAGCATTGATGGAATCGTCTATTCTTTCCCCTCTGATTTGTAGAATATTTTCACTCTTCGTATAGTAAGCTCTTCCCATAGAGTTTTACTTTGTTTCCTTGGTCTTTTTTTGCATAAATATATTACACTGTCTCAATTACTATAACTTTACAGTAAATCTCAATATCTGATGACAAAAGTCTTCGTTACGCTCCAAAATTTTCATAGCTTTGAAACTTTCATGGCTTTCAAAGCATCAAAACAAAACAAAACAAAAACAAAAGACCAAGTTGTCAGATTCCAAAAAGTTCCCCTTAGACTTGATTGAAAAGGCACTGAATTTACAGAGTAATATGGGCAGAGCTACTATTTTTATGATATTGTCAGTACTCCCACATGTAAACATGTTCTATTTTACCATTTATTAGCTCTTTTCAAAAATTTGTTCATTTATTATTTATTTTTAGAGAGAGGGGAAGAGAGGGAGGGAAACATTGATGCTAGAGAGAAACCTCAATTTGTTGTGGGCCCCAACCGGGGAACAAACCTGCGACCCAGGCATGTGCCCTAACCAGGAACTGAACTGGCGACCTTTCAGTTTGCAAGACAACGCCCAACCCACTGGGCTATACATATCAAAGCAGCTCGTAAAAAAAAAAAAAAAAGATTTTAGAAAATGTTTATGATTTTTACCTTTAATTTCCCTTTTAGGCTTAATCCTAGGTACCTTATCTTTGTCACTACTGTAAAATTTTTAATAAAGTTACATTTTCAGTATCGTGACATTTTCTCTGTCTTGTTATTCCTTTCTTGCCTTCTAAATAATCTGAACTTTCTTTACTCCTTCCTCACCTTCCCTTCAGGCTTCGGAAAAGCCTCAGAGAGCTATACATAATTTTCACATACACATCTGATCTAAAGCTGTATGTTAATTAACATTACTATCCTCTTCCCTAATAATTCAAGAATCTTACACAAATTTATTCCATTTCCCATATGTTTTATTCCACACTTCAGTTCTTAAGAAACCATATTGATCATTGTTATTGTTCTTTTATACAGTGAATGCTTCTTACACTTACCTCTTTTAAACTTGTCTACTGTTGAGTATGGCACACAGGGAAAGTCCACAAAATGTGAATGTATGTATGCCTCACTGAATTGGCACAGGAGCGCCCACAGCACCGCAGCGAGAGCCCTCCACCATTTCCCGTAGCAAACACAATCTGCTTTTCATGGTAGTTATTCCTCAGTTTCCTTTATACTTTCACTACCTAAGCACACGCTGCTAAACACTATACTTTGAACTTTATATAAATGGAATCATCCAGTAAGTATTCCTTCTTGTCTGGTTTCTTTTGGTCAACATTTATTTGTGAGATTCAAAACTGTGTACGGCCATTGTCTGTTTATTTTTATTACTGTGTAATACTTTCATTGCATATATACAGGACAATTTATCCATTTGCTGGATGTAAAATTCTAAGTCGACAGTTTATTCTCTTTCAGCTCCTTAAAAATGGCATTCAACTGACTTCTGGTTTCCATCATTTCTGTTGAGCAGATAGCTGCCAGCTAATTGTTGCTTATTCGAAGGTAATCTTTCTTTATTCTCTAGTTGCTTTTAAGATTTTTCTGGTTTTGTTTGTTTGTTTGTTTTCAGAAGTTTACCGATGATTAACTATAGACGTAAACTTCTTTGGTATTTCTCTTGCTTGAGGTTCAGATCCCTTCTGGAATGTATGGACTGATGGTCTTCATCAGTTTTAGAAAGTTCTAAACCACTTTCTCTTCCAATACTGCTTTGCTCCATCATCGTTCTCCTGACTTCCTGGAACTTTAAAGACATTCTTATGCCGTTTTCTATCTTTCTTCATCTCTTTCATCCTTTGTCTCTGGTTATTCTTGTCTTTCAGAGCACTAATTCTCTCTTCAGATGTGTCTAATCTATTTAAACCTATCTACTTGAGTTAATTTCAGTTACTGAATTTCTCATTCCTATAATTTCCATTTGACTTTTTCTTAGTTTCCAGAGCTCTGCCAAAATACTCAATCTTGTTTCTCTTTGAATGTGATAAGAATAGTTATTTTAAAAGTCTTTATTTGAGAATTCCATTATCCAGAGGCCCAATTTCTATCATCTTTTGTTTATTTTTCTTGTTGTGTCTGACTGCTTTTGATTATACACCAGACATTTCGTTTCATTTGCAAACTACAGAAATAATTTGAGGCCTTGCATGGTATTACCTTCCTCCAGGAAGGGTCTACAATTCTGCCAGATGCCTGGGGGCACTAGTGATTTAGGAAGCCTCAATCTAATTTTAGAGAATGTCATGATTCAAAGCTGACCTACAGCCTCTTTGACAGCATGTTAGTTCTAGTTAACCCTTACTCCTATGGTGTAACCCTTCAGGGTCCCAGCTCAAAACGAGGCATGTTCACCAGGGGTTCCCTGTATGTGGCCCAAAGGCTCTACCCTCTGTCCCTGTTACTCCCCCTCGCCTATCAAAAGGGTTGCCTGGCTGTTCAGCAGCTAACTCCAACACTGGCTAATATCTCCAGAAAATCAGTGACCTTTTTTCCCTTAGCTTCCATAATACCAGGGCCTTTTTCTCTGGGCCTCAATTCTTCTTCTAGGTCTTGTAAGTTCGCTGATGCATTCAAGCAAAAAATAATTAAATATTTTGTTGAGCTTTTCTGTAGTCTTCAGGGGCAGGCATGATTCAAGTTACCTAACCTGCCACTACCAGAAGTAGAAATTCCAGATTTTATCTGTATCTTCACCAGTTTCATTGCTCATCATTGTTCCTTGCATCTGCTGTTTCCCTTCTGGGTTCAATTTCCTTCAGTCTCAAATATTGTACATCCTCCTTCATATTCTTCCCGCAAGCTTCTGTGACTAATTTTATTAGTTTTGGCTTGAAAAACAAAAAAAATAACCCTTTAGTTCACCTTTATTCCTGAATGCGAATTGAACTGGGTATAAAACTTTCAGTGACAGTCATTTTCATTTGGCTCCATGAAGACACTGCTCCACTGTTTTCTGACCTCTCTTGCTGTCATTAAAAAGTTTGCTGTCAACATAGTGGATATCCCTTTGCATGTCGTCATCGCTTCTTTTTTGCTGATACTAAGATGTTTCTTTTTTTTTTTACATGTTCCAGTTTCACTACAATGGCTCTAAAAATAACTTTTATTTATCCTATTTGGGCTCATGATGCTAATGAATATGAGTATTTATGTTTGTTATCAATTCTAGAAAATTCTCAGCCATTCTATCATTGAATATCACTTGTACATTATTCTTTGTATTTGGACTTTTCATTTTAATTCTGTTATTTCGACTTCTCTTTCATATCTTCCATCTCTTTCTCTTTCTGTGCTACACTCTGGGTGATTTATTTAGATTTATTCTTCTGTTTATCACTTCTCTCTTCAGCTAACACTGCTGGCTCATGTTTAATCTGGTTGCTGAGCTTTAAATTTTGATGAGAACATTTTCCATTTATTGAAGCTATGTTAGCTTTCCCCTATGAGAACTTCTTGTGGCCTGGGCTGATGGAGCACTCCCTGGGTGCTCCTGTGGTATCATTAGTACAGGGTTCATTTTTAAATTATTTTCTCAGCTTGTGGGCCCCAGACCATAGATGGGATGTGTGTATTTAAAAAAAAAAAATCCTAAGCACGAATCAAGGACCCATGGTTTAGAATTGCCCCGAGAGATTCCTCAGCTCCCAATTCAGAACCCCGGCAGACAGCTAATGTTCTTGTTATTTCTCTGTGCTGACAGGCAGATATTTTCGGGTTCCTTCTTTGCATTGAGGATACAACCTCTTTGGAGGTTCCAGAGCCTAGTCCATACCTTACGTGGGTCCAAGGACTCATTTTCTGTCCTCAGTGGGTGCTAAAACCGAAACTCACACATTACCAAAACCAAATCTTCAGCTCATATTTTTATCATTCTAACTCTCAGAGTTTTCTTTTCATTTCTGGAGATACCCTTTTCTTTCCTGAGAGCCCAATTATGCATTTAAAATGATCTGTTGTATTTTCCCAGCATGTGACAGGGTTTGGAGAAGGAAGGTTTTCAAGTTGCCTAACCTACTGTATTGCCAGAAACAAAAATCCCATGGCTTTATTTTTAAACCCTCTGTCAATGAAACAAATATGTAATATTAGTGTATTACTTTGGGTTTTCCAGTGTGACAAAGATACATCCTTAGTCACCTGAAGACATACAGATATGCATGTAGATCTATATGTAGACAGTGATCAAGATGTAGATGCCTATTTACCAATCCGCCTACCTAGCTGTGGACAGATTAACTGTGAGGAACTGGCTAACGCAATTACGGTGGCTGACAAGTCTCAAGATCTGCAGATCTTTCTGTTCTTTTTGGGTCTTCAGCTGATTGGATGGAGCCCACCCACATTAGGCAGGGCGACTGCTTTACCCAGTCTACTGATTTAAATGGTAATCTCATCCAGAAATATCCCCCGCAAACACACTCAGAATAATGTTTAACCAAATGTCCGGGCACCCTGAGGCCTAGTCAAATTGACACACAAAATTAAGCATCACAATGAGTAAACTCTGGTTTAATTTTTAATGAATCTTATTTTTTTCTAAGACCCGAATCAAGCTTGCCTTTGAGACCTAACAACTCATACCTGTCACTCTACAACTGAGCTGGCTCTGTGGTAAATAAGTTCGCTTTCTGCACAGGGACCTAACATAAATATAATTCTACAAGTCCCTTCGTGGGTTTAACTTCTCCCTTTTCCAAAGGATGAGTTCAAATCTCTGCAAGTACTGTGGAATGAAAGTGCCACCTGAGAACATATTCACCATCGGTTTCTGTAAAGCGTCTGGCTTACACAATCATATGTCTCTGTATTGTGAACACGTGGGCAACGATAGCTGCTCACGGCATGTAAATCCCCCATAATCCTGGCTGAGTGACATAACTTGGCACTAAATAAATTTTACTTTCAAGCTTTTCAAAATATAGATTATACTAACAAGTTTTCTACCATTACTCTGGGGTTCATTCATAATAAACTTTTACTGAATTATACTTAGATTAACATTACCCTCCTTTGCTCCTCTTCGGCATCAGCAAAGAGTTTGCGAATGTTAGCCTCTGATTCTCCCACGTATTTATTGAGAATTTCAGGCCCGTTGACCACTTTGGGCTCTCTCGCATTCAACATCTTGCCAATCTGCCGAGCCAAGAGAGTCTTACCACAGCCTGGAGGCCCATATAACAGGATGCCTTTAACATGTTTGCAACCTAAAAAGGAAAAGAAAACAGTCTTACAGCAACTAACTAAACCCCAAGTAAGACATCTAAAGGAAAGTTTTCTTTCTTCTTCGTGCGCACATTATGAAAAACACAGTGATTCCATTAACATACATTAATATCCAGGTGTCGTGAATAGAACAAGAATGAACAAGTGAAGCTCTTTTTTAAAAAAAATTCAGAAACAATTCCCACACCAGTACCAATATTTGAGAGCAAAAGCTGCTGATTAAAGGTCTTTGGAAAAGTGTATTTGAACTACCATTTAGAACAAATACTTTTAACTCCGTCTCTTTGAACTAAATATCTAATTAGGAACTATTACTTATTTTTCATTATTCTTTACTTTTAAAGTCGGAGGGGGGAAAGAGACCTGTTTTTTGGTAAATTTACCCTAAGACAAATCGATTATGATTCAGTACGCTATGGAAACTCTATCTGAGTCATGAGAACTACAGGTCTGCCCGTCATACAAACACTGACAGGAAGACAGCTGGATGATACAGAACAACCCATAGGATCCAGACGGATGAGACAAACTTTGCGGCTAAAGTTAAATGTCCCACTTCACGTGACTAGTGCCAAGGGCGGCATATATGCTTCCTCAGGGCCACCCAGACAAAGTTCCCAAAGAAACTTCTTTTCTAGACAAGATTGCTTAATGCCTTCAGGACATCATTAATGGCACAAGAGCAAGACCGATGACCTAGATGTCCCAGGATTTCTTTAGTCAACTCTGCACGAGCATGTTCTCCATTTCTTACATCAGGGTGGCCTGTGGTTCCTGTTTACTCACTCCAGGAGTTCCCACCTTTCTCTTAGTTGCACAGTTCAGATGCCTGACGTTTTTAATGAGTTTTTTATTTCTCCTATACCGAAGAAACACACTGTGAAATAATGAATGATTAGATTTCAGTGTTATACTCAAAACTACAGGTGGAAAAGAATATCTCTGGAAATGGAATATAAATTGTATGTTTTCATAAAAAAAACCCAGTGTATTCTCACTTGGAATGAAAGCCTGAAAAGTTACATCTTTAAGAAAAAATTAGGACAATACATTTAAAAACTAATGTAAAAGAAATCACAAGATGCAACCAACTCTACTAGAAAGTTCAGATTCTGAGGAGGAAGACTCTTTGGGTTGCCAGTAAGGTTATCACTTCTATCCCTATGCCAAATGGGGCTCCCTTTTAAATCACTGAAAGCAACGAGACCCGTGCTTACGGTGAGCCTTGTTCCCACTAGGGGAACTTAGTGGAAACCCTTGAAGGCTGAGTCGTAAGTAACCCTTCACATCACAGAGCAGACTGCTGTGCTAAGAACCACGGCACAATAAAATGTCTTTGTCCTCGGCCCACCCTTCAAGCATGAGTGATAGGGCGATGAAGGGAAAAGCCCCGAGCTCCTCTAGAGGTCTGTACCACCAAGCACTGCCAACACCCGAGTCACTGGGGTATATTTGATGAGACCTTGGAACATGCTTCCTAATCTTCCTCTCTAAACCAACTGCTGCCATCATGATTTGAAACTATTCCTATATATAAACCATCTGCAGAGGCAGGTCATGATGGTTACGAAAGAGGTACAAGGAGAAGAGGGCCAAAAAGAAGGAAATGATTTGCTGAGTACCTATAAAGTACCAGGACTTAGCCTCCTCTCCAGTTTCTTAACTTTCTCCAAGGTTATCAACTTCTTCCTAACCACAGTTCCTTCTATATTAAGCCATACTTTCTTTCAAGGACTCTCAACTCATTGGCAATTTTGTATTCCTGGAGTACCGTCCCATGAGCCCTGAACACAATATGGCTTTATTACACTTACACACTGGTCACAGAACACAGCCAGAGAATGTTACGCCACTGTGCTGTAATCCTCCCAATTTCCTGCAGTCCAGACTCAGTTCTACTCTCACTGCCTCCTCAGTACCGCATGCTATCCTGTACTTATTTTTGTTAGTTATCTCCCATTCCCCTTAGGAATTGTCCAGATGTTCATCGTTCTTCTCAAGTGCTATTCTTACAGATGACCTACATTCCTACTTCACATTGTTTTAAAGACTATGATCTTACTTTAGCTCCGATTCTGTATCTACAAATTTATCTACAGACACATCCATGCTCAACATCAACATTGGTTCTCAAAGGACGAGTTTCCTTCCTCTTCTCCAAGGTTTAAATTGCAATCTTTTGTGTACAGACCTTCTTCTTCTCCATTAGACTGTGACCTATTCAAGGGCAGCTACTACCTCATCAAGCCTGAATGGCAAACATGTAGCATAATGCCTAGCATATAACATGTACTCAATAAATGGCTGAATAAATAAATTGTGGATTCCTTTCCTAAAAAACGCAAAGAAAAGGAAGAGAAGACCATTTCTAAAATTTTATTTAAGGCTCTTAATTTATAGAACGGTGTTCACTTTCATAGCTGAATTAATTTAAATACCTAAAAAACACCTTTGCAATGAATGGGACTTTGCAAGTTTAGCCAAACAAACCATATCACATATAAATACTAGATTCTTAACTCTGTCTTTATATGTGGAAAATGCTCAATTAAACTGACTTAGGTCTCATAAAATAACTAAACAATTCACAAAATATCCTTAAGTTTGAGAGAGATAAAACGCATTTCCATGGAACTTACTATATAATACACAGACCTCTCAAATGACAGAATCTGTTCAATGTAACACCACTAGAAATGCCACAGAAGCTCTAGTGTGCATTAGAACTATAATACTTTTAGGATCTCAAGAAAGCACATCAAAAATATACACTGACATGTGAAGATTTTCAAAATCCACTTCCACAAAGGAAGCAGTTACCTGAATAAGCAGTGGAAATGAGACTTTGTTATTACTTATTATTACAGCCTATTCTGACTTATTAAATAAGCATTGGTCTCTAATTTTAAGTGAGTCATAAAAACTTCTCATAAGTGATTCCATTCAACAAAAGTGTATTAAGCTCCTGTTTGGACTGAGCATGAAACTAGGTGTTAGGGATACAAACATGAAAAAGGCCATCCCTACCTGCAGGGCATTCCTGGTTTACAGGAAAGACAAAAATAAAAATAGGTTATCTACAATATAGTGTGACATTATCAGAGATATGAATGAAAAGTTTTTGGAACCTAGCCAAGAGAGGCTTGATTCTGTCAAGGTGATGGCAGAAAATTAGGGTTGGACGTAGGGGCAGAGGAAACATTCAGCCTGGGCCTTCGAGCGCAGTAGGGGGTTCATGGTTGGACAATGGAGAGGAGAGGGAACCCGGCAGAGAGACTGGAATGACTGAATGCACAGAGGTATGGGTGTAGGAAGCTGTCCTCTCCAAACAGGCAGCAGTAACCTGTTGCGGCTCAGCCTTGGAGGTGAGGGCAGGGGAGTGCCTGGAGATGAGCCTGACAGGTTCCCACCTACGAAAGACCTCGACACCATGCCCAGGGGTTTTTAATACGTTTTGTAAAAGCCCTGAGGTTTTTAATCGAGGAAGGTGCACAATAAGATATATGTTTAAAAACTAAGTCTGGATTTTTAAGTGGCCAGTCAAGATGGCAGCACAGGCAGACATGCCTCTTCACACAACCACATCAAAATTACAACTAAAACATAGAACAACTATCACTCAGAAATGTCAGAAATCGAACTGAATGGAAGTCTGACAACTATGGAATTAAAGAAACCACATCCACCCTGCCCCCCGCACAGCTGATCCTCCATACAGGGCGGTCACAGCCAATCCTTGCAGCTGACTGGCTTGGGTAAATCCCTCCCATTGACCTGACAACAGCAACCAAGGCTCATCTACAAGAGGAGGGTGTACTCAGGTCACACGAAGGGTGCACCTCAGATACCCAGCTTAGGTGGTAGGGGAGGCTGTGCCACCCTACAGGACACCTACTACATTAGGTCACACTACCAAGACACAGAGTCAAAGCAGCTCTACAAAATACATAGAAACACACACAGGGAGGCTGCCAAAATGAGGAGACAAAGAAACATGGCCCAAATGAAAGAATAGATCAAAATTCCAGAAAAAGAGCTAAATGATATTGGGATAAGCAATCTATCAAATGCAGAGTTAAAACACTAGTTAAAAGGATGCTTGAGGAACTTAGTGTGGACCTCAGCAGCATGTAAAAGATCTAGTCAGAAACGAAGGATTCACTAACTGAAATAAAGAACAATGCACCCGGAAACAACAGTAGAATGGATGAAACTCAGAATCAAATCAATGATTTGGAACATAAGGAACCAAAAAACAACCATGCAGAACAAGAAGAAAAAAGAATCCAGAAAATGAGGGTAGTATAAGCAGCCTCTGGGACAACCTCAAGAGGTCCAACATTTGCATCATAGGGGGGGGTGCCAGAAGGAAAAGAGAAGAATAAGAAATTGGAAATCTATTTGAAAAAAATAATGAAAGAAAACCAAATTCCCTAATTGGTGAAGGAAATAGATATGCAAGTCCAGGAAGCACAGAGAGTCCCAAACAAGATGGACCCAAAGAGGACCACACCAAGACACATCATAATTAAAATGTCAAAAGTTAAAGATAAAGAGAGAATCTTACAATCAGCAAGAGAAAAACAGAGAGTTACCTACAAAGGAGTTCCCATAAGACTGTCAGCTGACTTCTCAAAAGAAACTTTGCAGGCTGGAAGGGACTGGCAAGAAATATTCAAAGTGATGAGAAGCAAGGACCTACAACAAAGATTACTCTATCCAGCAAAGCTTTCATTTAGAATGGAAGAGCAGATAAAGTGCTTCCCAGACAAGGTAAACCTAAAAGAATTTATTATCACCAAGCCATTACTACATGAAATGTTAAAAGGACTTATTTAAGAAAAAGAAGATCAAAACTATGAACATCAAAATGACAACAAACTTACAACTATCAACAACTGAATCTAAAAAATAAAAACCAACCCAAACCACCAGAAGAGGAACAGAATCATACGTATGGGTTATCTGCTGGGAGGGGGCAGGGGGAGAAAGGGAGAAATGGTGCAGGGATCATGAAGCATAATTGGGAGAAACAAAATAGAGAGCGTAATGTTAAGGACAGTTCAGGAAAGGGAGAAGCCAAGGAACTTACATGTACGACCCATGGACATGAACTAAGGCGGGGGAGGGCGGGGATTGCTGCAGGGAAGGGGGGTACTGGGCAGAGGGGGGCAAAGGGAAACATAATTGGGACAACTTTAACAGCATAATCAATAAAAGATATTTAAAACAAACTAAGTCTGGTTGTAGGGTAGAGGAAGGACTAGTGAACAAGAGGCAGTGGGTAGGAGTCAGTTGAAAAAATGTTCTTAACCTTCTTCTGGGGACACTGCCCCACTGGCTGGCTCTGGATTTTCAGCAATTAGGCTTTTCATATCCCTCCAAGTCCTTTGGAAACACATGGACAAATGGGACCAGAGGGCTCAGGACGACACCTCCCTACTGATGCCCCTGCTGATGCCCCAGCTTTCCCCGGATCATTGAAGTGCGGCTGTGATGCGGCAGAGCCTCTGATCCCTGGCTGCTGGACTGTCTGACTACCAAGCTGTACTGACTGCTATTATTTTTTTTTCCTTTAGGTCTTCCATGCCCCCTCAACCACTTAGAGATCAGTTCCCTGGGCTAGGGAACTAAGTAGCAAAGAGCCGGCAAAGAAAAAGGAGAAATCAGTGAAACTGGCTTGTTTAAATCGGCATATTCTCTCATTCTCTCTCTCACCTTCTTTCCCATGGAATCGTCTAATGTTCCTCCCCAGAAAAATTCACGGGCCCGAAACATATGCACACAATTCTGAGGGGATTCTCAGATACCCTGAGGTCTATTCATGGAATCCAAATTAAAAACTCTTAAAAGCACTACTGAAATAATTCAGACAAGGGACTAGGAATGGAACGAGGCAAGAGTCTTAGGCAATAGCAGTCGGAAGAGAAAGGAAGGTGTGGGAGATATTCGTCAGAACTGAGACACCAAAAGAGAGTTAGAGAAAGAGGAGTCAAAGATGACCTTGAGGTATGTAGCCTGGGCACATGAGTAAATGAGGACAGCCTCGGAAGATTACCAAGAAGGTAGCAAGAGGAGGGCAAAGGAAATAACACATTTCCTTTTCGCTATAAGGAGTTTGAGATTCAGGCAGTATTGTCCATTAAAAATATAGCCTGAAAAGTCAGAAAAGATATTAGAACTACTGGTTCAATATTTTTGAATGTCTACTCTGCGCTCATAGAAAGGCACAAAACATTTTAAGCAGAGGAATGTGACAACAGGGACATATGTTGCAGAGACAGAGGATGTGGCCTGGAAAAAGAACACTACATTTAAACATCAGGAAGTTCATGCTAATCTGGGCCACAGGGCCTTAGGTCAGGTCAGATCATTTCAGGAGGAGGTATGACAAAGAAGCCAGGTAGCGTAAGCAGAACAGAGACCACACTCAGGAACTCTGGCAAAAGAGAGGAGGGATTCAGGGAGACAAGAGGACAAGGAAATCTCTTCTTCTGAGACAAGCTGAGTGAACTGGGGAAGAGGAGGTAAGCTGAGGTTATATCTGTGGGGTTCTGTTTACTATGTGAAGTAGGAACTTAGGTCATCTGCAAAATGAGGGGTGAGAAGGTGATATTGGGGAACACGATAAAGGTTTGGAAAGAACATGGGGACTGGGAAGCTGTGTGAGGAAATGTGTCCGAGCAGACAGATGCCGTTCGGTAAGTGAACTCAGCACAAGAAGCTCAGTCAGGTCACTGCGGGACTCTCCTCTCTGTTGTAATTACACAAGCAACCTGCACTGTTAGGTGAGGTATAGATTCCAACTCAACTCTACAGATACGTATTTCATCAAAGCTGGCATCAGAATCTTGACTTTTTTGGCTTTAACCATCTCATCTCCTTCTCTCAAAACTGAATCTCAAAATTTACCAACATGAGGTAAACAACAATATCAATTTAATTTGAAATTCACATTTTTAGAGCTCAATTCTATTATCTAATTACCTCGTTCAAAGTGTGAGGTCATAACTATCACATGATTTGTTACCAACATTTTTCTTCCATTTTCCACAAAGTTTGGGGCTTTCATCTTCATTTCTAAGTCATCTGTCCTTCCTCTGTAGCTTACATAAGTATGAACCATTTTGGGCTAATAGTATAATCAAAAATAGTTACAAAGCATTTCTTCTTTAATTTCCTGTGTTCAATTACTTAACTGCTTGCTTTACTACTGCTCCTATTAATCATTTTCTTAAAAATACTTAATTTTACTTGAATGAGGTACAAACATATTAACAACTCTTGGTTATAAAAGCATAAAGGAAGGTGGCCCTGACTGGTGTGGCTCAGTGGGTTGGGTGTAGTCCCCCAAAGTGAAGGGTTGCCGGTTTGATTCCCAATCAGGGTACATGCCTAGGTTATGGGTTTGGGTCCTGGCTGGGGTGAATACTGATCGATGTTTCTCTCCCTCTCTTCCCCTCTTTCTAAAAATAAATAAATAAAATCTTAAAAAAAAAAAGGAACGTGGTAGTGAAAAGCATAATCCAAAATGACCAAAAACAGATTTATATGTACAGTTTTGGAACTTGAGTTGTTAATCATATTTGAATATAGGAGTAAATAAAGTTCTAGAGTATCATATTATTTCATTCATTCAACAAGTGCTACATTTGGTGGTGGGAAGATGATTGTATTTTCTTTCTTTTTATTTTTTTCAAATTTTTAAATATTTTACTTATTTAGACAGAGGGGAGGGGAGGGAGAAAGAGAGGGAGAGAAACATCAGTGTGTGGTTGTCTCCTACTGGGGACCTGGCCCACAACCCAGGCATGTGCCCTGACTGGGAATCTAACTGGCCACCCTTTGGTTCACAGTCTGGCACTTAATCCACTGAGCCACACCAGCCAGGGATGCTTCTATTTTCTCAGTGAAATAAAGATTCTAGGTTATCAGCTGCTGGTGAAGATGGAAGAAAGGAAGACGTGGTGCGGAATTTGAAGAGAATGGAGAAGTAGTCATCTCAGAGAGGAGAGTAAATTGACTAGACTAGGGAAATATAGAAGAAATACCAGGAACTACTGCTTCCAAGACATACTGAAGGCCTCTTGAGGGTTGGTTCTTAAATTTAAAGTGAGATCAGGCAGCATGGTTTTGTGGTTTTCTTAAGCAGTATTTAATAATCTGGGTACTGATACAGAGTAGGCAAGTAGCTGAGAAACACTTGGGGCTTTGACACACATAAAGATGAGGGGCAAGGCCACTAAAGCTGTAGGCAAGGAATATAAACATGACCGGCCATGGAACCTCAGCTGGGGGAAGAGGGAAGAGGACAACAAGGCAGGGAAGTGGCAGAGTAAATTAACTGGAGGGTCCCATGGGATCAAACTTGCTAGAGTTGGCATGGAGGAAGGCTGGATGTAAGCAAGGGACAAATGGGAGGTGGCCAGAGAGCAGGATGCTCAAGACTGAGATCCCAGAAGTGGTTAGTGGTAATGGCAAAGTCTCGGTATGACCAAACAGTGGGTGGCTGAGAAGCACTGTGGAAATGAGGAAGTCAGTAACTGTAAAGATGGATTACTGAACAAATCACCAACAAGGACACCAAAGTCACCAACAACATACAGATAAATAAATCACACAGGGAAGATCACAGTTAGGAAAAGCACGTAAGTCAGGCAGCATCTTTATCTGGCTCCCTTGTTCCTTCCCCTCTAGCAGAGGTCCTCTTGTTCTTCCTCATTTTGTTCTCCAAATGTTACTGACAATGAAGAGTATTAATGTTTATTAATATATCATTAAGTAATGGCTATCGCTAAAGGTACAAATAATATAAAACGCCAAAGAAACACGCACAGCAAATGGTAATGCCATTATTTACTAAGGATTTAAGTTCATGAGACACTGGGACCTCACTATAAGACTACTCTCTGTAAGAACTTAATATAAGGCTTGTATCTTATTCTAGACTCCTTGTCATAAAGTATATTTAATGATTCCCTAGGACAGGAACCACAAAGCTGCATTTTAATTATGTTTCACAAAAGATATCTGTCAAAAGGATGAAAGTACGATTTGTGGTCAGGTGCCAGAGGGGGAGGATCACCTGGATTAAATGCATTAGGAAATAAATCAAGTAAAAAATCTCTAGAGAACATTAAAAATTACTAATAGCCTACTTTTCTGAGCAGTGGTTCTCAGGCTTGGATATTACAAACTAGCGAAAGAACTTACAAAACAAACACACACACACAACCCAGGCAGAAGTGCTGTCATTGAGTTGCTCAGTTTTTACTTTGCAAAGATTTCTTAAATAAACAACAACAACAAAAAAAGACAATCTAACATCTATCACCACCATCATATAAAATATATTTTAATATCAAAAGGCAGGAAGGACAGAATCTCAAAATAAAGGACATTCTTTTGTATTAAATGAACTTAATGTTATGAACATTTTTAAAAGTAAGGGTTTTTAAGAGTCAGTCTGCCTGGATTCAAATCCTGGTTTTTCTACTTACCGGCTAGAAGTAGTAACAGCAGCAACCTCAGAAGGTTATTGTAAGGATTAAAATATTACGGACATAAAGCCTCACCATTCTTCGTGGCATCTGGTACAAGCTAATATATATTGGCTCTTAAGTAATGGTAGCTTATTTTTTTTATCATCTTGCTGTAGAGGAGTGATGAAACGGAGCCAGACTCCCAACTGTTATATGAAAATCAGAACTGTAGGTGACTGTAACACTTGAAAATAAATACTATTTTGCTTACAGAATTTTTTCTGAGAGTGACTATTGTGGCCATCTAATACTTTATCTAATTCTTTTGTCACTTAAATATTGCCAACTATTCCCATTCCACTGACGAACCTCCAAATTAAATGAGTAGTGAAAGAGATGGACCACATAATTTTCACAAAGACTGTGCTTGGCAAGCTGGGATTCTTCATGGCTTTACCCTATCTCCACCCAGTGGATTATCATCAGACTCAATTCTGCCCCCTTCTCTTGCGCCTTAGGCATTTAATTCATACTTATTTCTCAAGCTTTCAAAGCTCATTTAGGGTCCATAGGTAGCTCATCCATAAAAACCAAGCCGCCATGAAGGTCAGTCCCACATGTACCCATCCTTCCATCATCTTCGCCCCTGCCTGTTCTATCACAATATGTATGTTTCTTTTCCAAAGTTCTCCCTGTCTCCCCAACTGCAATCATTCTCAGAGTCCCTAACTGACGGATATTAGAAAGCTGCCACTCCCCTTTCTTAGGGAGCACACTCCCTGCTCTGCTGGCACTCCCCTGGGATGGCTTGGTTCTCCTGGGATAAACTGGGGCGATTTCTGGGTATGTCACCCAAAAGGATATTTGCAGTGCTAGATCACCACGGCCCATCCTTGCCTCTTAGCTTGAGACAGATCAGTACAACACGCCTTCTCACCTTCCTTCTAGCTACCACTGTCTCACTCGAATCAGCAATTCTCCCAACCATGTACAAAGTATGGAATACTGTTTTGAGCCTCAGGTGTTGCTATCCAGTGATTATAATCATACAAATTTTGGTGGGGAGAACTTGAAGAGGTTTTAAGGTGAGTGATCCAAATAGCTTGAAATGATTTCCGATCCAAAAGTCTAAATAGAATAAGACCTTATCCAAGTATAATAAGGCTTATCCAATCCCTCTGATGAAGGTGATACATTAAAATATTTATGATATCTAGTTCACTAATTGTAACCTCTTTTCTTAAAATAACTCAATGAAAAATATTATACATAGCCTTACTTCTGTAATAAAATGAATAAATAGTTATCTTTACTATTTGCAATCTTTCAAACCCTACCCCCAAATTTGACAAGTTTGTATCTGCTAAGGTCTACCTTTAAAAGCAGAGAAATTCTCTCTGTTTGCCTGAGATTTTATCAGAGGCAAGATACACTGAAGAAAAATTGTCAGTCAACTTTTAGGTACCCAAAGTGAAAAAAAAATGACAGCAAGCACCAATTTTATACAAGAGTGAGCAAAATGATAATAAATCACAAGTGACCTCAAATTAGCATCAGGATAAGGAGTGCTTAATTCATTGTGCAGGCAACGTGATCTATGAAGAGGGAGAGAAATGTAAAGTGGGTTTTGACCAACAACCGATGTTTAAAGGGGAATCCCAAACAGCTGCCAGTTCGAATGCAGACAGATTCACCATGTTTGCCAAAGAGCGAGGCTATCAACAGACTCGTGCAAGTCAGGACGCATTCACCGTCCTGCAAGCTTCTCTGCAGTTATGCAGATCAGGTTTGAATGCTTATTTTTAAGTAGCGCATGCACTTGCAGAAAATACAATTACAAATTAATATTAATATTTAATCTTTCATTTTAAAGTGTGCCTAATTCCAATTTCTCCTAGAATCATGAGTATTTTCTTAGTTCTCTTCAACTTACCATTTTACTAGCATGATATGATTATTTAAGAAACAGTTGTGAATTTTCCAGCCAAGCAATAAAGACTTGGAGCATAACCTCCCTCAACTCATAATACAGGACAGCCTTTTGTTTGCTTGTTTGTTTGTTTCAAAGACTGTCAATCATCATCTAAAACAGCTTATTATACACATTTTATTATTAACATTTGCATAGCTGCGCACTTCTCAAATCTTTAAGAAAAGGAAATGCTTATTAAAAACACAACTTCTGACCCCATCTGAGCAGTGAGGTCTTTGCTGACCATTCTCTGGGTGTCGTTTTGTCTAGCACCGACTTGCTGTTGCCCCACCACTTTAAAAATACCGAGAGTGCTTTGGGTTGCGTTACAATGAAGTGAAAAAGGCCTGTGCCCTGAGCCCCAAGCAGCTGCGCAACATGTCTGCCACCTGACTGGTCCATACCCGAATTAGTCAATGCAGATTATTAATAGAGATCTTCTCAGCAGATAGTCTAGAACCAAAGACGGGGTACGTGTAGCAACTCTCCAAACTAATCTTTGCTGACACCCCCACCCTTTTACACTCCCTCACAGGGTGTGGCCAGGTATTTTGTGAATTCTTGATGACAAAGATCATGCTTCCAGCAGGTCTTGCCTTGCTGCCACCTGGCAGCATTATTCTCATTGGTTTCAGAATTTTACAACTTTTCCTTTTCCTTTTTTCCTCTATCCCTTAGCTTTAAGCTCCCTTTACTTGCTGTTCTATAAGGCCTCTGCTTCAGACTAACCAGTATCTCGTCTTTCCTAGCAGACAACTTATTCTTTTCCCATACCTGGAACCTCTCTATTAGCACTATCAGTTCACATTCTTCTGCTCCTCGGAAATCACCTCCTTAATTAATGGCACCTAATTCTGATCACATCTGCTACTGCCACCTCGCTCTGATCACATCTTTGGGTTCTAGTCTTCAATACTTACAGTAGCAGTTGTCAAACTTTAATGAGCACCCACATCCAATGGGGCTTGTTACAATGCAGATTTCCAGGCCTGACTCCTAGAAATCTGAATTCATTAACTCTAAAT
This sequence comes from Desmodus rotundus, assembly GCF_022682495.2. Lineage (NCBI taxonomy): Eukaryota > Metazoa > Chordata > Mammalia > Chiroptera > Phyllostomidae > Desmodus > Desmodus rotundus. The sequence goes on along the minus strand of NC_071395.1, from coordinate 91,623,079 downwards.
TGGAGCTGAGGAAATGGAGCTTGGGAAGCTGAATAGTTACCCAGGCCCCCTGGGTGATTCTAATGCAGGCCAGAGGACATTTCAGAAAACAGTATTCACAGTCACAACTGACACTATATTAAATTGCCTTCTAAGAGTTCTTAGGTTTTTATTCTAGTTAGTGTGTGTGTTTTATAGTCCCAATTAAATCATAAGCTGCTAAGAACGCATTTTTTGTTTCTCGATAAGCTGTAGTTGTAGGGCAGCAAAGAGCTATTCTAACAAGATAAAAGTTATCAAGAATAAATGCAAGATTCCTGTACTTAAATATAACTGGGGGAGAGATGGCTTTATGAGAAATGACTTGTGGGTGTTGGTCCACAGCTAATTCAATATGAGTCCAGATAGAACGTGGATGTCAAAATGTTAATGCAATTTCAGCCTGCATTTAAAGGAGGAAGGATGTTTTCAACAAAGGATGGATAGTTCTAGTCTATTTTATAACAGGGACCACACTTACAGTACTCCACTGATTTCTGGGTTTTATAACTTAAGGTGAATATAAACAAATGTTAAAGTTCAGAGAAATGTGAATAGAATCGTAAAGGGCTAAACATCAAGTTACAAAAGGATTGGCTGGAGCAACCAACCACATGGGGAGATTTAGCGAAGAGAAAAGATGAATCTTACGGAGAGTTTATTCTGGACAGAAGAGCACTCTAACGGGCTTTGATATGGAGGAGGGTCATCCTTGTTTGTATGGTCTTAGGGGGAGAACTGGAGCATGTGGGAGAAGCTGCAAGTACACATATCCCACCTTCACGTAAGGAACTTAAACTTACAGTTGCCCAAAGAATGGGCTGCAGCATTCAAAGAGAATGAGTTTCCTGTCACTGGAGGAATTCAAGCTTAGCCTAAGAAACTTGGTGGAAGTTACTTGGCATTTACAAAGAGCAAATTCAAACAAAAGACAATTGTGTGGACTAAATGACTTTTATGATCCCTTCCAATGCTGAGATTCTGTAAGTCCTCTGACGTTCTCTGATCGAAACAGGTAGTTTTGGAGAGTGAGCTTTGAAATATTCCAGGATGGGAAGGAAGGAGACTGAAGGCCAGGAAGATAATGAAGCTATTGCTATGGTTTAAGTGTAATTTACTGAAGCTATGAACAAGGAAAAAGGAATGACCCAAAAAGCAAAGCAGAAAAAAAATTAGGAGTATTCAAGACTGCATTTGAAAGCTGCCTGCACACATAAATATTGTCAACTGGTCTTTGACAAAGGAGCAAAGGCAATGCAGTGCAGCAAAGACAGCCTTTTCAACAACTGGACACCCACATGCAAAACAAAAATTAATTTAGACACAGACCTTACACCACTAATTTAGTGTTCCAATTAGCAACTCTCCCACAAGCAATTCATAGATTGGAGGTTCCAATGACCACCTCCCTCCCTGGCAATTCAATTCAGATGTCAGTTGCATCCAGGTTGTTACCTGTACTTCTGACCAACTTGCGATACAAATCAGAGGTTCCCACTGATCTGCTAAATTGGCTCACAGAACTCAAAGAAACATTTTACTTACTTTACTTTACTAGAGCACTGGTTTATTGTACCCAGGAACAGCTAGATGGAAGAGATGCACAGGGCAAGGTATGGGAAAGGGTGTGGAGCTTCCAATGCCCTCTCCAGGTGCCACTCTCCCATCTTCACATGTCCACCAACACGGAAGCTCTCTGAACTCAGTCCTTTTGGATTTTTATGAAGGCTTCAATACACAAGCATGATGGATTAAATCACTGGCCATAGGTGATTGAAGGCAATCTCCAGCCCCTCTCCCTTCCCCAGAGGTCAGGGGGTGGGACTAAACCTTATAACCCTCTAATCACAGGGTTGGCTCCCCTGGCAACCAGCCCCCATTCTTAGACATTATTAACATAACAAAAGGCATCATTATCACTCTGAAGACTTAGGAAATTTCCTGTGTTTTGGGAGCTGTGAACCAGGACCTATGGATGAAAACCAAATATATATGAGAAATGTACTTTGGTCATCTGAATGACCAAATACATATTTCTTATAGATCACAATATCACAACCCTTCACAAAATTGACGCGAAATAGATACAGACCTAAATGCAAAACAAGACTGTAAAACTCATAGAAGATAACACAGGAAAAAACTCTGGGATTGGTGATAGCTTTTTACCAAAAAACTATCATGCTTTTCACCCCAAAAGCATGATCCATAAAAGAAATATTTGATAAGGTGGACTTCATTTAAATTAAAAACCTCTGCTCTGAGACAAAAAATATCAAGAGAATGAGAAGACAAGTCATAAACTGGGAGAAAATTTCTTTACAAAAGACACATCTGATGAAGCATTGTTATGAAAAATATACAAAGAACTCTTAAAACTCAACAAGGAAACAAACAACTCGATTAAAAAATGGGTCAAAGACCTTAACAGACACTTCACCGAATAAGACATACAGATGGCAGGTCAGCATGTTGAAAAGATGCTCTACAGAACCCAGGGAAATGCAAATCAAAACAAACTACACCACCACGCACCTACTAGAAAAACAAGGAGACTGACACCAAATGCCGGTGAGAATACAGAGCACGGGAACTCTCATTCACTGCCGGTGGGAATGCAAAATGATACAGCCACGTTGGAAGACAGTTTGGTGTTCTTACAAAACTACACATACTCTTTCCGTATGATCCTGCAGTGGCACTCCTCGGTATTTACCCAAAGGAGCTGAAAACTTGTATCCACACTAAAACCTGCACATGGATGTTTATAGGTGCTTTATTCATAATTTCCAAAACATAGAAGCAATCAAGATGTCCTTCAGTAGGTGAATGAACAAACTGTGGTATGTCCAGAAAATGGAATACTACTTAGCACTAGAAAGATGTAAGCTATCAAGACATGAAAAGACATGGAGGAACCTTAAATGCATATTATTATGTGAAGTAAGCCGATCTGTAAAGGCTACATACTATAGTACTTCAACTATGTGACATTCTGGAAAAGGCAAAACTATTGAGAAAGTAAAAAGACTAGTGGTTGCCAGTGATGGGTGGGGGTGTGGTGAGGGAAAAGAGAGGATTTTTAGGGCAGTGAAAATACTCTGTATGATACCGTAATGATGAATATATGTCATTAAACATTTGTCCAAATTAATAGAATGTGCACCACCCAGAGTCAACTATAAGGTGAGCTACGGACTTGGGGTGATTGTGATGTGTCATGTCGGTTCATCAGCAGTGACAAAGGTTATGACTCTAGCAGGGGACGCTGACGGGGAGGCTATGCATGGGGGGGGCAGGGAATATATGGAAACTCTCTGTATCTTCCCCTCAATTTTGCTGTGAATCTAAAACAGCAGAAAAAGTGGCTCTTAAAAAAATGAAGTCTTAATTTTTAAAACGCATGCAAAGCAAAAGGGGAGAAGACATGACTTCAAAAACCTAGAATATAAAGGTAACCAGCAAGAGAAAACTATTTGTCGGATGGGAAAAAACGTTTAACAAATGTAACAAAGTTTAGAACATTTCAGGAATTCATTTCAGTAAGAAATCTAACGGGAGACGGCAAAAGCATCTGGAGATACAGTTACATCACTGACAGCAAAGGACATCTAAAAATCACCACTCAGTGCTGAATGAAGGACTCAGACTCCAGAGAATAACGAAGCTCACTCGGGGAAAGGGAAGTATAGCTTCACATCCAAGTTGGGAAATCTGGAATTAATAATAATAATAATAATAATAGTATATCAAATCATTTTTAGTGGTTGAATCGAGAACCCTAAAGGATACCAGACTGGGAGCAAGGAAACGTGGATTCTAGCCTCTCCTGTGACTTTAGCTTAAGTACGTTGTTTACCTTTCTGGGGCCCCGATGTTGTCACCTATAAAACGAGAATGACATGGACAAGATCAGCATCTCTCCAACTCGCGTTCCTTGGAATATCAGGTGTATCTCTTTGTAAGTATGTTCGTTAAGTAAGTTTAAGTAAATTTGGAAAACGTTAGACAAAGTAATTTCTAAGGTCTCCCATCCTAACACGGTCTAATTCTGATTCAAATATAAAACTATCTTAATGCATTTAAATCTGCTTCATCTATATATATACTGTCTACTTTTGATTCCCTCATAGAGATCACTATTAGATGATGCAAAATGGGTGGAAATCCTTTTGACAAAATTTCATACCTTGACAACGCCATTGAGAGCAGAAAGCAAAGGGTCTATTAGCAAAAGGGGCAAAGATAGTGTCCGAGAAAGGACTGGCAGCATCTTTTACTCTGTTCCTGTCTATCTTTCTAAACTATCTTTTCCTTCAAATTCTTAAGAGTTGCTAAAAACAGAATTATTCAACTACAAGTTCAACCCATTCAATTTTTTAAAAATTCCTTTTTAGATAACATGGAGAAAATTATTCAATCTTTGGCCTGCGGCAATAAACTATCATCTTTCGCCCTGGCTGTTGTGGCTCAGTGGATTGAGCACCAATCTGCAAACCAAAGGGTCACTGGGTCGATTCCCCATTGGGGCACACACCTGGGTTGGGGGTGTGTCAGAGGCAACTGATTGATGTTTCCCTCCCTCCCTTGCCCTCTCTCTAAAAAATAAAAATACATACATACATACATACATACAATCTTAAAAAAACCCTATCATCTTTCCCTCCTAATGTTGACACAGTGCCCTACCTGGAGGCATCTCCACTTATAAGACAAGTCTGAATTTCAAATAGCTGAGTTCTGTGCGTTTTGGTATCACACAAGGTCAGTCTTCTACAGCCAGATGAGAAAAGTCATACTATAGAAAACTGTAACTCAGTAAAGTGAGTCTTCCCTATCTTTTTCTGAGTTCATCACGGCCACAGTTGGTTGCCTGAAATTTAGGCCCTGAATGAAGAGTCACAGAGGAAGCCAAAGTAACCAGGTGGGACAGAAAAGCAAGAGCCAATAAAGAGAAGTTCTTTGGAAAGAGAAGTCCAGTCACACAGAGAAAGTGTCAGGCAAGAAAGTCGCTGTGGATCACCATGGAAATGTCCCTGGAATGCACTAATAATCTGCAATTTGGGTAATTCTCCTATGTATATTTGGGATTTGACTGAGTCTATCTGATGTGTGGATTAGCAGCACACTAATTATAGGTTTATCCTACAGTAACCATTCATTATCCAAAGACACGTATGTCTTGCTAAGTTTTCTCCCTCATGACAGGATTCTAGATAGATTTTTAAAAATCAAAGCACTTCTAAAAAATTCTACCATTGTGGATAAGTTCGAGTAAATACACGTATACACAGCACAGAAGTTCAAGCTACAGACGTCTGTATCTTTACACATCAGTTTCCAGGCACTCGAACACGAACAGGACTCAAAACTACTCCTTACCCAGAGAAAAGAACCCATGTTAAAGCCAGAGTTGTTAGTGAAGAACACAAAGTCACACATAAACCACAGAGTATTGGATACATTATCTAAAACAACTTTCAATCTCAAATTTCACATTACTAGGAAAATGGTATGGAAGGGCTTCACTGCCGTATTCTCTAACTTTTAAAAACCTGAAGGAATGTTAATTATTGAAAAACAAAATCCAAGTTTCTTGCAGGGTATTTTTAAAAAGTTATGGATATATTATCAAAGGTAGATTGCTCCAAGTAATAAATCACATGGAACTCCGAGGAAAGTCTTGTTTGAGTCACAGTGGAAGTCCTCTCCTAAACAAGACTCGGTCAGGTTCTGGGCAGCCCTTTGCTGACATCACTGCTCATTGTTTCTTCCACTTCCCTTCCTTCAACATCCTATTCTCTATTGTGTCTGTCAAGACAGTTGTTTTTCCAAGTCAGTGTATCACGTATAAGAAACTGACAAGATTTATAGAAGTGGTGGAACATTTATCAGCTCCTCTCTGATGGAATGTGATAAAAAGTAAATATAAATCAGCCAAGGTATGAGTTCACAAATAAAGAAAAAATATTTCTAAGTGTCCCCTTGACTACCTTATCAACAAACACTGTTTAAAATGGGTAATTACAAAACAGCATAAGAGGATAATCTAAGGCGTGTTAACTGTTTTCAACAGCAACAAAAGTTTAAGATAAGAAAACATATCTAAACATTTGATTAAAGGGAATGGATTAAAGATTTTTGCCTTTTACAGAACTATAAAAGTACCTTTGGGCAATGTAAAAATACCAACCACATACTTCTAGAGAGTGTTTTATAGTGAACCAGGTACAGTGTTAGAAAATTTATACATATTAATGCTGCCCTGACAATAAACCTATAAAGTAAATACTTTGCAGGCAAGGGTGCCCAGGCTCAGAGTTCAGGGTCCAAGGCCCCACAGCATGAAGAGGACCAGGGCCATAGAGGTGGTAACGCTCAACTCAAAGCCAGCTGTGCTTGGTGGGCCCAAGAGACTTCTTACCGCTGAGGAAGAGATGCTAATTTACCATTATAGGGCTTATTTAGATAGTATTTTGCTAATTCTATTTTTATCCTTTTGAAAAATAAAATGTTGTCAACACATTCTTTCATGGTAAGAAAGCCCAAGATACATTAAGAAAAAGTCACAGAACAGTGACTTGTGTGATCCTATTTAAACAGAAAAATAAACCTATACATTCTAGAGTTCACACAGTCAAAAACACGTATGTGCATAAATGATCAGGAAGAGGTCTGAACAGATGCACATCGACCTCTTTCTGGTGACTACCTCCAGGAGAGAGAGTAAAATTGGGGTGGGCAAAACGAAGGGAGATACCACTTTTCACCACGTATCCATGTTGTTTTATGAGGCTGCGTTACTCTTATAATCTGTAAAATAGAAAAAGCACACAGCCCTGACCAGTGTGGCTCAGTTGGTTGGGCATCTCCAGCTAACTGAAAGGTCACCAGCTTGATTCCCTGTCAGGACACACGCCCGGATTGCGGGTTCAGTCCCTGGTTCAGGGCGCGTAGAAGAGGCAACCAGTTGATGTTTCTCTCTGACATTGATGTGTTCCTTCCTCTCTTTCTCTTTTCCTTCCCCTCTCTTTAAAAATAAATAAGTAAAATCTTAATAAAAAAAGAGAACGCACACACCCGTGTGTACGCGCACACTCAATACATACTATACTGACCTGATGCCTTCACAAATGAACACTGTTTTTACAGCACCCACACGTAAGAATGACACTTCCCCTCGAAGCAGGTAACAGGTGACAAGAACCTTAGCAAAAATACTGTTCCCCGTATTTCTGGCATCGAGCTCTACTTCAAATCAATACAAGTCTTCCCTAGATTAAGAAGGACCTAAAAGGAGCTACATAGGTTTAGCAATGAACTATAATGATCACATCTGCTCTGACTTTCAAAGGACATGGCTCAGGTCTCTACTCCTTCAGTGCATCTGCGGCTTCCCCACACTGGATCGTCTGCTTTGCAACTTCGGTTCACAATGTATCTTGTGCTTCACACGATACTGCTCTGGGGTGTGCAAATATAGTGTTGTTCCCAAATGCACTGTAGGCATATTGGGGCCGGGCTTGGGTCTCTAACTAAGTGTTCTACAACTGAGATAATCTTGGCCTTTATTCATTTCTTGAGAACTCATATGATGAGCGAGGCACCGTGCCAGCAGCAGAAAACACACTAGTGACAAGGAGCAAGGTCTCTTCCTGACTGAATTTATATTATGCTCTGGAGGTGCGGACATGAGGGAGAGGAGACTGTAATATAGACATGTAATAGGCAATTACATTACAGTGTAATAATGCATAAAAGAATATATGGAATTATTAGGACACAGAGAAGGAACACGAAAGCCAAAAACACTCTGGAAAAACTGAGATCTAAGCTGCGGCCTGAAGGGAGGAGTTGGATAGGAAGATGGTGAACAAACACACGTGGGTACAGAAGTAGGTGAGAGACAGTAGCATGGCAAATTAGAGGACCTGAAAATAGCACAGGCTGGCTGGACCCCAGAGCGTGGGGGAGGAGGCACAAGCTGACAGGCGGGAACGTTTGGCAGGGGCCAGACAGACCACATAGGCCTTGGGAGCCATGGAAGGAGTTAAGGAGAGCTGCTGAAGAGTTTGAACCAGTGGAGTGACAGGATCAGACTTGCCTTTTTATAAAAATCGCTCCAGTTACAGTGTGGAGAATGGATTAGAGAAGGGCAAGGCTGAAGGCTTTAGGGAGCAATTCAGGCAAGAGATAATGGTGTCCTGGAGGAAGGTGGGGAGGGGGGTGGAGATGGAGAGAACGGGACAGGTCTGAGACACGGAGGAGACTACAGCACAGACAGGCTGTTTGGTGGCTGGCTGGAAGGGGAGGTGAGGAAAAGAGAGGAGTTCTAGAAAGGGTCCAGATTTTCCTCTAGAGCGTTGCCTGAGATATAAAACACAGAAGGAGGAGCGTGTTTAGGGAGGAAGGAGGGGGCAGTTGAATGAGTTTAATTTTGAACTCACTTGGGGTAATTGCGAGATAGCCAACAGGTTATGTTGTTAAAAGCCCAAAGCTCAAAATGGAGACTGAGGCAGGGTGTGCATATCTGAGGGTGAAAGGCATAAAGATACTAATTGAAGCTACAGACAGATGTGATCAGTTCTGGGGAAAATGAAAATCACTGGGTGAGGAAAAGAGCAGGTGCTGGAGAGACAGACCCCTGAGCACGGCCAACGCTAAAGGACACAGAAGGAGCCTGAACAGGGACAGCCAGGGAGGTAAGGGAATCTGAAACCCTTGGGGTGAGAGAGACCAAGGGAGTATTTCCAGAAAGAGTGCTCAATAGTATACATCTTAAACACATGTGGACTGATTGAAGCTACCCGTCAGTAAATAAAAATATTAGTAATTCTTATTATCTGATTCAGGCTCAGTTCCTTTTTGCGGTGATGAAAATATGTGTGATAATATTCTCCATCCCCCGAACTAGGTCCTCCTGACTTTATTTCTGACACTTTCTCACACCCAGTTTTGTCTACCATAAGAACTAACCACCAGATTCTGCTAGTGTTGCCTTTTTCATTTTTTTCATATCTTGCCGCCACCCTGCACCAGGCTCTCGGCGCCACACAACCGGAAGCGACTGCTCTCCCGGACCGCTCGGCCCCCTGCCTCTCTCTGCAGCAGCCCTTCTCACACAGCACAACCACATTAATTGTCCGAGAACAGTGACTTCAGTTCTTCATTCCACTGCTGACAATTCCCCAGCGACTTCCCATTATAATCACTTACTCAAAAATTGCATTCATTTAGCAAACATTTATGTAGGGTAGTGCCTCTCAGACTTGGTCAAGGTCCAGTTTTATTTTTTTCTTTTCAGTTTTCAATCGATTGTAGACCAACATTTTTGTAAACTATGATGACAAACATTGTAGTAATGATACATCGTTTTAAAAAGTTCTAAATTCTTACTCTCAGCTTCAATACTCATCTTACCGTGGACTGGTAACAACAGTTCCTGGTCCAGCAATGGTGGGCAGTAGCAACTTCCACCAGGTGCACCACAAGAAACTTCAAAACGTGCAACACCTGACTGTTTGGTCAGGGGCACCGACCTTTCTTCCCTTAGATTGCCAAATTAAAAGATGACAATAGCCGTCCAATATGAATAAATCAAATTATACCCTTTTTTTTTTTTTTTTTGGTCAGAGTAGCAAAAGAACTTTTTTGGTGTGCTGCAGAATTTTAGTAATTAGTTTAGGTGTGCCAGGAGATGAAAAAGGTTGAAGATCGCTGGTCTGTGGAACATACTCTGAACAGCCCCAATGTCGACGGCACGTGGATAAAAGGAAGGCCTCAGAACACTGGTTCTCCATGTGGGGTGACTCTGCCGTCCAAGGGAGTGAACTTTTTACTGGGGGGCCAGAGGGAACCACTGGCACGGAGAGGAGAGAGACTAGAGATGCTGCTAAACATCTTACAACACACAGGACAGTTCCCCAGCCCCAACAAAGCACTTCCCAGACTAAAATGTCAAAAACGCTAAAGCTGGGAAACAGCTTTATGAGTGCCATGCAAATGAGTAATTATAGTATATTAAGAACATAGCTAGATACAGAAGATGTATTATAGAATTGTACACCTGAAACCTATGTAGTTTTGTTACCAATGTCACCCCAATAAATCCAGTAAGAGAGTAAACACACATACACAGTAGAGTCGAAGCATGTACGAGGTACAGGGGAGGCGCAGGAGAAGCATCCGAGTCTGTCTGCAAGGTCAGGCAATCCTCACAAAACGAAGTCCGCATCTCCGATTCACAGCTTTCTACAACTCAACCCCAACCTGATTTTACTTTATTTTTAAAAAGATTTTATTGATTTATTTTTTTAGCGAGAGGGGAAGTGAGAAAGAAAGACGGGGGAGAAAAACACCGATGTGTGAAATATCGATTAGTTGACACTCACACACCCCAACCAGCAATCAGGCGTGTGCCCGACTGGGAATCAAACCTGCGTCCTCTCGGTGTGCAAGACAATGCCCAGGCCACTGAACCACCCCAGTCAGGGCCCAACCTAGTTTTAAATTTGATTTCCTGCTGCTTCCCAAGGATGCTCTGCTAGACTGGTCTAAGTCAGGAATTATCCACTTTGCTTCTTCATCTACCACTCTTCCTAGGATATGAACAACCAACCCGTCCCCTCCCCTATCCAAAACCATTCAACATTTAAGGCCTCTCCCAACCTCTGCCTCTGCTATGAAGTCCTCTGTGATTTTCCCTTAAAATTCCTATACGACTTATCATCTATACCACTTATTTGGCATTTTATAAGTACTGGCTTTTGAGATCACTTGTTAGGTAACTTCTAAATGATTATTTTATTTTAACATTTATGTTCCACCTCAAAATTGATAGTTTACTTAAACCAGCACTTCTGATGCGCCCATAGCAACTACCTCCTTCCTGTATTGTGCTACAATAGGTGCCAAAAACACATGAAGAAAGGGACTGGAGTTAGTAGGCATTACACGCTCACCACCAACTGCCATACCTCTTGAGCTCATGACAGTTTGAATACATCAGGTTATGAGAGAAGTAGCTTATGTATAAACCTTAATGTCTTAGAGAATTCATTCACTCTCATATATTGAGCACTTATGCTTCTTACTCAAGGCCAAGGTACTGATTTTTGCCACAATCTAGTTCTAGACAATCTGCTAGAAATAAGAAAATAAGAAACTGCAATCGAGACAGTTCCCCTACTCAAATGTTAAAACCTGAGCGGATAAAGATACCTTCGTGCTTTCAGTCAATGCACTCACCGCCTTGACAAAAACTGAGGTTTTGGAAAATGATTCTAATCTTAAAAAGAAGGGGGAGAGAAGAAAGGAAGGGAGGAAGGAGGAGGAAGAGGAGGATGATAAAGGGGATGAAGAAGGAGGATGCGTATAACTGTTCAGCAGAGGAAAGCTTACACAGTTAGCATGTCTGGTATCTAAATACAAAGATCAGATTTCTGTAATTTAAACCACCTCTTTATAACTCAATTTGTAGAATTCTAGCAAATTGCTGAAGTACTGGATGATTTCTGAACGCTAAGGCTGCCGTTTATAAATGCAAACAGCAAGTGGTAGGGGGTGAGGCCAGACCTACAGACCCTTCAGTGTTTTAATAATTCCTTTCTCCTTTTCACCCCCCAAACCTATTAGGTCTAAGTTCTCAGAAACTTATATATGAAAAGCTTTGTAAATTTCTTTTAGAATTAACTGGGGGTGGGGGGAACAAAAGTGGAACTTATTCACTCATCATAGGATATTCTTTGACATAAAATTCAAGGCTTTCCTGTCTACTTCTTAGCTTCATCTCTCAGTATCTGGAAAGGCGGTTCAGAATATAGACTCTAGAACCAGACATTCTGGTTTCCCATCCCTGATCTGCCTCTTACTATTTGTACACACTCAGTAAGTCATTTCCTTCCCCTGCTTCAGGGATCCTGAGCTAGAACCAAGTTCTAGTCCCAGCTCTTCTACCTGTGACTTGCTTAGTGACCTTGGGCCATAATTTCTGCATCTGTAAGGAATTGCCATCAACACCCTGGGAATCCAGGCCTTTACCCCTGAGCCCTTCTCCAAGAAAACTTCTTGATCCCCCTGCTCCCTCTCTGTGCTGACAGTGGAACTACCATGAGAGAGAACTAGCCTGTGATACTATCTTTTTGTCCCTTTTTTCAATGACACAGCAGAAGCCTAGGGCCACAGTAAAACACTCAGACACAGGGGTACACAGAGGAAAAGCCCAAAAGTCTCCCTGTATTTCCCGTCCTAACGTCTCTTTCAAAGGAGTAAACCATTTTTTTCAATTCAATGTGTGTCTGTAGAAGCTTTTGCAATGCATTTACTTTTTATTTTATGGGTTTCCTTCATTAACACAAGCATATCAACATCTGCACACGTAGAGCTAGGTCACTCAAGACTTGCTCTGCTGTACCCCGTAATGGGGGCATGGGGGGTGTGGCACAGTCTGTTTGATCACGTCCTCACTCGATTCGCACTCAGACGTCAGCCTCACAGTGACCCAGCCACTGATCTAAGTATGTATCACCCAACTGGAGCAGCCCGCAGGTCTAATCCACTGGGGACTCTACAGACAACTTTGCATCCCCACAAGATTTTTTTCTAAAAGTCTATCTATAATCTTAAAATGCCAACTAAATTTGCATATAATTTGACTCTGAGATATAAGCACAGCCACATTATTTCTATTCAAATATAAGTAAATTCAACTTTACAAATCAAAAGCAATGGGAAAATTAATTCAAGGTTAAAAGTTTCAATTTACAGAGAGGCACCTACAGTAATTTTTTTTAGGGTGAGTGCTTGATCTCTAAATTCTGCTCTAGCGGTTTTGGAAATCACATAGTCATAAGCCATTTCCTTCTCCCAGTTAAAAAAAATATTTGAATTTTCCAACCTGAAGTTAGAATTAGTAAATTATTAAACTGTTACATTCCTCATGTCTAACTATCATCTGCGAGCACTTTGTGGAAAACCAGAAGGGGGAAGTTTTGCATCTCTAACCAGTGAGCAATTGCTTTCTTTTCCTTTCCTAATAAATTACAGGCAGACTTGAACAGATGTCAGGTTGGCATTCAAAACCTAAAATATAGCTGAAAAGCAAGTTATGACTAATACAAGGGGAAAAGATGAATGTCAGAAAGCTTCATTTTTTTCTTCTTTTTTTCAAATTTCAGATAAGCTCTTTAGCCTTAGGGTTCCTTTTACAGAGCCCTGGAGTTCGGCTAGATGTCTTAACCCCCATTTAAATTGCAATCTCAGCTCATGAGTGGGGGTGTGAAAATGCATTTTAAGAGTGTCAGTGTTTATGTTAATCTTAGCGAGAACTCCCTCTCTCCCAAATATGGCATGTTCAAAACCTTAGCGCCCTTTCTTCCACTCTATTTTATTTGTACTGTTCTTAGCATCTGAAAGATGTCTGCATGTGATTGAAAGGCTCCTTATCTCTCGGCAGCTCTACTCCTAGAGTAACTGCAGTCTCACTCATGATACCAGAAAAGAGTTGCTTTCTCTCTAGAATTTCGAAAGAAACCTTAAAAATACAAATTGAAAATGGGCTTAGAGAGGGAGGCACAGAGGAAAGGGGACCAAAGAGAACGCACAGTCAGTTGGAATGAATGGGGGCATGAGGCCAGAACAAGTGGCTTTCCTCCCCTCCAGGTGGCCCTGGGTATCTACATGGTACAGACCCACCCAAGGGCAGTGTGAGGCTTGAGACTCAAGTCTCTACACCCCTTTCCTTCTGGCTCTAAAATGGATAACTTCTACCAAAGCCTCTTTCTTTAGATATATGTGAACCAAGTCCTAAAATTACACTAAGGGAGGCTAGTTCTTTGAAAAGAATTTGTGTGTTTTTGCTCTGACATTTACAGTTTAGAAGTAATTGCCAGGGGTGCTGAAAAATGAAGTTCCTTTGCAGAAATTCTATCTTCGCCAACAAAAGAGCTACAGTGAGAACTGGGGTAATCAATCGTTTATCCCGAGCACTCTCCAAAACTGCGTGCGACGGACGAGGTGTGGCTGTCTCTGAACAGAAGTATACACTCAGCTGACGTGGGAGCGCACTCAAGGACAGCGACCAGCCATTGAGTTTGTTCCCCTGTGCTTCCGGATGCTGCTTCTAGATGCGCACATTTCTACCCTGGCACTCCAAAGGCGCCTGTCACCCCACAGAGTAAGGGTCTAAGGTCATTCCTAACTGAACATCTATCATTACAGGGGTTGGAGGACATTCTGAGTAAAGAGCTCTCTGGTATCTACTACACGCAAGGTATCGGTCTGGTTTTCTTTGCCAATGCTTTCAGACGCTTTCAAGGAGCTGCCCCACAAGGGTTTGGGCACGTCCAACTGCTAAACACAAGGAAAAAATAAAGTTACACTGGTGAAAACAACAACAACAAAAGCAAAAGTCTAAACTGATATCCCCCTAAATAATCCCTTTTCCTACTTCTACACAGGGCCTTTCTTCCTCTGTCTACAGGACTGTATGTGACTACTTTTCTCCCTTTAAGGCTTTCCTTGATTTTAATTCTGTAAAAGTATTATAACTAGAACAGGAAGGAATATACCACATAACTGAAAGTATTTCAAGAAAGAAACTAACAGATTAGAAACTAATATATAGGGTTGGGCAAAAGCAGGTTCACAGTCACTCATGTAGAAAATAATACAATAATTAATAAACAGTAATACAAGGATAAACTGTTTTGCGCACTCACAACTGTTAATCTACTTTTGCCCCCCCTGGCACAGGACACTTATTTCACATATATTACCTCATCTGATCCCCGGTTTTACTTCTCAACTGTGTGCCTCTGATTAGTCCTTTAGTCTTCCTGCATCTCAGCAACATTCTGTATCTAGACTGTGTTTTCAATTTTGAAAAGCAGCTGAAGTTTTACAAGCAAAAAGGAAGAGCTGTATTACCTAGACACACAATTATCAGTCTCATAAGTATGACCAAAGAGAATGCTAAATTTATCTCATCGTGAACTTCCAACACGGATGTATAGGCGGAAAGATCCTTTTAGTTCAGATCCCTGTTTTCAAAGCAGACATAGCTCTAGACTTCATGGCAAAGATAGTGATTTGGTCTCAAGCCAAAAGTAAAAAAAGTTCTCTACTTAAATTTTTAAGAAAGTCCCATAATTATTCTTTCCTAATCACTATTTTTTAATTTGAATTAATTTAAGTATTGTATCCAGTGTCTAAATGAATCCCACAACCAAAAAGGTTTATCTATTTAGTCAACAAAGGGTGAGGAAAATAATCAGCCAATTTATTTCCACCCAGCAGGGTAAAAGATCACAGGGTATATATAAAAAGGACTTGTGTAGCGTTGTTTTATATTCTATCCAAAGTAGCAATTTGTACTTTTATATATCTTTACCGAAGCCTAATGGGAACTTTATAACCACACTGTGCTTGGAGTACAGTAAGTATTCTATGATGGAATTTCCTCAAAATTCAAAGAAAAAAAAAAGCCTCTATTAGAAAATAGGGAATGACACATGCATAGCAAGAGAATTACTGATTCACAGCCCTTTTACCATTTAAAAAGTCACTTTAGGACACTGAGAATCTTCATTCAGAATAAAGAAAATCCTTTCAATCCAGCTCAAAAGCCAAGGTAGCTTTATACTTATTTTTCCTTAAATCAAATTGATAGCACATGCTTCTTGATGGCAAAAGCCATGACGAGAAAAAATATATTACTTTTAAAAAAGGACAGAACTCGCCCCGTCTAGGTAGCTCAGGTGGTTAGAGCATCATCTTGATGCACCAAGGTTGTGGGTTCAATCCCCGGTCAGGGCACACACAAGAAGCAACCAATGAATGCATCAGTAAGTGGAACAACAAATCAATGTTTCTCTCCCTCTCTCTCAAATAAATAAACACAAAAAATTTTTTAAAGGAGAGAACTTTTTGTCTAATTAAATTAGTGTAAAGATATTAGAAAAATAAATACATAAAAAGGATCCTGAATAGTAGCACTCACAAACAAAATTCAAATCCATGGTCCTTAGTCAAAAAGCATGTTAATGAAAACAAAAGCAAACTATTATAATTCAAGTGATTTCAATATGGACTGTAGAAACAGAGACTACTGGTAAATTCACTCAGAAACTCCCTATCTATTTTGGTTTACTTTCAAACTCTTTGACAGCTGGCAAAATCACGAATCAACCAATATGAGTTTTACTCCTTTCTGAATTATCTGCCCGACCTCAGGCAGAGGCCCTAAGGAGCAGGGTTTAGACAATGCACCAACTCAAATCTAGTGTCTGAATAACTGAATCCTCCGTAGCTTCCAATTGTGAGAAGATATTGATAATATAATTAAAAGATATGGCTTTGCAGAAGTGGTTGCTCTTCTACTTGTTGGCTGGACAGTATAATGTTCAAAGAAACAGAATCAGTGGCCTCTTTTTGTACCAGAGCTCGCTCTTGAAGCCCAGAAAAAATATTCCACAGGAATGACTTACAACATTTGGAATCATCCTCTTATGTCTGCCTACACCTACGATGTGCTTAAACAATACTTCCATGTCCTCAGCAAATAAATTTTATGGGTTTATTGTGCCTCCAAACATACGCTGCCAAGACAGTGAACTATCACGCTTTTTACTATTTTCCAGAGTCAAATTGTTTTTTACGTGGCCTTTGGATCTTTCAGATAAAAAAGTATGTCATTGCCATTTCAAGGTGTATAAAACTCAGGTGATGAGGGTCTCTGTCATTTTCTCTTAATCCAATTCCAAACTCGACCTTTACCCAGTGAACAGGTGCGTGCTGTGCCTGTAATTTAGCAGAGTGAGCGACCAGGCAGAAAAGCTACCGACAATAGAAGGCTGACAGAACCAAGCACTTAGTGCCTAGAAAGCAGTTCTTATCCCCAACACTGTGAATATACTTTTATCTCCCAGTAGCAATTTAACGATAAAGAATGATGGCGGGGAGAAGTAATATATTCATATTCCTTCAGGTTTGGTTTTTTTTTTTTTTTGAGGCTGTTTTCATACTAAGTCTGCCAGGAGCTGTTGTTATAAATTCCTTTTGAGATATTCTGTGGCTCACATTCCACTCCAACCTATAATATCAGCAGGAAAACAGTCACGACAGCACTTCCACTAGGGGCAAATAATGCCACTTCACACAGATAAATTAAATAAGCTTTCAAGAAGAAAGTGATAAATGAACAGTGCATTTCTTTGTGTGGAAACTCCTGTGTATACCCTGCATTTGTCTTATTGGATCAAACTTAGGTAATTTAAAAACCAAGTATCCATTTACTAGGTATGAAGATGTACTAATCAAGTAATGTAACAGCCCACCACAAAGATGCCGCAGCTAATATTAGAAAATGCCCACAGTCTAAAAGATGATTACTCAACAGGGTAAAGCCTACCCACAGGAGATCTTTAGAGTTAGGTGAAATTTCTTAATATTCCCTATGTAAAATCATTCATAAATAAATAAAGTTTCTAAATATGTGCAACAGAAAAACATACTTGAGTAAATAAAACAGAGCAAACCTACAAATATTTCTATGATTTCCCCATAAATTTAAAATGTAATTTTAAAAAAATTCTAACGCTTCAAAAATTTTTTAGAAAACTTTTTTTTTTAAAGAAGTTAAAAGAGAAAAATACTTCGGCAGGTCTGAAGAATGATTTCAAAATATTACTGAAAAGAGACTTCATCACACTTATTTCTTTTTAACAATACAAGATTTTATCAAGTTTTCCTTTTTAAACTCACCCATCTGCTCCACAATCTCTGGAGGAAACACTCGGGAAGCAAATGCTCGTCGAAAAATATCTGAAAATTCCTTGTCCAGACCACCTATTCCCATTTTCTCAAAGTTCCAGTCAGGATTGATGATGGACTGGCGGTTCTCCTTGGTTTTAGCTTTGCCTATGTCAAACAGAGATAATCAAGGGTGAAACAAGAACTTCATCAGGAAGCAATATAGAGCTCACTGGGCATCTTCAGTGAGCAAAGAGAAGCTACCCTTATACGAAGATGAACGACACGCTCTTAGCTATTTTCTAATAAGGACGAGTTTTGCTGTGTTGACTGTTTTGTCTGGTCCCCATGTAGGGTCAGTGAAACACTTTCACAAGGACTCGCTAAACCCATGCTGCGGTCCATCTGCAATCAACCCATGGAGCTTGGTCTCATCCACCTTTAATCCTAACCACGTTAACCAATTTAGCTGATTAGAAGAAACACCTCGTGCATGCCTGATGAAGAGGGCACTAGGTGCCAGAAATGCAACTAAAATCCAGCAGTCTCTCAAGGCTCCTAAGTAAAGCAAGTGTACTTAAAAATACACACTATCTTTATCTAGATTAAGTTTATAATTCAGTATATAACCCCTCAGCCTGAGTAAGATTAATGTCTTATGTGTTCTTTCGTCACCTGTACACAAAAGTCTAAAATCATTCTGAAGTCTTTAATGATTTCAAAATTTGTGTTTTCAAATTCTTTCACACAAAAAATTATGTAACATAAATGTCATAGTGCCACCTAAAGTAACTTAAGAGAACCACATTATCACAAACACAAAGAATAAAAGTTCCTTAGTACGCTCTGCTATAAATAAAAAACAAAGTAATATTACAGTTTTTTAATTAGGGAAGAGAAGGTTGCATTAGAAAAAATTTATCTTAAATGGTAGTTTTATGGTTAGAGTTTTGTGGACTTAACATTTCCTTTACAAAGCTACAGAAAATAGTTTTCTTACAATCTACTGCCCTCTTGTGGCCAAACTTACTGCATGCTAAATCACGACACAATTTTATTATTCAATGGGAAAAACCTATCAACCACACCTTTGCATGAGTTACTTAGAAATACCCACATTGAAGGAAAATGTATAAATGACCAACACTTGGTGGGAACTGACTGAGGGAGCAGGGAGGGCGGGGCAGGGGAGAACAATGGGGGGAAAATTGGGACAACTGTAACTGAACAATAAAAAAAGGAGCATTAATTCATAATATAGGTAAGCCCATTTTTATGTCCTAGTATATTCTATAAAAAAATCTCTTGTATCTATCTACCTATTAGTTTGTTTTGTATCTCAGTTCACTGTCTTGTCTGCACTTGCTATATTGACATTTGAAACTTGATAACTTACTATACATCTAATCCTCTGTACATAAGGTAAAGTATGAGAAAATATCTTAAAAACTGAGTATTAAATAAATATGACATACAACTATTTAAAAATAAGAAATACCCACATTACATGAAAGCCACATAACTCCCTTGGGACAAGATACCCTAACAAAAGGTGTACAAAACACAAAATACAAAGAAATTACTGTAAAAATGAAATGGATTGATAGTAGATTTTGATACATCCTACATCCATAAAATGACATGTACAGTCATTAAAAATTATGTTGAAAAGGTGTATTTATTAAGATGCTTGAAATGTTAAGCAGAAGGAACAAATTATAAAACAGTATTAAAATAAAATTTAAAAATTTTAGAGTTGCATGGGTTGTCTTTGGGTGTCTATCCATATTTTATAGAATAAATATTTGACTTTATAATTAAGAAAATGACAATAAAAGGTAATAATAACCTATGGATCAAGAATAGAGGCCGCACATTCAAAGGAAGTTAAGTAACCGTGGATATGACAATGTGCAACCAATGAAAGTTCTCTACCCTCTACTGGGGTAGACGTCAACTTTAGTTACTGGTGAGTTACTCTCCTTAAAGCCAAATCTGCATTATTTTAACGTAGTAAGAGTAGGGCTAATGTAAAAGAGTATGGCTAAACTACGAATCCATTGGAAAGACCTTCTTCACCTACACATGCATCAGCTAACTCAATCACCAACAGAAGTGATGCTAATATTGCATTTAACACACAACCAGGTGAGAGACACTCCACAGATAACTGACCACTTCTCAAGGTCGTGGGAGACCATGAAAGTCTGCGGAGCTGTCAGAGACTGCAGAAGACTATGGAGACTGAGCAACTAAAAGCAATGTGGGGTCCTGAACCAGAAATAGGACACAGTGAAAAAAACTGGTGAAATCGGAACAAAGTCTGTAGTTGAGTCAGTAGCAATGTCACCGTGACAATTTAGTTCTGGTGACTGTACTACGGTTATTTAAGATGTAACATCACAGGGAGCTGGTGAAGGGTATACAGGAACTCTCTGAGCTACTTTTGCAAATCTTCTGTAAGCCTAAACTTATCTCAATATAAAAACTTTAAAAATTAATTTCATCTGTACCTTTTTCCTTATTTATAGTGTGGTTACTAGGCCATTAAAAATTACATAGATGGCTCACATTGTATTTATACTGGACAATGCTGGTCTGGTGACGGTTTTAAACTTTTTCTTCGTTAACACATTGTGATTTTGTGAAAAGCTTTCTCAAGGGAGGTAGTCCCTGTTCTCCTTCCCACTTGAAAATCACAGTAACTGGGTCACACACATATAATAACAGAGATGACCCCACTTCATTCGGAACCTCCTGAAAACTGTAAGTCTTACCAATAAGATTGAGTGACGAATTTTCTGCTTTTTCAAATGCAACTTGACTGTTTCCAACAACCAGCCCCACTTCAATCTGTACAGACAGACAATAATTAGTACAGTAGTTCAATAGCAGACTTCTGGACTTCTCAAAGCAAAGCCGAAAACAAAGGGAAATGAGGTCCCTCAAGCAGAGCAAATCTGTAAACTACCCCCTAAGTTACATTTACTTCTGTCATAACTGCCTTCCAGTTATTCCTATTTTCTTTATTTCAGTGCACATATCTTCTCATAATGCCTGTCGTGTTGTTATTTACTTAGCACACACATCATCTTCATCCAACTAGGATTACAGATTCCAAATTACTAGTAGGACTGCAATTAAGTGTATTTTTTGCTGTATTTAAATAACGCTCACTATAAAAGCAATTCTCTCTCCCTAAAATCATAAGAGAAAGAATACACAATGTGAAAGAAATCACTGAGCAAGAGAACGGGTAGAAAAATTCTATTAATCTGCACAATTCACATCATGAAAATTATCTAGTACAAATTATTAGAAATAAAACACACCTTCTGTCTTTTACCCGTCGCAGGCTCTCCCTTCAGGATGCTGGGATCCATGGCTTCGATATCCTTCACCAGTAAGCCAAAAAGCTTTTCATTGAAGCTGAACACAAGCTATGCAGAAAAGAGGTAAGGGCAGAAAAATCACTTTATGTTACAATGGCTTAACTCTCACATCATCACCAATGTTTTCCAAATACAGAAAAGCAACTTTGTCCTGTGTGTTCGTTCCTCTTAAATCTGCCCCACGGGCAAACTACCCACCTGACCAATGAGAGGAAAAGGGAACGAACACTTACTGAGCTCTTTGCTGTGTTCCAAACGACCACCATAGGAGCTTAGGTAATTAGTATTCACAAACTCTCTTGGAGACAGAAATTATTCCTCTGTTTTAACTAGTGAGGAAACTGAGATGCAGACAGGGGCTAAGCCATGGGACCCAGAGTCACAGTGAATGTCTGTGCCATGATTCAGCCTGGGTCTGTGACCAGATACCTACGCTTTTCTGCAACCAATAGGGCACCTGATGCAGTCCTCTGCCAAGGGTTCACTGAGTGCCTTGCATGAGCTAGGCCCTCTTCCTTCCATGTGCTGGGGTATAACAGTAAGTGTAACAGGCAAAGCTGGCTGTCCATCTGCCACTACTACCTACTACAAAAGGGAGTAAATACAAGGCACAGTGATTTGGAGTAAGATACTGAATTCTTCTTTGTATTATGGAGGATTTTCTTTCATGGGTGTGTAGATGTCTGCATGGTATTAGGTTTAAAATAATTACAAATACCAAAGCATTTTCTACTAAAATAGAAAAGCTAAAGGAGACGGTAAAAACAATGAAGTTTAGTCAGGCGATTTGAGCTCAACTATCAGTCCAAAAGTGGAGGAATCCGGAGGAATCCAGTATAGTCCAAAATGCAAAGGGCAGGCAGTCAACAAATTGCCAGCTGAATGTCCTCATGGGGAGCCTTCTTGGGCCAGTTAACCCAAAGTAGCACCGCAGTGGTTCCCCTCTCGCACCATCCCATTTTACTGATGTCAAAGCACTTCGCAGTTCGTGGCAATGCTTCCTTACTTCCTATCTCCCCAAACTAGAAAGTAAGCTCCGTGGGAGTAGGGATTATGTGTATTTTGTTCGCTGTGGTGCCTAAAATAGTGGCTGCAACATACTAGGTATTCGATAAATACTTGTTTAATTAACTGGTCAATTGACTAGTGGGTTCTTGACTCAGTTACACCCTTGGATGTGTCGCCAGGAGCATATCATCTACCTTCCCTGGACCTAAAATTCCTCATTTGCAAAATGAGGAGGTCAGACAAGATAAATTCTGAGGTTCGTTCCAATTCTAGTATTCTTAAAAACACCGTATTTTGCCACGTGTAACACGCTCCCGTGTATGATACACACCCATGTCTTTGACCCAAACTTTCAAGGAAAATAATCTTTCCATTTAATTTTTTTATTCAATTATTTATTTATATTTAGATACTTGGCTTTTGTATTATAAAGGAATTTTAGCATTTGTTTTTGAACATATTATGGTACAAGAAATTTTATGTAACAAATACTTACAAAACACAAGAACAGATACAAGGTATTTCAGGTACTACCCATGAATAATGCACATCCTTATTTTCCCCTCAAATGTGCACGTTATACATGGCAAAATACAGTAATAATAAATGCACTGTATCCTCTTCCTGTCTATCAGTAACTCAGTTTCCACTTGCGAAGGTCTGACATTATAATGCGTGGACTGTCTGATTCTTAGTCTTGTCCCAGATCTACACCACTTCACAGGAGAAGGAAAAGAAATCCCTCTTTCACTCCAACAGCTCCTTCCTTCTGCCACTTCTCTCACTCCGCATCTCACCCACCTTCCCATGTGAGAGTCTGCAAGCGTGGTCCAGGGAAGTCACTGGAGATCGGCATGCTACAGGCAAGGATTCTCCAATATTTTCATCTTGGGATCACTTTATAAGCCAAAAATTTCTGAAGACCCCCAAAAGCCTTTGTTTACATGGGTCATATGTATTGATATTTACCATATTATAAATTAGGACAAAAAACTAAAATTTACTTCATCAATTTAAATATAACTAATAAATCCATCACGAATATTTTTAACTTATAAATACTCTCTATTTTCCAAAGTAAAAAATCACAAGTTGGAAGAGTGGCACGGTCACATTTTCATAAACCTCTTAACGAAGCCAGCGGGATCACGGCGGCCTCAGCAGCCCACGTGCTGCACTAGCACGCATCGACTAAACTCCGTTGGCTCGTACGACAATAAGGGGAAAAGACACGTATGTCTTGGTGTTAATATGAAAGTAGTTTTGACTTTGCAAAGGCCCCGAAAGAGCCTCAGGGACTTGCGGGGGCCTTGGGACCACACTTTGAGGACCACTGCTTTGGAGCTATGGTAGGAGGGTGAATTAGGAATGACTAAGAAAAGTCACAAAAAAGGAAACAAATGTAACATAGGGGCAAAAGAGCAATGACTATTTATGTATTTATGTGTATGAACAAACAGCAGTTTATGAACTCTCACATTTTTTAAGGGTACAATTTTAAAAGGATAGAATTTCTTCCTAGGAGGTTAACAATATGCTGTCAACTGAAGTCCAAACACAGGGCCAACATCAACAATATCATTTTAGAAAGCAAAGCAGAGCTTCAGAGGTTCTATAAAAAACCCTGAAAATATATATACATAATTCCCTTAAGATTCCCACGGAGGTTTATAACCAAAAAAAGTTAAGAACTACTTTTCTACAGAAATGTATCAATAGAAGAGAAAGACACCAAAAGACAAACAAATAAGAAATTTGTAGGGCTTATTTGCCCTACAATAAGCAAAATAGACATTTGAGACAGCCCTGGCTGGTGTGGCTCCATGGATTGAGTGCCAGCCTGCGAACCAAAGGGTCGCTGGTTCGATTCCCAGTCAGGGCACATGCCTGGATTGTGGGCCAGGTTCCCAGTTGGCGGTGCACAAGAAGCAACCACACATTAATGTTTCTCTCCCTCTCTTTCTCCCTCCCTTCCCCTCTGTCTAAAAATAAATAAATAAAATCTTTAAAAAATATTGAGACAAAGTAAGAAATCTGCAGTGTTTCCCAAATTTATAGATGGAAAAGCTGCTGCAATTATGAATGACACTGTGGAGCCTAAAGAAACTTTAGAATTTTGGGGAACATTTCCCTTGCTGTTATCACTCATCTTAGATATACCAAAGCTCCTCTCAGTGTTTTAAAAGTAGAGTGACTGTGGACAGCTGCAGGGATTAGAATGCCTGTAAGGAGAAAGGAAGGAAGGAAAATCGCAAACCACCTGTTGTCCCACGGAGAACGCCTGGTTGTTGAACTGCTGGATAAATTCTGCTGCCATCTTGTCAGTATCATAAGGGTTGGAGTCGATGCTTTTTTTCTGCAGGAAATCGATCTCGATGGTCATTGTGCCAATACATTGTTTGGCCTTGTCAAACGTATATAAGGACACTAGTGGGGGAAAAGAAGCATTTTTTTAAATCACAGGGACACCAAATACTTGCTGTGTTTCAAGTAACTAAAAGTTTCACCTAATTGAATCATAACAGAGCTTGCCCAAAAGGCAGCTTTACATACAGACTTTAAAACACAGTAATAACACCTGGGAGTTTCTTCACCATCTGAAGTAACTGGAACATACTGAACAACATGCTTCTACTTTTATTCCTCACCCCACTCCTATGGCGACATCACAGCCCACTGCTGCCCCCTAGAGACCACTGCACCTTCTCAAAATGACAGTGTCTGACACACCAGTGACGTTGACATAGAATGCTGTTTCCAAACAGATTTTTCTTTGACACAAGAAAGAGCAAAGGTGAGAGGTGTGTGGACTCTTTTGCCCTAACGAAGTAGGATGCAGGACCAAAAAAAAAAAAAAAAAGGCTTGAGAAATACTGCTTACTACAGGGGTTTGCTTCAAAGCAGCTTAGAGATTGACATTCCTTTTTTAATACTAGAAAAATATTTACTGAGCCCCTACTATATCCAAGGAACTACAATAAGTTCTACACACGTCGTACATGTTTTTACCTCATCTTTGTATCAACGGCACCTAACAGTGTATGTAGGATGCTTCATGAGCTGTTTGAATGAAACAACAGCAGAACACCAAACACACAAACAAGAAAACCTACGACAGTCTCCATGCTAATAACAAAGGAGGAAAGACAAAGTTTGGAGTCTGTTTCAGAACAGTAGAGCCTGTTAGTAACTAGAAGAATCATTTAGCCCTTTGCGCCTTGATTTGTCACATCTGTAAGATAAGAAGACTGGGTTGGATGACTCTATGATTTCATCCTCTAAATTATGTTCTAAACTTACTTGTTATAGTCTAGCTACTCCAGTTATATACAAGGATTTTATGTAAATTCTTTGAATAAAATTGCTTGTATAATCATATTTTTATGTTTTGATTTGCTATCATAAAGGGGGATACACATATTTTAAAGATAAACATCTTCAAAAGCAAATTAACAAGAAAGCCAGGCTAAGGGATGAAAGATCACATCTGAAAGATACGTACTGAAGATCACATCTCAAATCTCAGTGGGAAGTTTTAGAATACTCTCCCGCCCCCTCCACTTCTGGATGTTTTGGCCTTTCTTAACATTTCCCAGAAAGTGCAGGTTATATGCTAAGTAACACTCATAAGCAAGAGAGCTCAGCCATTTCCCCACACAGTGAAGATATGCACAGGATGTAGTATTAATGTGAATATGAATTAGTGGATTCAGCAATTCCATTTCCAGGATTCTGTCCCAGAAAGACTCTTGAATATTCGCTTTAAAACAGATCAATAGAGAGTTTCATCACAGCATTATTTGTAATATTCCAACACTGAAAAAATGCTGATCAGCAGGGAAATAATGAATAAAATATGATAAATATGAAATACTATACAATTTAAAATGTATATTAAATACAAATGAATGGCCCATTAAAGCATATCATTGAATAAAAAAAGTATATTGCAGAAAGATTTGTATAGTATGATACCACTTTGTGCATTAAAGACTCCAGAACAACTCTCAAACGACACACTGCATATATACACTGTGTGTATACACACATGAATATATGCGTGTACCATCTCGACAGCAAGGACTTTGAATAAGCATATTAAAATACCATCATTACTGACCGCAGTGTTCAAGTGCATTTGATCCAGGTCAATGTCCCAAACAGAAAGGACCAGGCTGTTGGCAGCGGCTACGCGTGCCGCGGGCAGTGCCAGGGACAGACTCGGGCAGCACACGGGCAGCACCACTGTCAGCCCCCAAGGGCGCAGGTGCCACAAAAGGGTTGGAAGGTTGAAAACGTTTTCTTATTTTATGGCTAACAGTAATTTAGTGTCAAAGACTAAAAAACATATTCTTTTAAGTAAAAACAATTACACCAATGCTTTGAATAAACTTAGATATCATAGTGATAGGTATACTATATTGGCCAAACGTGTTAATGGAACACCAGCCTGTACCACTTAAAACATGGCATTTCCAGGTGAAAAGAAGACTAAATGATTCCTCCAGAAGATTCCTGAGGATAAAACCACTGACTTGACTAAGGAATCCTTCCCCTGCAGGTAGAACTATGGCTCCGGAGTCTCTGAGTTCGCCCTCCCCTCCACACCACACTCCTACCCTGTCTAGGCCACATCTTGCTCGTGGAACCCGCCCGCTACTTTCAGGGCCGCACTGTTCACATCCCTCAGGCCCCACGCCCTTCCTTGTCTCAAACCTACTCCAGCTAGTCCCACCCAGTTACTCGGTTTTATAATTCTGGCCCTGAAGTCTGATTCACCTTTTAAAGAGTTGACTTTACAATCAAGATAAGCATTGCTGATAGCAGAAGAATGCTTTAAAAATAACTGAAGCCACCAAACACATTTTCAGTTCATCAAGATTTATAACTTTGAACATTCACACCATTTCAAAACAAAATTTATGTACATTAAAAGTTAAATTTAAGCTCACTCTTAACCCCATATTTAGAAAAAGAAGTTTAAGAAAATTAGAGACCTCAGCTATGTACCCACCCTTTTTGTCATTAGGGTTAACAAGTGTTCATTTTTATTTCTGCTAATGTCTGCAAACAGAGAATCCCTGCTTCACGCACTGACTGACTGCTTCGGTGCTGACCTCCCCACGGCCTCAGCCTCTCACTGTGCTACAGATGAGGGGTGAGAATTCAGGGAATCACTCATGTCAGTTTTTCCCAAAATGCGGCTAATGAGAACCACTTAAGGGAGATTGATAAAAACACAGATCCATGACTCAGACTCCACCCTCCCACCCGGGAGAGGCCCAAGAGTCTCTTCTAAAAACACACTCCCCAAATGTTTCTTTCAGGCAAATTTAGAAAGCCCTACTTATATAACCCTCTTCACCAGCTTCCCATATCTAAAGTAATTTCTTTTATTTTCATCCCAATCAAAAAGTTTTAACTCTCATATTACTTCCACAAAGAAAAAGACAAAGCCAGCTAAAGATAACCCCAGTATTTAAGTTCCCTCTAAATCAAAACATAATTATCCTCAAACAAGTATTTAGCTATATGATAAAACACCTAAAAACAGAATGTTAAAAACTAAAAACAAATAGAAAAATACAAGAAATGCAATGAGAGTGTTAAACTCAAGAAACTGAATAAAAAGACAAAACTATTTCAGCAGTGAAGAATAATTACAAAGTGCCCAAGAGAATGTATTCAAATTAAATTTAATAAGAGGCAGTAAAGAATGACAGAAAAACAACCAAGATAATAAAAAATAAGATAAAGAAACAATTTTAAAAGAACAGAGAGAAAGTGGTTACAATGGAAGGCAGGCAAAGAAGGTTCAACATAGATGTAATTGGAGCCCCTGAGAGGAAAATCAAAACAATCGGGTTGGAACTTATATTTGAAATCATATCTAAGAAAACTTTTTGGAAGTAAAAGAAAACTTAAACCTGCCTACTAAAACAACCCATTGTACACCTGGGTCATTTGCACAGAATGACCAATTCCAAAAAAGACCCTAATGAGGATATTAGACTTTAAAGGCAGAAAAATCCTTAGGGTAAATCTTGTGTCTCATCTGCGCCCTTCTGGCACATTTCAAGTAAACAATAGAGTACCATTCGCTGTAGTCACTGTAACTTGTTCATCTCATGTAACTGACACTTTGTACCTTTAACCAACAACTCCTTACCTTATAAACGTACTCCTCAAAAATGTCACCACTGTGTAACAAAACAGCCATGCTCAAACGCCAGTGCCTCAAAAGGTTTCTCTGGTTCAGTTTCCAGTTTCCAGTCGATTCATCCTCTCCGATTCTATCTTAGCTCTTTTACACAAGCTCCTACTGGTAATATTTGTGCACATATTTACCTTGCACAGATTCTGTGAGCTATGAATATGTGCATATTCTTTCCCCTGTTAGACTGTAACTTCTAACAGAACAGCAGGCAGACAAAGAGGTAGGGATACAGGCACCACAGCTATTTACTGTCCAGTCTCAGAGACCTAACCAGTAACATGATTGTGATAAATATGTAAGGACCTAACAACCATTAACGGGAAAGTGTACAGGTCTCTGTAGCTATGAGAAATCATAAAGCAAATCTCCTTCAGGTGGCTAAAATATTTACCTACCTTCTATTTCTTGCCCAATAGAAAGTCCAGCCCATTTTCGCTGTAAAATAAAAGAGAAAAAAAGACAAAGCTAAATCAATCAAAATTAGATAAATGAAGAAAAGAAGAATTTCTCTGAATTTCAGGAGCATATTCAAAGAACAAAACACGGTATCTCTTATATGTTGAACTGCATCCCACAAAGAGACACGCTGAAGACTTCGCCCTGGCACCTGTGAATGTGACTACTTGGAAAAAAGGTCTTTGCCCGTGGAATCAAATTAAGAGGCGGTCATATGGAATTAGGGTGGGCCCTAAGTCAATACAACTGGCACCCTTGCAAGAAGAGAAGGCACACAGACACACGGGGAGAAAATCGGGTGAGGATGAAGCCAGAGACTGCAGGGATGCGTCTACCAGCCGAAGGGCATCAAGGACTGTCGGAAACGCCAGAAGCGAAGCATGGAACAGATTTTTCCCCGGGGCCTTCAGAGAGCGCAGCCCGCTGACACCTCGATTTCAGACTTCCAGCCTCCGGCA
This sequence comes from Desmodus rotundus, assembly GCF_022682495.2. Lineage (NCBI taxonomy): Eukaryota > Metazoa > Chordata > Mammalia > Chiroptera > Phyllostomidae > Desmodus > Desmodus rotundus. The sequence goes on along the minus strand of NC_071395.1, from coordinate 91,593,782 downwards.
CTGTGAGAACGAACTTCCGTCACTGCAAGCCGCCCGGTCTGTGGCGCTTTGTTACAGCAGTCCAGGAAACTTACGCGCTGCAGTTTGTACCTACACATCCAACCCCAAACATGCAAAGCTTGCCTCCTTACGGTAAAGCTGGCACCACTGGACAATACAATACTCCTGAAGGCCTCTGTAGTATTAGATAATATTTCAGTGTTCTGAATGTACTGTGGTTAGTTACACTGTTTGTTACAGTATCACAAAGAGAAAAAATTCAGTTCATACATCAAATTAAAGCTGGTCAGACAATATATACTGAAGCCCAAGCAGGGATACAAATAGTCAGATGGTGACAACTAGTCTTTGTGTACTAGCCAAAGGGCTTTCAGGCCTTTGCAGCCACCCATTAGCTTCTCCCCGGGTCGTAACTGGTTGTAACAGCAATAATGCACCAAGGCAGGCCAGACCGTGTTTAGGCAGGAATTCAGGACTGGCTTGGAATATGTTCAAAATTAGTAATCACTGATAACACTACAAAGAACAGTGAGAAAAATAATTTTTTGCAGAAAGTTAACAGTTTGTCTACTCATCTGAACATTGTGGGTTTTGTGGTGAATAGTAAAGAGGAGGCTGAATTTTAAATTCGTGCAACATTAAGTGCTCTCCCTACAGCTTTCTCACTGCAGGTCACGTCTCCCTCCTCCCTGCCCTTCACTCCCCTCTTCTGTAACATCCCATCCCACCCACAGCCAACCTGAAATGTAGGAGCATGCTGGAGCATGCTGGTTAAGCCCAGACTTGGGGTCACAGAGAAGCCACATTTAGCTTCTGTACTTGAATCCCAACGACAGTCTCAAAGGATGAGAATAATAGTATTTTGGTATGAGGTTGTTTTGAGAATTAAATGAGTGAATAATGCAAAAGCACTTAGACTCATACTTGGCCTATAGTAAATTTTGGAAAAAAACTTTTCTAATAGCAGAAAAACAAAGAGAAATAGTCAGAAACCCTGTTTCTAACCAGCATATTCCCAAATGGAGCTATGTGAAAGCTGGCAAACCCTGGAATAACCCAAACCTTTGATCTATAGAAACAAATGTGAAAAGTAGTCCTGATAATGGAAATGCATCCAACAGGGAAAAGGGGAACAGTGAGTGAAGATTTTCCATTACTTTCTGAGAGCTTCAGGAGATATTTAATAGTTCCCCAAATGAGTGTTTGATCTCTTTCCCTAAACCTCCAGAAGAGTACACCAATGCTTATTAGCATACTAGAAGAAGCTAGGGGTAGTATTTGCAATGCTTAAGACAGTGGGAAGAGCAGCATCAGCAAGATAAGGGAGAAAAGGATACAGACTAGTACCTGTGGTACTCTTAGGTTATGTATTATGTGCCTGGGGCCGAGTTAGGCAATTTCCCTCTGAAGAATCCACCAACAGTTACAAATGTGACCATCACCCACCCAGCCACTACTGGAGTCCAGCAAGTGAGATTGTAATCTGAGAGAACAGTTACTCATATCATATTCTTTAGTTTGACATCACTGCATTTGTGCCATTTTACAACTACATGTTATTTTTCTACCCTCTCTGTTACCCTGGGAGTTGACATTAAAGTAGCTTGACACCTTACTCAATAGCTAACTGATAGTACTTCAGAATTTTTTTTAATTAGGCGAAAATCAAGGCAATAAAAGGCAGATGCAGTAAAATTGGCAATAAAGGATATGTCTTTAAATTCCATGGTATTACCTAGGTCTTTGCCTTCCAGGTGCATCAGTACAGTTACAGGGTGACTGGTGCTTGCTTTACAGGAACTGATTCTTCTACAGCTTTCAAGAATGGAAGAGAATAAATCAACACCCGAGTTACCTGAGGTAAGCTGAACGCAATGCTCCCTGGAACCACGGACGGATGGGTCCTCAGTGTGAACGTGTACCTGTGGTTGGGAGAGGTCCTCACGACCACATGCCTGAGAGACAGAAACACAGTCAGGACTCCGCGCCAAAGGAGATGAAGAATCCCATTTCCAAGTGGGCTCCTGTCCAACAACTGAGACTTGATGAGCACCAGCATTGCAGGAGAGTCCTAAAGGACGAGGACCACAAATTTCATTTCCAAAAATTTCAGCCATTCAGCAAAATGTTTGCCAGGCATAAGGAGCACCCTGGGCCAAACGCACATCAAGCAGAATGAAGACCAGGTTCAAGAGAGTGCCTGCCATCCAACACATCAACTTCACTACATTTTCACTTTGCATAAAACTGACGGCAGTGATTTAGAGTCCTTAGTATTAATTAAAAATCGGGTGAATTTTTTCTCCTGAAAATTATTCCACCTCCTAAATAGAATAAGGGAGGGCGGGAATCAAAGATAGAAGAAGCAGGATATGACAGTCAAAACCAAAAGTTAGTGTTTAGCACAAGTATTTAAATTTCTTTGCAGACTCTCACAACGGGTTGAAACAGTAACAACCTGTAAAACTAAAAAGATGGCAAAAATAGAATATTTTTCACAAAATATATCGGCTTTCATATAGATATCAATATTTACTATTTCAAAACATTTTGTGCTAATTCGCCCTGCTCAGAAATTACCCGTAAACAGATAAACTCTAGTTGTTTCGTAATATTCTCTTACACTAAGAGACTACCAAGAACTGGGTGTGAGATGGAAGCTCCAAACTGTTCCACACTCTCTTTTTTAAATTACCTTTTAGGGTGCTATGATTTTTTAATATCAGTGGTCAACGTTTCTATGCGTACCAGTTTGCCGCCAGCACAAAAGCCCCCTGCAGCTGCCGCGCTGTAAGCAGCCCCATCTTGAGCGCCGTGGGCATCTGACACATGGAGAAGAACTCCACACACAAATTCTCACACAGACTATCTACACCCCAGTTTGTGTGGGGGAAGTTCTGAGTTCAACCTAGCATCACAGAAGTTTTAGAACTGAAAACAGTATCAATACACTCATATAGTACAACCTCTTACTCTAAAGCTGAAAACCACAGATTATTACCAATTCTAACTCTGTGAAACTCATGTATGTCATAGAAAGCTTAAAAAAATGCACAAAGAAAGGCTCAGTTAAAATCCTGCTTCATTGCTCCTTATCTCCCTAGTCTGCCTTCTGGTACTGACCCTTCACCTCCTGACCTCTACCAGCCTCGGAAGTATGTGGATGGCACGCAAGAGCAGGGCCTTTAGAAGTTCTGGAAGCAGGTGACATGAATCAGTTAAAATAAATGACAATGAAAAGTGCTTGTGAAGATCCTACATTTGTTGTGCATCTCCCGATTTTCATGTTTCTTACGGTGTCTTAGCAGCAATGGTCAAAACGGCAGAGATGCACTGAGGACGCGTTCATGTGCTAGGCACTGCCCTAAGTGCCTTATCTGTGTAACTCACTCCTCACCCCGAGGAGGACAGCACCCTCACCCCCATTTTACAGGTCAGCGTGCAGAGACGGTAACTCAGCTGGTCATCGAGCTCGTAACTGGCAGAGCCAGAATCCAAACTCAGACAACCGGCCCCAGAGCCCCAAACCTAACAACTGCGCTATTCATATAACCAGTGTGTTTAGTTCTGCTAAGAAAATCGATAAAAAATAAAAAATAAAAAGTTGTAAAAAGCAATGCAAGATTTTAAAAACATGATAGTTATGAAAGTTTAACACAGTAAAGACTGAAATACATAACTCTCATCTCCATTTTCTAATTAAGCAAGAGGAGTACGATATTCTTAAGTTTACTAAAAAATAAGGGCTCTGCAGAACTTCCTAAAATACCACCTAACAGGCTAGAAGAAAAACAAGGTTAAATACTCACTGGCCAGACTGGAAATCTTTTTCATGCACAACCGCACAGTTGGTTAAAGATAATTCATCTGTAGGACATCTCGCAGCTTGCATACTCTGTAAATCAAGGATTAGGAAAATAAAATGATCTTTTGTAAACCAGAAGAAGAGTTTAAGCCTCCCTACCCTCTATTCCGCACTGCCTGTTGTAAACAACTGTTTTTGACACCCAGCACTCCATCACAAGGTAACAGCAAATCCTTTCTTTGGAAAACGGTTCCTTGCTCATTCCACGTGCTATGTGTGTGTGCCAATCACAGCGCACACAGCCACACAGGGTCTCATTCCACCCATGGGACGGCATGTAGACTGGTGATGGAGGAAGGGCATTCTCCCTTGCCTCACCACCACGTGGAGGAAGGCTTTCTGCTCTAAGAGAGAATAAATCTATCACAGAGAAAGCAAAGGTAACAGAGACACAGACACACACTTTGCAGCACAGACCTGACAACCAAGTTAAAGTTCTTGAGTCCTGAACATTAGTTATAAGCCAAGAAATTCTCTTTTTTGCACAAGCTTATTTGAGTTGGCTTTCCATCTCATCAAAGAGAAGAATTTTGACTGACTCAAACACAATGTTAGGAAGTTTGATAAAGTGTATCATGAAAACTATCTTATTTTCTTTACTCTTTTCTTCAATTGTTGGGCAATTCCTGTTGTCCCCATCCCCCCCCCCCCATTACTCTCCCTCATCCTACCCATCTCACCTCTCACATTCAATCCTCTCCACCCCCATTGTCTTTGTCCATGAGTCCTTTATCCATGTTCCTTGATGACCCTTCCCCTTCTTTGCCCTGTTATCCCCCTCCCCACTCCCCTCTGGTTACTGTCATTTCGTTCTTTATTTCCATGTCTCTGGTTATATGTTGCTTGCTTGTTTTGTTGATTAGGCTCCACTTATAGGTGAGATCATATGGTATTTGTCTTTCACCACCTGGCTCATTTCACTTAGCACAATGCTCTCCAGCTCCATCAATGCTGTCACAAAGGGTAGGAGCTCCTTCTTCATTTCTGCTGCACAATATTCCATTGTGTAAATGTACCACAGTTTTTTGATCTACTCATTTACGATGGGCACTTACGCTGTTTCCAGCACTTGGCTATTAAAAACTATCTTTTTATAAGAGATCCCAAGTGGCTATGAACCATATCTCCTGCAGACTGAGAAAACCATCTTCCAAATATCTCTCAACAAAGACAATTACAGGGTATGTTTTTTAAAACAGCAAACAACAATCTTTTTGATCAACAGACGCTAACTAGCAAAACATTCCTCCATATGATATATTTAACCAATAACCCTCCACCATTCCCTCAGGTTTCCCAGTTAGTAAAATACGACGCCCGGAGTCATGACTAAAGTGCTCATTCTTCAAACCTCAAGCCAAAGCTGACTCTCCGCTCACAGCATCTAAAACTTGTTTACCAAACACAAATTTATAGAGGAACATAAATTACTTCTTGCCTTGCTTTTGTTTTAACTAAGGCACAGGCGGCAAACGCAAGGCCTGCGGGCCGAACCAGCCCCTCCACCTTGTTTTATCCGGCCCGGCACCTTGTTTCTACCCAGAGGCAGCACCGAGCTCTCGTTTAACCGTTAAGGAGTAGTTACATTTATACAGTCCTAAAATTACATTCGGCCCTTCGAAGGCCACCATGAGGCTGATGTGGCCCCTGGTGAAAATGAGTGTGACACCCCTGAACTAAGGGCTAGTTTCGATCCAGCTATCCCAGCTGTCTAGAGCGGCGGTCTCTGAAGTGGCATTAGTGCAACTGAAGGATCGGCAAGCTACCTGACGCACCGAAATACACTGAACTTAGAAACTGATCGCTGAATAGGTGCATCACAACATATTAAACAGAGAGTAATGAAGCATCACTATGCTTTCCTTGTTATTAATAAATAGAAGAAAAAATAATATATTTTTCATCTTTGGCTCATCCTTTCTATTCCTTTTGGCATATGTTGTATTATGTATATAAACTATTAGTATATGTTATAAACATACACATGTGTGATACCATGACCAATACATTTTTTAACTTATGGGATTCATGGTAAACTGTTTGGAAATCACTAATTTATAACAGGCGATGAATAAAATGTAGGCCATAAGTTTGCTTTCTGAATGAGACAGTACTCTTGCCCATGGTCACAATTTGGCCAGCCATCTGACAAAAATGTGCCCAGCTTTTTAACTTCTCACCCCCCCTGGGGACTCTTTCACCTACAAAGCTCTTTCTTCTACAGCAGTCCCCCCTTATCCATGGTTTTGCCTACAGCAGGCTCAGTTACCCACAGTCTACGGCAGCCCAAAACTATTAAATGGAAAACTCCAGGAAAAAACAATTCATAAGTTTCAAATTGTGTGCCCTCCCGAGCAGCGTGGCGGAACCTTGTGCAGCACCCCCTACCCCACTGGCCCGCCTGGGACATAAACGATTCCCGCTGCCCAGCGCACCCACGCCACACTTGCCCCCTGCTTGACAGACGTCCCACAGCTGTCTCAGTTAAACTCAGAGACCACATTCACGTAGCTTTATTACAGTGTATTGCTGCAATTGTTTTGTCTTATTATTAGTTATTGTTAATCTCTTACTGTGCCTAATTTATAAGTTAAACTTTATCAGAGGTACGTTTGTACAGGAAAAACACAGTATATACAGGGGTTGGTATTATGTGCAGTTTCAGGCACCCACTATGACCTTACCTTCCCCACAGAACCGACAGAATAAACTTCTAGTGGAAGTACCTACTGCGCTTGTACTTCACTGTCTGTTTGCACGTTTGCCTTCCATAGAAGACAGTGCGCTTCTCAAGAACTGAGACTGTGCTCTGCTCCAGTTTTTGGTCCCGGGGCAGTGCAGGGCCTGGACACAGGGAGTGCTCAGCAAACATTTGTGAATAAATGAACTAATGGATCAGCACAAATTGATCTCAACTGCAAAATAAACAATTCAAAGAATAATGCATACAAAGGACATTTCAAGATTATTTAGGAAGTGATATAACTTAATTATCTAACAGCCCAAAATGACACAGAACTGATGTAGCCAAAGTAATACAAAAATTACAACATGCTAAGTTAACCTTTTCATTTGTAAACTTGTTTACTTGTCAAAGAGGTGGCGTCCTTCAAGAAACAGTGAAAAAATCTTTAGAAGTCATCCGTTCGCCCAACCGAAACAGATGCTTTGAGCAAAAGGCCTCCCTGCTGGAATCCGGAAGCATCTGGGTTTTTATGGTGAGCCAAGCAGGGTACCTCACTTTCTCATCACAACACAAGTCCCCAAAATAGTAGCTGTTTACTTACCGCAGTAGTGCCAAGGGAACACTTCTCAGTCTTTCTAACACTGACCTTGCCTCTAGGAAAGAATAGTAAGAGCCAAACCACTACACCCATGCAGCTATTAAGAGATGAAAACACGAAATTGATGAGCAATTTCATATAAGTTTAGTAATCTGAGCGACTGGAACATTTAACTGTCTGAAGGCTGTAAAATGTTTTCATTAACAATTTGAAATGTAAAAATTTATTAATTCATTGCCACTCAAAAGAATGAAACTTTAGTGGAAGTAATTATATCACTATTTATCTGAGAGCCTTTAAAAGGCAGAAAGAGAATTTGTTTCTCTTCCTTGAAAAATTGGGGAATTTAACCAACACTCCTCTGGCTGACATTATACAGTTTTTGAATTTAAGTTACATAATTTTGCCCAAAGATTCACTTTAAAAATTGGATAAAGTATATGCTTTCCCGTTCAGTGGGGCAAATTCAACAGGAAAAAAAACACAGTACCTGACTGGGAGGCTGATTCCCAACTCACTTGCCCCTGCCCTCACTGAGACACCCCTGAGCCCACTGGTTCTTCCTGTCTGGGTGCTGCAGGCCCTGGGGACGGCTCTCCGGAGACACACAAATCCCCACAGGAAAGGGAAGTGGGAGGGAAAATGTGAACTGGAGCTCGGCTGACAAGTCCCACTCAATGAGCACATTTCTTGTCCGACCATCTTTCCTGAAAAGTAACACTTTAGAACTGCACTGTTCAATGAAGTGACCAATAGGCACATATGACAAAATTAAAATGAATTAAAATGAAAAGTTCTTCAGATGCACCAGCCACATGTCGAGTGCCACACGAGGCTAGCGGCTACCACCATTAGGTCTCTCTGGCCAGGGCTAGTGCAGAACAAGGGACGAAGGTCATCAGTAACACCTGTCTTCAGGCCTAGGGAGTCACTCTGTGCTCTCAAGTCCTGTGATAATAATTTCTGTCAAAATTTTGAAGGCACGTGGGACTAGACAAGATGGGGTAGAAATAAGTTAAACTTTTTATGTCCTATGGTTCTCTCTCAAAGAGCCTCTAGAGATACCCTTCACATCATGCACCTCAGACCATTATCCAACTATTTGCAGAGATGAACCTCCTCACATCCCCAGGGCCTTCAATTTCCTTTACAGACTTAAAGATAAAAGCAAGTTCCCATGCTGGTCTTTTGGGGGAAAAAAGAAAAGAAAAGAGAACTATGAAAGGCTGACAACATTCAATATTGGCAAAAATATGGCGTAGTTATTCAAAAGAAATGCAAGCACAGAGCCCCAGCTGTACACAAATGTTCACAGCAGCTTTGTGCATAATACCCCAAGCTGGAAATAACGCAAATGCCTACCAGCAGGCGAATGGATAAACAAACCGTGGTAGAGTCCATACAGTGGAAGTGCATCCAGCAGTTAGAAAGAAACTAGCTACCTCTATGCACAATGTGGGTAAAATCGAACAACGCTGAGCACCAGCAGACAGACGCAGACGTAGAGGCGGCAGAACCTCCACCTGGGGGTTTGGCCCCAACCCACCAGCCTTTTCTCCTGCATCTTGGGTCACTGCCAGCACCTCTCTCCTCCTAGACGCCTGTCTGCACCTCTCAGAGTGATTTAAAATGCAAATCCCTTAACTCACCTGCTACCTCAAATTATCAGCCCTTTTTCTCTTCACTTCACAACCAAATTTCCCAAGTCTCCCTCTCCTCCTGCCTACCATTTTCTCCTCCTACAGCAACCTTCCCCAGCTTTCATTCAAAATTGTGTCCGGCAACAGCTTCCCTCAATTGCTCTGTCTTAACTCACCAATGACTTTCTAATTGTCAAGTTCAGTGGTGTCTCCCTCTCCGCACTATTCATTCTTTTGTTTCTCTCACTGTCCTCCTCTCTGTTCATGCCATCGTTATCCTTTCCAGTCACTCAAATCCACAATTTCAGGGTCCTTCTTTCCTTCGGCACCTAACCTCTTGCTCTGCAGTGGGGGTCAGGACCTAGTAATCTACTTCTACACTGTCACTTGCATTTGAGTCCTCCCTTCCATCTGCATGACTGCTGGCCTAGTTCAGCCCATATCACCTCTCTCCTAAGAAATAAATAATAAATAATAAAAAGATAAGTACCCTCCCACAACAACCTAATTGGTTTCCCTGACTCTAATTTCTTTTCTCCTATTCAGTCTCCCCACTGCCACCAGAAAAGACCTAAAATTGAAAATGTGATTTCTAAATAATAAAACCAAAACTCCTTAGCAGGATCTACCCTTGTTTTTCTGCTTCTACCTCAATGCCCTACCCGGACCCTCTGTACTTCATATTCCAAACTCCATACCTTCGTTCACACTATTCTTTTTGCCTAAATTCCCTATTCCAAACCCCTTCCAGCTGACCCATCTTGCAAAGTCAAGTATGAAACTCCCTGATTCCCAGTAAGATCGAATTATCTCCTGTATTTCCTTTATTTGTGCTTCTTCAACAGTTTTCTCACTATTTCTCACCATCTATCTTACATATGTAGTTAAGTATCATAATCCTAAGCTCTGGCACGCCTGTACACCCAATGAACACACAATATGTATTAGCTGAACTTTTTGTTGTTGTTGACTTTAGAGAGAGGAAGGGACAGACAGAGAGAGAGAAAAACATTGATTTGTTGTTCCACGTATTCATGCATTCATTGGTTGATTCTTGTATGTGCCCTGACTGGGGATCAAACCTGAAACCTTGACATATGGGGATGATGCTCTAACCAAGTGAACTACCCAGCCAGGGCAGTTGAACTTATTATTAGACTTTTTTGAAATACAGTATGGTCTGTGTCTTCCCAAAATTCGTATGTTGAAAGCCTAGTGCCCAAGGTAGTAACATTATAAGAGGTCAGGCCTTTGGGAGATGATTAGGCCATAAAGGCAGAACCTTCATGAATGGGACTAGTGTCCTTGTCGAAGAGGCCCTAGAGAGCTGGCTCACCGCTTCCACCAAGAGAGGACACAGGGGGAAGTCTGTGACCCAGAAGAGGGCCCTCAACCATGCTGGCGTCCTCAGAAGACTTCCAGCCTCCAGAACCATGAAAAATAAATTTCTGTTGTGTACAAACAACCTAGTCTCAGGTATTTTGTTACAGCGGGCCAAACAGACTGAGACAACGTAATTTTACATATTAATACAGGGTGGGGCAAAAGCAGGTTTACAGTTCATATGGAAAAAGACCTGCAGGTTATGATTACTACAGTAGCTTTATTTACTCAGTTTCGCATACTCACAATGTAAACCTGCTTTTGCCCCACCCTGTATAACATACATTATTTTAAAGTGCACACTCCAGGGCTTTTCCATATATATTCACTATGTAGCACAATCATCACCACAAATTCCAGAACATTTCCAGTACTCCAAAAAGAAACCCTGTACCTATGAGCAGTTACTCCCAACTCCTGCCTCCTTCCATGCCCTGGCAACCACTAATCTACTTTCTCTCTCTCTGGATCTGCCTGCTCTGGGCACTTCATATGAATACAATCTCACAATCTGTCCTCTTTCTGACTGGCTTCTTTCATGTAACATACAGTTGTAGCATGCGACTACTTCATTCCTTTTCATGGCTGGGTCGTATTCCATTGCACGGATGTATCATATCTGTTTATTCATCAGCTGATGGACACTGGGTTATTCCCACTCTTTGGTTATTATGAATAATGATGCTATGAATATCCATGTGCAAGTTTATGTGTGAGCATATATTTTCAACTCACTTGGTTGTATACCTATGAGTAGGAGTGTTGGGTCATTCTTTTTAACTGTTTCCCACAGCAGCTGCCCCATTTCGCATTCCCAACGGCAGTGAGTGAGGGCTCCCACTGCTCTGCATCATCACCAACACCTCCTTAACTGCAGCACTCCTGGGGGTCATGTCGTACCTCACTGTGGCTTTGATGTGCAGTTCCCTACTGATTATCCTGTTAAGCAGCCTTTCAAGTGCTCGTTAGCTGCCCATCTTTTTTGGAAAAGTGTCTATTCAAATCCTTTGTCCATTTTAAAATCGGGTCGTCTTTTTATTGTTGAGTTGTAAGGGCTCTTTATGTGTTCTGGGTACTAGACCTTATCAGACACATATGATTTGCAAATATTTTCTTCCATTTTGTGGGCTGTCTTTTCACTTTCTTGATAGGATCCTTTGACATATGAAAGTTTTAAATTTTGATGAAGTCTGATTTATCTATTTATTCTTGGATTGCTTATATTTGTGTAACTAAAAAAAAAAAAAATCACTGTTTAATCCAAGGTTGTGCAGATTTTCACCTGTTTCCTTCTAAGAATTTTACAGATTTAGATCTTTGACCCATTCTGAGTTAATTTTTGTGTATGGTATGAGACAGGGGTCTGAATTCATTCTTTTGCATGTAGATATCCAGTTGTCCCAGCATCATTTGTTGGAAATACCTCTTTCCTCCATGGAATGATCTTGGCAGCCTTGTTGAAAATCAGTTGGTCCTAAGTGTGCGGGTTTATTTGTGAACTTTTGATTCTATTCCGCTGGTTTATGTGGCTGTCCTCACGCCACTGCCACCGCATCTTGGTTACTCCAGCTTCGTAGTACGTTTTGTAATTAGAAAGTGTGTCCTTCAACTTTGTTCTTCTTTTGCAAGATTGCTGTGGCTAAAATGGCTTTGCAATTCTATCTGAAGTTTAGAATCAGCTTGTCTGTTTCTGGAAAAAAAGTTGGAATTTTCATAGGCATTGCATTGAATTTATTGATCGAGTTGGGGAGTAGTCCTATATTAACAATATTATGTCTTACAATCCATGAACACACGTTTCCATTTATTTAGATCTTTAATTTCTTCAGCATGCTTTGTGGTTTTCAGTGTATAAGTCTTGCACTTCTTTAAATTTATTTCTATTTTATTCCTTTGATGCTATTGTAAATTAATCTTTTCTTAATTTCATTTTCAGATGTTCATCGCTAGTGTATAGAAATGCACTTATTTTCGTGTATGGGGCTTGTATCCTACAACTTTGCTGGATTCATTTATTAGTTCTAACAGGGGTTTTTTGTAAATTCTTTAGAATTTTCTATATACAGGTCATGTCATCCACAAATAATTTTATTTCTTTTCAATCTGAATGCCTTCTTCTCTTCTTTTTCTTGCTTAACTGCCCTACCTAGAACCTCCAATAGAATGCTGAACTGAAGTGGTGAGAGCAGATATATTCATCTTGTCCTTGATCTTCAAGAGAAAGTTTTCAGTGTTCACCACTAAGTAAAATGTTAGCTGTGAATTTTTCTGTTAGTTGAATTAAATTTTCTGAACTCATAAGGTTGCTCTGAGAATCTAATGAGAAAAGATCCGTGAAGATATTTTCAAAACTGTAAAATACCATTCAATTTCAAATATTCTCATTTAGTAACTTAGTGCTCTTACTCAGAAAAGTTTACTCCAGATGTTGTTAAAGAAATTAAAACAATGTTTATGAAGTTTGTTTTTTTTTTTAATTCCCAACATCCTGATGAAAATTTGTTCTTTTGAAGGGTGAAGAGGAAAAGAAGAATCTTTGGAGAAGGAATCAGAACTAAGACCCAAAGTCCAGAGCCTCTCCCCAGCCCCAACCCCTAAGTCTCATACCTAAGGACTCTTTCCTCAGCAAGATGCAGGGCATTCGGAAAAGCAGAAAGTGAAGATACAAGACAGGCAAGAAGCAAGAGGCAGCGTGGTACAGAGGAAAGAACACAAGATTTAATGGGAAAGTTAGCTGTGACTCTAGTTGTTCAGAAGCAAACAAAAAAAAAGAAAGACACCTGAAAATTAGGTCGAATAAACTTCACATCTTCAAAGCTACAAAATCTATTGACTTATATCTATAAGTCTGCACTATACTAATCTAAATTGCTTATGTTCATCTGAGTCATAATTAAAAACAATATACCAATAATTCATGATGGTTAGTGCTCATGCCATAATATTGAGAAGTTTCTCAATAATTTAACAAATTCAGCTTGATAATACAAAATATAAACACAATATAATGGCATTATTTATAATTTTATTATCTAGAAATAATTATTTAACGATAACTGAGTCAGAATTGGTTGCTAGAAGGCAGAAAGGACTCACTAGCCTACTTCTACTCAGTGGAATGAACATTTAACATACATCGATAACGTCCCCGGCACTGTGCTCCGTGCACATGCTCCAAGTACAGTGCCGGGGACGTTATGGTATATGTTAACAATGAAGCATGGCTACTTTTCATAATTTTTGAATACTAAATAAGAATAAAATATTTATTAAAGGTGTGTAAGATCTAAAACACCATGAAACAAACACCATATATCTACCACCCAGTTTAAGAAAAAGAACATTACCATTTCTTTAAGTCAACTTTTTATTGAAGAAAAACATACATTCAGAAAAGTACATACATTGTAAGAGTTTGGCTCAATGAATTTCTATGAAGTGAACACACCCCAGGTAACCAACCCAGTACAAGAAAGACAGTAGCAGTACAGACTGCCCCCCACTCACTAGACCTTCACCCCCAACTACAGATAAGCACTATCTCGTTTCTATCACCAGAGAGAAACCATAGATTTGTTTTGCCTGATTTTGAAACCTTTATGCAAATAGAATCATGCATCATAGATTATTTCGTGTCTGACTTCCACCCCTCAAAGTTATGATACTCGTCCATGTTGTTGCATGTGGGAATAGTTCATTCATTTTCATTGCTTCCTATGGTATATAATTACATGAGTGTACCACCATTATTTATCCATTTAAGTTGCTTCTAGTTTTTAATCATGAATACTGTTGTTATTAACATGTGTGTACATGTCTTTTGAATAATATGTGTATGTATTTCTATTGTAAATATTCCCACCTCACCCCACCCAGCCAGCAGTGGAATTACGGGGGCATAACCATACACGGCATTGTTCAGCTTTAGGGAATTTTGCCTAAGGGGTACAGTGTGGTGTTTTGATACAAGTGTACCTTGTATAATGATTACCACAATCAAGTTACAGAGTTACCATTCTGTGTGTGTGTGTGTGTGTGTGTGTGGTGAGAACACTTAAGATCTACTATCAGCAAATTTCAAGTATACAATATATTATTAACTATAGTTACCATTTTAAATTGTTTCTATGGGAAGGTCAGGAAGGGTACAACATCTACTATACTGCAAGAAACAACTAAACTTTCTTAAATGTTGGACAATTGGATGTAGAAGGTATTAAAGGGAAGAAAAGACAGTAACTGGAAATCTAAAAATAACAAGTTTGAGTATACCTTTGGAAAGAAATCTGGAAAAAATGTCTTCAACAATGTATAAGGAACTAAATGGGAAAGCTCAACGTACTGCACTATGTTAATAGTTCTCAACTTCAGCACACGTCAGAATCAACTGGAGAACTCTTAAAAGAGACTGCAGGGCCCCGCCCCTCCAGAGCGTCTAATTTAATCAGCCTGGGGTGGGGCCCTAGAATCTGCATTTTGAACAAGTTCTCGGGTGATACTAACTGGCTGATCTGCGGTCTCCACTTTGAGAAATCATTGTAGTAAGTAAGAAGAAGTAAATTTCATAAAAACAGAAATACAGGTTCATTTCCTTCTATAACAGAGAGAAAATATGTGGAAAAGAGGCTTCAGTAATGCTATTGGGTCAATTTCACCGTTTAACTTGGTAAATATAATTGTTTATTTTGATGCTTGGTAAGTAGTAAATTGATTAGAAGGCTATATATACAAAAAATAGTTATCAGACTCTATCTGCAGGTGAAGGAAAGACTGCATTGGAGTCCAGTAGCTGTTTAAAGTTTTATCTATGCTGTCTTATTAATGATTTACATAATAGAATAAACAACAGTGGAGCATCCAGTATCTTGGCAGAGAATGTAACATTAAAATCCAAACTACAGACATTGTCCAAATGATTATTTATTAAGGTATTCAGAAGTACATGTTCATCCATGAATTCAAAAATCATTAATACTTCCATGATAGGTTCTGTTGTAAACAGTGGGAATTAAGTCTCCTCTCTTCTCACAAAATTTTGTTAATGTTATTCTCTAGGAGAAAAGTAACTAGGGTAACTACAAACTTTAAATCCCCCAACACAGATTGTCTTTGGAAGACCTAGAATCAGTGATAACTACTATTTTCATTGCATGTCAAACCAAGAAAACGTTTGGTCACGTGCACATCACACTAAAAACACCTTACAATTAAGAAAAAAAGTCCACCAGTGAGACTCTACTCTTTGTTATTTAGTGATTTAAAAAATGAGGAAATGTTGGATGTAAAGAATGACAGGTTATTTCTTATCTTAAATCAATAATTTCCCCATTTTATCCATTACCAAAGATCTATACGGTTAGTGCAAAATACATCAGAACTTAGCACTTCACTCTGAATTTAGCAAAGGACCAAAATACCCTGCATTACTCATAAACAGCTGATGCAAATGCATTTGGTTCCAAATCTACAGAACACAAAGCTGTGACAAATTATTAGCACTTTTTGGCTTAACATAAAGAAAAATAAAAAGGATGTCAAAATCAATAACAGGAGATAAAGATAAATTAAATTTGAAGATAAAGACAATATTTTTAAAAGAGGAAGGAGTAAGCTGCTCCTAAAATTCTTATGAAAAAGGGCCAAGAAATGCCAAATAAAGAAAAATAAGGAGGGAGCTCGCCCTACCAGACAGCAAGAATAATTTTAAATCTATGGTGCTTGTACAGCATAGGAAATACAGACAAAAACACTGTAATAACTACGTGTGGAGCCAGGTGGGTACTGGAAATATCAGGGGGCAACACTCTGTAAAGCATATGATTGTCCAACCACTACCCTGCACACCTGAAACTAATACAAAGTAACACTGAATGTAAACTGTAATTGAAAAATATTTTTTCAAGCTATGGTAATTACAACAGCGGTTTGGCGCACATATGGATAGAGGGAAGAATGAAACCGAACAGAGTCCAGACAGACTGGATATGAAACCGAGCTGGCATACAAATCGGTGGGGAAAAGGACAGACTCAGTAAGTGATGTTGGGACAAAGGATTCTACATACAGAAAAGATAAAATTAGCTCCTAATTCACACCAAACACAAAAATAAATTCCAGGTGAATTAAACACCAAAATGTGAAAAGCAAACTTTTAAATCTTTTAGAAAAAAAATCTCTCCAACTTGAAGGTGACAAAAAAGTTCTTTAAAAACATACTAATCATAGAGAGAGAAAATAGGTAATTATAAGTATAATAAAATTTAAATCTAAAACTATAAACATGAAATAATCACCGTCTGAGAGAAGCTATTTGCAACTTACAAAGGATGAGAACCCAAGCAACCCTTACACCCCCAAAAAGGAAAACTCTAGAAATCAATTTTTTTAAAATGCTAACAGCTCAAATGGGCATAGGATATACAAAGGTAATTCACAGAAGAGGAAATCCCAATGATCAGTATGAAAAATGCTCAATCTCACTAGTAACCAGAAAAAATGCAAATTTAAACAACAGGATTGTTTTACACCTGTCATATTGTATAAATTATCTATAATATTAAGTGCTCGGGAGGACATAAGTAACAGACACTCCTATTCTGCTGGTAAGAATGCATATGTATACATCTCTAGGCATATATCCTAAAGAAACTCTTACATATGTATGTTAAGAGACATGTACAAGAATAAGCACTCTAGAAAAATAAACTTTGAAACCACCTAAATTTTCCTCTGCTGAGAAAACAGGTAATGGTGGTATATTCACAGAATAGAATATGACACAGTAACAACCGAAGTAACCGGCTCTCTACATCAACATGACTACATCTCGAGTGTCCCTTTCAATGAGAAGATGCAGGCTGCAGAGGGAACTATAGAGTGTATCACCATTATATACACTTTATATACACACAAAATATATTTCTGTGGGCACACACATCTGTAGGCATAAAGAGGATGGATCTATACTGACTTTAGGGTAGTAGCTATTTCTGGGAAAGGTGAGTGGAAGAAAGAAGGGATAAGCAGGGTCTACAGGAAGGGAGGGAGGTATCAGTCAGAGTAAACATTTCAGATTTCTTCCCAGCCAACTGATATGAAATTAAAGCAAATTTCCTATTATTTATTTGACGAAAGAATCAAATTAAATCCAGAAAATAACAGGTTCTAAAAGAAAGAAAAAAAGAAGGGACACAAAGGGGATTCAATTGGAACTGCAATGTTTAATTTCTAAAAACTTAAAAATCTAAAGCAAATATCAAAGTATGTTAACACTTAAATCTGGATACTGAGCACAAGGATATATATGTTATGTCATTTTCCGTACTTCTCAGCATGCTTGAAATCTCTTAAAATGTATATAAAGTATATTTCTTTAAAATACACAGAGCTTATAGAAATAGTAATAGTCACAAGGAATATTTAGTTTTCATCATAAAAAAGTAGCTTAGACATTAGAGATTAAATCACTAGAAAATCGAAGGCAGTGTAAGGCCTCAGAGCCCATTCAAGGATATTAACACTGGAGTATGAAAAAGGATCTTGTTAAGAGATTATTGCCTAAAATCCCATGCCTCGAGTGTGGACCCTTAAGAACAGCGTTATTGCAAGTATCTAGGGTGTCGTCAATACAGATATTTGCAAAGGTTACTGTTCTGCCAATTCAGGAATTTTCAACAGTAGAACAATAAATATATTTTCACCTTATACCTTTGCACCTTGATTTAAATACTTGGGGAAAAAAAAGAACACACCCATCTTAAGCACAAATTCCTCTGGGTTTCAGAAAGAAGCAGTTATTTAATAGTAAGAGTTCAATTTTTTTTTCTAGAATGTATAGTACTTGAAGATACTTTTAAAAAATATATTTTATTTATTTATTTTTAGAGAGAAGGGAAGGGAAGGAGGAAGAGAGGGAGAAAAACATCAGTGTGTGGTTGCCTCTCACGTGTCCCCTACTGGGGACCTGGCTTGGAACCCAGGCATGTGCCCTGACTGGGAATTGAACCATCGATCCTTTGGTTTGCAGGCCCGTGCTCAACCTACTGAGCCACACCAGCTAGGGCATGAAGACCAGCCAGGGCGTGAAGAAAATCTCCACTAAAGTAATATACAGGGTCCAGCAGAAGTAACACCACAGAGTGTGGTTGGTAGGGTATGTGAATGTCTCACATGAGATGGACAGCTGTTTGAACATGTCACCTTAAATGTCATATGGTGTGCTGGAGTGTGATACTGTTATGTTACAGAACGACATGCTTATGATTTTGTAATAAGAGATTCGGTGTAGATTACCAGCTCATAAAACAAGGGGTGTTATTTGTGCCAGACCCTGTATAAAAGCAGTAACTACCGCATATAAGATTGCAGAAAGTTGATATGCTTTGGATAGCAAAACAGTGATTTAGGGAATGGGACTATGAAATATTTTATATTATTTAACTTGTGGTACTGCACAAGAGCTATCTCCAACTTATAACTTGTGCTCCAAAACTTCACTTGAAGGTTGGTTATTTGGTAAAGATATCATTACCCATAAAGTGTAAGTGTGTAGGTTTCTGGACTAGGCTACAAAAGCTTCTTCAAAATACTGATACTAATATACTAACCTGCCTAGTCAAAACGCTGGATTAGGTCAATTTTACCTCTAGCATCTTCCTACACTCCTTTCAACTCCTAAGAGAGTTCTCTCCCTTAGACGCCTATTTAACATCATCATATTCTATTTCTTCACAACAAATCACCTCAAGTAGGCATAGGCAGAAAGTGATCCATTGGTTTATTTGCATTAATGTATTTATGTTTATAGAAAGGAACTGCCGGATCTCCAGTGAGATTTTGGGCAATTTTAAAAGACAGGTTACAAAGAAGTTCAGGCAATGTGAAAAGCCTTTCTTCTTTTCTTTTCTTTTCTTTTTTTTTTTCCAGGAGTGGGGTGGTGGTGGTAATATAAGAGGCCTAGAAAGCAACACCACACAGAGTAGCTTTACTTAGGAGCCTTGCCCTACCTGAAGTCAGCTCTCCAAAGCCATTAAAGCTGCACTTCAGATTCTTTCTTTACTTCTGATTCCGTGACTCCAGAGCAAGGTAGCGTGACAATTCTAAAAGATGGTGTGGAGGCCTGGGGCAGTAAGTGAATGTGGAGCTCACTTTAGTGTCCATATTCAATATAAGTAGTAACAATTACACCTCTAGAATCTGTTTTATTTGTAGCAAAAATTTTTAATAGCTGAGAAAACTTATTACTTAATTGACTATTTTTAAAAGGCTAAAGGGAACCAGATAAGTTTGTCAACTGATCATTTTATTATAAAATGTATCCAACTTATCATTCCATATTTTTCTCATATAATAAATACACTAGAATAATAATGACAAAAATTATTTTCTTTTAGGTTCTTTTTTCAGATTAGGGACTTCAAGATATTTTAGGGATTAATCAAGTTCTGATGCCCTCAATGCTATATACTGAATAACATCACACATTTTATTCTGCAGCCCATTTCCCAGATGAACTAAATATGGGGCTTTCTCTTTTGGCCAGAAAAAGCAAAGGACAAGATGTACTACAGATAAGCAATGATATCAAAGGCGAAAACCAGTGATACAGTGGTACAGGGACTCAAGACACATGCATCAAACAGAAGTTCGATGACACAGTGAATATAAATGCCATTTACAAGATGATGTCAGAATGCCGAAATTAACTAAACTAAGCAAAAGCAATAATTCAAAATACCTTTTTCTCCCACAAAAAAGAAATACAGAACTCATTTTAAGAGTACTAAAAGGCTAACTCTATTCGCTAAACCTTGATAGGTCATTACTAGAAAACTACAGCTATCGGAAGAAACAAGACAATCGGAGATGGACCAAAGGTGTTCAGATTTTCCAAAAGATGGTAGTTTTTGAAAATTAAACTTTGACAGCAATCTCCAAAAAGTTCTAGGTAAAGTAAATTACCAAAAGTGCACTGATGTGTGTCAACCTGGAAGAGGGTCTCTAACAGCACGGTCAAGGGCTATTTCAAGGACCTTTTATCAAGGACTTGAATGTAGACGTGGGAATCTACTACTAAACTGGAAGAGAGAGCTACTATGTTTCATATATAACATGAAAGAATTAAAACTCAAGAACACCTTCAACAAGTAGCAGATATGCCCTGACCTAAAACAATGAATTGGAAAGTGGACAAATGCAAGGCCTTACATTCTGGTTCAACCAAACAACTGTAGAACACCTAGAAGGGGGAGGGGGTGCTGGTTTTTAAAAAAACATTAGAGTTTTAGTGGACTATCAGCCAATCGCTATGTCCCACGCAGCACATTGGAGAAGAAACAGTGACACTACAGAGCGTTTCCAATGGAAAGTAGCCTGAAAGATGAAGGTTTGGAATATAGGATATGGGAGGAATTGGGGGTGTTTAACTTGCAAGAGAGAAAATCTGAGGAAACATGTAAACTGTCTTCAAATATCTGAGGAGCTATCATATGAAAAAGAAATTGTTTAGTTCTATGCACCCTCTATCACTAGCATATTCAAAGAGAAATGAGGTTCATATTTTTAAAAAATGTATTGAGCACCTAGGTCCCAGACAGTGTGCAAAGCACAGATGATGATAGTGAGCAAAAACCCAACATGGTCTAATAGAAGGTAAAGTCTAATGGGAGAAGCAAATGATCACACTGATAAATTTAAAATAACAAACAGATAAATCTCCAAGGAAAGCTCCTCCTGAGCATACAGCAAAGGATCACGACCGGAAGTGTGGGGTTGGAACAGCCTTCCTTTGAGCGGCTGAGGGATCTGAGTGGGAGGGAAATGGCTGGGAGCACACACGAGGAACAGCACCTGCAAAGGCCTTGTGCTGAGAGAAACCACCGTAGGCTCAAAAGGATTGAAAGGCTTATGTAACCTGAGCACACGGAGTGAGGAGGGTAGTGGAGAGAAGCAGGAGCAGAACCACAGAAGACCTTACAGGCCTAGTTACAGACTGGGTCTTTTCCCAAAAGTAACGAGATACCATCAAGGGCGGGGTTTAATGGGCACAGGAGGAAACCATCAATGTGGAGAATGACATGAGGAGACCACTTCAGAGGTTCCTGCAACAGTTCAGACCAGAAATGACAGTAGTTTGGGAAAAGAAGGTGAAAATTGAAGATGCTAACACAGGTGGACAGATTGAAGAGATATTTAGGATGTTCAAATGACAGAACCCATGTGACCAGTCCAGTGGGTGATGTGGGTATAGTTTAAAGCAGCAATGCCCCAAGCCACATTCTTTGGCCCTAAGACATTTTGGGGGTAGGTCAGATAGAACTCAGTCAGTTTGAAGGATGTGGCGAAAGAGAAGAGGTATAAAGGATGACATCCATACCCCCTCCCCTGTTTTTTAACCTATATAAATGCGTGCATGGTAGTGCCACTCCCTGAAATAGGAAACACAGGAAAAGTACTAATTAGGTGGGCTGAGATGAGTTAAATTCGAGGAGCCTAGTTTTGAATAGCTAGTTTGACATGTTGATCTGGAACTTAAAGGACAGGTCTGGACTGGGAGTAAAATACTGAAAATCACTGACACATAGATAGAATTTGAAGCTGTCGGCCGAGAAGAAACTGTCCAAAGAGAAAATAGAGAGTGAGAAGAGAGCCTTGAGGAATACGTGCACTGAATAACAGGGCAGAGGAGCGTGAGTCTGCAAAAGAAAAGTATGAGTGAAAATAGAAGAGCGTTTTCCATGAAGGAGGCAATGGTCAATCAGCAATGCCACATGCTTTTGAGACATGAAGCAAGACGAGGAGCATGAAGCAGTGGGTTGAGGGGTAAGCAGGTGATAAAAAACGGGAGCCAATAAATGTTAAGATTTCTGGCTGTAAAGTGGAAGGAGAAAAGGTGACAGGTGTGGAGGTGGAGGGAGGGTTTGTTTTGAGATGGGAGTAGCTTGAGTAAGTTAAAATGGGGTTCCTGAGGTGGGAAAGACAGCATCTGAAACATAGGTGGACAGAGTAGCCATAGATTAAAAGGAGAGGCTATGGGGGAAAGGAAGAGAAAGAGCGAATTGAATGACCTCTACGGCCATGACAATCCCATGACAATTTCTGGAATCCCATGACAGTTTCTTTAAGATAGGACATTTGCATTTATGCATAAGTCTATGCAAACTTATTCAAATATTCTAGCATAAATAATCAGTCAAGCACATCCTTATCCCCTAATGACGCAGTTAATGTCCCCAGGTTTATAATCAGTGTAATCTCTGGGCAGGATCCATCCCTCAGAGAGCTTATAGCTCAACGCGCTCTGCAATACAGCACAGAACCAGCCCTATCTCCCCTCGCCAAACCCATACTACACTGCGACCTTAGAGGGTAGAGGAGGAAGTAAAATTTAAAACCCTGAAACTACAACACATTCTGCTGCATTCGACGCGACTATCAGTCACAAAAGCACAACGCGATACCCCAAACCCCCAGGCCAAGCTAAAGACATTCATGCTAAAGACACTGCATGATCCCGCAGTGACAGGTCCCCCAGATAGCCGGGGTTTAACACTAAGTCATTTGCACCCCTTCCTCCTTTCCCAAGACCTTTCATTATGAAGAACCAGAAATGGGTTTCTAAAGACCCTTCCCGCAGCTCTCGTCCCAATGCAGCAGACGGATCCTCCGCAGTTACTCCAGCGGCTGGACCTAATAAGCCCTCGCAAGGGGGTGCGGAGAACCCCCCACAGTCCATCGGACGGGGATGGGACAGCCACAACCCTGCGGCTGCCTTGAGGGGCGAGGGGTACAGCCCCAAGGTATGGAAAAGGGGAATTTAGGGAGACACAGGAAACCCTGGTAGCCAGGGGTCCACCTCCCCTCGAGCTTTCTTAGGGGGATGGAGTCTGAGGAGGGCTATTCCCCTGCCACTGCTCCCCCTTCTCACTCTCACTCAAACCCTGCTCTGGCCTGCTGCGCCCTCCAATGCCCCATTTGCTCAGACCCACTTCCCCTCCCCTGGGTCGTCCGGACATCGGAGTGCCGGCAAGCCCAGCGCCCCCGCCTTGAGCCGGGGTTCCCGGGCCGGCACTCACCCGGCCCGCCATCTTCGCGGACACGTCCAGCTCCTGGGATCCTCCTCGGCGCTTAGCAGAGCCCGCCCCCGCCGCGCGCGCGCCCGTCTGCCTCCCGCCCTCGCGCAGGCGCGCAGCCACTGTGAGACCGCGCACGCGCCCGGGCGCGTCCCCGGCGCCCCCGGAGTTCCCACCCCGCAGGGCGCGCGCGGGCTCGCCGGCTACAGTGGGAGGGCGGGGCGCGGGCGCCATTTTGAACTTGAGGTTTTCTGAGTGGGGAAGGGTCCTTTGACTGTATTTCTAGGGCGAACGTGTCAGCCAGCGAGTTTCTGCAGGGCTTCTCTTAAGAATCATCACAGCTGGCCGTTTACGCCGAACTTTGTAGCAAGGTTTTTGAGGCTTTCGTCACGGAGCCCCTACTTACCGTTTTGCCAGCTGCACTTTGCCCTTTAATGGTCTTTAGCTTGATACTTCTAGACCCACTGAAATGTGAAAATGTGTATGAGCTCCCAGCGCAGGTTCTAGT
The DNA here is from genome assembly GCF_022682495.2 of Desmodus rotundus. Taxonomy (NCBI): domain Eukaryota; kingdom Metazoa; phylum Chordata; class Mammalia; order Chiroptera; family Phyllostomidae; genus Desmodus; species Desmodus rotundus. The sequence goes on along the minus strand of NC_071395.1, from coordinate 91,570,032 downwards.
CCTACCCAAAGAAGATCACTAATGAGTGGTTGGCTCTGAATTCAAGTTTTGCGTGAATTCAGGCTTTTCTCTGTAACCGGACTTGTTTTCCTAGCTCCTGGGAGTTGGCCTTTATATTTAGCTTCTGTGTAGCCTGGAAAACTAAAGTTAATATTTTCTTCTAATTTAAAAATGAATTGATTGCTTCCATATTTTAATATATTATTTTATTAAATATTTTATATTCGTTTTTATTTATAAAAGTACTTTGTGCCCTAACTGGCACGGCTCAGTGGAACATCGTTCTGCAAGGTGAAGGTCCCCTGTTGGATTCTGTGTCAGGGCCCGTGCCTAGGTGGAGGGTTCCTCTGGTCCCGGCTTGTATGAGAGGCAACAATCAATGTTTATCACATGACGTTTCTCTCCCTTTCTTTCTCCCTTCCCCTCTCTCTAAAAATAATTATTTTTTATAAAGTGATTTGTGTTTTTAACAACCTTCATCATTCCCCAGTGTTGTTTCGTTTTAGACAGTCTATGGTAGAATGTGAATGTACAATAATATGCCCTATATTCCATCCCTTTTTTTAAAACTTCAATATTGTTTCCTTTCTACAGTTCCATTTCCTCACTGGAGTCTCAGAGTACATCATCATCATCATCCTCAGAATAGATAATAATAATAACGGGACCCTGCAAGAAAATAGATTCTGCCAAATAGGTTCTCTGATGCTTTTATTGCCTCCACTATCTTGTACTGATAAAAGACAATAAGAAATGGTAGGATTTGTTATCTCACAGTTAATTTGAAAACAATATTTTTTTTCCAACATGAGAAAGGGAAGGAAAAAAAAAAGAGAAGACTTGGGCATGTTTAGTGATTTAAAATTAAGTACTAATAAAATCAAAAAGTATCCTGAAGATAGGCAAGGGACAAAAGAAAAGTTCAGGCCAGTTCCATAAACTCTCATGCTGTACCTGAGAACCACAGTACTTTGTTGGAGAAATCAGATATTAACTAAATCACAGGTGGATCAGAGTTTAATAGGCAAACTATATTACAGGGGAAAATGTCTTTAATCTCTCCAACCAGGAGGAAGGAATATTGATCACCTAGGAAAAATAGGTCTGCAGGAGAGGTTCCAGTGTGTCAATTTATGAGCATATCTACCCATAATAAGGGGCCTTTTACAGCCTCTCGCAAGTTGTACACATGCAATAAAACAAGATGATGTGCATAGCCCTGCAGGGTCATCTCAGGCAGACATGAACCCTGGTGCCTAAAATGCTTGGCATCCAGCTGGAGGCGAAGATTTGTAGAAATTGCTCCAGGTTGTCACATGTCTATGCATCCCATCTGTGCCGCACTCTGGCATTCAAGGTCATCTCAGAATGGAGCCGACTTGGCATCACTTTCTAAGTAACCCTTGCTGTGATAGTTGATAAACAACAAATGATTTTGCTGTCCCCGTTTTCTGGTCACAACTCCCCCAGTTCATGCAGCCTTCAGTGCATTTTCAGACAAGCTACCCTGGCCCAGGAAGGAGCGAGAACCCAGGAAAGGACCTGCACTGCCCCTCTTGAAAATGTCATTGTGAAGCAGAAAAAGGTGGTCTTCAGAGCCCCCTTTATACCCTTCCCTCTGCACCACCTCCTCTCTTTAAGTTCTTTCCACATTAGTAACCTGATAATTACTCTTCGCAGGAATCTATGCAATTGAAGGAATGCTGCCTGGGAGAGCAATGCCTACCCTAAGGAAACAAATCTCTAATGGCAAAACTTCAGAGACTGTGACTTCTGTGTGGGGAGCTGTATGTGGACAGCAGTCCTTATTCTTGCCCCTCCAATCATGACCCACAGGTTAGCCCCACCCAGCCTAAGCCAGGCTTTCAGAGAGCCTTGTTGAAAACTTCATTTTACAGCCCCGTCATAGCCAGTTTTAGGAAGAGAGAGTTGCCATCTGTTTGTTTTCTGTCAGAGAAAACCTGTTTCCCAAAAATGATGGATAAGGCTAGAGAACAGAGCAAAATGGAAAAAAGGATATGGAATTTTAAAAGAACGGAAGACCAGCTGATGCAATGCAGCATTCTAGCTGCAGTCAGGTGTCTTTGCTTGTTTTGGGTTTTTTTCCCCAGATGAGTATGTCTTTTCTCTTTGGAAGATAAAGAACAAGCACCTATAGTTATGAAAACCAGTTCATTCTGGAAAGTCTGAGTGGGCAGGAGAGATGACAGAATTCTCCATGAAAGGGAATGAGTGTCGCTATGGAAACCAGACCATCCTTTAGGGTGAGCCCCAGTGCACTTGCCAGGCTGCCTAACCTTGCATCTTAACATTGTGGATCCAGAGAGCTGCCTGCAACTCTTCGAAAAGGGCTTATTCAGATATTGGTCTGATGAAACCATTATAAGTATTGAGAAAAGGAAGTCAGAGTCTCCCGGGAGGGGCTGCATTTCCTAGAACTTTTAGGACACTAGAGGCCCACAAACCGTAGTGATTGGGATGACTGTGCTGACTACCTGTGACAGTTCTCTGGAGGGCCCCTGAGAAAAAGTGAAGGTATGTCTTCAGGTTTCTCCTAAGGGTGAGTTTACTGGAGGGCTGTTTCTAGGGTGAGGAATAGGTGTAGCAGGGCTTTCTAAGAGAGAGAGAGAGAAGACATCCCTTGAGCAGAAGGGTGACCAGAATAGGGGGATAAGCTAAGTGATACGTGGGTGAAGATGGTCTGGGTATACTGTGTGACATTTAAATTCTCTAAACGTCCATGTTTTCACATGAGAATTAGACGTGATAATTATCATGGAGTAGCTAATACATTCAACACCCGACTCAGCAGTTACACAGCAAACACTGGTTACCACTGCCAAGAACTGTGTAACTAATACCAATAAGACTATTAACCAGTTTTAAATTCTAGCTTAGAGATGGGCAGCTATCTCCTGATAAGATGTTTCTCAGGGTGAAATGATCTCTCTGCTTCTCCTAAGAGCACTTTGTACTTTCCACGCTAGACAAATAATGTTATATTGACCAGAAGTGCTTTCTATTAAGAGAAAAACCCCACTGAATCAATATCATCATGAGCAATTTACCTTTATGAGTTACCACAGTTGAACTTTATAAACTTCCCCTGAGCAGCTATCATAATTTCAGTTAAACCTCCTTCCTAATGGGCAGCATTTTGTATTTTTAAAGTAAGTTGAGTTTTCCATTATAAAATTAGTACATTTTCTCCTAAAAGAAATCACAACCCCACCTCCTGAATATGATCACTAATAAATTAGGTTTATTTTATTCAAGCCTTCCCCCATATTCTTCATGCATATTATTATTTAAAAATATAAAACATATATATGTATATAAAACATGTGTGTGTGTCTATATGGTTGTAATCCTTTAACAACTGAATGCCATGTGGGCAGGGGCTTTGTCTTATTTATAGGCAAAATGCATGTCTTTGGAAAGTAACGCACATTCTCAGGTTGTGAGAGGTGGAAGGATAAAGCCCTATTGTTGTCAGCTTCAGTAATCCATTCAGTAGGTACAAACTTATCTTTGGTAGGTAAAAATCTTATCTTTGCTACTTCACCTTTTTTTCAGGTTAGGATGAACCCACTCAAACAGCCTTTGTAGTTGTCGGCAAAACAGCTTTACATTTTTGCCTTGGAAGTTAGCAGAAAAGCATGAATAGATCACTTGTAGTAAATGAAATAAAAATACTAGTAAACATTTGGAAAAAATAAATAATCAAAGAAATAAAAATTAAACATGATATACTTGTTCTTTTGGCTATCAGTTTAGCAAACAAACACTAAAAACCCTCTTTTTAAAGAGTTTACCAAATGGGAAGCATGGCTTTCACTTGGTTGATGGGAATGTAAATTTTATAATCTATTCAGAAAACAATTTGGCAAAGTAATATGTACCAAGGGCCTTGAACATCTTCACGTTTTGATCCATTGATTCCACTTTTGAAATTTATTCCTAAAAAGAAAATAGATAGCAAGGATTGCAGGAAAAAAAATAATATGCCCACTACAACATTATTCATAATAGAAAAACTTTAAAATAATCTAAATGTTGAATTATATGAAAATGGTTAAATATATTAGGTTATATCCATATGATGGAATATCACACAGCTGTCAGAAATGCTGAAGAAAAAATGTTAAGTAATGTGGAAATGCTCAAACTAAAGTATTAACTGAAAAAAACCAAAATTGTTCATAACCTGAACTATGTAAAAATTGTATAAAAAATGACTGCAAAGAAATAAACCAAATGGTAACAGTGATTGCCCCTGGATGATAGTATAACAAGTAATTTTTTTCTTTTGTCCTCCCTGCTCCTCCTCTTCCTCTCTCTCTCTCTCTCTCTCACTGCGTTTTCTTCATGTATCAAAAAAAAAAAAGACTTTGTGTCTGAGGCCGGAGAGCCGCACCAGGGGACACTTGCAGCTAGCTGCTCAGGGCGCGCCCCAAGTCCATCCGGAGCAGCTTGGTTCTCCCCATCGCCCAGGCTGCAAGCTGGGGTGAGATGAGCACCAGCAGATCGGAGCTGTCCTCGGTGCCTAAACCAACGAATGTTACAGTTGAGGCCTATAACTTGAATACTGTCCTGTTTTGGAATTACCCGATCTTGCCATGGATGCCTGTTTTAACTGTACAATTGAAGACCTATGGGGAAGCAATAGGGATTGATGCCTGCAGTACCTCTCATCATTACTGTAATACCTTTTCCGTGACTAATGAGCCATCAAGTCCTCTCTGGGCCAGAGTTAAAGCTAGGCTTGGACAAGAAGAATTAGCCTTTGCAGAGTCAAAAGGATTTATTTTGTTCAGACAAGGGAAAATTGGACCACCTTATCAGACATAAGGAAGACCAAATCATTATTGATATATTTCGTTCTTTAGTTACTGTAAATGGAAAAGAGCTGGAAGCCATATATCACGAAGAAAATACTTGTTGACATTCACATGCAACGCATATGTGAGAATAAATGGGAGTCAGATCACAGGTAGAATGCACATACAGAAGCCAGATGATGGCAACGAGGCTTGTGCCACTCGAGTACTGCAGTGTCTCACTGAACTCCGAGCACTGTAGTTCAGCAGCAGGAGTCTCAGAGACACGGCGTGTTAAAACGGAAAAGTCCAAAGAACTTTGTAATCTTCTTTTTTGATCATAAAAGCATAAAAATGACTTTGTTGAATTTTTTATAGTCAGAAAAAATATTACTTTAATTTTTAAAGAACTGTGTAGAAAAACCTCTCAAATGTACCTACATTTACCCTCATATACACGATTACTGCGACCAGAAAAGGAAGTATTTGGTTAAAAAGATTAAGGTGTCAGCCCTGGCTGGTGTGGATTGAGTGCAGGCCTGCGAACCAAAGGGTCACAGGTTCAAATCCTAGTCTAGGGACTGGGTCGTGGGCCAGGTCCCCGGTAGGGGTGCGCAAGAGGCAACCACACATTGATGTTTTTTTCCGTCTCTTTCTTCCTCCCTTCCCCTCTCTAAAAATAAATTAAAAAAAAATTAAAGTGTCAGGCCAAAGTTTGAATCTCTGAGTCTGGCTACTTAATTTTCCTCATTTAAAGTGGAATGACAGTTTCTGAGTCATGGGGCATTATGGTTATGCTATAAACACCTTGCCATAGTTGCTGGCACATACGAGGATTATGCATTCAATAGATGTTAGTTCTTCTGATTATCTCAGTTTTGTATGTCAGTGAAAGAATGTCCAGCTGACAGAAAATTCTTGTAAGAGTTTATCTGAGCCAAATTTTGAGGTCATACCTGGAAGAAAAATCGCAACGACTTGAGAAAATGCTCCAGAGAATGGCAGTTTTGCAGCTTATTTTATGTCTTAGAATCAAAGGAAGAGACGTAGGAGGGTTACCTAAAATCTGTGGGTGGTACATTAAAGGGGCAGGAGAAATCCAAGCAGGGAAGTCTCTAGACTGGATAAAAATTAAAATAAAGAGACACACACTTCCACATTGGTGGGTGCAGGGCAGTTAATAGTTAACGTGGACAGTACACAGAGATGGCATGGGGCGACAAGACAACAACGAGGGGTGCTGTGGTCTGGTGCTCTGGAGCAGCAGAATTCTGGAAAATACAATTACTCTGACATTGCAAAGGTATGTAATCCTAAATGCACAAAGACAGTAGACAGGCTCACTTAAGGTAAACATTAGCCTTTGTTGAGGAAGCTACAGGCAACTGACCACCATGACCTGCTTTTAGTTAAGAATTTTTATATCCACACCATCCTCTGTGGTTGCTTTTGGTCTCTCAGTTTGTAAGGCATGCCATGCACTGTCCGCCCCTCTCCCATGCCCCCGCAGCTTGTCAAGTTTAGTATGTGGCCCCTTTTCCACTCACATGTACCATTTATAGGAGTTTGTAACCTTTTTAGCTAACCAAGTTGGTGTATAAGGGACTAAGCTATTGAGAGCATTTCTCAGGAAGTGAGGACTGTGGTTGCACAACATGTGAAGGAAGGTGCAGGTGGCTAGTATTATATTTTCCCCAACTGTTGAAATCTATTTAGAGACAGGGCTGCAGTCCAGCGTCAGATTGAATAGGAAGCCTTCCGCATGCCTAACCTCGGTGTCAGTGTCTGGGTGTTTCCTGCACAAAACATCATCCCAAAGGAGCTTCGACTTTTAGCTGCACCCTAGCAAAATTCTTTAAATAGCGTTAAGAACTTGGTACCGCCCACCTGTTCCCACCTGGTTGGTCGGAATGCTCCAAGGGTTAGTTCAATCCTTCAGTTTTTTCTGAGTTGATGGACAGAACAAACAGGAAATGCTTTTACTTTTCTGATTGGTCTCACACAGCCTTGGGGCAGGGCACGTGGGCCTGTCTCACGGGGACGCGAGGAGCTGTCACGGGAAGGTGAGTCCGGCTTTTCCAGATCTTCACATGGTCGTGTAGGTAGCGAGGGGCGGGCCTCCTTCGGCCAGCCTCTCATTGTCCTTTGCATTGGCCAGACATGTCGTCACTCACGAAACTTCGAGCTCATTGGTGCGAAAGCTCCAAGAGGTGTGTGGGTGGCTGGTGGCGCCCCCGCTGCAGGCGTCGTCGCTAGGCTGAGTGGAGCGGAAATCCGAAGGGCTGCGGGGAAGTAACGGCGATCGGCGACGGTGGCTGAGGCACAGGCGGGGAAAGGGCCCGCAGTACTCCAGGCCTCGTGGTGTTTCCGCACGGTCTGCGGGAGCGGAACTGGAGAACAGCGTGTAATCTGCCGAAAAGACTTGGGCTCCCCGTCCCTTCGGCGTCCTCTGTAGGGCTGGGGCTGCGGGGATCCGGGGGAGGCTTGGCGCATCGCATCTTCTCGGGGGCCCTCCGCTTTCCCGATGGCGGTCAGGTTGAGAGGGCAGAAAGGGCATTCGGAGGCCTTCCCTGGGGGCGCGGCGCGCGCCTGGTGCCCTGGAGGTCTCGCCGCGGTTTCTCCCTGTCGGACAGTTAGTGCGTGCGGTTTGAACGTGCCAACGGGGCGCCGGGGTGGGCGGCGTCTTCCTCCCGAGGGTCTCTTTCCCCGCGGCGGGGTCTGGGAGCCTCTCGAAGATGAGTAGGAAGAGAAGAGAAGCAGGAGGGAGAGCCTAGGAGGGGTTCTAGGTTGTGTGGTTGGGAGGGGGAATCCAGCACGAGTAGTTGCCTCTCAGGACGTTTAAGTGGGAAGTGCCCTCTTTCCCTACAGTTTTTCTCGTCTGTGAGATTTGTCTTTTTGTCAGCAATCTCTGGTTTTGTCGCCCAGCAAGATTTTGAGTGTTGCAATGCCCTGGACTTTCATGTACTTTCTATACGGACTTTCTATGAACAATTAAAGCATGCATCGTTCTTGGGCTATAGCAGTTTATCTTTACCTCATTTATACACATTGTAAGTGCTGTGTCCCTTTTCTCTGGTCGTAGAATAGAATGGCTTGTGCTTGGACCTCATCCATGATGTTGAACTACTGTAGAAAACCTTTGCTTTCAGAAGTAGGACCTCTGGAATTGGGTGACCACCCCTCTGAGGTCAGTGGGGGGCGGGATGAATGGGAGATTGGCTATCGCTGTTGCCTCTTCCCCCTGCTCTGCCCAGGAATAAAGCTTTCCTTTGGTTAGGAAAATAGTAGTATTTGGAACAAGGATGTTTGTTTCTCTTTGAAGAATCTTTGTAGCCTTCCAGGAGCTTGCTTAGAGGTGTGAACACAGTACTAGTTTTACGCCTCTAATTAGAATATCAAGTTCACACTACAAATAGGCTGATCTGTTAAAAGACTGTAAATTTCTGCAGAGCTAGTCTTTCTTTATTCTGCTTTCCTTTATAGAGTCTATCCTGCACTAATTTTGCTTTTAGAAATCAGTATAGTGGTGGAGGGTAATGACTGAGAAGGGGTACAAAGAGATCTGTAGTCATCTTTTTGATCTGGTTCATGACATTTTATTAAACTGTACAGTTACCATGTATGTTTGTGTCTGTATGTAAATTATAGTTCAATAAATTGGTTTTAAATTGGTTGAGCGTCAGGTGACGGTCAACACTGGATGCTATGGTGTGGCCTCAGCTCTTGCCTAGTTAATTTCTCTGCGGGCAGTGCAGTGTCCCCACGCTGCATTTCCACCCCTCTGAAAAATTTCAGGTTCTGCCCTGGCTGGTGTGGCTCAGTGAATTGGGTGCCTGCCTGCAAACCAAAGGTGTAGCAGGTTCAATTCCCAGTCTAGGGCACATGCCTGGGTTGTGAGCCAGGTCCCCAGTAGGGGGTGCGCCAGAGGCAACCACACATTGATGTTTCTCTCCCTCTCATCCTCCCTCCCTTCCCTTCTCTAAAAATAAATAAATACATACATACATAAATAAATAAATACATAAACACAATCTTAAAGAAAAAATAGGTTCTTTTCTGGGTATTGATATTGTCTGCTAGCCAAAGGCAACTACTTAGGGACTTTGCTTCACATGTATAAAATAGGTTGGTTCTCTGCTTCATAAGTTCTTCTTTCAAGAGAGTTCAGGAGTATTTATTGTGGCTTTGCTTCTATACTTGAGGTGACTAAAGCTTGCCACTGCAGTGGTGGCATTGAGACTGGGCAGCTCCCTACCCCCCTGAGGTGCTGCAGTAGAAAAGAAAACTTTCTGGTAAGGCATCAAAAGGCTTAGTTGAGTTTTCCTTTGGTGGGGGGAAAACATATGACTCCTTATTGGCCAAATTGTACTTAAGATTGTTTAAATTGAATCTAAAAAGCAAAATAAGTGAACAAGCAGAACAGAAACAGACTCATAGATGCAGAGAACATTTTGACAGTTGCCAGATGGGAGGGGTGTTGGGGGGAGGGATGGGTGAGAAAGGTGAAGGGATTAAGAAGTGCAAATTGCTAGTTAAGAAATAGTCATGAGAATGTAAACTATAGCACAGGGAAAATAGTCAACACCATAACAACTATGTCTGGTGTCAGATGGGTAGGAGACTTATCAGGACAATCACTTAGTAAGTCTAAGCACTGTGGTGTACACCTCAGACTAATACAATATTGTATGTCAACTGTAACTGAAAAATAAAAAATGATTGAAAAATTTTACTAGGAGCCACCTCTAATAGAGTCTTGCATTTTACATGTGTTTGTAGATCTCTGCAAAGAAGAATTATTTGACTTGGCTTTCTTTTCATTCAGGTAACCAAATTCTATTACAATGGGGAATGTTTTTGCAAAACTGCTCAAAAGTCTGCTTGGGAAAAAGGAGATGTGGATTCTTACGTTGGGTTTGGATGGAGTAGGAAAAACCACTATCTTGTATAAATTGAAGCTGGGAGAGACTGACTACCATCCCTTCAATAGGTATGTTAACGACCTTGGGCAAAACCAGTTTACAGGTGAGCCTGTTATACTCTTACATGCTGCTATGGTATTGAATATTTCTTTCCGAAAATCAGGTTTGCCTTGAGAGTGTAAACTTTTTGAGGCCAAAAACCAAGCAGTATATACTCAGCTAATTGTTCCCCAACATCTCTAGCACATTCCTAGGTTTACAGGGGAGTCATATGAACAGTTTGGTTAAGCAGATTTAACCCTAGCTGCTTGGCAAAAAAGAAAAAGATGATAATGATTAAGACAGTGAGGGCAGTCGTGCCCTCCTTTCCTCTCAGCGTATGGCCCAGCCTAAGCCTGAGGCGGAAGCTGGGAATCTGCTGTTACCTGCTCAGTCATTCTTTGTTCTGCTAGCCTTTCTAAGTTGCAAGCACCTCTCCACACCAAGTATGCTCTTAGTGTTTAAAGATGCAGTGTGATTTTCTTTTCTTCACTCTGGTTCAAGCTAACTACTTGAGCTGGTGTCCAACTGAAGAATTTGATGTGTTCCAATGCTGCACACCAGTCTTCCTAGGGAACAGCTGTGTTTGGTGGGCTATTTAAGGGTTTTGCAAAGGCAGTTTTGACAGAACTTAATCTTTGCCTTAAGATTTGCCTCTAGATCCAAATTCCTGAGTGAGAATAGGCTCCAAAGGATGGCACAGAATGTCAGAGTATTCTGAATGTTGGATTAGACACAAGAACCAAATGATCAACTTCCAATTTGGGCAGGAGCTTCAGCGATTGCAACATTTGAAGAAGGAGGAAACCAGATGGAGAAATTGTTAACACAATTTTTAAAATGTTATTAGTTCAAATGCAAATAGCACCATTGCTCGGTTTTCTCCAGTTACAAAAATGCTTCATGCTTCTGTAATTTCATACATATAGAAAAAGATAAACAAGTTTTAAAAACACTCTACTATTAAGATTTTGGTGAATACCTTTGTAAAACCGTATACATAACACAATTTACTTTGCAGTGGACAAAATGTTTGGACCTCTTTTTATGCATTTCCTTTCTGTGGAATGCTTTCCTGCCTCCTTCCTTAGTCCCCTCCCCTTTATCAAGCCAATGCCAGCTCATTCTTTTAGTGTCAATTTAAACATTATTGCTCAGGGACACCTTTCCTAATCCCTTGGACTCATTTTCCTCTGTTATAAATTTCAACAGCATCCAGAACTTTTAAGTAACCCTGAGCACATTTGTTATCACTTGCTCCCTGTCTCTCTTCCTCTCAACAGTGTAAACAGGAGAAGAAATCGCTTCTGTCTTGCTCACCCCTGTCCCCAGTGCGTAGCAAGTGTCTGGCTCACCGTAAATGCCCAGTACATATCAGTGTTTGGTGAATGAATTGAACCCCAACGAATGAATGGGGGTTGTGGAGAGAGGAGAATGGTCCGGGCAGGGCAGAGTCATGGGAACTCCGTCAGTTAAACGTGGCTGATCTCACTAGGAGACCGAGAAGGTGCATCCATGGAAATAAAGGAAAATGACCAGCCGGGGAAGTTTCAAGATGGAAGTGAGCCGTAGTGTCAGATATAAAATCAAATTACAAAAGAACTGAAAACACCGGTTGGATTTATTGACGCGGTGATCACTGCTGACCTTGGTGAGACCAGCTATGGAACACGAGGCAGCAGAATTAAGGTGCTACTGGGTGACAGGTGACAAAGCAGGTGCAGTGAATGTAGCTAAACTTCCTAGAAAGTTTGACTGAAAAAGGGAAAATAGAAGGTGGTAGTAGGTGAGGGACGATATGGGGTCAAGAAAGGGTGTTTTTTTTTTGAAAGATGTAAAAGACTTAAGCATGCAGAGAAGAACAGGTTGGAGAGAGTCAGAGGGAGAGGATAACAATAGTGAAAGGTTCCAGACAATGTGCGGGGATTGGATCCAGCATGTGGGTGGACGGAATTAGCATCAGAATAGTTGCCCCTTCTGTTGTTCCAAGAGAAAAGATGCAGGAAGTTTCTCCATTGTGTGGGGGAAAGTGGAAGTCAGCCCCATTAATGGCTTCTTTTTGCTCTGAAACACACTGCAAGTTCTGCCCAGAGAAGGAGGGGAACTGCGAGTTGGGAGGCTGGAGAGGGTAGGGAAGGTTTGAGGCACCTGTCGTGGTGAGTGGGAGAGCAAGCTGACTAACATGTTCTGTTTGGAAGTTACAAATCGTGGACTAGCAAGCTGCTTTGGAAATGAAAAGTCCAAATGTTCAAGCTGGCCAAATGTTAGCTGAAATTATTTTGAAATGTTCAACCGGCAAAAATCATCAAGGAAACGTCTCAATTTAGGTTTCAATGTGGAGACAGTGGAATATAAAACTATCAGCCTCACAATCCGGGGTGTCAGTAGCCATTACAAAATCAGACCTTTGTGGAGACATCATTTCCACAAAGGACACCAATGGTAAGGAATCGTTTATATTAAATGTGTGTAAAGATGGGTGCTTGGAGCAAAACCTGGTGGTGCTCTGCTTTATTTAGACTGTCTGTCATTCCTTCTCTTCCGGGTGGCCCACTTACACTTACTGGGGAGGTTTCATTTTGGAAAATAGTCCCTGCATTTCTAGAAAGAGGTGGGGCTGTCATGTCCTATATAGGAAACCCCTCTTAATCCAGAAATGGCTGGAAAATGGTTATCCTGATGAATGTCACTATGTGGCTGAGGGGTATGTGTGCTGTAGATGAGGTACCAGCTTTAGAAGATTTTGAATTCAGTAAACTCTCTTACACCTATTGAGAATATCTAAAAATCATGCCTCTGGAAAGCAAGAGAGGAACAGAGACTGCTGCAACCCCAAATCCCAAATCCACTCAGCATCTTGCGTGGTCACAGCCCCTCCCTGCTGTTCTATTACTCTACAAGGTCATGAATAGGTATGAACACCCCAGGCTGTATTTCCTTATCATTGGTTTCTTAAAGACGGGGTTTTAATGTGTCTCTCTCCCAGCCCCCACCACACCCAATCCACCCATCTGAATTTTTTCATTGATCATATCTCGGATAAGGGATACCTCACAGAATATTGCCTGTCAAGCTATTTATAAACTATTCACGTTTTTTTAATACCCTGATTCTCATGTATAATCATAACCATATGGCATCTACAAATTACTCTTTAGAATTTAAGTGGAGTCGTTTAATTTCTAAGTTTCTATTACTGGTGGTGTTTTCATTGCACGCATTTCATAGTAAAGTCATATTTTTGGTCTCTTCAGACCCAATACCCAAGTCAGCTATATCTGAAATCATTATATTAGCTATTAGCTTTAGCACTTAGCTGTCGTTATTTTCTCAGCTTAAAGATTTTAGAATGTCTTTCCTCAAATAGTGCATTTATCTTTTTTAACTTTTGTTAGTGGAAAATGTAAACCAAATAAGAGAGAAAGGATAAATAAACCCCTCAGTGTACCCATCACCCATCTTCAATAGCTGTTGATTGGCATTTGGCCCAGAGGATGTTATAGCAAAACCCAGACTTTTGGCTCAGAACTTTCATTAAGGGCAGCTTTTGACTCAGACATTCTTCAAGGTTTGTTCCTAACTGATACGGCATTTTGTGTTATTTTAAACATAGTCTCCATGCTGTTACCACACCTCCAAAATTAATAATTCTGTAATATTTAGTACCTAGTCCTATTTAGTGTAAGAACTGGCTCTCGTGGTTATGGAATCTGAGTAGTCGCAGGATCTGCAGTTGGCAAGTTGGAGACTCAGGAGAGCCAATGGCGTAAGCTCCATTTCAAAGACCGGAGACCGTCGTCCCAGCTCCAAAACAGTCAGTTCTGGAGCGAGTTCTCTCTTGTTCCTCCTTTTTGTTCTCTCTAGGCCTTCGGTGGATTGGATGAGGCCCGCCACCTTGGGGAGGGCAATCTGCTGTCCTCAGTCTGCTGATTCAAAAGTTAATGCCATCCAGAAACACCCTCACAGATGCACCCAGAGTAATGTTTAACCAAGTATCTGGCACCCAGTGGTCCAGGCAAGTGGGCACAGAAAATTAACCTTCACAGGGCAAAATCGTTAGAGGTTTTCATTTCCTGGCAAGATCTTTTGCCTACCCTATGCATATTTGGCACATTAAATCACCAAGTAGAGATGCCTTTTTGTTTTCAATCTTCTATCGATAATAAGTTCAATTTTACTGAATTTCAGTAACTATTGCTTTGATGGTAGGGAACTGGCTATATTCTAGGACCATGGGGTGGGTTACTTGGACTATGAAATTAGCAAACAGGGACTATTTGAAGAATGGACGTGCTGACTGTGGCGGGTCTAGACATCTCAGTCGGGAGTGGTCTTGGATGCTGTCCCCATTTTTTCTGCGGATTTACCAAAGGTCAGGCTGTCTTTTTAAATGTAAATTTCCTTCTTCATTAGCATGGTAAATATGAGACTTAATGAAAGTTCTTAGCTTTGTATTAAGACACTTAACTGTGTGTATGTTTCACCTTTGTGGATTGGAATTTGAACTATTATGTGACTTTTTAGTTGATTATATCACATAGAATGCATAAAATGGTCCATTAGTTCTCACATGGAAAGATTTTTCTTTACTTTCAGGCTATTTTAATTTGTTAAATGGCAATATACTTTCATGGTTCAAAATTTAACAAGAAAAGTATATAGTAAAAGGCTCTCCTCCTGGAGGCAACAACTTTTATTTCTTGTATATCTTCCCAAAGATATTTTATGCAATACAAGCAGGTATAGATATATATTCCTCCCCCTTTTAATAAACAAATCACAGTATACTATTCATTTGTAAATTTACCTTTCCTACGTTCTTTTTTTTTTTTTAATTGTTATTCAATTACAGTTGTATGCCTTTTCTCCCCATCCCTCCACCCCACCCCAGCTGAACCCACCTCCCTCCCCCCTCTCCACCCTCCCCCTTGGTTTTGTCCATGTGACCTTTATAGTAGTTCCTGTAATCCCCTCTACCCACTGTCCCCGCCCCCACCCCCCACCCCCGCCCTGGCTATTGTTAGATTGTTCTTAACTTCAATGACTCTGGTTATATTTTGTTTGCTTTTTCCTTCTATTGCTTATGTTCCAGTTAAAGGTGAGATCATATGGTATTTGTCCCTCACTTCCTGGCTTATTTCACTTAGCATAATGCTCTCCAGTTTCATCCATGCTGTTGCAAAGGGTATAAGCTCCTTCTTTCTCTCTGCTGCGTAGAATTCCATTGTGTAAATATACCATAGTTTTTGGATCCACTCGTTTGCTGATGGGCACTTAGGTTGCTTCCAGTACTTGGCTATTGTAAATTGTGCTGCTATGAACATTGGGGTGCACAGATTCTTTTGGATTGGTGTTTCAGTGTTCTTAGGGTATAATCCCAGCAGCGGAATTACTGGGTCAAAGGGCAGTTCCATTTTTAGTTTTCTGAGGAAATTCCATACTGTTTTCCACAGTGGACTCACCAGTCTGCATTCCCACCAACAGTGCACGAGGGTTCCCTTTTCTCCACATCCTCTCCAACATTTGTTTGTGGATTTGTTTATGTTGGCCATTCTGACTGGTGTGAGATGATACCTCATTGTGGTTTTAATTTGCATCTCTCTGATGGCTAGTGATGCTGAGCATCTTTTCATATGTCTCTGGGCCCTCTGTATGTCTTCCTTGGAGAAGTGTCTGTTCAAGTCTTTTGCCCATTTTTTAATTGGGTTGTTTGTCTTCCTGGAGTGGAGTCGTGTGAGTTCTTTATATACTTTGGAGATCAGGCCCTTGTCTGAGGTATCATTGGCAAATATGTTTTCCCATACTGTTGGTTCTCTTTGTAATTTGGTGCTGTTTTCTTTAGCCCTGCAGAAGCTTTTTATTTTGATGAGGTCCCATTTGTTTATTCTTTCCTTTATGTCCCTTGCTTTAGGGGATGTGTCTGTGAGGATGTTGCTGCGTGGAATGTCTGAGATTTTCCTGCCAATGTTTTCCTCAAGGACTTTTATGGTGTTACGACTTATATTTAAGTCTTTTATCCATCTTGAGTTTATTTTCGTGTATGGCGTAAGTTGGTGATCGAGTTTCATTTTTTTGCACGTAGCTGTCCAGATCTCCCAACACCATCTGTTGAAGAGACTGTTTTTGCTCCATTTTATGCTCCTGCCTCCTTTGTCAAATATTAATTGATCATATAGGTTTGAGTTTATTTCTGGGCTCTCTATTCTGATCCATTGGTCTATGTGCCTGTTTTTATGCCAGTACCAGGCTGTTTTGATTACAGTGGCCTTGTAAATACAGTTTGATATCAGGTATTGTGATCCCTCCTACATTCTTTTAGTTCAAAAATGTAGTCAGTCTGATGCTAGGTTCTTTTGTTTCTCAGGTAAGAATCCATGTAAAAGTAGATTTGTTGTTCCACTTATCTATGCATTCATTGGTTGTTGCTTGTATGTGCCCTGACCTGGGATCGAACACACAACCTTGGAGTATTGGGATGATGCTCTAACCAAATGAGCTACCCAGCCAGGGGATGCCCAGAGTTTTTATTGGAACCTTATTATATAGGCATGATATAGAAATGAAGTGATTAAAAATGAGTGATTAAAAGCCATTTCTCTGTATATTTTTTATAATCAGGGGAAGGACTATGATACTTCTGAAAAAGACGGGTTAGTTGGGTGTACAGTGGGCTTCCTAACTCTTGGGATTATATATCCTTCTGTTACAGAGCAGAAGGGTGGGGGTAGTTCACGATAAATTATTACAGAAAGGATTCCGCCTTTCTGTCTCTGGAGGTTCCTTCCCCCCACGCCCACCTGCTAGGTTCGCAATGCCCGCCGCCAGAGGAAAGACGTCTCTCAATGCCAGAGACTGGTGAAAAGGAAAGGAATTGTTTATTCAAAAGTTACACAAACTTAGAATAATGACCTAATGTCTTCAGTAAGATACTAAAGTCCTCTAGAATACCCACAGATGCACAGTCCTTCCCTCTCCCTGTGCCCAGTCCGGGGTACCGTGTCTCAGGAAAAGAAGTAGAAGTCCGTGATTCAGGCTCCCAGCACCATCAGCTGTGTGGCTGCTGCAATCTCCAGTTAATCCAAAGCCATGTGGCACCTTCTCATGGCCCAGCAGCAAGAGTCCTTTCTCCCCTTTCTCTATGGCTGCAAAGTCTCTCCTGCTGCCTAAGCCGCGTGGTCTCTCTCTTACTTCAGAGCCGCATGGTCTCTACTTTACTTCAGAGCCGCATGGTCTCTCCTTTCTTCAGAGCTGCATGGTCTCTTCTTTCTTTCAGAGCCACATGGTCTCTCTTCTCTTCAGAGCCACATGGTCTCTCCTCTTACCTATGGCTGCCGGGCCTAGGTTTAAATCCCAGTTCCCATCTTCCTTTGCAGCCCATTTCCGACTCCTCCTACAGTCAGCTACACATGCCAGCATCCCCGTATTCTTCCAGCTTTACTGGGCTGCCATAGTAAGTCTGGGCAGGTGTGGCCCCATGGCTTGGAGCCAATCATCTCCAAGCTCTCACGCAGGCCCTGTAACCAGGGGGAGTTGCTTCCCAGTCCCATCTTGGGTGGAAGCCACTCCCATCTCCCTGGCTCAAAGCAGGGCCACAGCTATTTAACATATCCATGAAACCAGTTAAAGGTTATAGATATGTTAAATGACTGCCAGGGGTTAGCTACAAAGCTGTTGCTACCCAAAACAGCTCTGAATGGCCCTGTTCCATGTGTCCCATCCCCCCTGGCTCAGGCCTGTAGGGGTGAAGACATCCTACATACATTTTTCTAATATTTCCTGGACACCCTGAGTCCTGGACCCCATTACAAATCCCTTCTTGGGGCCCTCCTCTTGGCTGCACCCTGCTTCACTTCCATGTGATTGCTTTTAGAAAAATTATTGACACTATCACAGATGTCCCCCATTTCCCAACCTCCACGCAGCCCCCGCCCCTCTCCCCTGGCCTTCCCCACATGATTGCTTTCCGTGAAACCACACATGTGAGCAGGGAGAAGCTGTAAGGACATATAGACAGCTGCCATTTTCAGGTTCAGATTACTAACATGCTTGTGATTTCTTTCCAGGTGTGATTTTTGTAGCTGACAGTTAATGACAGAGAACATATCAGTGAGGCCCGAGAAGAATTAAATAAAATGTTAATGGACTCTGTGCTCGTAGATGCAGTTTTTTCTTGGTGTTTGCAAATCAGCAGGCATGTTGTTGGCTTTCTGAACACTGGGACTGAAATTTACTGCTAGATGGTCACTCAAAAATAATAGATATTTAAATTAGATGTCCGCTTCCCTCTCTCCAGTCCCTACCATAACCTCTCCCTCCACCTCCTTGTTGGCATACGTCTTATATTCATTCATTCATCCAGTCAACAAATATTCATTGAACATCTAAGTTCCAGGCATTGTTTTAGGTATTGCCAATTTACCAGTGAACAAGACAGACAAAAGTCCCTGTGTTTGTGGAGTTTACATCCTTGTTGGAGGACGGTCAGTCAGTAAAGAATATGTAATGTGTCTGGTGGAAGTGTTGTGGAGGAAAGTAAAGCAGAGAAGGGGCAGAACGGATGTGGGGAAGGGCCAGGATGCCTCTGTGATAAGATGCCATCTGAGCAGAGACCTGAAGACACAGGAAGGGAGCCACACAGTCCTGGGGACAGCAAGCAGCACAGAAACAGAGGTGGGAGTCAGTGAGGGGGGAAGCGGTTGGATCACATGGGGCCTGTCTATGAGGAAGAAATGTAATACAAGCAGTAAAAGGGTGGGAGGAGGGCCAAGTGCAGAACCACCCTGGGTGTGGAAGAGCAGGTAGAATCATGAGGACAGTCTGAGTGTACCAGTCTGAGACGACTATGGTTATGTTTTGATGTTTCCTTCTACTCTCTCCTCCATGAATAAATTCATTATGTAACTGAAATCAAACTGTTTCATCACTTCAGATTCATCGAAAGCATTTTCTCTTGTCATCCATCTCCTTGTAAACATGATTTGAAAGGGCGAATGGATTCATCATTTACTCAGCCATTACCCTATTGTGAAGGTCGATGTCAGTCCAGATTTTCACTAGTGCACATAGTAGACTTTCAAAAAAGGAAATAACAACTTTTTAAAATTATAAAAGCAGAATATGTTCCTGCTATAAATATGCAAACAGTTCAGGATATCGAGTGAAGTGAAATATTTAGCCCCACTCAGCAGGATAAAACATTGTTAAATTTCTTGCCTCTTTGCAGAGGTATAACTTTCTCTGCCTTTATAAGCAGTGAAATGATTATATTCATATTTAAATTGTGGAGATCACATTCTACATTCTGTTTTGCAACCTGCCTTTTCACTTAGCATATCTTTGATGGTCCTTCCACATCAGTACTTCAGATCTACCTTGTTCTTTGATGCCAATTTATTCAAACTTAGTGTGAGCTTACTAAGTGCCAGGCACAGTCCTAGGCACTTGGGATACATCAGAGAACATGATGGACATTCCTGCCCTCGTGAAGCTTGCATTCTAATTAGGGGAGACAGATAATAAAAAGCATACTACATAAGTAGATGTTATAATATAGTAACTGTGCTGAGTGCTGTATTTGAAAAGATTAGGCAGGACAACTTGGAGAAGTTGCGGGAGGCCTTACGGACCATCATAAGGACTCCGACCCTGGCCCCCGGAGAGACGGAGCTGTTGCAGGGTTCTGATGGAAGGATGACTTGATCTGATTTCCTTGGTTGACTGCAAGGTTGAGAATAGACTTTAGGGGTGCGAGAGCAGAAGCAGGGAGACCAATTAGGAAGTTATGCCAGCAACCCAAGTGAGAGATGATGGTGGGGGGACTGAGGGGTAGCTGTGAAGGTGGCGAGCAGAGGTCAGATTCTGAGACTAGGTGGTAGAGCCTGTAGGATTTCCTAATGTGGAGCTGTGGGAGTTGAGGAGGGGGGTAGAAATTAAGGATGATTTCAAGGTTTGGGGGCCTGAGCAGCTGGAAGGCCAGAGTTGCCACCAGCTAAGACTGTGGATTGGGACAGGTTTTGAGAGAAGAGCACAATATTTCATTACATGAACATAACATTATAAATATTATAATGACTTTTGAATACTCTCTTTCAAGGATGTTCTCAGTGCTATGAACACAGCAGAGATAACAGACAAGCTTGGCTCCCATTCCCTCCACGGGGACATCCCGGCTACTTGTGCCGTCAGTGGAGCTGGGCTTCACGAAGGCCTGGACTGGCTCCCAACCAGCTCAAAACCCAGAAGTGACTGGAAGCAGTTCAGTCCCCATGCATTGTGGTGAAGTCAGCTGGCCTCTTCCGTGTGCGTGTGCGTGTGTGCATGAGGAGCCAAGTGTGCATGTGTGGCTGGAGGTGGGGGCAGCTTTCTTACACTGTGCCTTATACATGCTATAGAAACCCAGCCTTACATTTTACAAAAAACCAGTGTTACCTTTAACACTGCCTCTGATGTTGATAGCTTCGATGATCATTCCTACAGTTGATGGAGGAATCCTCAGGGCTTCCTGGGTGCATGACAGCCAGAGTGATCTTCACGGTGGAAAAGCAGAGAGCTGGCATGGGGACCGAGTTCCATTGTGCAGCCCTGGATCTGATGTCTGCAAACTGGGGGTCCCGTTAGACTTTGGTGTCTACAAGAAGGAAGGAACTGCCATTCTTTCCCATCACTGCCAGAGCTAGCAGCTCACTTCTCAGTGCTTTAAAGCAAATGATCATCAAGAGAGAAAAGGCACTTGCTCACCGCAAGTTTGAAGTTCGGATGTGAACTTTTCCCTAAGTTCTATTCTAGTCCAGACTTCCTGGTTTAACATGCTTTATTTCAAGGAATCTGTGATCTTTTTTCATTAGAGTATCCAGACTCCATGGACACTAGAAAATTATCCAGTCCATCCCTTGTGCTAGTTCCTTCCCTCACTTGCCTCTTATTTGCTGGAATGGAGACCGTTTGGGATGGTAACCCAGCATGAGGCTGAAGCTCTTTACTGGGGCCACTGGTCAGCGAGGTGACAGTCACGTTTGTGTCCTTGCACCACCACCTCTGGTTTCAGGCTCCTGAGCCTGCTGCTCCCGCCTCTGCTCTATGCTGAGTGTTCTACTCCAAGCAGGAGGTTTGCTCCTGGGATGGACTTGTTACTGTTTCTGTTCAGAACTACACACCCGTGAGTTCTGAGGGTTTGTGAAAGAATCAAGGGGTTAATTTGGGGGACAAAATTCCCAGCAACCCCCACCCCCACCCCCAACGTACTGTCCCTGAGTTGGTGCACAATTGTGCTGTGACGGCCAGTCTGGTCCGCTGTCCATGGTACTGACACCCTCTGGGCGGAGGTAATGCCCTAACTGGAAACGTGCTTATGGCGTCAAAATGTCAGAGGTGGAAACAGAACAGACTGAAAGTGACCAGAGGGGAGGAGGGAGGGGGATAGTGGTGGGAAGAAAGGGAAGGGATTGACAGAGAACACGTATGCATGGCCTGCGGACATGGACAACGGTGTGGGAATTGACTGGGGGAGTGGGGGCAGGGTGAGATGGATGGAGGAGGGCAAAGGGAAAAAATTGGGACAACTGTAATGAATAACAATTTTAAAATGATTTTTAAGTAAATAAATAAACTTGCTATCTCGTTTCCACTAAAAAAGTGGCCTGGAGATGAGCTAGTTGCGCTCAGTAATCTCAAGTCCTTTTGCTCGGACAGCTGCTGCTGAATTCGTACACGTTTCTACTACTTTACCTTTTAAAATTCCTTGAAAAATTGAAATTACAGGGGTGAATTTTAACAAAGGCAAGTTTCCACAGAAGTGAACCCTGTTTGTTGATAGCAATGAAGTTGACACTACTGGGAAGAGCTTGCATGCTGTGATAAACGTGGGATGTACTGTTTTTCTTTAAAATACTGGCTTTGCTTGTTTACCCATGGAGTAATTTCTGAGAAATACTTAGATTCCGTGCTTAAATGGGCTAGGACTGTGTCTTATATTTTTGTACTTATGCTTATTACAGGGTACCTAATCCAGCTTTAGGCTTCGCTGAACACTTGCTGATTGTTTGAACAATAAAGAACTTGCTTTGGAAGGAAGAAAAGGCAGCGATGTACTTCTGAATGTCTTGAACTACTTTAAAATTCCTTTCCTTTTCTATCTTCGCTGACTTCCTGTTGAAAACTCACAGGACGCCGGTACAAAACACAACCACGGGGGTACTATCCCGGCCCTAGGCCTTTGGCAGTACTCTTCACTGGCACTTCTGTGACACTTCCAATGACAGTCTTCCTCTTTCCGTGATTTTGGGGCTGGTGAGTTGGGATACGTGGGGACATTTTATTGTAGTGGCTTTGAGCAGAGGCTTGGATCCCCCTTAAATACCATATTGGCATCCCAGCTGTGGCCCCTACAATCTGCTGGCCTTGGGCCAGTTACTCTTAACCTCCTTGTCTCTGAGCCTCAGTTTGCTTCACTGTCACATTGGGCTAATGCGACTTCATAGGGCTGTGGGGACTAAATGTCTCAGAGCTTTGCCTGCCCTGCTCTGGTGTTCCCCTGGGGCTATCTTGGTGCTCAAGTGTAAACAACGATGCTGACCACAATGTAATCAGCACTATTTACAGAAGTGATGAGGGATGGGGTGGGGGGCTACATTTAATCTCTCCTGCTCTATTCACCTGATCCTGCTCCCTGCTGTTCTTTTGTAACCGTGGTGAGTGCTAATAAGACCAGGTGGGATGCTCATTTAGAAAAGCACATTGCTGTGTCCCATTCTCACCTCTTTCCTTTAAAAAAATCCTGTGGTGTTTACTATATTCACAAAGTTATGCAACCACTGCTACTAATTTTCAACTATTTTCATCACCCCCCAAAGAAGCCCTGGACCCATTAGCATCACTCTCCGTTTCTCTCTTCCCCGAGGCCCCCAGCAAACACTAACCTACTCTCTGTATCTGTGGAGTGCCTATTCTGGGCAGGTGTGGGGCTTGGGGCGTGGGCGGGTGCTTCAGGAGGTGCTGGGGGGCTGCTGTGACGACCACAGCAACAGTTCCAAGGCTTCAGTTGAGTTACAGACTGCCCCACAGTTAGGCCACCATGAAATTTATTATCTCAAGAGGGAGAGGAATGCTACTAATAATACACTAATAATTATGCAGGGACAACAGGTGTAAAGTGGAATGTATGGTCACCCTATCAAAATGGCCAGAGTTCTGAGCCTGGCATCAAAGGCTGAGGCTGAAATTAGGGCTCCGCCCAACCACTAGCTGGATTCACTTGGACTCCTGAACCTCTGACCCTTGGTTTCCTCACCTGGACAGGAAGTTCCTAAGCTTACCTGGGGGATACCAAGAATAATGGTGGGGGAACTCTGCAAATCAATTCTATATATTGTAGATCATGTAATTTGACATATTTTAAATAATGCCTTAGCGGGGCTGAGAATATTTGCATGTGAGTTGCTCAGGATGGAGGGTTTATATTTTTCCTGTTGAGGTAGGTTTCAAGTGAGGTATGATAGCCACCCTATCGGGACCTGAGTCCTTGGTCCACAGGTATCTGGTAGAGGTTGCCAAACCGTACACCAAAAATCTGATGATATGCTGTGGAGAGGCTTTTTCTTTTGACAATTTGATGTTCTTTTCACCTTTTTTGGTAGCAGCTTCGTTGGGGTATAACTCATATACCATACAGTCCACCCATTTCAAAATGTACCAGTTAGTGGTTTCTAGTATACTCAGATTTGTGCAACCATCACCGCGATCGACTTTTAGAACATTTTCATCACAGAAAGAAACTGTGCCCTTTAGAAGTCACTCCCCAGTTTCTCTCATACCCGTCCCCCGCCCCCAATAATAGGCAACCACTAACCTCTGACCTTTCCGGCTCCGAGGACTTGGTGGGACGCTTCACCTTGTGGTCTCTGCGGAGCAGCACGGTAGAACTTTCCTCCTATTTTGATTTTGATTTTTCTTTTACTCAAATGCATGTTACGGGAAAGCCTTAGGAGGATGCTGCGGCCCACGCACCCATTGGATGGACCGCTGAACTAAGCGGCCTCCAAGGTGTCCAATCTTCAGACCAGCTACTGTAGAGGCCAGCAACTAGCTTGCCACTGGGTGGCGCTGCTGCTCCACGCCGCTGACCTACACTCAGCCCTGGCAGTGGTGGGCCGCAGGGGGTTCCCAAGTGTAGGCGAATCCATCACTTTTGCCTGGACACCAAGAGTGACTCAGGAAACAGGGACTACAGCCAAAGATAGGCCTGGAAGAGAAAGGCAAAATAGGCACCCAGAGCAGAGGCCTGGGAAGTTCCAATAACAATACAGGCAGCAATAACCGTAGCCGTAAAGCAGTAATTTAGGGCACTATTTATCGAGCATACTGCGCACCACTCTAGGCACTTCGCACACGTCGTCTCTAATCTTCACACACATGTATCACATCTACTTTGCAAAGGGGGAAACAAGTTTCAAGAAGGTAAAGTGATTTCCTGGAGGCCACGTGGCCAGGATTCAAATGCAGCTCTGGCTACCTGGGCCCAGCTCCTTCCAGAACAAACTGCTGCCTCCGGCTCTGTGCTGAAAATCTATCTGACCACAGATCGACATCAGACATACCAATGCGTAATTTCTCAAACTTGGACAACATCTCCCACATCCAATTCCCCTCGGCCCCCCGACTCAGCTTCCTGGTTTCTCAGGATATTTAACAGAGGGGTCTCGCAATCACACGGGAAAGTTCCCGGATGGACTTAGCTGGAATCAGGAGAGCCGAGCTCAGGTGCAGCAGCCGGGCTCTGCCTGAGCACTGCATCATCTGTCCTGGGTCCCGATTACCTCATAATTGTGTTTGTTAACCTTTCTGGGTTCAAGATCATTCTCTTTCACAAGGGAAATGGAAGAAAATTAGGCAAAAAAAAAAGCCTTTAACTGATTTCAGTCTTTTATTAACATTACGTCATATGCCCTGAACAGTGGGTCTACATCTGCCCTGGTGTTCTTGCTCTAGCCCTTCAAGCCTGCTTTTGTTATATTTATACTTTATCACAAGCCCTTGGCATTCTTGGATTCAATAATAATAATAATAATAATGCCACCTAATATTTACCAGATACTTATGTGTTCTAGGCACTGTTAAATGTCTTACATGTATTTGTTCCTTAAACAAAGGCTCAAGAATTTGGAGGCCAACTAACAGAAGATTATAGATTCCCAATTTCAGAAAATTTGATGAATTTAGACAACTTAAGTATCTCTTGGTTCTGGCCAAGGAGGGCTTGCTGCTGGGATGGGCACTAAAGGGAGAAAAATAATGTTCTCAGTTACCTTGCCAGTTATTGAGATGTGTGAAAACCTACCTTACTCCCTTGGTAATCCCCTTTAAGCAGCTCAGTGTCCTGTTGACAGGCCCAAGAGGATGGGTCATCTGGGGGTGACAGAGCTAAGACACAAATCCTGCATCTCTGATCCCTCCCACCTGCAGATTTTTGCTTCATCTTCCAGCATCCTCACATCTTCTCTTTCTTCTGCTACAGGAGGGACAGCCATGGAGCTACAGAGGACAGAGTGTTTTGGTCAAAGAGCCCCTGCTGGAATCCTGCCTGGCTCTACCAACAACTGGTTAGGAGATTCTAACTTTCTGAGGCCCGGTTTCTCCTTCTACAAAATGGGTACAATCTTATCGACCCGAGTCAGTTAGAAGGCTGCTGGGAAGGGGCGCCTACATGAGTGCCCTGCACGTTAAGTAACTGTAGGGGTGCTGGTTTTGTCCCCCACAATCCTGTGAGGAATGCTCATGATCAAATATGAAACAGCTCTTCTGATCAGCTCCAGTACCCTCCATGTTGTTGCGGGGCTTCCCTGCAGATGGCACTGTGGCCCACAGAGTGCTCCTAGGGACTAACCTGCCTTGGGGGAACTGAACCTGAGAGTTTGCAATAGGTGGGTCTAACCCGGGTTTCCACTTCCTATTTGTCCTGGATGTCTGCCCTCACAAAGGTCCCCACTGTCATGTTTGGTTTCTTGTAGGGCCAGTTACCTGCTGAATCAGTGATCCTCTATTTCTCCTTTTCTGCCCTCTCCAGTGGATAGAGCAGTGGGCTCACTGGCCTCCTGCCCGGGCCTCTCCTGCCCAGCTGTGACCTCTGACTTCTAGGAACCACTGCAGCAGGAGGTGTGTCTGCAGCACCTTCAATCCCTTGGGAGCATCTCAACACACCCCCCTGTGACAGAGGGGAGGCCAGAGGTCATCCTTGTTCTAACTTTGTTTCCCTCCCAGGGTGAAACTAGGCACCAAGAGAGAACCTCAGCCGTTGCTAAAAGGCAGTAGGCTCCAGATCCCCGGTGGCGCTCAGAAGATAAAGGCCCAGGCTGACAGGCAGATCTTGGCTCCAGCACAGCCAGGTCAGAATCCCAGCCCCACCTCCAGCACTTTTGTGACAAGTGGGATGGGGGACGAGGGAGTGAAGAGAGGTCCCAACAAGAAGAGGATGACACCTGCCCTCTAGGGCGCAGCAGTGAAGACTAACTGAAATGAGTCACACAACAGCTTGGCGAAGCGCCTGGCAGACGGTGACATTGAAATGGGGTGGCCAGTATCTGACCAGGGAGAAGACTAGGACAGCTAGTGAGGGAGGCCTGTGGGAGGGGAGTGATGGCAGGCTCTGGAGGTGGGGGCTCCTTGGTGACTCTTGAAAGCCCTGTGGGAACCCACCCTTACTCTGCTGCCCCCCTGGGCAGCTGTGCTGGCAGAAATCTAGGCACAGGGCAAAGTGAGCCGACCACCTGCCTAACTGTTTTGCAACAAAAATAGAGGGTGTCAGCCCTGACTGGTGTGGCCCAATTGGTCAACATTGTCCTGCAAAGCGAAAGGTCGTGGGTTCAATTCCTGGTCAGGGCACATGCCCAGGGTGTGGGTTCAGTCCTTGGTCAGGGTGCATGCAAGAGGCAACCTATCGATGTTTCTCTCTCACTTTGCTGTTTCCCTTTCTCTCTCCCTCCCTTCACCTCTCTCTAAAAATAAATGAAAAAAATCTTTAAAAAAATAGATGGTGTCAGAGACTCTGAGAGCCAAGCTCCTTTGACCTGCAACTGGCAGTGGAGGCCGAGGCCTGCTGGAGACCACCGCGCTCCTGACCAGCAGTTTTCAGGCCAGCATCTGCAGCAGCTGGGGAGTGCAGGATCTGGTCTCCAGGAAGCCAGTGCTGAGGCCTGAGGTCCAGAGCCTGCGTGGAGCAAACAAGGGGACTGGGACTATGTCTCTCTCCTCATCGGTGATTCCATATCTCCTCAGTGTCCTCTGAAGACCCTTCCCTGCCACAGCTGCTGTATTCATCTCATTCCACGGTGCAGCTTCTGAGGCCGGACTGCCTGGGTTCACTCCTAGCTCCCAGATGTGACCATGGGCGAGTTACTGAGCCCCAGTTTCCACAACTGCCAAATGGAGTTCTGTAAGGGTTCATCAAGTTAATGCATGTAAGGTGCTTGCATGTAAGTACTTGGCATTTACCACGTGCTCCAAGGGCGTGATCTGCTACTGCTGTGTGCCTGGTGCCCCGACGTCTCATCTCTTTCTCTCCCTTTTAAAAATCAGTCAGTCTTTCCGTCTCTTTCTCTAACTTGCCTTTTTCTTTTCTTAAGCACAGAATTCATTCAACAAACCTGTATGACGTGCCTGCCATATGTCAGGCCCCGGGGAGGTGGCAGGGGAATTGAGGGCACAGAGATGGAATATACAGTGAGCCCTGCACCGGACTCTCCAGGGCCCCACAGCTTGTCAGTGCTGTGATCTATTCACACTGCTGCTTTACTGTAGCTACGATGGAGCTGGCCTCCCAGCCCCTGAACACTGACTCAGCCCAGCCCCCACAAAAGACAGGGCCGCCATTGCCCTCAGCTTCCAGAGAGAGAGAGAGAGCTGGTGATTCTGGGGGAGGGGCAGCAAAGGCAAGAGCCTGTCTGGGAGTGAGTGGGGCGGGTGGCTGCCAGCACAGCTCTCCAATCCAGGAGCTCCTCATTCAGGGACAGCGTGCCTCTGCCCTGCTAATGACAGAGCTGCCACTCATCATGGAATCGTGCAGAATCCGACACTTGCTGTCTCGCCCCAGACAGGGTGACAGATGTCATGGGGGCCTGGGGAGCTCTGAGAGAACAGTTGAGATACCCTCACCCCCATCATCTCCCATCCACCAGAGTCACCCAGGAATGCTCTTACATACCTCAGTACCTTTGCACGGGTCATCCCTTCTGTAGAGCCTGCCCTCCTCTACCTCAGGCCTTGTTCATCATCTGACAATGTCTCACGTGTCCTTCAAGACTCAACTCCCAGGTCACTTCCCCCTTTCCCCACGCTGCTCAGAGGCTGTGTTCATACATTTACTACCACAGGGGACATAGCAAGGGATAAGTTTTTGTTTAGACCCAGGGCCGAGCACATAGTTGACACTCAACTAACGCGTGCTAAGGAATGGGTTGTCTGCTGTCACCGTCTACCTGCACACAAGCCTTGGCACCCAGCAGGATCCAACCCCTGTTGTCTGGCCTGGAGCAACAGACCTGCTTTCGTGGGAGGCAATGGTTTAGAAGGATCTAGGATGAGGGGGCCTGTTCCTATTGAGGACAAATCTAAGCTCTTTTTCCCTAATGAACTAGGAGAGAGCAGTTTGGAATTGTCTCTACACGTACATGATGAGTAGCTTGGAACTAGTTAGGCCTCTTCTTCCCTTCTGAGGTGAGCCGTAGCATATGAACTGTACCCACCAGAGGTGGCAGGGACGCAGTGGCAGCCCTGCAGTGAGGCAGGGCTTCACAGGCAGAAATCCAGGGAGATGCCTCCCAGACTGCAGAAGGAAAAAAACAAAAAAGTAGTTTAAATTTGATTTTGTAATGCAGGAACATGAAGCGTTCCACATGTTTCCTTCTGAAATGAAGAACAGAGAACACAAAAATAACTTAACAAATGAAGGAAATAATTAGAAAAAAATTTCTTTTTGTTCTCGTAATGGCCAGTTAAGAAAGAGAGACAACCGGGAAGAGAGAACAGGAAGTGAAAAGGGAAAGGAAGGAAAGCAGGATGCATAAATAAGTACAGGAAAGAAAGCAGGGTGGGGGCGGGGGAGAGGTCTCCGAGAAGGATGGAAGAGATGAATGTAGACACACACACATTTTGACCTCATGGAAGACTTGTTTTTATCTGTTGTTTTTGCCAGTCTAAAGGGGCCACGTTTCACTCGTTTCTCGGCTGTTTTCTCATTCAGAACGAGAGTCAGTGAGAAGTCTGAGGGCATTCTTGGCATTGATCGGTCTTTTTTTTTTTACAATCTGTTTTCTACCCCCTCTATAAACTTTTAAGATCTTTGTTTTTTATACACATCACTATGAAATTAGTGTGGGCTTTTATTCATTTATGGCGTTGGGTACTCAATAGGCTTTCAAAATCTGGAAATGCATGGCCTTCAGTTCTGAAAAATCTTTTTGTGTTACCTCTTTGCTAATGGACTCCCATTCTCTTTCTCTATCCTCTAGTCCTTTTGTTGGATCTCCAAGGTAGATTTTCTACTTTCTCTATTTTTTTCTCTCTCATATTTTCCATATCTTTATGTTTTTCCCCTTTCTGAAAGATTTCCTCAACCTTCTGTTTCAAACCCTTCTACTGACTATTTGATTTCTGCTATCATATTTTCAGTATCCAAGGGCTTACTCTTTTTTAAAACAGTTTTTCAGGTACAATTTACATACTGTAAAATTCGTCCACTGTAAGCGTATGACTCAATGATTTGCAGTAAATTTTCAGAGATGTGTAGCCATTAACACAATCCAGTTTGGTCTGTTCCTTCTTGTAAGTCCTTTGTCCTAGTTTCATGGATGAAATACAGTCTCTTCCCTTATGTCTCCACAGATATTAAAGACCATTTCTTTGATGTTTTCTTTCCTCCAAAGTCCTCTCTTTGGTTGGTGGTCAGCTGGTTCATTCCTCTCTTTCGTATCAAAGACTTTCCTCAAGTTCTTGGTTTTCCTTTGCATTCCACTAGTATTAAGAGTAAAATATTGTTAAAAAGCCATCTTCTGGACACTCTGTGTGCATAGATATCATTTGTGAATCAATAAGCTTTACCATAGGAGTTATATGAGGACCATTTCTTTGGGGTTCCCCAAATGTCAGTAGCATGGAGTCTTTCTAGGGGCCATTCAATTTCTCCAGAGAAGAATCCACCAACGTCCTCTCGGGGGGGGGGGGTGGATGAGTGGGGTGGGATAGTGCAGACCTGGTTGCTAAGAACCTTGGAGGAAGATGTCTAGCACAGGGGCCTGAGGGTACGACCATGCGTAGATAGACTTTCATTTAATTCTCCATCTGATGCCTCTCTCTTCCACTGTTCCTGTTGATCTGGGCTTAGACCCTCAGTTTCTCTACTGAATAAACACCTTGCCGGGGTAGGGGAATGGTGTCCACTTGTCTGTACTGAACAGGGGCAGGAACTTGGAGCATTTTTCTATGGATGCCCCAGTTTCCGGTTCTACAAGTCGTCCTTGTCTTTGCAGTCTCCAGTGCCTGTGGTTCCGGCGTCTGGCCAAGGTTCTGCAGCTGAGTTGCCTCTGTTCTCGTTAGCATCCCCCCCATGCAGGCACATGGTGTTCACATTTCTCAGCTCTGATCATTCCTCCACCCGCTTTCCATCTTCCAAAAATCTGTTGACACTTTTTGTTTTATGCTGGTTTTTTCCTCATTCTTTTCATTCTTGTGGGCATATATGCCTTTTTTACTCCTTAACTCATATCTTAGTGGAATTTCAGAAAAAAAGGCAATGACATGATTTCACTTATATATGGAATCTAAAGAATAGTATAAACAAACAAACAAAGCAGAAACAGAAACAGACTCATGGATGCAGAGAACAGACTGCCGGTTGCCAGAGGGGAGGGAGATTGGGGGACTGAGTGAAAAAGGTGAAGGGATTGAGAAGCACAGATGGTAGTTATAGAATAGTCATGGGGATGTAAAGCACAGCACCGGAAATGTAGTCAATAACACTGTGATAACTATGTGTGGTGCCAGGTGGGTACTGGAAATATCAGGGGGATACTTTATAAAGTATATGATTACCTAATCAGTTTGCTGTACACCTGAAACTAATACAAAATAATACTGAATGTAAACTGTAATTGAAAAATAAAGTTTTTACAATGAGAAATCCATGTACTCAATTTGCCGGGTTTAACCTAAAATGTGACTTTTCGAGCTATGTTGTGTTTTTGCAGCTATAGACATGAGGAGGAACCAGAGGAGTTCTCCTGTATTCTATACTCAATATGTTATGGGTTCTTTTCTTATCAGACAGGTCCTCTAATCTGGGTCACTGCTTCTTAAAAGAGATGTGGGAAACTGAAGGAAATCCTGAGAAAGGAGCCTGAGATGATCAAAGAGATGGACTTCAGATCCAGGGAAAAGTTCGAAGGTGTTGATGCTGTTTAACTGGGAGAGGAAGCTCAGGATGGTTTAGTTATGCATTCGAATTAATTTTCTTTAAAGTGATTTTTGTACTGATATATCCCCACTGTCCTATTCTGTGTGGGTATGAACTCCTATGTTGCCACAGAAGAGGCATCTGAAACTTGAGAGAGGAGGGGAGGGGAGAGACTAAGACTGTATTCATCAGGGTGGGTTAGGCTATGCTGCAGTAACAAACACTGACATGTCAGTGTCTTAACACAGTTATGATTCTTTCTTCCCTCATTACATCATTTTGTTGTTGCTTGGTAGCTCCTCCAAGAGGTAGCCACAGCACCCAGGCTACGTCTATCTCCTAGCTAGCCTATCTGAAACACAAGACTCTCCAAGGTTCTGCCAAAGGGGAGAGAGAACTGGAAGATCATGCAAGATCTAAGGCCAAGACAGGAAGTGGTTTAGATCACTTCTACCCACATCCATTGGCCAGAACTTGATCACATGGTCCCAAATTTCCTGCAAGGTAGGACGGGAAATGAAGTCTTCCTGCAAGGTCAGAAGGAGGATACAGCATGGTAAGGATGCTGCATTCTTAGCCATCCGTCTACCAGGTTTTCTGAGGGAAATGGCAATGTTCTCAGAGGAGGGGGCAATATGGTCTCCACAGGCACAATGCCTGGCCGAGGGGAAATAAAGTTCTGCTAACGTAGGAAACAGCAGTTGTACATAAAAAGGAATTTCTTGACTTTAAAGAAGTCAAACACTAGAATGGACAATTCCGAGGTGACATCTACCCTTGCAGATCCCTCAGCAAACAGTCCCTGGGAATTGATGGATCTACCTTCTTGAGGGATGAACCAGATCATCTTTGGGATCCCATCTTTGAGAATCAAAACCCTCGTCAGTTTTCCCTGTTCTTTAACTCATTGAAAAGTTGTTGAATGGTTACCATGTGCAAGGCCCAGGGCTGGGTCCTTCATTACCAGCCTCTGAGAGGCTAAGTTGGGTACCAGCCCAGGGAGCACTGATCCTGACCAGGAGCTCCTGAGCCCACACAGGCAGACCCAGGGCAAAGGAGGAGGTGGAGAACGGGCACAGAAAGTCAGAGGGAAGACCGGCCACGTGTGACCTGAAGACATAGGTGGTCATCTGCGGACATCAGACCCCTGCGCTCAGAGGAGAAATCTGTGTGGCCCTCTGTCTTGCTTCAAGAGGAAATCTTCCTGCAGAAGCCGCACAGAGACCTCAGAAGCCTGCTGTGCAGCAGAAGGCTCGGCCGTTTGCTGTGGCTCTCCTCTCAGACACATCACTCCTCTCATGGGGCTGATGTCGACTGTCACTGTGCAGAGTCAGCAGCTTGCACTCGAACACTTGGTCTGGAGCCCAGCTGTCATCCCTGACCCCACAGTTGTCCCCATCACTGTCTGGGCCTTTTGGAGCTGATCGAACTGCAGTGTCTGGAAAAATCCAGACCAGTGCTAGGTTCTGCATACCACCTCTGACAGTTTTCTTTTCTCCTAGAATTTTTAAGCAGCAGAAAAACACAAACCTCTAGAGGTTCCTGAGGCCCCTCTCATCTCGTCCAAAGACCAGGCCATGGATTTGCTGGGTGACTTTGCAGGACACCTTCATCTCCCTGGGCTTCTTTTTGCTCATCTGTAAAGTTGAGAAAATAGCCCCAGTGAAGGGTGATTTTTGTCACTGTGGTCAAAGCCAGCATGGGATGGGTCTGGGGGTGAGGTTGGACACTGGCATCTCCAGTTGAGCTGTGCAGGTGCTGACCAGGGGTCCCAACCACTTAGGTGTGACGGAGAGAATTAGGCATGTCTGGCGCCTTGGAAGCCCTGAATTGGCTTTATGATTTATGATGTGTTCACGCGGTTTGCACTGACTGGGGGTGGCAAGCCCGGGCAGAAGGAAAAAAAACAATCAACCGCCTTAAAGTGATTTACTTGAAAATTTTTACATGGAGACACACTGTACTGAACACACAGACCTGAAAATGAATTTTAAAAGGCTTTCTAATGAAGCAAATGCAAAACAACTCACGTTAGATAAGCCTCCTTGGCAGAGAGCAATTGGCAGGGAGGATGGAGGCTTTCTCGGCCAGAGAAGTTGGGCAAGGGAGAAAGGGTGGCCAGAGAAGGTCTGGGAGGGCTGGCTTGGACTCCCCTCTGGGGTTCCTTATGACCCATTTCTACCCAGAACCCCCAGTGCCCTGCCCTCTGCTATTTACACTAGTTGCTTCCCAAACTTCTCAGACCATTCTCTAATTTGAGGTCTAAATGCCTTCAGGCACTTTGCTGATGAGCTTTGGGCGATATCGAAATTCACTGATAAATGCAAAATTTCATGTGTGTGAAAAAAATTTCATGTCTGGGCTTCCAATTATTTCTGGGAAAGGGGGCCTAAGTTTTCATGCAATTCTCTGATGGGTTCAGGACCTGGAACAAAAATCCTTGCTCTGGACCAGGCTGGGGGCAGGACAAGGTGGGCAGCAACTGACTGCAGCTGGACCACTGGCAGGGTGGGGAATGTGGGCCACTCCCATCTTTAGAGTGAGGTAGGTATCCAAAGGGAGATGGAAACGGGGACCTCAGCATTCACTTGCCTTTGTGAGGACGCCCTGTGATAGTCATGCTGGCTGGCAAGTAGCAACAGCCCTCTGTGGATGGACTCGTTCGAAGACCCCATTTGGCACCTACAATGAGCCTGACACTGTGCTGGGTGTGGGGGACATGAGGGAGATCAGACAGTTTTTATCAGCCTACGTGGGACTTCTAGTCCAGGGGATTAGTTGCCCAGAGAGAGTCCTATGAAAGGAAGGTAAAAGAAAGGTCTAGGCTGCACCGAGGGAGAAAAGGTTAGCTCATTCCAGAAGCTGGAAGGCCATCCGGAGGGAGGTGGCAGGAGCCTTTGGGTCAAAAACACTGGGGTGCGAGTCCGGCTATGGGACCCCCGAGAACCTCCGTGTCAACTTCGGTACAATATAATGATAACTATTCATAGAGTGTGGGGAGAGTCAGGTAAAATCAGGTTCACGCAGCACATCCGTGGATTGGACATGGGAGTGGGATTTGGCTGTGGGCAAGGTCTAGGAGCAGCCAGGGCAGCATGAGGGGAGGCAAAGCTCAGGAGGGAACTTCGTGCTGACTCAGCATTGCTTCTGCACTGCGG
Organism: Desmodus rotundus; assembly: GCF_022682495.2. Classification (NCBI taxonomy): domain Eukaryota; kingdom Metazoa; phylum Chordata; class Mammalia; order Chiroptera; family Phyllostomidae; genus Desmodus; species Desmodus rotundus. Next base: position 91,535,657 of record NC_071395.1, on the reverse strand, counting down.
CTTGGAGAGACTCACTTTTGATGGTCCAGCAGCGTGTGGATTCAACGACTCAGCAATTCTTTATTCGATAATGCAGCAATTTAAACACTGTGGGTACCGATGATTAAATGCAGGGGGGTTGGGGGTGATCTGTGATGAGGCTCAGGTGCACTTAACCTTCTCCCGGGAAATGCGATGCACGGGGTTCTGGCTTTACAGGGAGAGACAGGTAGGTCCCTAAGTCAGCGATTTCCAGCCTTTTCCCTCTCATGGCACAGATAAAGTAATTACTAAAATTCTGCGGCACGCTAAAAAAATGTATTTTTTGCCAATGCGAACAAAAATAGGTACAATTTTGATTCATTCACACTGGATGGCTATTGTGTTGGCTGTTTTCTTTTTATTTGACAATCTAAGGGAAAAGAGGTCAGTGCCCCTGACTAAATAGTCAGGTACTGCATGTTTTGCAAATTCTTGTGGTACACCGGTTGAAAAATCGTTGCTCTAAATCATTTACAGACCCTGAAGCCATGACTGGAAGCTTCTCAGGCTGGAATGTATTATGAGTTGGGAGCATCTCCTGTGATGTGCCATAAATTGTGGAAAGACTCAGGGGACGAAGGAGGAAGGAGGGATGCGACGGGACTACTGCTGTGAAGCGAGTACCTGGGGAGGGAGAAACAAGCAGCCTGCAGTGCAGTTCCAAAGATATCAAGGCGGCCACGGGAAATTGCCTGGCTGAGAGGACTGCTCACATTTTCATGATTTGCAGACAGGGCCACTGGTAGTGAGGGATGCTGGGGGCTGGAGTTAGGAGGGTTGAAGCACCTTTCTAGGTCCTGGGCCTCACCAGGGGAGCAGGGCAGTCTTGCTTCCACTCAGCCTTCTGTGCTGTGCTTCCAGTTTCTCTGAGGTAGAGGAATGGCTAGGATGGTTGTGCAGCTGTGATGTTCCAGGTGAGGATGGTCTGAGTTCATTTGTCCACCCATCCATCCATCCATCCATCCATCCATCCACTCACCCATTCTTTTATCCATTCACCCACCCACCCATTCATTCATCCAACAGATAATTTGTGCATCTCCTGTGTACAAGACACTGTACCAGGCACCAAGGAAACAGCAGTAAAAAAACACCTGGCTTTTATGGACAGCAGATCCTGGGCCTCCCTGCTCTCTCCTATCCCTGTGCTGGGAAATGAGAACTAGTGTTGTTTTTGCAGTTGTGAATGGCCAGATAGTAAATATTTTAGCCTTGAGGGCCCTCAGGTCTCTGGATTAGTTACTCAGTATATATATATTAGTTGCTGCTATGCCAGTATAGCCTGAAAGCAGCAACAGACAATATGTTTTTAATGTGTGTGGCTGTGTTCTAATAAAACTTTATTTATAAAAAGAGGCCAGCTTGGGGTAGACTCCTGGAGAAGCACAGAACTGGGAAGGGCCTCAGAGACCAGTGGTTTTCAACCATGGCTGCATACTGAAATCACTGGTTAAGTTTTCCAACAATACCAATGTCTGGGCTCCATCCCAGGCCAATTTTATCAGACTTTCTGAGTGTGGGGCCTGAACATTGGGTGCATAGGACCCTGGGTGGCATATAATAGGTGCCACCAGTCATGCTGAGAAGAAAGTGACTTTTAATAAACACTGAAGAGAGACGGGGGAGTGGTGGGCCATGGTGGGAAGGCTAAGAAGCTTCCATCTGATTTAGTGAGAAACAGGAAGCTGTGGTTGGCCCAGCTGGGACTTGCAAACAAGAGCCTCCCAGGGATTCCTGGGGACCTCGTGCTCCTCAGCCCCGGGGCCAGCTGCTCTGGGAGGCGGGGTGTTTCAGTGTGGCTGGGTGGCAGGGCTTCCCTGCCCATCACTGTCACCCTTCGACGTGAGTCTCGCATGCAGCAGCACATTCCCCAGAGCTTGTGCTCCATCCTCTCACTTACTGCCGACCCTGGACCCAAGGTGTCTGACAGCGTGGCAGCCACTCTGCCTGACAGAGGCTGGGCAGCCTGCCCATGCATGGCCCAGGGAGGACATGAGGAGGAGGAGACCGGCTAGGGAGAGGCAAGGGCTCCTCTGGGTCCTTGCACGTTGGACTCAGCGATGGGAGAGCCAGTGGGTCAAGAGATCAAGTTGGGGTCCCCCCATCTAGGCCACAGGTGTCATAACTGCATTCAGAATCCCGATGCCACCCTTTGCATCTGTAATCACACAGCATAGTAGTGCCGACAAAGTGCTTTCCTGTGATTTACCTCAGTTCGGCTTCTCAAGCCATTCTCTTAGCCTCTCTACTTACTTTCAAAGGGTTCAGACATCTTTTCCTAGGTTGGCCACCTGGGGAAAAGGTGTTGGCTTCTCAGCTGGTGCTGATGTGCCCTAATCTACCCATGCTTGATCCAACCCACCAACATAAAGGGGCAGGAGGACCCCTGCCCCCTGGCTGTCTCTGGGATCGGGGTGTCATGGGGATAGCACAGAGAGCACACTGGGATTTTCCTACAGGGTTGCAACCCAGCCTGGAGGTTCCACTCATTCTCCAGCTTCAAGGCTTGTCCTCCCCCAGGAACTCTCTCCCAGGCTAGTGTCCGCTCCACCCTCAGGCCCTGTGGGGTGGAGAGGATGCGGAGTCCATCTGGATACAGAGAGCGTGGGACTGATGTGCTATTTTTAGTGTCGTGGGAGAAATCCCAATAAGGGGTTGTAATTTTTCTGTAATTTGTCTCCTCAATGAGGCATCTGTTGGCAGGCTGTGAGGAGATTCTCATCTGAGCAGACAGGGCCTGGCTCTAGAACCAGCCTGATGGGTGTGAGTGGGGCTCAGGGCCCCTTTGCTCCAAGAGGCACATGGCTTTGCTCTGAAACAGGACGGCCATTTAGAGGCCTGTCACCGTCTCTGCTCTCTGGCTGACTCATATGTGGCCTCCAGCCCCCTCCACCATGAGTGGCAACTGACCTTGTCTTGGTCACCTCTTGGTTCATCCTCTGTCTGAGCCGGTGGTCTCCTCGACATTACCCCGACTCTCAGCACATCCGGTCAGCTCGGTCACTGCTCCAGCCCTGTGCTAGGCCCTGTGCTATGCCTGGAGACCCGGAGACGATGCTCCCCACCCTCAGGAAGCTGGCTGCCCTGGGGTGGGGGCGGGGGTAAGGGAGGCTCAAGACTAAACACGGGATGCTTGTGCTCATGGAAGAATGCACAGGGGCCTCAGAGCGCATGGGAAACCCTTATCCCCTGGTGGGCAGTGATTGGCACAGCCGGAACTCAAACAACCAGAGCTTTGCCTCAGATCAGCTAAATGTAAAGGGTGTGACATTGTGAGGGGATGATTTTAGATTTTATAACAAAAAAAAGTTGCTACATTTACCTGATGCCAAGACACGCCTCTTACTCAGTAAGACACCTGATACGAAGAATAGTTATTTAAGATAGGAAGTTTTCAGGTGAATTCTTCATTATCCTTTACTTCCCACACCCATAGCCATACCAGGTAGTACCAAGTTGCCCTTTGCCCTCGCCCTCGGCATCAGGGTTACCAGGTGCAATTTTGGTGGGTGAGGGTGTCCCAGGGGGCAGTGCTGCTTGAACTAGTCTTGACGGGCGGGCAGGAAGTTTGCCAGGCAGGTGGTGGGTGGGGAGTGTGTTTGGGTGGGGGATGGAGGTGTGCACGTCCTTGTCTCCCAGCCAGATTCTGTCTTGGAAGAAGATGTAGATACAGCAGGTGCCCACAGTGGGGACATAATCAAACCTTAAAACCCTCTCTGGATAGGCTAAGTAGTTCTAGAATATTCTGGCCCCTTGGATGAGAAGGACAAGTTGCTGCTGCTGCTCCTGAGGTTTAAGTTCCCCCCTCCATCTTCTTCCCTCCTTCCCTACTCTTCATGGGGCCAGACTCACAGGAGGTCCTGAAGGTGGTGGTTCTGAACTGCCCCTCCAGAGTACAATCTACTTACCTAGCCGGCTTCCCTCACTCAGCCCCTAGGACCTCTCCCAGCTGGCTGCTGCTCACGCAGTTATGAAGACTCCAGAGGTCTTCTGATTCACTCACCCCTCCTCGCCCTTCTGACTGATGACACTCCCCGCCAGGTGTTGGTTAAGGCAGGAGGTTCAACACGAACACTTCTGGGCTGTTGAAGCTGGGGGATGATTAATGATGCCACTCAGGAAGAGTTGAGACGTTTACATTTCTGTCTAGTGGAGGGTCTATTTTGATCAGGAAGTTTCCCTTGCTGCCCAAAGAAGCAGATCAGTCCCCTCCCATGCTTGCTTACTGCTGAAGGGAGGATGGACACGTGGTTGCACGTGGGCAGTGCCATCACAGGGCACCGAGGTCGAAGAGCTGAGTGATGCACCAAGAAGGATGCCCCTGGCCCGCACACATCGGGAGCTGGCTTTCTGCAGACTGTGGGGCACCCGTTGGCACCAGCCTCTCTGGAACATTGTCACTAAGGGACCTGTGCTCTGGTGAACTCTGAGCAGCCACAGACAGAGGATGAGCCAAGCTGCAAATAGCAACACAGGACTGGAGACAACACCAAACCCCCAACTTTCTGCACTGTGAAAATAGCATGGGTCCCCAACAATGGAACTGGGGTTCTGTTACTTGCAACTGTGAGAGGACTGGCTAATAGAAAGTTTCCATGTCTGCTACAGGAACATAAGCTCCTTGAGCTCCTGGAGTCACCTCGTTCTTGAAGGTCCAAGTAGGGTGCCTGAAGGCATTAGGTGCTCAGGAAACTGGGCCGAATAGGTTGAATGAATGAATGAAAGAGAGTAGATACACCTCATTTGCCTTTGTTCTCCTTTCCCCCCAGCCATCATGGGCTTATCTATGGCAGCCCCTTTTCTTTTGCAAGGGAGCAACATAATTAGGCTTTAGATTGAATCTAAATTAAGAGTTAGAAACTGAGTAAATGATCCAGGTCCCTTGTATGAGAAGAAAAGTTGGGGCAAAGGAAGGGGAACTAAATGTACTTAGCATTTACTATAAACCAGACTTGATTATTTCATAAAGTTTTGACGACCCCTCAGAGTGGGCATTACCATTCTCTCAAAACTGTCTTGAACTAAGGCATGGGGTGGTCAAGCACTTTGCTAGAGCTTTTACAAACAGTGCTCGGTAGACCCAGGGTTTGATTTAAGCCATTCTAATAGGTGTCTGGTGGTATCTTGTGGTTTCAACTTACAATTTCCTAACATTGAACATCTTCTCATTTGCTGCCTATATCTCTTCTCTGGTGAATTTTTGTCCATTTAAAAAAGTCCTTGTTTGTTGGGTTGGATTGGTTTGTTATTGAGTTCTAAATGTTCTTTTTATATTCTGGATACCAATCCTTTACCAGATGTTGCTTTGCAAGTATTTTCTGTAAGAATGTGGCTTGTCTCTTTATTTTCATAATAAAGAGTGTGGCTTGTCTCTTTATTTAATATCTCTTGAAGAACAGAAGTTTTTTATTTTTATATTGTTCAGCTTCCTAGTTTTTTCTTTTACACTTTGTCTTTTTTGTACCTTGGACCTAGAATTTGAGCCCAGGTTTGTGGGTGTCACAGTCCTTCCTCTTATTACACAGAGTCATGTTTGTTCCAAATCTATCCTCAGACCAGTGCCAGGTATGTACCCCCCAGAATCACTCAGGGAGCGTGCTGAAAATACAGAGTCCTGGGTCCCCACCCCAGGGAATCTGCTTCAGTGAGCCTAGGCAGAGCTAAGAATCTACAGATGTAACAGCTGTCCAGGTGACGAGGTAGGTGGTCAGTCAGCTGTGGTGAGAGCTTTAATGCAGGGTCCCTGGAAGCCCTGAACCTTCAGACCTGGTTACTGCTAGGCTTATAGCTGGGTCCTACAGGGTGCTGCTGCTAGAGGCATTTCTTGGTCCATTTCTTCTTGTGTCCACTCCCCTTCCTTCCTTCCTCCCCAGCTCCTTAGCACAGAATTCAATATTCAGCAGATGATCAAAACATGCTTTTGAACTAACCAACCTACTCTTTGCCAGTAGGGGGAAGAGGCAGCCCCACTCCACAGCTGGCGCTAAATGAAGCCAAGTAGAAACCTATAATTACTGACCTTGGTATGAAGTGCTTGTGTTCAGCCCCTCCGAGCTGTGGGTGGCCCCTTAAGCTGGTTTCCTCAACCTCCATCCCAGCCAGAGGGTTCCCCACCTGGAGAGATTATTATTTTAAAGTAGCTCTAATATCGGCTCATTGGAGTTGAGAAGGACTCTTCTGCAAGTGAACAGCTGTGCCAGCCTACAAATAAAAGAAAACTGTATTCATTTGCAGCAGGGGGTGGGAGTGGGGAAACAGGTTTTTGGGTTTAAGAGCAAAACAAGCAGCTAGAGGTTTTAGCAACTTTCCCTGGCATGTCAGGTTGTGACCTGTTTTCCTGAGCAGATGGAGTTCTTACAGGGCAGAAATGATGTTCTCTCTCAAACTGTGGACACCCAAAGGGGATAGCGAGTAATAAAACTAGGATTTCTTGAGCCCCTACTCTGAGCCAGGGCTTTATATTTTATTTAATCCTTCCAATAACTCATAAGGTCAATGTTATTATTCATGTTTTATAGATGGGGAACTGAGGTTTAGAGAGGTTATCTCACAGCCAGGAAGTGCTGGAGCCAGGATTTAGAATGTAGCTGAAGCAGAGCTACTGTAATAAAGAGGCTTTGACATGCAGTGGCTTAAAGAATGCTGGTGTTTATTTCATTCTCATATAACAGCCCCAGGCCAGTAAGAAAACTACACTCCAGGCAGTTTCTCAGGGACCCAGGATCCTGCCCTCTGTGGCTTCATAGGTCCCTTCAGTGAAGTCCAGTTTTTCCCCATGCTGCAGGGTTGGCAAACTTTTCTGTGACGAGCCAGATAGTGAGCATTTTAGACTATGCCAGGCATGTGGTCTCTATCCTTACTATGCAACTCTCTTGTATCACAAAACAGCCATAGACAATATGCAAATGAACGGGTGTGGCTCTGTTTCAATAAAACTTTATTTACAAAAACAGGCCATTGACTGGATCTGGTCCAAGGATCATGGTTTGCCCCACAGCCTGGTTTGGGTTCCCCTCTCATCTTTTCTCCATCTATCCACCCAGCATATTCTTGGTCGGCACGCGTGTGGCTGACTCACAGAGGAGCAGGGGAGCCCATCCTCTGGAGTGAGAAGGCAGACTTTATTTCTGTTCAGAGCCATCTTGGGTTGGTACTGGGAAAGCTGCCAAACACAGCTCAGTTTTTTTTTCCCCCCTGTCAAAACTGCTGAGTGGGTGGGCAGCCCTGGGGGGCTCCGGGGTGCCCCATGACATCAACTCCTCCCTGAGTCCCAGCACCCAAGGCAAAGACAGGCAGGCCTATTTTATCTGCCTTAAGGACAATCTTTTTTCTCCAAGGAGTTTACTGATTCCAGTCACTAAAATCTCTCTCTCACCTCCTTTCAGCCCAGAGCCCCAAGAAGGCATTCATTCTGGGCTTGCCTTTAGGTAGTTGTGGGAATCCTGGTTATTCCCATTGCATGGATTCAGTCATTGAAGCTAGCTGCAGCCCCTCATCCGATTGTCCTCTTTCTGTCAGCCCCACAATTTCCCAAATGTCCCTGGTGATAAGAGTCACCTGGGGGACTTGTCAGCTATCTAGATCACTAGTCCTCTGCTCTGAACACTCCGATGCTGTAGGTGGGAGCTAGGGCCCAGGGATCTGCCTGCTAAGCAGGTAACCCAGGTGATTCTCACCACCATGGATGATGGGAAATACTGGCAAGGAGGAGCCCTAATGGGTGCAGGGATTCTCCCCCATAGCAGGGGCAAAACCCTGGCTGTCTCTGCTCAGCTATGCCCCAAATTGTAACAATTGTTCCTGAAACTTATCTGGGTCTTGTAGGTTTGGCTGCTCATGTAGCAACATTTCCCGCCCAGCCCAACTCAGGAAATCAGGAAGGGGCTAGTAGGGTGGCAGGGTTGGTGCCTCCACCTGTGTCTTCCAGGGGATATTTGCTAAAACCACCAGAGATCTCCCAAGTGTCCTCAGATATACAGATATCTTGTTCCCATTCAGCCAAACCCTCCAGGTGCTGAGGAGCTTCCCGCTTGCTAGCGATCTCTCACTGATTTGTTTCTGGTCTCTGTAGGAAAAGTCAAAAGGCAGTGGAAGGGGAGTTTGCTTCAGCTGTGGTAGTCTTACATATGTACATGAATTCTCTGATACTCCATCCTGAAGAGGTAGAGCCTGATTCCCCTCCCTCTGAGTGTGGGTATGCTTAGTGACTCCTTTCTAACACAAGGAATAAGTGGAAATAGCATACTCGACTTCTGAGACTAGGTCATAAAAGGTGCTGGGGTTGTCTTCTCTTTTTGGGATTATTCACAGTGAGGGAAAGCCAGCTGCTGGGTTGTGAGGATGCTCAAGAAACCCAGTGGAGAGATGGTCTGGAACTCTCACATGATAGAAACTGAGGCCTCCTGCCAATAGCTCGCAAAGAAGTGAGGCCTTTGGCCCATAGCCATGTGAATAAGCCATCATGGAAGTGGATCCCACCAGCCCCAGTCGAGCCGTTAGATGATTGCAGCCCTGGCCAATGCTTGGTCTGCAACCTCATTAGAGAGCCCGAACCAGAACTCCAGCCAAGCTTCTTCTGAATTTCTAATCCACAGAAGTTATGAGATAATAAATATTCGTTATGACTTCTGGCCAAGATGGAGGTGTAGGTAGACACACTGTGCCTCCTCGCACAACCAAAAGAAGGACAACAACAATTTAAAAACAAAAAACAACCAGAACTGACAGAAAATCGAACTGTATGGAAGTCCGACAACCAAGGAGATAAAGAAGAAACACTCACCCAGACCAGTAGGAGGGGCGGAGAAGGGCAGCTGGGTGGAGAGGACTCCTGGCAAGGAGGCGGCTGGCAAACCCAGCAAGGTGGCAGATTGTGGAGCAGGACAGGCCAGGCTGCAGCTGGCCACGAAGCAGCAGCTGGTGGACCGGGTGACAGACCCTGCAACCCAGGGCTCCAGTGCAGGGAAATAAATCCTCAAACCTCTGACTGAAAACACCTGTGGGGGTTGAGGCAGTAGCAGGAGAAACTCCCAGCCTCACAGGAGAGTTCGTTGGAGAGACCCACAGGGGCCTAGAACGTGCACAAACCCACCCACTGGGGAAGCAGCACCAGAGGGGCCCAATTTGATTGTGGGTAGCGGAGGGAGTGACTGAAAACAGGCAGAGAGCAGAGCAAGCGCCATTGCTCCCTCTCAGCCCCTCCCCCACATACAGCATCACAGCGCAGCAATGAGTATTACCCTGCCCGGTGAACACCTAAGGCTCTGCCTCTTTATGTAATAGGCGCGCCAAGACAAAAAAAAAAAAAAAAAAAGCCCAAATGAAAGAACAGATCAAAGCTCCAGAAAAAGTACAACTAAGCCACGAAGAGATAGCCAACCTATCAGATGCACAGTTCAAAACACTGGTAATCAGGAAGCTAACAGAATTGGTTGAATTTGGTCACTAATTAGATGAAAAAATGAAGGCTATGCTATGAGAAACAAAGGAAAATGTACAGGGAACCAATAGTGATGAGAAGGAAACTAGAACTCAAATCAATGGTGTGGACCAGAAGGAAGAAAGAAACATCCAACCAGAAAAGAATGAAGAAACAAGAATTCAAAAAAATAAGGAGAGGCTGCCCAGCGGGTTGCTGGTGGAGCCAAGAATTGAGCCCACTTTATTTGCCCTTGTCCATGCTCTTTGATTGTCCGTGCTGCTTCAGTGATCTTGGTGACCTTGAGCAAGTGTCTCCCCTTCTGAGGGCTTTTCACAGAACTGGAGCAGGCCTCTTGCATGTCCCTGAGAAGCTTGCACCTGCTGCTCCCTGCTCCTGGATGCTCTGATGCATATGTGTGATCACTGCCCCGAGAGCCTTGGCTCTGTAGGGTCCCTGGAGTAGGGTGTCCCTGCACGCTCAAGATCTAGTGAGCCGAGGATGAGCAGATGGCAGCTGGGCTTTGGGGGCCCCTGTGCAAACTTGCCACAGCCCTCAGCAACACCTCCCACCCCACCCCTGCTACCCCAGCTAGACACAGAGACGCATACGCAGGCGTGTTTGAGATTATGCTCTCATCATCCCCTGCCCTCGGCAAATCTCTTCTCTTCATCTCCACCCACACAGCAGCCACTTGTTCAAGAAACATGTGCCCAGGGTCATGAATCTTGACACCACGCAGTCACCCGGAGTCTCAGGTATGATGCTCGCACCACCTGTAAGGACATGATGGAGAAAGCATTGGCTGAGGGGCAAACCCAGCCCTGGGGTAGGGTGCTTTCCTGGAAAGTCACATCGGAAGCACAGAGCCAGAAAGTGGCCCTGTGGAAAAATCTTTGGGACTTGGCTGCTTAGTAATCACCAGAAGTCCCTATTCTTTTCCAGGGGCCATGGGCATCACTTGTGGCACCTGAACTCTTTCTTCCCCTCCTGTTCTGCAGGCGAGGACACCTCCTGAGGACCCCTCCTCCACAGCCCCATTCAGGCATTCGATGGAACACTCCTCAGCCACATCTCTCTGATTGTGGAAGCTGTGGCTTCTGTCCTAGCCAGGACCCCGCCCCGCCTCAGTGCCTTCCCCACAGCTCACATTTCCTGCTGGCAGCTGCCATTAGACCCTGCTCACAGGTAACTGTGCTACCCCAGGGAGCTTCCTGCAGTCCCACCCTCACCCTGCCCCACCTTCTTCCTGAAGAACCCCTTGGTCTTGGTGCTCACTATAAGAAGCTCAGTCTTCTCCTGCTACTCAAGGCTTCCAAACTCTTCCCGGGGCCTACACTGTCCCCTTCGACAGCCCCTTCTGTAGACAGCCCCTTCTGTAGACAGCCCCCTCCCCTGCAACATCTCCCACCCTAAGAATAAAGGCAGATGGAATAGGGGTGTCTGCACAGCTTGAGGGGCAAGGTGTATGGACAGGCAAATAGGGCAGGCCCCAGGATGGACAGATGGACAAGACATCCAGCTCTCCCCTTTCTTGAATGGCCACAGGAGGAATGAGGTCGCCGCCCCATGCCTCTCACAGAGATGCTGAGAGTGTGAATGAGAACAGCTTGCGAGGGGCTCTGATGGGCACTGAAGAGACCTTTCGTAACCTTCTGGGCTTGGCATTCAACCAGAGGACAAGTCACATGACCCAAGTTGCTCTGCTCTTTTAGCCTTCTGGCTTCCACCCCAAATGCCCCTATATTCTGCAGGCACTCTTTAATCTGCGGAGGGGTCATGGATTTGTCTGGGGAGGGTATTCTTGGAAGAATTGTGTATGTTGAATTGTATGTGTATGTGTTCATGTGCATTGTTTTCCTGGAGTGTCTGCAGCTTCTCAAAGGGGCCTGTGACCCATAAAAGGGTATAACTTGGTACCAGGTTATCTAGACTGGGCTCACAAGGATGTTTGCTCCCAGAAAATCTGGTTTCCAAATATAAGGGCTTTGAGGATTCACCCTGAAGAAGTGCTCAACCCTTCGCTTTGAACGAGCTTTGAGATCCAGCCTGCAGGGCAAGTGCATCCTCTATCCTTTTCTTTCTCCCAGGCAGACCTCAGTTTCCCTGCCCCAAAAAGTGGACCAGTCTCAGGTGACAGCCACACCCCAGGCTACAGGGAATGTTCCCAGTGACAGGGGAATCATTTGCCCCATGTAGACATCATGCGTTTCAACAGCCCCTTCCCAAAGGCTTTTAAATTTTTTATTTTAAATGCAGGGGCTGCTTCTTGTAAAGGAGCTTTCGTGTGTGTGTGTCTTATACACTATAAATGGAGCTGAACTCGGCTTCCTAAGTACAAACAGGGTTGTTCATGTGCTGATGGCCTTGATCATAGCAAAAAATGCCTCCTGTCTTGGTCTTGCCTAAATTCCTCCTCAGTCCTGCTTTCACTTGGGGCTGAAAGCTGACCAGAGCCCACTCATGAAAGGTGAGAGCAACAAAGGAGGAGGTTCTCTCACGGATTTCCCAGTCTCAGTAGAACTTGACCTTATTTGTTTTACATGTAATAAGTTGCTGAAAATGTCTACAACTGTCAAATGTATCAAAGCTGGATGGTGGCCTTACACCACACAAGAGGCAGTGTGCCTAGTGGTAAAGGACACGGGCAAGGACCCTCGTGGCACAAGCGTAAATCTGCCCCTTCTTGGTGGGTGACTGAGAGACGTCTCTGCACCTCAAGTTTTTGAAAATGGGAATAGAATATAAGGGTCTTGTGTGAATTAAGTGATTTAATATATTTAAACCACTAGTTCATGATTATTGTACGCTTTAAAGCAGATTCTAGACTCAGAGAGCCGGAGAGAATAACCGACTCCCCAATTATATTTTGTCTCTAAGCCACAAACAGTGCCAATCCACTTCTAAGACTTCGCTGTTTTCTTTCCCTCGTGAGTGAATCTGATCAACCGGCTCGAGACCAATGAACGCTTGATGGAAGCCAAAGATTTGCTGCTTCTAGCATCCTGAGCGTTTGCCCCTTAGTTTCAATTGTATTAAGTTCATAAAGACTTTCATTTCTTATTAATAATCCCCACACTCTCACCTTCCTGTTTTTGCTCATTTTTTTCCATTAATAAGCATGACAACATATTCAAACAATTGTACCACCATGTCACATGGTGCAGGCCAAGCGCAACGGCAGTGCCCCAAGATGGGACTGTTGGCTGGTGGCTCAGGACACCTCAACGTGTTCGCCAGCGGGTGTGCCCACGTCCACATTTGGTGGGGGAAATCGATTTAGGAATGTCACAGACCGATATATGACGGTGGCGATGGTTTGAAAGCCAAAGACTATTGAGGCCGGGACCCATTTCTGGGTTCAAGTCATGATCTGCTTGTTGAAAGAACAATTTGTCCCCATGAAGTTGGAAATGGGCATCCTGTGCGTTGATAGCAGATCCAATCCAAGAAAGCTGGCTATGTTCCAAGAAAACATGAGTCATAAACATTTTTCAAATTCTATTATGAAATCAAGATGGCCTTCTACAAGAAAATGAATGGCTTTGAAAAGTTTTGGTGATAAGGCCAAGCCCATGCCATGCTGGGACGGTGGTGAGAGAGACTTGAGAGCGCCTTTAGTCATTGCTGTTCCTTCCTGCAGCAGAAGCTTTAAAGGAGGAGATTCTTAAATGCAGTGGTGGGGAGTTCTGCTGTGAACTCTGTGTGAGATGTTCCCGAGAAGCAGCAGATACTTAAAGGCTGTCTCTCCAGTGTGGCCTAGACCCCTCCCTGCTTCTGTTCTCCTAGGGAGTGTTTTGCATTATAACTGATAACTCTCACTAATATCTCCATTTCTTTATCCCACATTTCTTTGTCTCCTTTGGTGACTGGGGTGGGTTAGGCAGAGTTGGAGTTCCTCGCCCTCTTTACAATTGGGGTTTATGTAATCTTGCTGTTCTTCCTGGTTGGATGGCTGAGCGACATGTCTGGCACTGAGACAGGGAGAGAGGCCTGGTGCTGATGGGACAGACTTTCCCATGGTGGCAGTTTATATGTCATGGGAGGTCAGTCATGCCTTTTAAACTCCTACAGGTCAGCCTGGCTGCCTCTGTCCCTACACGATTCTGGGGACTCCAAGGAGGTTCCAGAGACCAAGGAGAGTCCAGTTCTGTGGCCCTGACCACAATGGGATTTCACCATCATCCTTGTCGTCCTTTTGTTCCTCCCGGCTGTGAGGGCTTCTCCACCTTGGAAGACTTCACTGTGTCCCTGCACCCCTCACCAGCACTCAGGTCTCATCAAGTTCTCAGATTAGGTGGTCCCAGGGATTCATGCCTACCTCCCGGAGTCCCGTGCGGTTGTCGTAGCTGACAGAGCATGATGCCATGCCACATGGCACCAGTGGGAATGGACAGTCAACATGTTCTGCGCTTCCCTTTGTAAGCACCGTAACTCCAGAGTTCTAGAAAGTAGGCTACTGCCTACCTTTATCAATCCCAGAAGCTCGCATTTTAGTCAAGTTAATTACTCCAAAGGAAATGTACTAGAATTGTTCAGGCCTACTTGGAAATCCATTATGTGGGGTTCTGGCATTTAAAAAAAATTTTCTTATTATTTTCCTGCTGATGAGAGTAATACATGTTCATTGCAAAGAATTGAAAACATACTGAAAGGTACATAGAAAGAAATACAATCTTACCTCTGAAAAGTAATGATTATTAACATTGAACATGCCCTTTCTGTGTGCAACTATTTATAAAGTTAGTTGTACTTTACATACAATTTTCTTCTTCCTTTTTCTACTTTATACCCAGAGCATTTCCCTATGTCATTAGTTATTCTTCCAAAACACCATTTTAATGACTATATAATATTTCATTGTCTGGTTGTACCAAAATTTTTTTAGGCAGTTTCTTATTTTTTGTGATTATAAATGCAGTGAATATTCTTGTCCAGGAAATCTTTATCTGGGTTTCTGGCAATTTTCGTAGGAGAAATTCTCAGAAGGGAAATTACAGAGTCTCAGATCTGCTGTGTGGTACCTCTCTCCTTACAGGTGCCTGGGGAAGTGAGTGGCTCCTGTCCACTCCCAATCCGACCCCCCCCCTCACCCCAGGTAGGTGGCCTTTGCCGCTCGGAGTCCCAGACCGGAGTACCTTTACCCATGCTGGGGAGCAATGCGAAGGGGGTCCTGAAGCCTCTCTGGGCATTTACCTGAACTCACTCCATGCAAAGCAGAGCTTCCCCCTGCAGGAATCATTTTATAATTAACTTAGAGACTAAAGCATGTTTAATTAACCATGGAAACCCTCCCAGCCATCTGCTTCTGTTTTTATTTTGAGGAAGATGGCAGATCTTTTTTCCTTCAGCTCCCTCTTTTTGGGGATGGAGCTCATTTCCAGCATCTGGGTTCTTGTACGGAGCAGGGCCCCCACTTTTCTGGTGGTGCCTCAGACTGGCAGAGCTAGGGGCTGAGCTGGAGGTGGCAGCTGGGTCAGAGGGGGTGGGAGCCTCTGCCTGGGCCCAGGCAAAGGCGGTGCCTACCCTGGCAGAGCGCTGGCCACTCGAGGGCCCTGGCCTCCACCTCTTGGCGGCTGCTCTACAGTCACAGGCCTGTGAGGCCCTTGTGCAGGAAGGAACCTTGGAGAAACAGGCCAGCACTCTCATTTCTCAGGCAAGGAACCTGAGGCCCGAACAGGCTCAGGGAGAGCCCGAGGACATAGAGTCTGAGGCCCCACTTCCTTGCTCCTTGTTGCACCCTCGAGGGAGGAGGTAGGGCTTTGATTTTGGCTGCGCACACGGTCAGAGGATTCAGATGGAACCCTGAGGCCTATGGCGGTGGGCCACAACGCAAGAGCACTTTAAAATGCACAAAATGCATTCCCAGATCACACCTTACAGGATGCTCACCCCTGCCCCCGAGCATGCGTGGGAGACTCAGGGGGTCTGGTGACTTGCCTGGAGTCACACAGCTGGTGGGTGAGTGCAGAGACTGAGATGGAAACACTACGTGCTTTGATCTGAATTGCTAATATATCCAAATGCCTTTTATTTCCATGGTATTCCTCAGAGGCTCCTGACTGGGGGCTTACTGAGGAAGAGTCCAACAGATCATTAGTCCAGTTATTTCTTGTGACATCACCTCCTCCAGAAGGCCTTCCTGGACCCTCCCCCAGGCTGACTGTGAGGAAGAATTGGTTCTCTGCCCCTCTGTCACTCTATACATACTTCAGTATTAAACCTTAAGGCTCCCAACTTCACCTGCTCCCGCTGTTCTAGCAAAGGGCCTGGCTTGCACAAGTTGGCCAATAAATGGTGCTGCATTCAATGAGACTGAATGTAGACATGTGGTTGCTTCAGTGGCTTCTCCTCCTCCTTTCCTCTCCCTCTGGCAAGGGCTCATCGGGGATCTGGAGGATGAGTGTCACGTGTGCCTCGGGATGGTCCCCGAGGGCTGCCGGGCTGGCCCTGTGCCCCAGATCCTAGAGCTGTCAGCAGAGATGGGGATCAGCCCATGGCCCCAGTCAGGTAGCATTACTTTTAACACATGCACAGACAGGCCTGGAGGGGGACTGGGAACACACCCCAACAGGTAACCTTGTGTTTTCTGGGCAAATCATTTCCACCCTCTGAGACTCATCGTCTCCTCTATTAGAAGAGGCAAATTTGCCTGGACCCTTTCCTCCCCAGTGCTCCAGGTCCTGTGGCTCTATTTAGCATGACCCCTGACAGGGGACAAGAGTGCCAAGATGAGGGCCAGGGCAGAGAGTGGAGAGTCAACAACCCCAGCAAGAGATGGAGACACTGGAGCTGCTAACCAAGCTAAAATGCATCCTGCATAGCGAAGGCTCAAGCAAAATCAGGAAAGTACAATGCTTTGAGGAGCTCCTGGATCTACTTCAGGGCTCCTGCCAGGCTGAACATTGCTCTCCTTTTAAGATGTAAAAGATTTATTCCCTGAAAATGGTCTTCAATCATTTTCTTTTTCTCTCTAGCCGCTATAGACAGCACTGAAGGCGAGGGACTCTGTGGTGATGAATTGGGACTCTACGGATATTCCAGCAGAGCTGCATGTTAAACCCAAAGCAGGCGTTGGCACCGCTGAAGTCAGATCAACCGAGAAAAGTCCTGGATGGCAGAGCCCTGGGTCACCCAACCCAGGGCCACGCTGTGGCCTCCGGCAGCACCAACGACCGCAGCGCCCTGCACACCCCCTGGGCCTGCTCCTCTCTGAAACACAGTCAAATGAGGGTGGAGAACTTATTTGCTTTCTTTCAAGGACATGACCCACATCATGGAAAAATAAATCAATGGAGGGAGATGAAAATAAAATGCAGCTTCATTCAGGGAGCTGAAGGGTGAGAGAAGTAGAAAATGTTTGAGTCATTTGCTTTTAAAAATCAAGAATGGGGAGCATGTAACTCTGGGAACAACAACCAGTAATAAAAATACACTTCAGTTACATACTGTGGCCCGTTAATGAAGGGAGGCTGGAGCTGGGAGGAAAGGCTCAAGGAATGCGGGTGGGGGAGAGAACAGAGCAGAAACAGGTAGCTAGAAATGAGGGGGAAAATCAAAACACAGAGAGAGAGAGAACATGTGAGTGACAGACCCACCTTCAAAGAAACAGAAAGGAGACCTAAAAAGAGAAACCGCGCACACAACACAGACACGGACACTCGCTGGGGAGAGAGCCAGCCTCGGCAGGGCCGGAGCAAGCAGAGGAGACAGGAAAAGAGGGTACAAGAGCAGCCCAGCAAAGACTGAGCTCATCCAGGAAAACAGCTATTTAAAATAAACAACAGGGCCATCAAGGCTTGGCTGTTTTTATTTCAAGAGACAAACATTACCAGAATGACTTCTTTTCTCAGAATTACTCTGCAATGTGTTTTCGTTCCTATTTAACTTAGTGAGCACAGCCACTCTTCAGAACCCACTTGCCCCGTTTTTGCCATGGCAGAAGGCCCCTGGTTTAGAGTTCTGGGAAGGAAGACGTCACGCCTGGTGTGGCAGGCTTTTCCGGTGATACTGTTGAAAATCTTTAAGGTGCAGGGTGTGGGAGGGGGCCTCACTTCTCTGTGCAGCTAAGTGATCCCATTCAGCTCAGCCCTGCAGGACCCTCGAAGTATGCCTCATTTGTTCGCAGATAACCAATCGGAACTGGGGATGATTCAGCCACAGCCAGAGCCGACCAGGACACTCTGCTTGGTGACAGAGTGTGTTGATCCAATGAATAATGAAAATAAGATGACAGCAGACATGTTGAATGAATGAAAAGCACCAGCACCAAGCAGTCTGGCCACACGCACCCAGCAACAGCTACCAATCCTGCCAAGCACTCTCACACCCAGGCCAGGAGCACCTCCTCTTTCCTCCCCTGCCTCTGTGGGGAAAACCCTTCCCCTCCGACATTCATCCATCCGTTCAGTATGCATTAAGCATCTCTCGTTCCAGTCCTTTTCCAACAAGCCCTACTCCCTGGGGGCTCGTCACTCCTTCCTTCGGGTTCCCATCACTGTCATTGTCACTGTCACCCGTTGTTGCTACGCTGTAAGTGTTAGCGTATTCCTTTAGAGCAGGCTCTCTCCACCTTGCAGCTGTAATTTGGGGCTGGGTACCGCGCTGTTGTTGGGGAGGGGGGCTGTCCTGTGCACTGCAGGAGGTTGAGCAAGATCCCTTGCCTCTGCCCACTAAGTGCCACCCATAGTCCCATCATCCCAGCTGTGACAACTGAAAATGTCTCCAGGCATTGTCAAAAGTCACACTCAAGGACACTGCATTAGAATGAGGGTGTGTTGGCCCTCAGAGAGGGTCATCCTCTGGACCCTCAGTGCTAGAACGGCACCTAGCATAGAGAAGGCACACGGATTCTGTGGAGGAAGAATCCAGACACTTGCACGGTACCCCTGGGCGGCAGACATTGAGCTGGCCAGTTGTGCATATTGGCGGAGTTGATCATTGACACCGGGGTGTGTTGGTACATGAGGTTTGTAACCAAATCTGCAGGTCTCTGTTGAATGCTCACCTACCATGAGCTGTGGGGGACATGCATGAGGAATAGAAAAGAAAGCTTCTATGTTTAAGTTGCTTGTGATGAACTAGTTCATCACAAAAGGACCAAAAAGCCCTGGAAACCGATGGAATAAAACCAGGCAGCTTATAATGAGATGGGAAAACCAGAGTGAGCTGCTATTCCTGTGGAGGGCGTAGGAGAGTACCTAGAACCCGACCTGGGCCTTTAAAGATGGGGGCACTTAGAGCAAGACAGTGGAGCCAGGTGAGTGTGGTGTGGATGAGCAGGGAGAATCCACCTCATGGGGCAGATCCAGCTGGCCAAGCCCAGGTGTCTTGATTCAGGGAAGCCAAGTGTCTCCAAGTATGTCCTGAATAGCCTGGAATACTGGTCACAAATTCAGATTCCTGGGCCACCCAGGCTTGGTGAATCTGTTTCCCTGGGGGTTGAGCCCAGGACTCTGTATTTTTCACATGTCTTCTTGATGATTCTGATGCTTGGTGAAGTTTGAGATCTACTTCCTTTAGAAAGTCTTAGTAACAACCTTGGTCTTCCACTGCCTGCAGCCTGTAGGGCTCACACAGTCTACCACTGTAGAGAAGCATGCAGGCAGTGGACCCTGACTGCCAGGGTTCAAATCCTATTCTGTCATTTCTAGCTGGGTGACTCTGGGCAAGTTACTTGAAACCTCTGTGCCTCGATCGTCTATAAAATGGGATTAACAATGTCCCCGCCTCCTAGGATCTTTGTGAAGTTTAAATAAGTCAATATATGTCAATGCTTATTATGATGCCTGGCAGACAGTAAAAGCTCAATAAATATTCATCATCGTTGTCATCATTATTATTTTAGCACTTGAGGCTTATTGAAAGTTTGGAAGGGCTAAACCACCTTTCTTTAAAATACGCTCTGTCACCCTGAGCCCTGCTCCAGTCACCTTAATTTCCCATTACGACCAAACCTGAAGTTTAACTGCCACCCCCGCCCCCTGCAGTAGGAAGACTGGCCCTGAGGCTCTGCGTGAGGGAAGAGGCAGCGTTGGGACACAAAGGAGAATCCTGTCAGGCTGGGTCCCTCCTGATCTGCAGCTCTGAGAGGAAATACTTCTTGCCTCCTCAGCTCTGGGGACATATTGGAGGCCCAGAACCTCCTCTTGTCCTTGCCAGATGGCAGTGTCACTCCTCAGCAACTCTCCTTGAGGGCTCCCTGGCCAGAGCAGGAAGGGAGGGTAGCCCTGCCTGGTGTGGCTCAGTGGGCTGGACATTGCCCCACAAAGCAAAAAGTCTCTGGTTCTATCCCTAGTCAGGGCACATGCCCGGGTTGCAGGTTCAGTCCCTGGTCAGGTGCAAGCAGAGGCAGTCGATCAACATTTCTCTCTTACATCGATGTTTCTCTCCCCCTCTTTCTCCCTCCCTTCCCCTTTCTCTAAAAATAAATAAATAAAAATAACATCTTTTTTAAAAAAAGAAGGGAGGACAGAAAATGGCTCCATCTGTAGGATGGCCCCAGCCTTCCTATTTGTACTAAGTAGCATGACACCATGCCCAAAACCCCTGGCACACACACCCTCCTTGGACCCTCACGAAGACCGTTCGACGTGGGTGGGGAGGCCTTGCCCACCCCACTTTCTAAAAAACAGCTTTATTGACATAAAATTTACATATTATACAATTCACCCTTCCAAGTGCACAATTCAATGGTTGTAGTGTATTCACAGAGTTATGCATTCATCACCACTATCTAATTTTAGAACATTTTATCACCCCCAGAAAAGAACGCTTCCATCACTCCCATTCCCCTCTCCTCCCAGCCCTGGCAACCAGTAATCTATTCTGTCTCTATGGACTTGCCTGTTTTGGACGTTTCATGTAAATGGAATCACACAATACGAGGTCTTTTGTGCTGACTTCTTTCACTTAAGACAACGTTTTCAAGACCCACCCACGCTGCAGTGTGTATATCAGTACTTCAGTCCTTTTTACGCCAGATGACCCACGGCACGGGCATACCACATGCCGTGTTCCTGTTTGCTAGTTGGTGGGCATTCGGATTTTCTTCATTTTTTGGCTACTATGCACAGTGCTGCTATGAACATCTGTGTACGAGTTTTCTGTGTACGCACGTGCTGTTATTTCTTTTGGCGTAGAGCTGGGAATAGGGTTATTGGGTCATATGGTGACTCTATGCTTCACTTTGGAGCAATTGCCAAATTACTTTCCCAAGTGGCTGTACCATTTTCATTCTCACCAAAGTGTGCAAGGGCTCCAAGGTCTCCCCATCCTCACCAACACTTGTTATTATCTTCCTTTTTTACAATAGCCATCCTGTGGGTGGGAACTGGGATCGCATTATAGGCTCATCCCACTTTATAGATAAGGTAACGCAGGCTCAAAGAGGTGAAGCAACTTGCCAAAGTGCGCCCAGATAGGCAGAGTGATGCCAAAATCCAAGCCAGGCACGCTCACTTCCAAAGCCACTTGTTTTGTGGTATTTTGTTGTTGTTGTTACATCAGGCTGGACCACTTTGTCTGTGCCTGGCTAGTCCCTGAGTCCAAGTGGTTCTTCGGGTTAACATCAGTCACAGGAGGGGACACTGTAACCATTAGCTGGTCATTGTTCACTCTCCTGGCCAGTGTTCACTGAACACCTACCATGGGCCCGGCTCGGGAGGTGTTCATAGACCACAGGGAAGGCACTCTCCCTGCTCTCAGGACGAACTGATTTCTCAAATCTTCATCAAATTAAAAAAATGGGTTTTTTTAGCCTTAAGGTTTACAATGTGCCGGCAAAAGGCAAAAAGCTAGGCTGGGGGAGAGGCAGGAAAAGAAGAATGGAAGGGACCCCTGGCAGGAGGCTTGGAGGGTGGCGGGCTACCTGTTTGAGGAAGAGTTGGTGGAAACGCTGAGTGACTTGGCCAGAAAGGGGAGGGCCAAGCTGGAGGTGGGTTGGACTACTGCTGCAAGGTGGGGGTTCAGCATGCAACTGAGGAGCAATTAAGACAGACACAAGAAGAGTCAGATGGGGTGGGGAGAGAGAGCTGGTCAGTATAATAATACCGAATATAGACCTTCCATTTAGTGAGCATGTCGGGGCTGGGTTCTGTGCTGAGTGCCGTGCATATCCTATAAGGTAAATCTTAATTTTTTAATTTACACACGAGGAAACTGAGACTCAGAGAGGTTAAGTGCTTCAGCTAAGGACACACAGCTGGTAAAATTCAGTCTGACTTGCAGCCCCGTTCCCATGACCACTCAATATCCACTGAGTGAGTAATGGAGGGGTCCTGTGGGGGGCTTGCTGGCAGGAGCAGTGGAAGTGGGGAGCCGCCTCCCCTCGGAAAGCCTGTGTTTAGGGAAATAAAACTGCACTGGAGCTGATGGTTTTTTCTTGTCACAGTTTCCGCCTGTTTGGGCTTTCACACTTCAGTTTACAGCCTCAGGCACCGATGTTTGCTCACTTATTTATTCTTTTTCACAGGAAAAAAAGCCAATGAATTCGTAATCAAATCTAGCTTGATTATTCGATCAGTGACTCAGAAAGGCTTCTAGGTCATAGGGTAGTGGCTGTTGTCGGGGCAGAAAAATTCACAGCCATCTGCTCAGAAGCAATGCTGCAGGGAGCGAGGGTCTGCAGACCCTGGCCGGGACCTGGCGCAGCAGGGCCCACAGGTCTTCGGCGGCAGGATCTCCAAGCTCTCTGGGGAATCATGTCTCTCGGGGGTCTCTGGGACTTCCAAGGGGCCTTCACAAAGGTTATCTCACTTGATTCTTGCACCTGTTCTGTGAAGTAAGCAGGACAGCTAATCACATGCCCATTTCATAGATGAGGAAACTGAAATACAGGTGGGTTAACTTGCTCATGGTTGTACAGCTGGGCAGGCTAGAGCTGGGACTCAAATCCAGAGCTTTCTCTGCTACATCAAGCACACAAAGATAAGGTACCCAGAGCTCTGGGAGACTAGGAATTGGGCAGAATGGTTAAGGGCTGGGTTCTGGAGCCAGACTGCCTGGCTCCATCTCAAACTAGCTGTGTGCTCCTAGGGCAAGTTTCTTAGCTTCTCTATGCTTTTTGGCTTCTTCATCTGTAAAATAGGAAGAATGGTGCCTACCTCCTAGGGTTGCGTGAGGATCACTCAAGGTACTTACTGCGTGTAAAGTGTTCAGTGCTGGCCTGATGCAAAGTAAGCACTTTGGAAGTGATCCCACCATTACCATTACGTTTTGAGGTAATTGGGGCGGGGGGGGGGGGGGAAACACTCCAGGCACAAACAATGAGCGACCTCAGGGGGATGTGTCAGAGCCCAGGCCCCTGTTAGGACCTTCTTGGTATGCCTAGATCCACAGCACACACCCCACCCCATAATACCCTGTATCTAATCTTCGCTTCTCCTCCTGCATCCTTCTCTTCCCCTCCCTTTCTTTGTCCCATCGATTTCTTCCTTTCTTCTCTGCTGCTCCTTACTAAGTTCAACTGGGAGCCCTGGGGGCTAAAGACTTTGCTGATGCCTCCCCACCTCCTCCATGTGACTGTGGGCCCACAGCCAGTCTTCTAAATTGCTTTGACATCCGCCGAGGAGCACGTTCCAGAAATATCAGCTGTCCACTAGGTCTGCTAAAGGATATGGCCAGAGCATCTGGCTTATCCTGGGGGAAGAGGCTTCTGCAGGCAAATATCTCCTCCTCCTTGTGCCAATTCTCCTGACCCTCAGTCCAAATGGTCTCCTTTTTATTAAAAGGAGGGAGAGAGAGAAGAATATGGTGACGACCTGCCCTCTGGTTTCAGGGAAGGTAATCAGGAAAGAGATGAGGGGTGAGCTGGGCTCTGTGGTTATCCCAGCTATTAGTGGGAGATTATTTGTTCATCAGCCTCTACAAAGTTCCCAGCCTTGGCCTAGGTAATTACCAGCCTAGGTGGCTGGCCAGGCTGGGGCACAGGGGAGGTAAGGCTGTCATTTCCAATGCACCAGCCTCCGTTTGCTGCTTGGTCCAGGGGTTCACATGAAAAGGTTAATTAAGAATCGGGGGATTTGCTCATCAGGTTAAGTCATGTATACTCAGCACAAAGGCCATGCCTACACGTGATAACTGCTTTAAACACCGCGTTCAATTCTGCTTGCATTTATTGACACGCATGCCGCTTCCCCAACTCCCCCCCCAGTATATCCCCATCTTCTGTGGGGAAGGTAGGTGCTAAGCTTTGCTCAGCACAGAGGATAGGGAAGCAGGGGAGGGACGGGCACTGCTTTTGCAGTGCTCACTCAGGGGCTGGGGCTCACAGTACCATGGAACGTGGGCTCCTGTCATACTAGCCACTTGCCTTCTGTGTGTCCCAGGGCAAATCTCCTCCTTTGTCTCAGGGCAAGTAGGAGTAGAGGAGTAATTCCCTATCACGACAGTCTGCAGGTGGGATTAAAAAGAACCATCCCGGACTACTCTTTAAACTGTGCCTCCATCAGAGACTCTGATATGTACCCTCCACTCACTGTCGTCCACATTTGTTGGCATGTGTGGTGGGTGCTGTGGGGGGTCACCTTGACCCCCCTTTAAGGGCTGAGGTCCTCATTCTTCCAGTTGCTTGGAGTGTTGGCATATGACAACTCTCAGCGGAGTCACACTCCAGGAATTGGCCTCAAGCAAAACAGCCCTCTCACCCAAGGTCACGCCAGCTTCCTATGGGCAGCCTCCACCCAACTGCAGACATGGGGTGTAAGTAACCACCCCCTTTGCCTCAGGATAAGACAACTCAAAAGGATCATCCCAGCTTCAAGGCTCCCTGTAGGACTGGCTGAAACCTTTGCTGAAATGTTATCCAAGTTCAGCTCCTCTCTCTGCCCTATCCTACTTCCTTCACTCTCTTCCTCCGCCCTTGTCCCCAGCTGTCAATGCCAAGAGCACTGTCAGTAATTTTCTGCATGCAAATCTTTATTTCAGAGTCCATTTCCCCAGTAACCCAATGTAAAGCAATACAAAAAACTGAGGATCATTGATCTGATGATCTGATGAGGGTCATTCATCCATTCAGCAAACAAACATTTGGCACCTGTAATAACTCCAGGCGTGGAAGTCTTCCTGAATGAGGAAGGATTCCAAGTGGGCCTCGACAGGCAGGCAGAATATGGAAGGCGGAGAGGCAATAAATTTAATGGGATTGTTGTGAGTTGTGGTGGCCATTACTGTTTTATCTCAGCTCGTGCAGCATGCACCCCACTGGAGATACAAATGTACGCATTCCAGCTCTGGAGTGGTGCTATCTGACCTCAAGTGGGTACTGGATTATTGCCCATTAAAAATCCTGCCTGATTTCTATCCTGTGTCCCATTGGCACCCTCCCTTTTGAGGTGTGACCAACCTCTACCCCATGGCCAACATCAAACATCTACCACCTCACCCTACTTTGACTCTTCTCTGAATTGTCCCTGGGGGCCTCCGCTGCTGGCCCCTTGCCCTGCCTCCTGACAAAGGCTTTGCAGGCTTTCCTTGACTTCATTGAAGGTTTTACCCCCAACCCTCAGCCTTTGGACCTTCCCTCATTTACAGTCCAGATGTGCTCTCCCATCTGCCTCCTGCCGTGCCAGGGGTCTCCCCAGCCCCATCCAGCACAGTCTCCATCTCAGCATTGCCCCAGGGGGCCCGGTGCTCTGCTAGCCTAAGACACCTGACCCTAGACCCAGTTCCTCATCATTGGAAGGGTATCTGATGCTCTCAGGGGAGTTGGGGACTATGGTTCTAGCTGGGGCACATGAATGAGATATTGCAAGCACAGCAAGAAAGGCTGTGAGGTCCCCTCCTTTCCAGGGTCCTTCATCTCTACTATCACCTAGCATGGTGTGGCTTCTGGCTCCCAGCACAATACCCCCAGGAGAAATATTTGAGTGCATCTGAGTCCTCAGTGAGCCAGCCAGGAGCTTCTCCTTGAAGGAAATTAGAAGGGAGACATGGGAAGTAGGAAACAGCCTGAGAGGAGGAATAGGAAGAGAGATTTGTCCATGGTGCTGAACAACAATCTTAGAATTAATCGGTTGCTGAGCTTCTGTTCCAGGCTCGGCACTAGCTGTGTACTCTAAGGAGCCTAAAGGATATAGGGAACCCAGTTCCTGTCATAATGGGTCTTTTAATCAATTTGGAGACAATAAAATAACCATGTGGGAACACATAGGAATAATCCTAGCAGCTCACATAATGATGGATCTCAGAAAATAGCCCTGGGAAAAGCGTTCTGGTTATCTTGAGAAAGGGGTCCCTGCGGCAAGCCACATTTTAGGCTCTATGCTCTTTAAAGAAAAACCCACTTTATAATAAAATGGTTTTTTCTTTCGTCACCACGCCCTTCCCTAGAGTATTTAAAGTCTCAAAGTCCTGGATATAAAGCCAGTCGATCTAACTGTAGCAGTGCAGTTGCTTAAATTTAGCTGCTAACGGTCTGTTTGAAAAGTAAGCATGTGATTGGCTTTTTAGTTCTGTCTTATAGAAGGACTGGGGAGCCATTTTTGTCCGGTGCCTGTCCCTAGACCATATGGCCCAGGTCTCTCAAGCCCTGCCTGTTATAGTCACAGCCAGCTGACCCTGTGAGCAGAGGCTCACTGTTGAGGGAGCGCTGTCCCTCCTCAGCTCCCCTCCGCCCTCAGCAGCCTCAGGACCCTGAGCCTGTCAAGGCTCAGCTCTCTCTTCTCCACTCTCAGCAGGTACCCTTCCTTACCTCAAAAGGAGAGGGGCTCCAACTCTGAACTCCCTCTTAGCTGGGGAGAGCCTGCCTGCCTTCCCCACTGGGTCTCAGGAGGGACAGGAGGAGGCAGCTTGCTGGCACCTTCATCCAGACTGCCTCTTTGTGAAGGCCCATTACCCACAGGGGAAAGGAGCTGCTTTAGCTCTATCGTTGCAGTGAAAAAAAAAGCCAATACAAAGGTCCCCAACTAACTTGCTGTAGGGGGGGGCGGGTCACGTGTCTATTGGTCTGTTTCCCCTTTAAAACAAGAGGAGTTGACAGGATGGTGAAGCAGAGTTCCTTCTGGTTCATCCTCACAGCCTTTGAATCAGAAGGTGTTGGCTGGGCCCTTACTTACCTTGGACATAGATGTACCCCATCCATTCACCTGACTTCCTGGTCTTAATTCCCTGAGAGCAAATACTCAGGGAATTCTCCATCCGTGGGATCACTCTTTGTTCTTATGTGAGACCGTTGCTTTCAATTTTATTTGGTTTCCTGCCAATGGAGCTGGACTGGACCACATGGACCCTCAAGGAACCCTTCACCCACTTTAACCAGAACCAGCCTCCCTAGTAAGGTCCTTCTTTAATTTCCACTAACTCGCATGAGAAAGGACAGGGGGCATGACTAGCCTCCAAGCCCCACCACCTTAGAGGAGAAAACAAAAAGAGGGAAGAAAAAAAATAGATTTTTGCTCCTCCAGTCAAAGGCTTCACTCTCCAGGCTTCAGGAACGGACTGTGTGATACCGAGAGAAGTCTGGTGCATCTGGGAAGGTGGGGATAAGACATACCCCCCAATTCTGTGTGTGATAGAGATTACCCAAGAAGGTTTCTCCCGAGGAGCTTTTAGGAGAGGCATTGAATCAGAATGTTCAGAGATGGGAGTAACCATGCGTTGTAAAGACAGAAGCAATAATTGGCAAGTCAAATGTGCTCAGGGAGCAGGAGGGCTCAGTGGGCTCCAGGGGGCAGGTGAAGAGAGTATGAGATGCGTTTGGTGAGATGTCGGAGGGTGGGGCGGGCAGAGCACCAGGGCCGTGCATGCTGGAGGCTGCAGTTGCTGCAACACGAACAAGAGAGCTTTTTGGTCCTGATGTCGGGTCTCTGTGGGCTGGGTTTTTGTCCTGGGATTCCCAAACTTGGGGAGACTTTAGGGCTCAGACATAAATTGGTGTGAGTGTGTGAATATGTGTGGAAGAGACAACAGAGATGGAATTCATTTGGGTCATTATAGTTGATCCAAATTAGTTTTACTTTGGTCTTGAGTATTAATTCGATGTTTATTAGTAATTAGCTCCAACTCAGCTCAGGCCCCAAGGACTGGCTGTCAGGTTGTGAAATTGCTTCCCTGCCAGGAGAAAGCAGAACGGGGCTTTAATATGTGGTAAATACTGGGTTGGGGAAGAGAGATGGATTTTTTTCCTCTTTAGTCCATCAATTTTGTTATTCTCAATTGCTGTCCCAGTGGATCCTGCATCCCTCACGCATCCCTAAAAATTGTGTTACATCTGGCATGGTGGGGGACAGGCGAAGACATTGTGGGGGTTGGGGGTACCTGTAGGAGAGATTGGGGTGCTCCTTAGAGGATGGGCCATAGGACTGCACCAGCCACATAGATGCAGATCTCTCATCTCTCGCCTCCAGCCCCAGGTTCATCCCTGCTTTGCAGGTGTTACATTGCCTTTAGAAGAAACCAAGTGCCTTTTCTTTCAGGGTCTCCCCCTCCTCCACTCCCTCCCCAGCAGCTTCAACACTGGAGCAAACGTGGGGGTTCACCACTCCCTGCCCTCACTAACCCCATCTGCACCAGGAGTCTGTCTTGGGAGCTTCAGGAGGCGAAGGGAAAGACGTTGGGTCTGTTGACACGAGTGAGTCACTGTGAGTGGGAGTAGATGACAGAGAGAATATGACTCAGAGAAGGGAATACAATGTGGGTGAAGACAAGGGGTTTGCACCTATCCGAGGAAACATGGAAACTCAGGGGCCTTGGAGTGGGGGCAGCTGGTGTCCACTGATGCTCTGTTAGCCTGATGGCCCTGCCATTCCCAGGTCTCTCTGGGTCTCCTGTGTATTACAACGTTGCTTCTTGATCTTGTCCCATCTGCATTCTTCTGTACTTCCCTGTATATTTTACACTGGTCCTTTTAGCCCATCTCAGCCAGGGGGGTTGGTGAATAGAAGTTTCAGGGAGTCCTCAGCCAATGGCTCCCTAGCTACCAGGCACATGTCCCTCAGAGGGGGATGGAGCTAGTGGCCGGTGTCCTGGCCTGAGTTTTGAAGCAGGGACTGCCATGGGGAAAGACTCTTAAGTCTCTGTCCTAGTCACTAGACAGGCAAAGGCCTGTGTGGGCCTCTGTGTTTGGATAATCGGGAGGGGCCTATTAACTCTGTGATGGGCTGCTGCCTTTCTTCTGTGGCAAGCACTTGAAAGAGACAGAGGACAAAGTGGTCTGAGGAGGCCAAACTCTATAAGGAAGAGCAGCAGGGGTAACTGCCACAAGCCACACAGGACTGGCAGTCACCTGCCTCAGGGCCTTTGCATATGCTGTTTCCATCACATGGGGGCTCCTCCCCCACATATCTGGATGGCCAATTCCCTCACCTCTCTTAAGTTTTTGTTCACATAATACCTTCTCAATGAGGCTTCCCTGACCATACCATTTCAAAACGTTACCTCACCACTTGCATTTTCTGTCCTCCCTTCCTGCTTTATTTTTTCCATATTACTTAACACCATCTACCATGCTGTATCTTTTACTTATTTACTATGTTTATTGGATACCGCCTTCCACTAGAAGGCGGGCTTTATGGCAGTAGGGGTTTTTGTCTGTTTTATCCACTGCAGTATCTCCTATATCTAGAAAAGCACCTGGCACAAAGAAGGTGCCCAATAAATCTTAGCTGAATTAGTGAATTAACAAAGACAGGCTGACTGCTGGCAGGACAGGTGATATGACCAGCAATGGGTTATCCTCTGTTGGGGATGAAGTAGATAAGTTCGCATTGGAATTTGGGGGAGCTGGGCTCGAGTCCCAGCCCTGCCCCTCTCCAGCAGGAAAGTAGGCCCCTCTGGGTCCCTCCAGGTAGCTGTGAAGCTCAGAGGAGGTGAAGGAGGTTGAAGCACCTTGTAAATTATCAAGGGCTGCCCCTCACGGTCCTCCTCACCCTGACTCTGATCCGAGGCAGGGCTGACCTGTGTGACAGTGTGGTCAGGTGAGTGAGGTCCGGGTAGAGGTTTCTCGGGGGGAGTGAGTCTGGAGCTGGGCTCTAAATGTACAAGAACAACACTGGCAAAGGCCCAGAGGAATGAGGAATTTGGGGTGGGAGGGACTGGGGCCTCTGTGGGGATCATTTCTGATGTGAATTCAAGACACAAGGGGTGAGGGGGGCTTTGGCCTGCTGTGGCCACAACTTCTCAGACTAGTTGCCCTGGCTGAGCTGTATTCTACTAAGGCATGCTTGTTACAGGGTCCTGGGACCCACTGCACAGCCTGGGTGTGTTGCTGGTTGGCCTCAGGGCAGTACCGGGGCCTCGGGGACTGGAGCAGCCCTTCTTCTGGGACTCCGCAGCCTACTCACTTTGCACAGGGGCCAGCTTAGCTGCCTCCGCCTTCTCCCTGTCACAGCCTTTTGGTTTCAGGCCCCATTCCTGACTACCATTTCTGTGTGTATTAGTGACATTCTCAAGAGAGAGCATTTCTGATGTCTTTGAATCTGTCTGTGAATGGAGCAGTCACTTGCCCACCCCTCATCCAAGTTCCTGTGCCCTTGAGAGGGACAAATCACATGGTGCATGGTAGGGGGGTACATGGATTCTCCCTTTAGGCTGGGGGTGGGTAGGGAAGGTTGCTCTAGAAAGGCAATTGAAAAGGCCAAATGGGTTGGGGTTAAATTCAAGTTTTCATTACCATCTTTCAGGCTGGGGCTCCCAGGGTAGATTCTGAGAAAGAAAAAGTGCCATTCCTACAGTCACACTGCCTGAACCTTAAACTTGACCTTCATTGTCCATTCACTCACCAACCCCCATGCCCACCTCTGCCCATGCTGTCTCCCTGTCTGGCTTTTCTCCATTGATTCAAACCTCACCCATCCTGAGCTCAGCTCTGCTCCATTTCCTGCCAGAATACTTCCTCTTTTTCTTAAACCTCTTCAAGGTCATTCCCAGCCCCATTGGTCTTCTTAGTGTGAACCTTCTGGTGACAGATTGACTTGGTAAGGTCGTCTCGTATTGCTGTTTAGTTTCGGGAACTTTTCATGCCTTGTCTTTCCAATCAGTGGACAGCACAAACACCAGGCATCCCCCACCCCAAGACTTTTCTGGGCACACAGAGATCCTCATAGAACTGCACTGTCATTGACCATCAGGGCTGCAAGGGTTTTCACACCCTCGGGTCAAATCTCCCCATTTTCGAGATGAGGAAACTAAAGTCCAGAGAGTAAGAATGTTTTGTTCCAAATCACATAGTCAGGGTCAGAGCTAGGAATTCAGGAATTCAGGTCTCTTGCCTCTTTGCTCAGGACAGAAGGGTGAGAAGGAAGGGACTTCTCTGTGAAGTTATCACAAGGATACAAAGTAAGTGAAAGCCAAAGTGCCCAGTGGCAATCAGGGAGGCCTCATGCATTGGTCAGTAAGGGGTTGCCCACCGGGGGTGACACAGGGACCCCTGAACCCCCCTCCTCCTATAGGAACCAAGAACTTGATATCCTACCAGGGGCCCTTTGCACCTTTAGGGATAGGCATTTCCTGATTTCCTTTTTAAAAATGCAGATCCCTCAGAGATGGGCTGAGGGGCACTGGCTGGCAGAGAGCTCTTGCAAGGAAAGGGAGGAGTGGTAGCCAAGGAGATTCACAACTTCACCTATCTCTCAGCCGGGCCATGGTATGTTCCCTGACTGACGGGTGATCTGAATAAAACCCAGAGCGGGAATCCAGGAAGAATAAGTTTGAATGAAGTGTTTATTATCAGGGTTCTGTGGCTCTATGGTTCAGAAGCCAGTTAAGCTGACAAATAGCTGGCCGAGTCGAGGCTGAGTCAGGGCTGAGCTTTTCCCAGCCCCTGGAGCTTGTGGGTGGGGTGGGGGAGGGTTGCACTTCAGGGCCTGGTAATTTTGGCCTGGAGGCAAAGGCCCAGCAGTGATGCTGCTTGATCTTGCCCCCTTCATCTGCTCCCTGTGATGGGCTCCCAGGAAGACCTTGAGGGTGAGGAGGGGTGTGTGATTAGCCCCACTTCCAAGCTGGGAAGAATGAGACCCTTAGTGGCTAAGAGGCTGTGGAGAGGGTGTGGAAGCAGAAGGAACTGAATTGGGATTTGGGCCCTAGTTCAGGCTTCACTGTAACTGGCTCTTTGGTTTTGTCCAAGCTTCTTCATCTGAGTTTGAAGAAACTCCGTAGTGGTTTCAATGAATGGCTCTCAGATTGTTTTTCCCATTCATGATTGCACGTGCTTGCCCCTCCGATAGGCTAGTTCAGGCCCACTCCTGGGACTGTGATAATGCCAACCCTAACCCTCCCCCTCCAAAAAGTTCATCAGAACAAACAATGACCCTTGCACCTGTCCTAAGTCATATAACAAAACTCAGAGCTCTGGCACATGATGTTTAGGAATGAATGATCTATTCAGCACCTGGGTCACTGTCCTAACAAATTCCAGCCTTCCCCACATCCCTCTGCTCAGGGGCTCAGCCAACCTGATTCTGGGTTTCTGGGTGCCTAAGGACTCATGCCCTCAGCAGAAGGCAAAGCTGGGTCAGGATGGGGTGACCAGTCTCCATGCCCCTCACTGATCAAGGGCTGCCATGGCCCCTATCACACCTCCCTTCCACGTGGACACCAGACAATGGCTGGGAAAGGGAGTCAAATGCCCAGGTTACTCCACTGGGCTTATACAGCTCCCTCTTGGTGCATTCCCCAGCTCCACTCCCTGGGGCTCTGAGCAGCCTCTTTCCACATCTCCACGTCCCTTTCTCGGAGTCTCCACTGAATACTGCCATACAGAATACCCCACATAAAGAGGCTGATTTACCAAACCTTGCCCAAGCGTGAGATACTAATAGATCCCCTGGGGTGGAGGCTGGCACAGGAAGGCAGATTGCATTGGCAGCTCCCACCGAGCACTGCGCCAACAGTGGTTCTGACACCGCTGAGACGCCCTGGTCAAGGTCACTCCTACCTCTGGGGGACAAGCCAGGCTCAAGGGCTCTGCTGGATTGCCCTGCAAGGGCCTCTAGGCAGCAGAGAGGGCCTCTGGGGAAATCCAGGTTGGAAGTTCCTCTTGTCCTAGGCCCACTCCAGAGCTGAGTTCAGGGTCTGAATGTGGTGGTGGCAAGTTCAGGGGGCCTCATTCTGATGGATTTGAAAGCAGAGAAAGAAGGAAGATGACCACCTATTAGTACTGTTAGGTTGGAGTCACTCAAGAAACCAGACACATGCAGTGAGCCAAGGAGCAGGGTTTATTAGCAGGAAATAAGAAGAGAAAGTGGAGCCAACCAAGGGAGGTTGGGGAGCCAACCAAGGGAGATTAAGACTCTCTTGGTTGTTCTTAGGGCAGGGTTTTTAAGTGCAAACCCCCACGAAGGGTAACTGGTTGGAGTGTCAGAGTCTGATTGGCTAGGGCTGGTTGCTGGGTGCCATTTCTGCTGACCATTGTTCTTGATACATCTTGTCAGGCTCAAGTTCAAGCTGCATCCTGTTATGCCGGATGGGCCGACCCCAGACCCCAGTCTTAGTAGGGCATCTGGTTGTCCTGGGTAGGGTAGGCAGGTAGTTTCCTATGCAGGCAGTTTCCCAGGCTACAGTTTCCCACCTGGTGATTTTCCACTCCTCCTGGGCCTGCCTAGGTCTGTCAATTAGCACCTGGTAGATGATGGTGGATGGTGGTTCCTCAGGCATCATCTCATTTATTCTTCACCCCTCCACAGCACTGCTCGATTTATAGGCACATAGACTGCAACTCAGAGAGGCCAAGCAGCTGGCCCGGGTGATACAGCTGGCAGGAGGCCGAGCAGGAATTCCGCCAGGCCCATTGCCTAAACCACAGTGAAGAAAGCCAGGAATTGGAACCCCATGTAGGGGTGGACAAAAAGGCCTGTTTCTTCCTCCCTTCTGGGTGGGTGAAGACCCTCTTCCTACACACCCCCGTCCCCTCCACTTGCCTGTCCTTCTGAGATCCCAGCCAAGCCATGTCTTTTTTGTTCCAAAAAGAAGAGAATCCTCACTCATCTTCTGCCAGCAGAAATCAATTATTTACGAGCAACTGTTCCAGCCAGACAGAGAATGATTTTTTAAAAATGCTTCTTAAAATTTAGTATTAACAAGTCTTTGAAAGGGTGAAAATATTTGAATTAGGAAAAATAAATGTTTTACGAGCTAGTAGGGGAGCAACCCCCTGATAGGCAGGGGGCGGCTGGAGAGGCAGGAGCAAGCCTCTCATAGAGGCTAGCTCAATGGTCCTGAACCTCCAGGCCTGAAGCCGCCACAGCTCAAAAGGACGTGCCCTGGGCAGAGCGGGTGCAGAATCAGGCTCAGCAAATGGCTCCGAAGGGCCTCCCCCTCTGATGCTTCTGAGGTGATAGCCATGTGTGTCCAGGTCTAAGACTACTGTGGATTTTAAATTTTGGCTTCTTGGGACCTACGCCCCTAGAATGGTCCTCCAGGCCTTCCCCTTAGGTGGCTGTAGGCAGACTCACCCTCTGTGGTAGATTTGTTACTGTTCACCAAATATGCTCTCTCCTCTCCTTGCTGTGTAGCCAAAAATATTGCCCTGAGCAACTGACCTTGGCTTTGCCAGTGGAATGGAGGTGGACATTACTTATAGCCCATCCAAGCAGAGGCTTAAATGTGCTTGCGTGGATGGCTTGACCTCTAGGGCTCCAGCCTCGCACCCTGAGAAGAGCGTGCCTCATGTAGCCACTGCTCCTTCTTCGACCTGGGTCCCAGGATGAGAGACACGTGGAGCAGAGCTGAATCCCACCACGGCCAGGAGCAGTCACCATGGCCGGCTGCAGACTTGTGAGCTCATTGTTAGAAGATACTGAGGTCTGGGGGTTGTTTGTTTGCCACACAGCATCATCACAGGAAAGTGACTACCCCTTCCCAGCCCCTCTGCCTCCTCACCCTATTAGAGAAGCATCCTCTTGCCCCCTCAGCCTGAGCCACCCTTTGTCCAATTCACTCCCTTTGAAGAGTTCCTGCTTTCCTCCCAGACCTGCTCCCACCAGGCAGGGCAGAGCAAGCTCCCCTAACTTATTTCATTATGAAAGCCCTTTTACAGCATCGGCCCACATCTCAGACCTCCAAGGTTGAGGGGTTGTTGGTAGCCAATGGTTGGGACCAGGTTGGGGGGAGGGACACAATATTTTTAAAAGCAGCTATGAATTAGTTACCCTTTAAAATTGACTATATTTTCATGTTTATTTTATCCAACATAGCGGCAGTTGATGAACGCTTGAAAAGCAGTACACAAACATAAAAAATGTACTTATGCCATCTTCATTTGATTCACTACAGACTTGGGGGTTCCTTGCAGTGTAAGGCTCTGAGGTACTGGGGAGAAAGAGCGTGAATCCTGATGTAAGACAGACCACTTACGAGCAAGCCAGTGAAGCTCTCTGGACCTCAGTTTTCTCTTCTGTAAAGTGGCGATAAACACACTTACACTACTGGGCTTTGGGAAGTATCAAAGCGAAACCTTGAATGGTAAGTGCCTGCCACTCATGGGAAGTGTTATACTAATCTAGGCCTTCTTTCTGGTCTGTCTTTGCTGCTTACTTAGCTCTATGACCTCAGCCCTGACCTAGAGCTGACTCTCAGCCTCAGTTTCCTCATCTACAGCCGGGAGCACAAAACTTACTCCGGGTATAGTGGGGGCAGGTCCAGAGTTCTGAATGGGAATGAACCCGGTTCACTCAAAACTAAAATCATTTTCTCCTTTCTTTCTTCTCCACTACCCTATCTATCTTTTTTCATAACCATATGCAAGTCACATGTTTTCCAAACAGTCTTCCCAAGGCTCCCACTCCACTGAGGAGCCCCCTCTAGGACAAAGCTCTTGTCCAGGGGTGCACTAGTCACAAGCTAAAGACCTGACTGCCGATGTCAAAGCAGAGAAGACCTAATCGCAAACTCATTTAAGATCCCGTTTACACACCTCACGCGTGATCACATGCTCCTGTGACCTCCAGTCCTGCACCTTAATTAAAGCAATTAGTGCCTGGCATTGAGTGACAGTCTGGATTTCTCAGGCCTCTGCCAGTTTCACACTTGCCCACAGTACCCGAGGCCAGGCTGGTCAGCCTGTCCACACCTGGTGTTCACAATGTGGCCAGGCTCTCACCTAAGTGACATGATTTCTCTTCATGATGAGACTGGAAATACAATCCCACCAGGCAGGGGAAAAACAAGGCAAGAGGAGCATTTTGCTGCAGCAAGGACCTCGCCAGGCGTTCTTGTCTTGTTTTGTTTTGTTCGGTTCCTGGGCACTGCTGTGGTGTCTTTGGCTTTCACGCAGCACAGGCTCCACTGCAGGTGATGCTCTCCCAGCTCCTCTCGAGCTCTCTGGGGGACCTTGATGAGTCACTTGTTCTCTGTGGGGCTCAGTTACCCCACCTGTCTCACAAGCAGCTGGGCCTAGATCAGGAGTCCCACACAGCACCTCTTGGATGGATAGCGTCAGAACCATCTAGAAAGGATTTTAAAATACAGATCCCTGGCCCCACCCTCTGGAAGACCTGCTTTAGAAGATGAGGCAGTGCTTCAGAATCTGTATTTTTATCTTTTTAAGATTTTTGTTTATTTACTTTAGAGAGAGGGAAAGGGAGGGAGAAAGAGAGGGAGAAGAGACACTGGTGAGAGAGAGAAACATTGAAAGGTTGCCTCTCGCAAATGCCCTGACCGGGAACTGAATCCAGAACCCAGGTGTGCGCCCTGACCGGGAATGAAACCAGAGATCTTTCACTTTGCGGGATGATGCCCAACCAACTGAGCCACACTGTTCAGGTTGGGAATCTGTATTTTTATTATTTTTTTTAACTAAGAAAAATATTTGGAAGGGAATCTGTATTTTGAAATGTGTCCCCAGGAGATGCTGATGCCCAGGCAGGCCTGGGAACCCTCTAAGCTCCTTGCAATTCCCTGGGCTGCTATTCCAGGTAGAGACATGCTGACTGTCCGTGTGGTGCCCTCACTCCGGGGCCGCCCTGCACCCCAGCCTGAGCTGGGTGGCTGCAGATTCACCACCGGTTATGCCGGATAGAGCAGGAATGATGTTCCAAGTCATACAGGAAACTTTCGAGATGCCTTGGGCCAACCACAAGCCCCATGGGACCTGCTCCCATTTCTCCTGGGAATGAAGCCTTCTCTGCTGGGCAGATTCACACTGATGGTTAGATTCCCCCTTTTCATTCTCCCAACACACACACACACACACAGATGCACACACCAAGGAATCTAATCTGAGACTGTGGGAAGTTTTTTTTTTTTAAATGATTGTATTTGTTAGAATCAGAACAAAACCCAAATTTACAAAAAGGTGTCCTGTGAAAGGTGCCCCCTCACTTCACACACTCAGTCCCACCCCACAGGCAACCATGGCCCCACCTTCTCACGGACCCTTCCAGGGAAGTCTACGTCCATAAATACACATGTGGGCAAGTTACCTCTGTTTTCCCTGAAAAGGCCACACACTACTCATACTCTTTTGCCTCTGGATTTTTCCACTTCCTTGAAGATCTTACCATATCAGCGCAAAGAGACTAGGCCTACTTTTTAAGCAGTTGTTGGTATTTCACTTTCTGAACAATTCATTTAGTTAATCAATTAGCCTTTTAGGTCATTTCCCAATCTTTGGTTTTACAAGAGTTGCTTCAATACAATAGGCCTGCAAGTGTGCACTTCTATGCTTAATCTGTGGGGTAAATATCTAGGAGTAAAATTCCTGGATCAGAGGATATTATGTTTTTTATCCTGATAGGGCCAAATTGCTTTCTTCATAGATGGGACCAATTTACACTCTCACCAGCAATATATGAAAGTTGTTAGCAAATATTTTTTTAATCTTTGCTGACTTAATAGGTGAAAAAATCCTATCTCCTTGTAGCCTAATTTACATTTCTTTAATAACTGAGGTTGAGCGCTTTTTCATGGTCTGAGAATCACTTGTCCTTCCTGCCTCGGGAATTGTCTGTTCATTTTCTTTACTTGCTAGTTTTGCCTCCAGATTGTTCCTGTTTCTTATAGATTTGGAGGAATGTTTTCACATTACAAAAACAACTCCTTTGCCCCTGCTAAGAGATGCCAGTTTGTTGTTTGCTTAGGTATTTTTTCCATGGAAGGCATCTGGATATTTTTTTAAATATTTTATTTATTTGTTTTTAGAGAAGGGACAGGAGGGAGAAAGAGGGGAGACTCAATGTGGGGCTGTGCCTCTCGCACACTCCCTACTGAGTTGAGGACCTGGCCCTCAACCCAGGCATGTGTCCTGACTGGGAATCGAACTGGCAACCCTTTTGTTCGCAGGCCGGCACTCAATCCACTCTACCACACCAGCCAGGGTGAAATCTTGACTTTTGTGTAGTCAAACTTATTAACCTTTTCTATATGGCTTCTAGGTTTTGTATCTATTTTAAAAGACCTTCCTACCTCCAAATTAATTTTTAAAAGTCTTTTAATCATATTTGTATGATTTTATTTTTGATGCTTCTGAGATTTATTTTCACGTAAGCTGTGAGACAGGGCTTCAACTTTGTCTTCC
Organism: Desmodus rotundus; assembly: GCF_022682495.2. NCBI lineage: Eukaryota > Metazoa > Chordata > Mammalia > Chiroptera > Phyllostomidae > Desmodus > Desmodus rotundus. The sequence goes on along the minus strand of NC_071395.1, from coordinate 91,497,771 downwards.
AGTGATTCCATACCATTTAATAAATGAACCGTCTCACACCAGTGATTTGAAACGCGCTAATTACCACGTATCAAATTGCTGTCGCTCTTTGTTTTCATTCCAGAAAGTTTTTTTTTTCTGTTCCATTGATCTGTCTATTCATGCTGTTTTTTAATCAGCACAGCTTTGTACTATTTTAAATATCCAGTAGCTCTAGGCCCCCTTGCTGTTCTTTTTGAGGTTTCTGCCTCTTCTTGCTTGGTTATTTTTCTATATGAACTTTGGAATGAGCTTGACTGACTCCAAAAAGGAAGCCAGGTTGTGGGTGTCGTGCATGGATGGGACACACTGCCTGCCTCCTCTGCCCTGATACAGAGGGCGAGAAGGCATCAGGTTGGTGCCGGACAGCTACAGGGGACTCATGGGTGTTCTCCCTCCACTCCTCCTTGAAGAAAGGGGGCTTTCTGAAGGAACAGGAGATGAAGAAGACAGAGAAGAGGGTGAAGGAGCAGGAGTGTAACTGAACGCAGGTCTGGCTGCCTCTCGCTACAAAAGCCAATACTCAGGAGGCAGGTGCTGATGTAAAGGAAAACAGTTCATTTGCAGATAGCTGCTGGTCACTTGGAAGATGGGGAAGTCGTGTCTCAAATGCCATCTCCCCATCTCAGAGGAGGCAGGGGTTTTTTTACAAGGAGGAAGAGAGGAACAAAACAGAGAGATCAAGGAAGGGGGTTGAAAAGTTCTCCATGTGCAGACGAGCACAGTCCATTCCAGTGAGGCAAGGGTGGTCCGGTGTGCACCTTCCTGGTTTAGTCACCCTGGCTTCACCTCATCCTGGCTCATTAGTTGAAGGTCAGTAAACCTCCCGGAGCTGGCATACCTGAAGGTCGGAGTCTGTATCTTTTGTAGTGCCTAGGATTCTTATACAAACGTGATGATTATCCATAAACCACATAGGAGTCAGAGTCAGCGCTTCCAGAAACAACGTCGAGGGAATGGTGGGAGGGTTACAATTCCCTGCCGTGATGATTTTCCACTGTTATATAGGAAGGGAAGGAGAGCTGGAAGAGGATCTCAGAGTGAGGAAGAATGGAGTCCCCCCTGGCAGCTCGGATTAAAGACATGGCTCTCTGGGGGAGGAAAGAAGGAGCAAGATGAGGCTTTTAGGAAGAAGGGCCAAAATCAAAGCTGCAGGGAGGCTTCCTTACAGAGATTGGGAAAGAGTGAGTGGGTGAGAGGTGGAGGCCAGCTGGGAGGCCCGAGCCTGGCCAGGTCTGGGGTGGCCTGGAGTTGATGAAAGATGGACATGGTTAGAGAGGCGGCGAGCCTCTGACTCACGTCCCGGGCTTCAGTGAGGAAATGTCCCGGCTGAGTGGAAGCCAGGCAGAAATAGACCCAAAGCCAGAAAGTCTAATCAGCCTCTCCCAGAAAGTCCAATCAGCCTCTCCTGGGCCAGCTGGTTCCCACAGGCCCCATTTCATGTTCCTTTTGGCGACAACGTGTCCCTCCTTCCCAAGGAACCGTGGCATAGGGTTGAGACTTCCCAGCTGTGATGAAGTGAGTACGTTCGCTCGTGTGCTGTGGCTGTGCCTCCTGGGCCACGACAGAAGCTCACTGAGGGGGCGCTGCTGTTTAATCAGAAGTTGTCAATTCTTCAGGCGGAAGAAGGCGGCAGGAGCGCAGTCTGGGGAACAGTGAGTGTGGAGGCAAGGGAATGCTCCCAAGAGGGAGGTGATAGAAACAGGGGGAAGAAGGGAGGGCTGTATGAGCCTGTTCTTGGGTTGCACTCACAACTGTGCCAGATTCCAAGAAAGTGTGGATGGAGAAGGAAATGAGTGCGTGGGTGAGAACAAGCCCGGAGGGTTTGCTGTGTGCCCAAGGCTTCATGCACCCCGATCCCGAGGAATTCTCACCTGGGAAGGGGTCCCTGCGTGAACACCCTCTCAGCCCCAACAGGCCCGCACACATCGCTGGCAGACCGTGTGCAGTGAGCTGCTTTTGCCCTGGCCAGCACCCACTTTCAGAGCCCGTGCCCAGGGTGGCTGGGACCCTCTTCTCCTCTTTCCTACCCTAAAGCTGGCTGTGCTTTCTGCTCCCTCCCGGACTGGGCTGGCCTGGGAGCAGGTTCCTGGTTGCCAGCCCAAGGACCTCTCAAGGTTTCTTCCCTTGGCACTTGATTCAAATCACAGCACATTATCAAGTCCAGCCCCCCTCTGAAACTTTCCACCTGAAACGCTGAGGTGCAAAGAGCCTCACAGCAAACAGAGTTATCAATGTGACCAGGACCCGGGTCACTGGCTTCTAGCTGCCGGGTTGTCACCTACTCTGGGCCTCCTCCTGTGTGCTGTGCACAGTCAGCGTCCCGCCCCTGGGGTCCTGTCCTCATCCCTGTAGGTGTCTGCCTGCACTAGGCCTGGGGTGGGTCAGTGTTTTACAGGGCTGCATTTATTGAGTGGATGGAGTGTTTTTTGTGGTTTGTGCTTTGTTAACACAAAAATACATGCTAAGGGTGTAAGGCCACCAATGCAAATCTGTAGGGAGCCAGCGTGGTTTTCTTAAGAATGTGCTTGCTGAGAAGCTGAGACTTAAGCTTTATCCAGAAGTCACTTCCCCTCTCTAGGTCTCCGTTTCCCAATCTGTGGTTGGATGGGGTTGGATTCAGGAGTCTCTGAAGGCCCTTCAGCTCTGATCTGCTCTGATTTTCTGAAAGGGCTAGAGGCCCAGATACTGTGTCCCAGGCCACCAACTGCAGACAGAGGTGAGAGGTTGGCGTGATTTGCATGAAACACTCCCAGGCCTCCCTAGGAGGAGCCCACTGGACCTTCTGCTCAGCACATCGGTGGGGGTGGGGCTTAGTGCCCCCCTCCAGGTACTTCACACACATCTCTATTTTAGAAGCAAAGGAGCTTCAGGAGAGGCTCCCAGGGACCCAGCCTGTCGCCACAGTCCAGCAGGGGGAGACAGGCTGGTAAGCAGCAAACGGTTCTCGCCATTGGCGCAGCAGCGTGGGAAGCCCCCAGAAAGAGCATTTGCCCTCTCAGCAGCTCAGAGGGAAACACACGTTCACGGCCGAAGCATGAGAGCTGTCAGAACACATACAATCAGCAATGTACATCATGAAACCAAAGTCAAGGTTCCATTTGATTTTGAAAAAAGCATGAGCCCTGCAGCCTGCACAGGTGACAATGACTTTTTTTTTAAATTTTTATTGTTATTCAATTATAGTTGTACGCCTTTTCTCCCCATCCCTCCACCCCACCCCAGCCGAACCCACCTCCGTCCCCCACCTCCATCCTCCCCCTTGATTTTGTCCATGTGTCCTTTATAGTAGTTCCTGTAACAATGACATTTTAATTACATCGTCTCTGCCAGACCTTGCAGCCACCCGCATGGGCTTTGGGTTCATGGTCGAGTTTTGCAGAGCTTTGCATCATTTGGCACATGCACTGCTCTGTGGCGTGTTTCTGTTGACCCGCAGCCCTGGGGCCAAGGATCAAAGCGGGGCTCCGTCGAGGCCCCCTGCTGCCTGTTGTGGCTCCATCCTGGATATGGGTCCCTCTCTTTGCTCACAGCTCTTAGTGAAAACTTGGCCCCAAGGTCTCACTGCAGCCCTCACTGCAAGGGAGGCTGGTTCGTGAGATCCCAAGCTAGGATCCCATGCACTCAGCCTCAAGTTTATTGTTACAGAGAATGGGCAGGGGCGTATAACGTTTGATGGATCAAGAACACGCTCTGGTCTCTGAAAAGTGTCGACCCAAAAGTTCATTTTTTTCCCCCTCTGACAGTCCTTTCATGGGATTATGCCTTTTTGGCATTATCCACCCATTTATTACTGTTCTCCCCTCTTTCTTGTTCTTTCTTCCCCTCCTTCTTTCTCACCCCATACCTCACCCTTCTTCGCGGGGCACAGAACTCCTAGGATAAGCAGGATGGAGTTTCCACAGGTCCCAGCACACAATCGTGCCCCAGCCAGTCAGAAAGAAGGACAATGGTGGGAGCCCCTTTCTTCTTTCCTTACACAAATTCATGACCCCCTCAAGCCATTCCCAGTCCAAGGGGCCCTTCAAGATGCATAAGAGACATCAACTGACTATACAAGAAACAAGCCCGGATTTTGCAGGCAGGATGCCTGAGTCTCATGTCCTGATTCTGCCCGTTACTAATTTGATTCCAGGAAAGTCTCCTGGCCTCTGCGCTGAATCTTTCTTTATTTAAAAAAAAGAAAATGGAGCAAATGCATCTTCACCTGCCTACCTCAAAGAAGTTTTGTGAGACTGAAACAAAATACTGTGTGGCTAAGAGCTTTGTATCTAAGTATTTTTCTTCAAATAACTTAAACGTGTTTCTTTATAGTCTGAATTTGATAATTCTAACATAGGAGGTTCTCTGGAGGTCTAATTCTGCTGTTTGTCTGATCTGCTGATTTTCACTCGGTAGCACATTTTCCCGTGTATCTTGTAGTTTCATGTGCTGAGCACCTGTGCTTTACCTACCTGTGCAAATCCCGTGAGGCCTGGGTTAAGAGTGTCAGTCCCAGAGAGGATTTAATGCTAATTAGTACCCCAAAGTGCTAATAATGTGGCCCTGCTTGAAGCACATTTCTTGGTTTAGAGTTTTTCAAACTACATAAGCTGTGTACATTTGAACCCTAACCAGCAATGGGGACGAGCCTACAATTCCAAGTTCTTAGGAGCTAGGTTTTATGCAGGTTTTATGCTTGAATCTCAATTCCAACTTCCCATTTTGCTTGGGTTTTTATGTAGGTTTTATTTATTTATTTTTAGAGAGGGGAAGGGAGGGAGAAAGAGAGGGAAAGAAACAATGTATGGTTGCCTCTTGCGTGCCCCTTACTTTGAGACTTGGCCCACAACCCAGGCATGTGCCCTGACTGGGAATTGAACCAGTGACTCTTTGGTTCACAGGCCCATGCTCAATCCACTGATCTACACCAGCCAGGGCAGGTCCTTATGTAGATTTTAAAACTCAACACCTTATGTTAAGGAGGTGGGTTAATTCCCTGAGGGAAGGTGCTACCTTCAATATCACTGTAGCATTCTTGCTTCCTGTTCTTTCTTCATTTGGGGCCCCCCGAGGACTGCCCTCACCTGCCTATGGATTCTGTGCTTCACTGAAAGAGTGTTTGCTGTGTTTTGCCCAGTATTTCCAGGTGTTGCGCAGTGGAAGTGGTTTTCAGGATGCCCAGTGGGCTCTGAAATCCTACTGTCTTTCACATGTTTTTAACCCCTTTTGCCCCCTTCTCTCTCTTTTTCTCTCTTGTCCTCCGCCTAGTTCACTCCTGTCCACACTGAAGCTACACTTGTCTACTAGATCCCAACTGTTAGTTTTGTGTGTCTTAAGGGAACATTCTGGCAGGTTTACTTCAAGCTCTCGTGGACCCTCCCCATCTCTCCCCTTTGGTTCCCTAGCTCCAGCCCCTTATCATGGCAACCAAACAACCCCAGACACTCCCCGCCTCCCCGCAGCCTGCTCCCTCAGGCTGTATCTTCTGCACAGACTTGTCAGAATCCCTCTTTATTCCTGCAGAGCCAGCCCTTCAACTCATCACTATTCAGTAAGTCAAACTGTGCTCGGCCAGGAGCAGGTTTAGGTCAGAGTTTTGTGAAATCTCTTTGGAGCTTTCCACCTTTGAATCACTGTGAACATTAAGCATCAGAAAAACCTCAAAGTGTTGAGCCTCAGAGATTCAAATGTCAATGCCAAGCCTTCACTCCCAGCTCCTCACATCAGCAAGGTCCTAGCCTGTGAGCGCCAACTCTGAGCTCAGAAAGGGGTGGGGTGGGGGGCCGAATTTGGCCAACTTCTCCTTTCCGAATGGGTTTAAGGCATGTGGGGAACGTGAGAGATCCTGGAGTGGGAAAGCAGGCAAAATTACCCGAGAGGGAAAGAGGATCTTTGAGGATCCTACTCTGAGAGTGATTTTTCTTCTTGTTGGCACTCCTCTCCCCATGGACTGTGTCCTGAGACCCTCATTCAACCAGGCTTCTCAGGAGGGGTCACTGAAGCTCTTTCCTCAGAGGGAACTGACAGGACTTTGAAATGTGCTGCCTGTCTCAGGGGACTTTGCCTGGTGGTAGGAAGCAAAGCCTTAAGCCCAGGAGACAGGATTCCAGACTTCAAGGAAAAGGGTTGGGACTCTCTGCTGTCAGCTCTGGTGTCTTCACCCAGCCAGGGGATGCTTAGGATTGATGTGACTGAGCCAGTCAGCACAGCCACATGTGGACAGAAAGTACTAGAAGGTGTTTTAACCTGCTCCCCAGGTTTCTATGAGGAAGGCTTCAGAATTGTCAAGAATTCCAGAGCTGGATTTCATTGACTCGGTGTGTCTGAGATGGGAAAACGCAGCAGTGTTTTTCCTAGAGAGGGAGGCCTCCTACAATTTAGCTTCAGACACGGCCACACACACAGTGCTCCCTCGGCCCCCCGCCGCCCCTCACTCCCTCAGGACTCCCTCCAGGTGCCTCTAGGCCAAAATATCCTCCTGCTTTTGGGGGAAGCCTGACCAGAGGCCCTGTCATTGTTTTCACTCCTTTTCTCATACTAGTCCCTGTGGAAAGAAAGAAAAATGTCACCTAGATAAAGCCACAGAGCCTAAAACAGAAAAAAGGAAAAAAAAAACCCCCAAAACAAAGAGTGACATTTGGGAAAGTTTAGACAAGAATAGCCCAGGCAGAGCTGAGCTTGGGACGGGGGAGAAGGTCAGAGCCTGGGAGGTCAGGGATATGGATGGCCGACATGATGACAGGAGATGTCTGGTCCAGGTTCGTCTTTCAGGGAGGTCACAGGCCGCTCACCACCTCCTCCAGGGGCTTGCTATGTGCTCAGCGCCTTCCATTCATCGTCTCATTTAATCCACACAACATGCTCGGGAAGTCATTACTCTCATTAACTCGAATGGAAGAGGGGACACTGAGGTTCAGGGAGGTAAACGCACATTCCCAGGGTTCCCTTTCTGTCCTGGACACTGTTCCACATCCATCTGACACCAAATCCTGACCACTAGGCTCTTTGGGTTACCAGAGCCCCCATGGCCTTGAGGTTCAGAGCGACTGAAGTGTCTGAGGCAGTAGAAAGCTCCATCTGAGCGGATGAGACTTGCTGAGAGAGAGATCCTATGGTCCTATAGAGTAGTGCAGCGAACTAGGAAGAAACTACTCACAGTCAGAAATACTTGAGTCCCAACCCAGGCTTTGTCTCACACTAATGTTTTACCTTGAGTACTCACTGAACCTCTGTGAGCCTCAGCTGTCTCATCTGCAGCTGGACTGACACTACCTCCTCTGTGTCTGGCATAGCTCAGGTTCTCAATAAGCCAGAAGATTGTCCCTGTTTCTTCCTCAGCACCTTCTCCAGGATGCAGGGTTTCACAGTTTCAGTACAGACTCTGATGCCTTTTTTTGCTAGGGCTCATTGCGTGGGACAGAACCTTCTGATGGGGAACAAGCTGCTAGCCTCCCCCTCTCCCTGGTACAGACCCAGCTCTGCTCCAGCTTCTGGAAAGTGGGAGAGAGGCCCCTTAATGGCTCAAGTATCCAAACTACTGGCTGGGCTGGAAAGCATCCAGCCTCAGAGATGGCTGGAGCTAGAGCCTCGGGGGCCACCAGGCAACCTTCTTCCTTGTACCTCTGATCCTCTGTGCATCTGCTCCTGCTTAGGCAGCTTCTTCCATGCTGCTGATCCAGGTTTAATACTCCCAGTTTCCCCAATGAAGACCAAAACTCTTCTCTCCAATTTTAGTTACAAACGAGCAAACGAAACAAATAAGGTACGACTTCAATTGGCTAGGCTTGGGTTACCCCATCACCTTCTTGACCAATTATTGAGATCCAGCCAGAGATAGAAAAGTCCATGATTGGCCAGGCTTGGATCAGGTGATCATGCCTGGGCCAATCATTTTTAACAAGTTGGCCACTCCAATTCATTCCCCTGATTAGAGTGGGAATGAGCAGTGCTTTGCCCAGAGAAAGGGGCAGGGGATGAAGGGAAAATTAATAAACACATTTGATTTTTCAAATCCCAGTTTTCTCTGGGATTCCCATCTAATACCAAAGTGCCACTACTGAAATTTACATTCCGCTACCTCCTGTCCCCTACCCTGGTCCTTAGGTCTGTGCTTTCTGCCTGCTGGGCACAGCCAAGCTGATGAAGCAGCCCAGCTTACAGGCCTGACAGGTTTTCCTGAGTTCAACTCTCATAAATGTCTTCCCTCCTCTGTCTCTTTTGACAACAATTTCACCCTAGGAGATTCGCTTTTTCTTAGCTTACCCAGGCTTATTCCCATTAAAATGCACATCTTTTTGCAAGTAGGTACTCACTGTCACTGTCTGAAAAATTGTCTATGGCCTTAGCAGCTTTTCCCCATTTGGGCAGGAAAAGGGGCTTCCTTGAGGCTGTGTTGGAGAGAGGAGGAGACTGGATGCCAAGCGGGGGAGCTGACCGACCTCCTCATTCACCGAGTCTGTTCTGGGCGAGTCCCAGTGCCTGTCTGGGAGCCTTGGCCATTCTTCTTTCATTGTGGAGAAGCAGCAGCTGTTTCTCCCTTTTTGTTCCTCTCCATGTTCAAATTTATTCAGTTAAACTCTTTAGTTTTCAGATAATTGTAGTTTCACATGCGATCATAAGAAATAACACATAAAAATCCCACGGGCCCTTTCCCAGTTCTCCCAAATGGTAAGTAACGTCTTGCAAAACCAGGACAGTGACATCGTCACTGTCAAGACAAAGACAGAAAAGTTCTGTCACCAGCAGGACCTTCAACGTTGACATTTTATAACCACCCCTACTTCTGGCTCGACCCCACCCTCTCTTTAATCGGTGGCAACAACTAATTTGTTTTCCATTTCTGTATTTTGTCATTTCGAGCATGTTATATAAATGGAATCATGCAGTGTGTAACCTTTGGGGACTGGCTTTTTTCTACTCCGTGTAATTCTCTGGAGATCCATCCAGGTGGTTGTGTATCGATACCTCGTTCTTTCTCGTCGCTGAGTAGTATTTCATGCTGGGACCTGCCACAGCCTAGCGACCCGCGCCCCTGCTGAAGGGCAGCTGTGTGGGCCACAGTTGGGGGCTGTTAGGAATAAAGCTGCTCTGAACATCTGTGTACGGGTTTTTGTGTGAACGTAAGCCTTCATTTCTCTATGCAAAGGAGCTGAGACTAATTATTCCAAAGTGATAATATATACATAATATTTTATCGTTTGGGAATAATTTCAGATTTACAAAAAAAATGTTGCAAGGATAAACTGCAGACTGTTCCCTTATCTCCACCACCCAGTTTCCCTAATGTTACTGTCTTTCATCGATATGGCACATTTGTCACAGCTGAAAAATGACATCGCTGCACTACTAATAATTAAGCTCTGGACTTGGTTTGGATTTGACCAATATTTCCACTAAGGTCCTCTTTGCTGCTCCAGGCACCAGTCTTGCATTGCATTTAGTCCCAGTTTAGCTTTGCAGGTTTGCGCTCAGGAAGGTCTCAGGGATGTGGCCAAAGCTACTGTGAAGGGGAGAGGGAAGGGGAGGGGAGGGGAAGGGAGGAGAGGGGAGGGGAGGAAAGCTTTATAAAAATGGTGGTATAAGTTACAGACAGTAAAATTCAGCCTTGACAGCGTACAGGTCTGTGAGGTTCGATAAATGTATGAGTCATGTAATCGCCACCACAATCATGATCTCAAACATTTCCATCACCCCTCCCCCCAAAAATTCCCACCTGCTCCTCAGTCGTCAACCCTTCCCCCATCTTTGACCCAGACAATCATGCATGCATCCCTATTGTTGTGCCTTCTTAGAAAATCATATAAATAAACCATATGATACGTAGTTTTTTGATGTCTGGCTTCTTTCCCTCAGTAAATTACGTTTTCTTTTATTGCAGAGCAGTAGCCCCCTGTACAGATGTACCAGTTTGCTCGTCTGTTTACCAGTTGAAAGACATTTGGGGCCTTTCAAGTTTTCGGCGGTTGTGAATAACATCTTGGTAAGCATTCACACACAGCTTTTTCTATGTGCACAGTTTTCATTTTTCCTGGGTCAATACCTACGAGTAGGATTGCTGGGTTTTATGGCAAATGCTTGTTTAACTTCATAAGAAACTGCCCAATTGTTTTCCAAAGTGGTTATACCATGTTGCATCGCCAACAGGCAATGCGTGGGAGTCCCAGTTGCTTCCCTCAGCCAGCACTCGGCGTTGCCCGGTTATTGTTGTTGTTCGTGTTTCGGCCATTCTTTTCGGTGCAAGTCTCAGATTTGCAGCCCTCCTTTCCATCTCTGCTGCCCCCATCGTGGGTACCGGTGAAGTGCGGGTGTGATTGCAATCAGGAGGAGCAGAGGGACACAAGAAGCTTCAGAACTGCGGTTTTTAGGAAGGGGTGACTTGTCAGCAAATGTGGCAAATGAGTCACAACAAGGGCAAAGGCAGGAGGGGCACAGGGCTGGCAGTGAAGAGCCTGGGGATGGCGATCCACAATGGCAGGACCTGGGAGACCTGGCCCATCCACTCAGGGCTTGCTGGCAGTGAGGAAGGGTGTCTTGGGGCCCAGGAGGCGGCCCCCCTGCCTTGGCACCCTTTCACAGCTGTCCCAAGCCTTCCAGCCATTTCCAAGAGAGACAGCCGCAGTCTCCTGGATTTTCACAGGCTTGAGGGAGGGAGAGGGGGCCTGGGAACCAGAAGCCTGGCTTGGAGCCCAGTTGTGTGACACCTGAGTCTTGGGAAGGGTGGCTGAGAGGACAGGCCCCTGGAACCTCCTGGGACATCTGGGACAGGGAGGGGCAGCTCAAGTTTCATCACTGCTTGGTGCGTGACCTGGGCTGTGACCAGGCAGAGGAATGATGCCAGGCCCCGGCTCCAGCGGGGTGATAGCTTTCATCAAGAAACAGCTGTCCTTTGCCCACTCCACAGGGACTACTCTGTCCCAGGCCTTGGGTTCTGTGGCCTAGAAGTAAAGGGGCCAGATTTTAGTCAGCCCCAGGCTGGGAGTCTAGAGTTAGGTCAGGAGGGGTGTGTGGGGTGCATGAGTGTATCTGTGTCATATTTGCCTGCAGCAGGGGGGATATAGCTTTCCGTGTCTCAACTGTGTGTCCTTGGACATGTAACTTAGTCCCTTTGGACCTTGGTTTTCCCACTTTTTGACACAAAGGTTTGGACTCAGGTGATTTTCAAATTTCACTGAATATCAACATCACCTGGGGTTTGTTTTCATAAACTACCAATTCCTGGGCTCCACCACAGCCCTACCAAATCAGCACCTCCGCCTGGGGCCCTGGCATCTGGGGGTCTAACAGCCTCCTCAGGAGGGCGTTTGTGGGGTCAGTGGAGCACTGAAATCCTAACACCAGGAGACCCGGAACCCAGAAGTTTGCTAAAGACACAGGCTGAGGCAGCCTCTGGAGGAAGTTAGGTAGGAGGGTCCAGGGAGGTGGGATGAGTCAGTAAATGGAAGCCAATCCGTGGTCAGGAAGCGGAGGAGCCAGAGGAGGAGACCAATCAAGACAAGCAGATGCAGCCCAACTGGGATTCATCTGGTGAGGGAAGGGAAGAGGTGGGCTGCACAGGGAGGGAAGTCTCAGAAGAGAAGCCAAAGCACTTTGGTTACTGCTGTGTTATGGTGCAGCTCCCCGTACCATGAGACAGTTAGACGGGCATCCCCTTTAGGGACAGGAGGAGAGGGTGGGGACAAGGGAAGGGAATAAGAGGCACATCCCAAGTCTGCTTGGAGACTTAGAGCAGGTCTAGAAGAACCATCTCTGCCTGGGAGGACACCACAAGCAAATCCTGCAAACCCTGAATAGCCTCTGGAGAATACATGGCTGCTTGGCCCCTGGCCAGTCCCCCTCACCATACCCGACTCAGCTCGGAAGACCCAAGAGTCCCGGTTTGCTGCCTCCTGGCTCTGTGACTGTGGCCATGTCCCCCAGCCTTTCTGACTGTGTGGCCTCATCTGCAGAGTGAAGATAATAGTCACACCTGTCCTACCCCTCACATGTTACTGTGGGCCTCACCTAAGATGAGGGAGGTGACAGTGCTTGCCTCCCGCAGCGCGCTCTGCAGTCAGGTGGGAGCGGGCACTGATGCAAGCCCCGGAGGGAGGGACTGACCTCGCCGGTCTGCCCCAGAGTTGTAGTGCCTGTGCTTAAAATAAAGCCACACAGGCCGTTTCCCTTTTAGTCTGTTACACAGCCCCAGGGACTCTCTCCTTTGACACACACCTCACTTTCAGGACTAACAACTATTATATGAATTTGATGTAATCTACCCACACTTAAAAAATGTTTTCATATATACGCATGGGCATTTGGAAAATGTATAGTATTTTGTGAGGGTGTGTATGTGTGTGGCTCATTTGCCATAACTGGTGCCTCACTAACCTAACACTCAGCAAATGCTTTTTTTTCTTTTAAACTCAAGATTTTATGTGGGAGATCTAATTAGGTCACCTTTCTGTCTGCTGTGTGGCGTCCCACTGCATCTCTTGCACATGTTGTCTGTTTTGCTTGATGTTAATATTGTTGCTGAGCGTTCCTTGTGACTTTTCTTGTCCCATCATCCACCTTCGGCCATAAGTCCAGTGGAATCAGTAAGAAGCAAGAGGCCACTGAGGAAGCCTGAGGATGTGTCCGTGAGGATGAGTCTCGCCTCTGAGCCTGGAGGGGCACCGCCTCTGTCTGGCCCCACTGGCTCATCCACGGCCAGGAGAGAGAGGGGCAGAGAGAATATGAGAGTGCTGCCCTGAGCTGACTGTACACCTCTGTCTGTGGAGTGAAAAGAAGGGGGTGGAGTCTCCCTCACCCCAGGGAAGGAAGCCGAGGCCCCTGCTGCCAGAGGAGACGGTGAGTGGGTGGTAGCACTGCTCCGCCCCAACCCTTCAGAAGAAAGTCAAGGACCTTTGTCCAACGTCAGGACAGGCTGCATAGTTTGTGAGGCCCAATGCAAAGTAAAAATGCAGGGCGCTTGTTTAGAAAGTATTAAAACTGCCCTGGCTGGTGTGGCTCTGTGGACTGAATGCAGGCCTTCGAACCAAAAGGTTGCCGGTTCAACTCCCAGTCAGGACACATGCCTGGGTTGCAGGCCAGGTCCCCAGGAGGAGATGCATGAGAGGCAACCACACATTCACGTTTCTCTCCCTTTCTTTCTCCCTCCCTCCCCTTCTGTCTAAAAATAAATAAATAAAATCTTTTTAAAAAAAGTATTAAAGCTACATTGAGCGAAAGCAGACTCTTTCTAAGTCTGGAGCCCCATGTGACGGCACATCGGGCACATCCAGGAAGGTCACAGGCTAGCGGGGAGATAGGTCAAGAGCAAATACAGCTCACAGCTGTACACTAATGTCAGGCAATGCTTCTTTTACTGAGGAAAAATAAGCAAGAGGGAGGGTGGAGAGAGGTGGGGTGGGTGGGGTACGATTTTCGACTGAAGGGCCCGCGAAGCCCTGCAGGACAGCTGGCATTTGAATAGAAGCTGAGGCTGAGAGTGAATGGGGGGGACTTGGGGCATCCCAGGTGGGGAGCAGGATTCAGAGAGAATTCCTTGAAGTCCCAGGCTCCTCCGTGAGCCAGTGGGGACACGCTCTGCTTGCCATCAAAGTGAGTTAAAAAGTCACCTGGCTCAGAGCCTGTGCGGAGTCATCGGGCAGCAGTGGCCTCTCTCAAAGAACAGAGTTTACCAGAAAGGGGCAGCGCAGCATCCTGCTGGGGATGAGGGCTGTAGAGCTTTAGGCAGAAATGTGTTGAAACCCCAGCTCCAGTAGGATTAAGGTTTATTTCTTAATCACCCTGTGCCCCGGTTTCTTCATCTGTAAAGGGAGATAGTACCTTTCCCTTAGGGTTGTTATAAAGGTTCAAAGAAGTAACCAGGGTAAAATGCTTAGCACAGTGCTAAGCTTCCTGGCAGGAAGGAAGAGGTGGAGAAACAGTGGCCTTTCTTACCCTTTTCATTCTCTTGGTGCCCAGTGGGGCTCTTGGCTTCTCACTCATTCATTCCACAAGTATTCCATCTCTTCATTGCCAGGCAATAGATGCTAAGGTGCCCAGAGGAGGAACACCTGAGCTGTCCAAGGGCGGGACGGAGAGAACACCAGTGCCAGAGGCAGAGCCCTACATGCAGCCTGCTCAGGAGCCCTGCCGGCATCCAAGGCGCCAGGGACTATGGGGGGACCACTGCGGGAGGAGGCAATGGGGAAGTGCTCCAGAGGACTCTGGTCGGAATTGAAGGCAGAGGAGGGGGAGGACCTGTAGGAGAAGGGGCTCCTCTCATTTCCTCCCAAGCCCTGTTTCCACTTCTAGTTCAGAGAGTAACCGTACAGCTTGTCTTGGGGCCACCGCCCTTTTGGCACACCCGCTCCTCCTTTCCAGCCCTCCTCTCCTCGGGCCGCCTTGGGGCCTGGTAGTGTCCCTTTCTAATCCCTGTCCTTCCTCCCATGTTGAAACGTACCTCTCCTGTCTACCTTCTTTCCTTTGGAGCTACAAGGAACTAGGCTCTAAATAGTGTTAATTCATTTATTCAAAAAGCTTTTAATGAGTTCCATGCCAGGAACTAGTTCGGCACTGATGATAGAGGATTGGACAAAGCAAACAAAATCCCTGCCACCTGGAGCTCATTCTAGAAATTAAGGGGCAATAGTGATTTAGTGCGCCGTCTTGTTAAAGCGCAGGTTCTCGTTTATTAGATCTGGGGTGGGGCCTGAGAATCTAGCAAGAAATGCCAGTGTTGCTGGGCCACAGTATGGGTGGCAAGGATTTGTGTGGTATCCCTCGCAGGGAAATTAAAGTCTGAAAGAGAACTCCTTGAGATGGAATGACTTATCCAAAGGAATGGTTATCTAATAGTGGAGCCCTGGGTTGGTATAAGTGGTGGTGAGCAGGTGCTTGAGCACAGTATCGCTACTGGACTGGCCTAATGGTAGCTTCTCCCTTTGTCTGTGTATAAGGCTGGCTCAGCTTTCCATCTCTGGCTCTTTACCTGCCCACTGCTCCTGTTCAGCAAGGCTGTGGGTGAGAACATCTGGAAGGGATTTCCTGGAAGGAATTTCCAGGCAAATAAGGTTCTGTCAGCTGAGCGAGGAACACCCACCCCTGCCATGTGCTCCAGACGTCATGGCAGAGTCTGGGAGAGGAAGCCAGCAGTTTCCAGCTCCCCAGAGGGAACGTGTGTCCTGCCTGGGGCACATCAGGGGATTGCACTGCTAGTGCGGGGGCCTGCTGGGAGCCCAGGCTCCTGGGTGCACAAGCAAGTCCTTTCCCTGTCTCCCTTTCTGTGCTGGCAGGCGAGGAGCCTTGCAATTCCAGAGACACTCTGAGGGCCTTTCCAAAGACGGTGATGAAGGGAGGGGCTGCGTTGGCTGTCAGAAGCAGTGCCATCAGCCCAGAGGTTTCTCATCCTCACTAGGCCACATTTGTCTGACACTGTCTGTGCTCCGCCCCATGTGACTTCTTAGTAATACCCACCTAGAAACACCAATCAATGTACACTGATAGCCCTGTGTACATTCCCGTGCCGTGGTGTTTTCAGCTTGGCCTCATTTGATCTACTCAAAACTCTATGAAACACTTCTTATCCTCACCTCCCTACAGATAGAGACACAGCAGCTTAGAGAAGTCAGGTTATCCGCAGAAAGTGGCAGAGCCAGGCTTTGAACCCCAGGTCACCTAATACCAAAGCCCAGTGCTAACCACTTGGTAATACTGTCTCCCTACATGTTTTTCTCGGAGCAGGCGCTGGCCAAGAGGGATGACAGGGCTGGATGGGACCTTGTTCCGCTGGAAGCCCTGCCTTTCCCTCTCCTCTTCCCTGCAAGACCAGGCACCGCCACTTAGTGCAGGTCATCAAGTCTGGGAGTTACTCAGCCCCAAGGATGGGTCTCCTGTGGTGACATCCGCATCAACAGAAAATGCCAGAGCACAACACCTAACCTCAAACCAGGAGACCCAGGTGCTCACTCGGGAACTGCCAGGGGTCTCCCTGGAACAGCCTGCCCAGCCATGGAGCAGCGGGGTGGGAGAGCCAGGGCTTGGGGTCTGCTTTTGTGGAGCTGGGGTGAAGGCTACAGCACCTCCACCCTCCATCCCCAAGCCCCACTGTCACCTGGGGATATGGGGGAGTTATCATTTGATGTTAAAACTGGAGGTTTAGCTCTGTTACTCTGTTATGCTGCCCTCCTGCCACCTCTAGGGTCTCCTGCTCCTTCCTCCTAGCGTTGGTGCCCTGGCCCCAGAGACCAGGCTGCGTTGGCAGGTGGATTAACAAGTCTGGGAGTGTAGGACTTGGGCCAACTGCAGTGAAATAGACCCCCTGCCCCTCCCAGCTGGCCGGGCTGGGACCTCGAGACTAAACAGGCAACACAATAGCTCTGTCTCCACCTGCTCTGCTGCCCTCTTTGTCTGCTGTGCCCTCGGCTTTAAACCTGAGCCTGGCATGTGTGACCAGGGAAAGAGGGCTCCTTGACCATGATTGGCCGAGAGATTAGGGGCCCCTGAGGACAGGCCTTTGTTTCTGTATTTTGGTTTCACAGCTTGGGGAGATTGGAGATAGTGCACATTCCCCCGAGTGGACAGGCTGTGAAAGGTTCTATAAAAGCTGGTCATGGGACTCTCACCTCTATAAATGGGAGGACAAACATTGTCATTTTAAGGGGCCATACCCTCTCCCCTCTGGGGGAGGAAGAAGAATAGTCCTCGACTCCTGCTTTAGGATAAGGCAGCACAATGGGGCAGGGAACAGAATCTCAGGATGCTGGGGGACAGGCCCTGGCAGTGGACTCGATGTGTGTGTCCAGGCCAGTGAGTCACCGCTCTGGGTCTTGGATCCCAGTGAAAGGAGGGAAGGAGTGATTTCAGAAGAGGAGGATGCGGAGCGTTGATGAGTGAAGTCAGAGTGATCAGGAAGGTGGCTGCAAGTCGGAAAGAAGAGGGAAGGGGGGATTGGGCAGCAGGTGTTGAGAGAAACTAGACAGGCTTGAATGTGTTGTCCTCAGAGACTGAAGGTCCCTTTCCACTGGTGTCCACCACTCCAGCCCCCTCCTTCTGCCTGGGTGCCCCTGTTTAGGGAGCCCGTGCTAAGTGGGCAGGCAGGTTGACATGTTGATATGCATGTGGAATTGTGCGAACCACAGCGAAACAGACCCCACAGGCTTCCAGAGGCCTGGCCAGCTCCCTGCCCCTCTGGCACTCCCCCACCCCACAGTGGGGGCTGCACAGCTTCCACCTGCAGGGTCACCTTCTCCCCGGGCTCTGCTTCTGATCCTGTTCCCAGACTGAGGATTTAAGGAGTCCATAGACTCAACATCAAGTCACCTATTATCTTCTTGGTTCTGTGGGAATCCAGCCTTTACGCTGGGCCCAGGCCCAGGCATGGGTTTGGATTCCATCTCTACAGCCTAAGATCTACACCTTCTTTCTGCCCTAGTCCCTACTCCCTCTTCTGTAAAATGAGCATAATAATCGTGCCTCCTTCCGAGGAGCTCGATTCAATGAGCTCCCAGAAAAATTCCCAAATGAGGTAGGAGATCGATAAATGTTAGCTGGCTTCTCATGGATCCCTCTTGATCGGCTCCCTTGGGTTATGCAGCTAAATGAGCTTGTTTACAGAGGCCTTGGCCAGGCAGCCCAGAGCTCAGGCACATGGAGCAATTCCCAACTGCCGCCATCAGCAGTAAAGGGGTGGAGGTAAAAGGCACTGCCACTTACTGAATGCTTTCAGGAGGCCAGACCCTTGACCTGCAAAAGTTGTAATGCTCACATCAACCTTACAAGGAGGGTTTTCTTGTTCCTGTTTCAGAGATGAGGAAACACAAGTTCTAGCTTCTTAAATCCCCTGCCCGGTGCCCACAGTAAGTGAGTGGTGGAGCCTGGATTTAGATCCAGCCGCCATTCCCAGCTGGCTGGGGTCTCTTCACCACCTACTCTGTGAGACATGGCGTCCCTCAGGCAATGGGTGGCCAAAGGCTGATGGGACCAGGTGAGGAGAACCAAATCTGGAAGCAAAGTACCCAAAATGTCAAGGCCAGGGCAGCCAGGCACACTCAGATGAACACTGAGACCAAGAACAAGCCAAACGGCCCTAGGGACCAAAGACCTGGCTGGTGGGAAGACAGGCAGGCAGAAACCCAAGCGAAACAACACCCCAGGGCACAGCTCTGATGGTGGGAGCGAGGAACACCAGAGAAACCCAGGGCTACAGTGGCCACTGGGTGTGCAGGGAGGGGAACCTAAGCAATTCCTTCTGGACAACGCATTATCCCAATATAACAGCGCCCGATAGGAAAGCCTATGCAATCCACAAAACCCAACATCGAGGCACGGCCTGCCAACGTCTCAGGGCACCCTCAGCATGCATCTCGTTTCCAAACCAAACTATTTCTCCCAGAATCCCACCAAAAGGCCAGGCGCTTTGGCAACCTGCAGACTCGCCCGAGGACAAAGACACTGTTCCAGGTATGAATTTTATTGCTAACCAGGTGACACCTGAAGAGGCTCAGAAATGGAGCGAGAAAAAGTCCCCAGTTGTGACTATTTAGAACGGCCTGAGAGGAAGAAAGGGCTCTTTGTGGAGCAATGAAAGAGATCCAGATAGAGGCAAGCCCCTGCCCTCCCGAGCAGAAATCATCTTTTCCATCAGCGGTTTCTGCTTTGCAGGGCCCGGTCTCATTGTGCCTCTGCATTCCGCCAGGGGCTGGAAGAATACGTCGGGATACAGGGCTTTCTCAGTGCAGATGCATGTATTTCTACACAGGGACCTGAACATAGATCTCTTCTAATCATCGTTATTTAGAAATATTTTGACAAATAGTTTCTCTGCAGATACTACTATTTTCCTCCCTGCCTTTTTTGTTTATCTTTTTTTTTTCCCCCTTCCCAGGAACAATGTCATTCTCTAATGCAATTTGCATTGTCAGGCAAGAGCAACTCTGAGCTGAAATGCAGGAGTGGGGGCCTTACAGACAGAAATGGCACGTGTCCATGACAAGAGCATAAGTCCAGATGGCCACCAGCACCTACAGCTCCTCCAGATCAGGCCTACCATGGCCACGGCCCCCACGGCCATTCTCCTCCCACTCTGTCCACCCCACGTCTCTGTCCCCCTTCTCCATCTGTCTCGGCACTCGAGCTGTGGCAGTAAATCAATCAGTGAGCGCTCTTTCTACCCCAGTGGGCCAGGATACTCAATAAAGATGTTTCTAGAAGCAGTGGGTGGCCAGCAGCAGAAGGCCAATGAAACCAGGTGAGAAGCACCGATTTGGGAAGCAAAGCACCCAAAATGTCAAGGCCAGGGCCGTGAGGCATAAAAGAGATGGTGTCAACTCTCAAGGGGGTTTTGTTCTAGCTAAGTAGATAAGACAAGCATTTCAACATGTCCCAGGGGCTGTGGCCTCTGTGCAGAAGGCAGAAATGGTGAGGAAAGGTTGTTGGGTCAACGAATGTGAGAGCTAGCAAAACACACAGCTGCTGGCCCCGGGCGATGAGCTGGGTTAGCTTGTCCCCAGGGTGACTGCTGTCCCTTCCCTCCTTTTCTATGCATGCATGCCATTCTCCCACAGAGAGATCAACTCTGTTCCTCGCTCCACCTGAATCTGGGCTTTCCTTAGTAATTTGCTTGACCTGTAAAATGTGACAGAAATGGTGCTTGGGATTTCTAAGGCAAGAGCACAACAATCTTGAAGTTTCTGAGACTCTGGGGACCTGAGGCCTTGAGTTGCTGTGTAAGACCAACTACCCTGGGGCTGCCATGCAGTGAGGAGGCCCAAGTTGCCACGTGGAGAGAATGAGCAGATAGAGAGAGACGTGCCAGACCACCTCCAATTGGTTTCTGCTCCCAGCCATCGTAGTCATCTGCACTGCAGCCCCAAGCGTCCCGGAGCAGAGGTGAGCCATTCCTCTGTGGAATGTGCCATTGAATTGGCTCCAACTCCTGGTGACCCTATGAATGAGTGATGTCCACAATGTCCTGTCTTTAACAGCCCTGCTCAGGTCCTGGAGACTTAGGCCTATGGCTTCTTTTATGGAGTCAATTCATCTCATATTTTCTTCCTCGTTTCCTTCTGCCTTCTATTTTCCCCAGCATTATTGTCTTTTCCTAAGAACCCTGCCTTCTCACGATGTACCTGAAGTAGGACGGCTTCAGTTTTGTTATTTTTGCCTCCAGTGATGCTTCAAGCTTAATTTGCTCTTGGACCCACTTGTTCATTTTTCTGGTAGTTCAGGGTGTCTAGAGAGCTCTCCTCCAGAACCATATTTCAAATGAATAATTTGTTTTTTCCCGTCAGCCTTCTTCCTGTCCAACTTTCGCATCTGTACACAGTAACTGGGAACACGAGGGTGTGGGGGATCTGGGCCTGGGTCTCTAACGACACATCTTTGCTCCTGGTGATCTTCCCTAATTGTTCCACTGCTGCCCTCCTGGGTCTCAGCCTTCTCTGGGTTTGGCTGCAGTCTCCATTAACGTTCCCTCTGTGCCCTGTCCAAATTCCCGACCCACAGAATGTGGGACGTGATAACAATAAATTGTCTGTTAAGCTACTAAGTTTGGGGTTATGTGTCATGCGTGCATCAATAAATGACAATAACTGAGGAAGGGGACATGTATAAGTGGCAAGGGTCTCTGTTGACTCAACCCACCCCCTTTAAGACAGTAGCCACCTTCTCTGCTCCCCAGGCCTCACCACCATGGCCCTCCTGATCCCTGGCACTGCCATCCCTGGGACCTTGGGGAGAACTAGGAGACACTGGGAAAAGGGCACGTTGTGGGTAACGTGTCTCTGGGGAAGGTCCCTGTTGACTGGCCAGTGGGAGAGGATGCATGTGAGTCTGTGTACGTGGTGCTGTGTGCCTTCCTCCAGGGAAATGACAAAGCTTGTTCCTGCCTCCCATCCAGAACTCATGTCCAGGGTCTCCAGCCATCTGCTGGCCTCTTCTGGGAATCTCCATCAGGTTCCTCAAATCCAGCATATCCCAGACCACAGCCCTTTCTAAACCCACCCTTAAAGCAATGTCTGGTCCTCCCCTGTTTCTGCCAGGGGTGCCAAAGTCCCCGGGGCCCATCCAGGTGTGGGCAGCCAATCTTCCAGGGACAGAACTTGCCCAGATGGAGCTGAAACCAGCAAGAGCTTGCCCAAATGGCTGGAGATTGGTTCTAGAGATGCCAAGGTGGGTGTGGGGGTGGAGGGACTTTTGGGTAGGGACTGAGATCGAAAGACTTGTGGCGAAGCAGCTGGGCAGAACCCAGACAAGGTCATAGACAACCCCAGGGTTCCTCCTAGAAACAAAAAGGATCCTGAGGCTGTGTCCTGAGGCTGGGAGATGCCCACAGGAGGTTAACAATACTGTCTCCACTGTGAGTCTTCTCTGACTCTACTCCTCTTGCCCTACCCCTACGCCCACCCCCCACTTCCCATCCCCCAGAATCCCCTGGTTCTGGAGCAGCCACTATAGCTTCCTGCTTTCTGGGTTCCTCACACCCTCTTTTCCTTTCCATTCCCTTATCAGACTCTGGCATAGCTCGTCATCAGCCCCTTGCTTGTTCTGGCCTCCCTCCTGTCCCCTGCCCCCACCTCCCCCTCTGCCACCCCATTCGTCACTCCTCTGAAGTCCCTTCTCATCATAGCGCCCATCTGCCCAAAGACTTCCAGCTACTTTCTATTGACTGAGGGATGAGGACCCTCTGTGGCCCAGTGGCCCCAGACCCTGACCCCTGCCCACCCTTCCAAGGAAGCCATGAGCTTCTGGCTCCTGCCACTCCGGCCTCCCTTTAGGGCTCCTGACGTCCTCTGTGCAGTCACTGCCCCCCACTCCCTCAGCCTTTGCTGCCCCTAAACCTGATGGGGCTTCAAACCTGCCATCCAGTCTGGTGGCCAGATGACTTGGAATGTGACACTGATATTCAGTTCAATTACTGAAAACTTTGAAATATGTTTGGAACAATTTGGGTGTGTAAACCTACCTTTTCGGCTATAAATTTAATGAAATCCAAATGCAGATCTGATGTATTGGATGAGAAATACTTGTCTGAATTTAGCGTCCACTTTGAGATGCACTGGGAGTGTCAAATACACATTGGATTTTGAAGACTTTGTACAAAATACAAAGAGAATAAAATATCTCAATACATTTTTATTGGTTAGATGTTGAAATGATCATCTTTAAGATATATTGAGTTAATAATACAGAGAGCAAAGAGCAAAACTAAATTAATTTCTTCTGTTTCTTTTACTTTTTAAATGTGGCTGCTAGAAAATTTAAAATTACATTTGTGGCTTGAATGCTGTTTCTGTTAGACAGCACTTATGTAGATCACTCATCTAAGCACATGATTGACAGGTCAGTGCCACCCTGTTCTCCCCTTCCCCACATCCTCAGGCTCAAATGCTGGCCCCCTTGGGTTTACATATGACCCACACCTGGTATGCTGATCTCCACAGAACACATGTATGTTTGCAAGTGTGTGTGCATGTTCATGTGGCCTTGTGCACAGGTGTCCCTGCCCACATGTGTGTGCGTGCGTGTCTGCATCCAGACCTCTCTATGTTTCCATGTGTGAGCACCCAGGAGGGTCCCCTGTGTGCAGGCATGCACAGCCCACAGCCCATGGGGAGCTGACAGGGGGACAGGGCCTTGGGCGTGAAGCCCCAGACTGGTTGTCCACTCCCAGGGGATGCTGGAGCAGACTGTGTTTCCCTGGCAAGTTGATGAGAATGTCATGTGAGACTGAACCCACAGCCACCCTGAGATCAAGACAGATGACAGCCCCTTTGCCTCCCTTGCTGATGAGGCCCGTCACTCTGTCACTGGAGAGGAAATTAAACTGGCCTGGCACAGTCTGCTGTTTCCAAAGCCAAGCCGGTCGCTGCTGTGTGATGTGCTATGCTCTTCTGGGTGGTGTCTAATTGATCATTTGGTTTATTGATAAATTTTGGGGGTATGGTCTGTGTAGCTAAACACACCACAGGAAATTAGGAGAATGTCCTTGTTTTTTTTTCTAATGATATAAGAACACCCCATCCATCCGTCCATCTATTCATCTGCTCATCCACCCACTGAGTCGCCCTCCTTCGGCCAGCCTGTGCTGAGCATCACCCTTGTGCTGGACAGTATGCAGAATAAACAAGTGAGAGTCTGAAAACCCGGATTCCAGCACCAGCCCTTGGGCAGCTCTCTGCTTCCGTGGGCCTCAGTTCCTCTCTGTAAAATGAGGGGATTGGACTGAAGATCTCACGGCCCCTTCCAGCTCTGGCACTCCGGGGTTTGGTCCGATTTTCTGGGCAGAGATTTCTCATCTCCAGCGGTGGTCCTTGCTTGGGTAATACAACGGGATGAGGTCCCAAGGTCATGGACCTCACTCCACTGGCTGAGAGCCTGATTTACAGGAATGAGGTGACCCTGAAATACAAGGGGTTCCAATCAAGTAGTTATTTGTGCGCTGTACCTGAGAGATTTGGAGGGGACCAGGACAATCAGTGGTGTCTTCACCCATTTGAGCTGCTACAGACTGGGTAGTTTGCTTAAACAACAAACATTTATTTCTCATAGTTCTGGGGGCTGGAAGTCCAGGATCAAGGTACCAGGAAATTCGATGTTATACACAGCTGTCTTTTCTCTGGGCCCTCACTTGGCGGAAGGGGTGAGGGAGCTGTCTGGGTTCTCTTTGATAAGGGCGCTAATCCCTTTGATCCCCTTGATGAGGGCTCCCAGAGGCTCCACCTCCAAATACCATCACACTGGAGATTGGGTTTCAACTATGGATTTTTTTGGCAGGTGGGGCACAAGCAGTCCATAGCGAGAAGAATCTGGCATTAGTATTTTGGACACTGCCACTTGGTTTGTGGAGTCTCTCGGCCCCTTGGGGTGCTGGAAGCCCTTTCTGGTTGCCAACCGTCTCCACAGGTAGTGGGTGCGTTTGGGCAATTCCAGGGTTTCTCTTTCTTGTATCAAGTAAGCTCTCACCATTTCCTGGCCTGGCCTTCCTTCCCCACTGCTTCCTTTTCACCCTGGGCGTCTGCTTCTCAGCACCCCGCATATTGGCTGGAATGCCCACCCTGGGGCTCTGGGGCATCTTATCCAGCTGGCTGTCGTAGGCCCCCAGGACCCATTCCAGGTCCCGCTTGGCTCTGCCTGGCTGATGGGCACAGAGTAACAGAGCTGTGCTGATCTGTTTACCCAGGGACCTCGATTCCTACCACGAAAGTCAGACACTGCAGAAGCTGTCTCAGATCCCCGTCTGTGCACCATCAGTCTTCGTAATGAAGGTGCTGATTGCATGCTGTCTGGGCAGAAGCAGAGGGACAGGGACAGGGAGAGGGGAGAAGCTCTGTGGCTGAGCTTTGGCTGCCTTGATCCAGTCAACAAACAACAATCTCCTTTGGCTTCTCCAACATTTAAACCCAACAAACCCCAAGTCTCCTACAGACCAAACCACAATGATGATGGCATGTTGGAACATCCCAGAATTCAGGGAAAAAATAAAAAGATGGGAGGAGAAGTGGATGTTGAGAGCGTGTATACGCACCTCCCAGAAAATCCCTCCCCGCAGCTTACCTCCTCTCCCCTGTAATTTAAACTGTTGAGGGACTCATTTCTGCTGTGTCTCCTGAGCCCAGCTCAGTGCCTGGTATGTAGTAACTGTTCAATGAGCATTGTTGAATACATGGATTTCTAGCTCTAGGATCACTCCAAGAAGATTGTTTGCTAACAAACCAATTCAGGAATGGCTGAGGCTATCATTTGTTCATTCAGCAAGCATTTGTCAGGCACTGTGCTAGCTGTTAAGGCCTATGATACAACTGTTCACCTAGACAACCAGACTCTTCAGCAATGTGCGTTGAGCTCCCACTCTGCACCTGGCACTGGGTTCTGGGTTCTGGGTTCTGAACATCAAGAGACAAATAGGACAGATAGTCCTACATCCACAGAACTTATATGTTCCCCTCCACAGGAGAGAGACACTAATCAAGACATGATTAATAAGCAAGATGATTGTAGATTCATAGGTGCTATAAAGGAAATATGCAGGTGTTGTGATGGAGAGCAACTGGGTGGCCTACTTTGGATTGGATCAGCTACAGAGGGCCCTCCAGGACCCAAAGACTGAAGAGAAAGAGCCAGGGGCCAGGGGCCAGCAGCCAAGAGAGAACATAGCAAGTGCAAAGGCCCTGAAGCTAGAAACGGCACTGTGGGTCTGAGGACCAGAAAGGAGGCCAGTGCAGCAGCAGGAGGGTGGGGCTGAAGCAACAACAGTGCAGGATGGGGTTTGACAGGTCACTCCCATCCCGTGGGAGAGGCAGGCAAGCCAGCACTCGGAGAAGAGCGGCAAGTGCTACACTGGAGGCAGAAGCACTCGGGGGAGCCCTACACCCAGGCTGGAAGAGGCGACATTGGCACTGAGACACGAGTCTGCTCTTAGCAAACTCCCTCTGGCCTGGCATGGCCTTCTGTCCTTCTGTCACCATGGACCTTGCTCCGAGACCCCCTCCCTTTCCCTGCCAGGAGCAGGGGCTCTGGAGTGGTGTCAGCTGCCCACAGGAACTTCCCCAAATGACTTCCCTGCCCTGAAGCTTCTCCAAGCCTCTTCTGCTGCTAACAAAGCTGCTGGGTGGCAGCGCCTGGAGTTACCTGGGGTGAGTGCGTTTGGTAGCTGTCACCGTGCGGGATAATATCGTCAACATGGCGAGTCTCTTCCTTTCATCTCTCTGGTCTCCCTGGAGCTTTTACTGTCATTGAGCCCAGCATCCAGCAAATAGCCCCACTGCTGCCTTTTATCTGTTTGGCTTTCAACTTGAGACACTCTCTCCAGGGGCCTTGCCTGGCAACAGCACTCTTTAGAACCACAGAGTGGGCTGCCAGGTGTTCAAGTAGTAATAATAACAAGAATAAATTAATTATGTAATAATAACTGTAAAATCAGCTCCCTGTTTATTAGGGTTCTGGGAATTCCAGGCACAGTGCACCATTTTATGTATTTCTTAGCACCACATTAAAAGGCAGGTGCTGATATGGGTCTCAGAGAGGTTAAGTAACTTAGTAGGATTGCACAGTAAATAAGTGCTCGAACTGATATTAGATCTAAGGCTGTCCACTACCACAGCCTCTTTCCTCTTTATACTAGTGGCTTCCAGCTCCAAGCTGGTTACATCAGAATCATAGGGGAGCTTGTGAGACTTCCGGCCAAGATGGAGGCATAGGTAGACACACTGTGCCTCCTCGCACAACCAAAAGGACAACAAAAATTTAAAAACAAAAAACAATCAGAACTGACAGAAAATCGAACTGTATGGAAGTCCGACAACCAAGGAGATAAAGAAGAAACACTCACCCAGACCGGTAGGAGGGGCAGAGACAGGCAGCCAGGCGGAGAAGACTTGTGGCAAGGCGATGGCTGGTGGACCCAGCGAGGTGGCAGATTGTGGAGCAGGGTGGGCAAGGCTGCAACTGGCCAGTGAGGCAGCAGCTGGTGGATCAGGTGACAGACCGCGCAACCCAGAGTTCCAGCTCGGGGAAATAAAGCCTCAAACCACTAATTGAAAATACCTGTGGGGGTTGAGGCAGCAGTGGGAGAAACTCCCAGCCTCATAGGAGAGTTCATTGGAGAGACCCACAGGGGCCTAGAACGTACACAAACCCACCCACCTGGGAAGCAGCACCAGAAGGGCCCAATTTGATTGTGGGTAGTGGAGAGAGTGACTGAAAACTGGCAAAGAGTGGAGCAAGCGCTATTGCTCCCTCTCAGACCCCTCCTCCACGTACAGCATAACAGCGCAGCGACTTGGTTACCCCGCCCTGGTGAACACCTAAGGCTCCGCCCCTTTACATAACAGGCACTCCAAGACAAAAAAAAAATGGTCCAATTGAAAGAACAGATCAAAGCTCCAGAAAAAATACAACTAAGTGATGAAGAGATGGCCAACCTATCAGATGCACAGTTCAAAACACTGGTAATCAGGAAGCTCACAGAATTGGTTGAATTTGGTCGCAAATTAGATGAAAATATGAAGGCTATGCTATGAGAAACAAAAAAAAATGTACAGGGAACCACTAGTGATGGGAAGGAAACTGTAACTCAAATCAACAGTGTGGACCAGAAGGAAGAAAGAAACATCCAACCAGAAAAGAATGAAGAAACAAGAATTCAAAAAAATGAGGAGAGGCTGAGGAACCTCTAGGACATCTTGAAATGTTCCAACATCCACATTATAGGGGTACCAGAAGGAGAAGAGGAAGAGCAAAAAATTGAAAACTTAATCAAACAAATAATGAAGGAGAACTTCCCTAATCTGGCAAAGGAAATAGACTTCCAGGAAGTCCAGGAAGCTCAGAGAGTCCCAAAGAAGCTGGACCCAAGGAGGAACACACCAAGGCACATCATAATTACATTACCCAAGATGAAACAGAAGGAGAGAATCTTAGAAGCAGCAAGAGAAAAGGACACAGTTACCTACAAAGGAGTTCCCATAAGACTGTCAGCTGATTTCTCAAAAGAAACCTTGCAGGAAAGAAGGGGCTAGAAAGAAGTATTCCAAGTCATGAAAGGCAAGGACCTACATCCAAGATTGCTCTATCCAGCAAAGCTTTCATTTAGAATGGAAGGGCAGATAAAGTGCTTCTCAGACAAGGTCAAGTTAAAGCAGTTCATCATCACCAAGCCATTATTATATGAAATGTTAAAGGGATTTATCTAAGAAAAAGAAGATCAAAAATAGGAACAGTAAAAATGACAGCAAACTCACAGTTATTAACAACCACACCTAAAACAAAACCAAAAGCAAACTAAGCAAACAACTAGAACAGGAACAGAACCACAGAAATGGAGATCACATGGAGGGTTATCAATAGGGGAGTGGGAGGGGGAGAGAGAGGGAAAGGTACAGAGAATGAGTAGCATAAATGGTAGGTAGAAAATAGACAGGGGGAGGGTAAGAATAGTGTAGGAAATGTAGAAGCCAAAGAACTTATAAGTATGACCCATGGACATGAACTATGGGGGGGAATGTGGGAGGGAGGGGGTGTGCAGGATGGAGTGGAGTGAAAGGGGGAAATGGGACAACTGTAATAGCATAATCAATAAAATATATTAAAAAATAATAAAATAATAATAAAAAAGAATCATAGGGGAGCTTGTTAGAAATTAAGATTTCTGGTTCTTCATCCTCAGAAATTCTGATTCTGTAGATTTGGAGGGGGGCCCAGGAATCTGTGGAGGTTTTGGGGTTTTTTTTTTTCAGTTTGTTTCTATTTTAACAGGTTCCCTTAGGAGATTCAGGAGCAAGGCCAGATGTATTTAGGTGCAGAGCCTGGTGAATACAGGTACCCTTTCTGTAGGTATACACTTAATTTTCGGGAGTAAGAGGTGGAGAGGAGGTGGGTTGGCAGAGAGGAGTGTCCGGGAAGAGCACTTCCTACTCTCTGACCCCACCCCCACCCATCGACCCCAATCAAGAGCCAGAAGCTGAGCCCTGACCCCCTTCCCAAGCTCTTCTCTCCCTCCCGCAGTGGGGGACAGCGAGAAAACAGGGTTGAGAATGGCTGAGTGAAAGGGCTTTCAGGGAACACAGGAGGGGCTTGGGGACAAGGTGTCTAAAGTCAGAAGCCAGGCAGGTAAAGGGCATGAGGGAAGGTGGGGTAGGTGATCTGGGGGTGTTCCCAGGTTAAAACACTGAAGAACCACAGTGACAGTAAAGCTAGCCGGACCCTTCAGTCACTGGATAGAAATACAGTGGACCCTGGGTTCTGGAACTTAATTCATTCCAGAAAACTGTTCGAGAAGCAATTTGTTCGAAAACCAAATCTCCTTTGTCACCTGAGAGACGGGTGACTCACCACACAGGTATGAGCATGAAAGGGTTGTCAGGGAGAGCATGGAGACCCGAAGTTTCGTTGGACATCCGAGGCATTTTTCCACGAACGACTCGGTCAAGGACCGAATTGTTCAAGAACCAAGACATTCGAGAACCGAGGCTTGGCCATATTTATGCAACAGAGTGTGAACTGCCACCACCCTGGAAAGGGGTTGAGGGGCAGAGAGAAGCATAAGCCGCGTCCTTGCCCCAAGCCCCTGTCCCTGCACCTGGCGTCATTGTCGGCACATGTTAATCCTGCAACACAATTTTGTCAAATGAATGAAGACCTCCAGTTCTAGGAAGGGCATGTCCAAAATCAAGGAACAGCAGACATTACGAATGGGACTGCAAAATTAAGTGGTAACCCATGCGATAGCATGGATGGACCTCAAGGACAATATGCTGCGTGAAGCAAGCCTGGCACACAAAAGCAAGGATTGCACGGTTCGCCCGGTATGAGCTACCTCCGGGAGGCAAGTTCATAAAGACGCAGTGGAATGGCGGCTGCCGGGGCGGGGAAGAGGAGCAGGGAGTCACTGTTGAGTGGGCACAAAGTTTCCGTTTTGCGAGATGGCCGTGACAGTTGCACAACAATGTGAATGTGTTGAATACACTTAACAATGGTCAGATGGCAAATCGTGTTATGTACATTTTACCACGAGTTACATTTTTTTGTGAAACAGAAATATACAAGGGTGGCAGTTCCTGAGCAACAAGCTACCCATCTCTGTGGAGACAGCTATTGATTTGGGGACAGGTAGCCAAAGAGAAAGTAACCTTCAGGGCCCAGTCCTGCCTCCCCGGTGCCATCTCCATTTCAGGAACAGAGAATGGGGAAGACATGGGTGGGGCGGGGGAAGGAGAGTGTGAGTGAGGGAGGCATCTGACTGGGGAGAAGGCCTACCCTGCAGAGGGGTGGGTATCAACAGCCCCCGCTCCCACCCTTGCCTTCCGGGGGAACTTCTGGGTTCCGCCACCTGCTTTTATTTTCTGTAGTCACAACGTCCCTGTGGCGCAGGCAGGACACTCACCAAGTGGCATTATCCCATTTTGCAGCAAAGGTGAGCCTCAAAGAGGTGATGAGGAAGCCCAGGCATGCAGCGGCCAGGTGGTGCAGGAAAGGTCTCCCAGGTCAGGTGGACTGTGGGTGCAGGTGTCTGAGCAGAGGCCTGACTGATGGAGGCGGTATCTGCCAATCCAGAGTGGATTGCGGGAGGGGAGGGAGCAGGCAGGGACTGAACTGGGAACTTTCTGACACCTGTGACTTTCTCATGCCCAGCACCCTCCTGCACCCTCCTGCACCACCCCCCCCCTGCCCAGGGCCTAGGCCTGATTACCCATAAAGAACCTTTCTGCTGCTCAGCTCCCTGTCTCCACATACATCTGTTCTTATCTTTCTTTTAAAACATCAGACTGACATTTTATTAAAAGAAAATCAATATCTGCTACATAACCTGCAGCAGATAAACCAGAGAAGCTTAGGTTTCACAGCCTCGGTGCCTTCGCAACGATGCCTCAGTGTCCCTGACGTCTTTCTGGCCTTTGATGAGCCACATCTAGGAAGCCAGTCCTACCCTCTCCTCTCGCCAGCGGCTTGGCTCAGCAGCCCCTTCTCCTTTCCCATTTCACCTCTGTTTCCCCTCCTGGCTGGCTCCCCCCAGCTCCAGCCAGGCCAGCATCCCACAGACTCACTCTTGCTCCTCACTCCGCCTCAGTTTACCAGCCTCTCCAACAATCAGGCCCATCGCTTCCTTCAGCTCCCAGGTCACCCCCTCCAAGAAGCAGGCACTTTGGAATCAAAAGCCTCTGGTCTCCCCCCACCTCTGTGTGACTGACCCCAGGCACACTGCATAACCTCTCTGAGCCTCATGGATAAAAATGTGGGCAATGACATTACGTTCACTGCATTTGGGGGGCCAGGAAATTACCTAGAGCATGTAACAGCCCTTAGCACATGCTTAGGGCTAGTAAGCTTGCAGTAATGTTTTATTCCTTTCTCTGGGCCCACCTGTGCCCTGCTCCTTCATTCCACCTCTCTGGTCGACTTAAATGCCAGATAGTTTATCCTAGGAACAGAGCAGCCTACCCCTCCCTCCTCTACCAGGCATCCAGCGTGGTGGGCATCAGGCTCCCGTCTGCAGGGACAGAGCCAGAGTTCTGTATGAATGAGCACTCAGTGCATGTGAAGGGAGGTGGGGCCAGAAAGGCAGAGAGAAGAAGGAGGGAGCAAGGACAGGGAGGAGTGGGGGAGGGAGGAAGGAAGGGAAGGAGAGAGGGCAGAAAATGTGGTGTCCGTCTGTGTTCTCCTGGTGTGGACTTCCCTTCCTGCCCAGCTCTGCTCTCTCTTGAGGTGAGATGGGGCTTCCAGGTAAGAGCCTTGGCTGCAGAGGCTCTGTAATGCCAAGTAGACTCAGAAATGCCCACCCTGGCCAGGTGCAGCTCGGGGGCAGGGACAGCAGAAGCAGCCTGTCGTGACCCCTGCAGGCCAGATAAGGGTGCCAGATAAGAAAGCTGCACTCAACTTCCTCGGTTTTCCATCTGGCCCCCAGCTCTCCAACTTGGGCCTCACTGAGGGGCAGGCCTGTTTTGCTCACCTGGGGGCTGCAGCCAGGCTGTAGGTGGGAGGGACACAGGACAAGGACCCTCTGGAGATTACTGGGCTTGGGCAGACCTCCCTGGGTGGATGGAAGTCAGCTGCAGAAGCCGCCTGGCAGGCGGGGAGCTGGGAGCCAGCCCAGGCCTTTGCAGAGCTGCCAGGGCCCGCACTCACCTCGCCAGCACTCACCTCGCCCTGCCCCAGGAGAGCCCTTCTCAAACCGCTCCGAGGAATTCTTCAAGATATGAAGGGGGGGAGGAGAACCCTTAGTCTCCAGCCCCTTCCTAGACATCACAGTGCAGTGAGCCCAGCCGAGGATCTGAGGGGTCCTGCAGCCAGGAAACCTGTTTAACCGGAACACAATGCTTCCCAAACCTCTGCCATCATGGAGACTTATTTTTCTTAAAGGCAGTTAATTCACAGCTTGAAGATACTAGAGTTTTGTAGGATGCAGTTGGGGAGTGCTGAGGTGGATGAGGGAACAGCATTTTGGCACTGGAGAAACTGAGAGTCATTGAATTCCCTCTGGAAAACTCCTACCTACCCTTTGAAGCCCACTTCTGAGGCCCTTAGGCTCTCAGTGGTGTTTCCCTCCTCCCCCTTCAGGGAGAGTTAACCAGCTGTTCATCTGCTCTCCGTGAACCTCACCCACCACTTTCTCCTGTTCCTTTTGCACGGAGCTGGTTGGTGGTGCCCGTGTCTCTAGACGCGTAGCTCCTTGACGGCAGGACCCGTGCGTTGCTCAAGTTTGTTCCCCTACCACCTGGCGTGTCGTAGGCGCTCAGTGCACATGGCCCAGTGGCATTAGTGCAGCACCCCTGTTTACAAAGAAGTGAGCTGAGATCTAGGAAGGAGCCGGCCCTGCCCGGTATTCACCAGCTGGACTTGTTGGGGTGGGAGAGTGTTGTCAGATTTCCGGGTTCCCCCACCCCTGCCCCGAGGCTGCCCTGTCCCCTCCTTGACACTGAGCCAGTTGTCATGAGTACTGGGTTTTCTGTCTGCATTTCTGTTAACAGGTAAGCAGGGAAAGGTCTCAGGTGGGGGGGAGGGCCATGGCTCATCCATCCTTTTGGGTCAGCAGGTGTCAGAAGGTCATTTCTGTTCCCACTCTAACACCTCGTTGTTGCCGCTGACGGCTGCAGGTTTGGTTAAAGGGCGGATGCCCCTGACCATGGTCCTGCCCTGAGCCTGGTGGGGAGAGGATTGTGTTTCCTCTTATTCTTGCGCATTTGAGGCCAACTATTAGTGTCCGAGCAGATAGTGTAGCCATCAATTAAATAAACAGGTTTGTATGGAACAAAAAGAAGAGACCGCCAAAACTGCTTATTTATATGAATAAGCAGACTCTCTGGGAGGCGACCGAGGAACTGATAACCTTGGAGCCTCTAGAGAGAGGACTGAGGTGGCTGACAGCCGGGAAGGCATTTTCAGGATATATTCTGAGCACTTTTGGATTCTCGCGTCATATGCAAGTTCCGTGGTACCTATTAAAAACATATACACACAACTTAAAAATTATTGTAAAGGATAACCATAAACCTGGTGCCCAATCACAGAGTTTTGCTATAATGATCAAGCCAATTTTAGCTCGTCTCAGGAAAGCCGAACCCGTGGCTGGCGGCATTTCACCTTCCTTCTCTCATTCAGCATTCCCATAAGGTGGTTCCGCACCATTACCCCAGGTCTCTAAATAAGGAAAGTAGGCCTGAGGCCGGCCTTCCCCCAAGATGCTAAGAGTCAAAGACCTCCTTCCCCAACACATTTCCTGGGATACCATAAGCTTCCTCAGTCTTCCCAATACAGGGAAGGCCACAGCCCTTCCAGCACTGAGCGATTTGAAATGCAGACCGCTGTCCTTGGAGAGGATGAGGTCAGGCAGGGGGCTAGATGGAATGGCTTCTCTGGGTGAGCTCCTTGAGAGTGGGCACCATGTTCTGTCCACATCCCAGAAGCCTGGTGCAGCACCTGGTACATTTGTTGGATGGATGGGTGGATGGATGGATGGATGGATGTCTTTTTGCCCCAGAATTCCAGGCATGGAGGAACAAAGGGGAACAGGACCTTCTCTTTCCAGCTCCTGGGATCCTAGGTCAGGGAGAGCTGGAGAGCAGAGCTCTGGAGCTGGACACATTCTGCTTCAAATCCCAGCTCGGCTCTCCTGACTGCCGTGTGACCTTAGATAAGTCTCTTCACACGAGCTTCAGTTTCCTCATCCATGTGATGGGCACGGAAACCGCCTCCCACCGTGCAGACGATTAAATAAGACCCCACAAGGGGGCGCCCAGTGTGGTGGGCTCTACTAGCTGTCTGCTTGTCCCTCTGCCCTCCTTCAAGCAGAAGAATGACCACCACGGAGACCAGACATTGTCCCCCCTCTGCCTCCAACAATCACCTTCTCATGGCGAGAAGGGGGTCCTCCTTCTGTCTAACTGAAAAGCTTCCCGCTGTTACCAGGTCCATGACCTCCTGTGCCATTTGTCCAGAGGAAAGACAAAGAGCTGTCAGTGAGGTCCCGCAGGAGCCTCTTCCAGATCTGCAAAGACAGTCAAGGTTGAGTCTCCTCCACTGCGTGACAACTGCGTGCCCAGCAGCCCCGCCCCTCCTGCTTGGTCCCCAGTCCTGCCCCCATCCCTTTGATCCTCTCTGACCTCTCCTGGGTTCAAGGACTCTCAGTGCGAGGTCAGGGGATGTAGGCCACGGTTTCTGCCCCTTGCCACCTCACCCCCTTCCCCTCCCCCAAGAAATTGGCAAATAGCTCAGACTCTGACGACAGGGAGATTGAAGCCCTGTGCCGTGGCACTGACAAGTTGCATTTTACAACAAATCCCACAGCCAGACCCTGCAAACAGCACCCCTGTGGTGTCCCTGATATATGGCAGGGAATTAGCTTATGTCCCTGGCAACCAATTCTTGGGCTAAAAATAGGTGTCTTGTGGGTTCACCTGTCCCTCCTTAACATTCAATTTCTGCTGGTGCCAGAAAGGAAATGAGTCTGGGGTCCAGGTCCTGCCTGGGTGCTTGGGGCGGGTGTCAAAGGTTAACCCAGCTTTAATGGATGGATGAGGCTGTCAAGGAATTACCCAGCAAGACAGGGGCTGGGCTGCCTTTTGTTGGGGAGGGGAGCCAGGCTGAACTGTTTTATTTTAATCCTACAGGCTTTTTCTTTTCAAAGATTTTATTTATTTGTTTTTCGAGAGAGTGGAAGGCAGGGAGAAAGAGAGGGAGAGAAACATCAATCGGCTGCCTCCCCTAAGAGCCCCAACTGGGGACTGAACCTGCAACCCAGGCAGGTGCCCTGACCGGGAATTGAGCCAACTTTCAATTTGCGGAAGGATGCCCAACCCACTGAGCCACACCAGTCAGTACAATCCTACAGGCTTTTTGAGCAGAAAACCACCTTCCAGAGATCTCCCTGGTTGGTCTCCCAGAATACTCCCTCTACATCATCTCCCCCCACACACACACCCTTCCCCCACACCCTTCCAGCCCACTTGTCACCTTGGGCTGGTCACTTCTTTCGCAGTTTCCTCAACTGCAGAAGGAGCGATTCAATGAGTCCGTCTGTTTATGTACTGGATTCTCAGACATGTGGACTCAGCTTCCAGTATTTCGTCCCAAATGTCCTCACACACATCGAGGTCCCTGAAATGCCAACACGTTAATGCACCAACGCCCCGCAGACCGTCAGGCAGCACATCCAGTGTGACAGACTTTGTCAGATGCTGCGTGCTTGCTAATTCTTCCCCTGGAAAAAAAAATCGCTTTAAAGTTATTTTAAGAGTTCAGTCCAGCTTTAAAAATTCCAAAATTCCTATTTTAGAGCCACTTACCAACAATAAAATACCAAGTGTCCCTATAAAACAGGTTGCTCATAAAGTCTTGCCAGTGAGTTACATCTTAGTATAAATGAGTCTATTACACCCTTTCCTGGGAGTGGAGAAGGAGCATGGAGTCTTGCGGTCCTTCATGGGGGACCCATCATGTTAGGATATTGAAAGCCTCACCTGCCTTCCTACCACCCCTGTGAGAAGCCCCCACGTGGAAGCCGAGGGCCTCCATAAACTGTGGTCGCAGCCCACCATGCCAACCTCAGAACCTCGCAGGCATGTCCTGCTCCAGGTCCACGGGACTTCTCATTCCCCAAAGAGACCAAGCGCAGTCCCATCTCGGGGCCTTTGCTCAATAGTGCCTCTACCTGGAATGCTACTTCCCCTTCTCCCCTCCATCCCTGTGCCACATTTCTCTGTTGGCAGAACTTCTCCTCATCTTTGAAAGTATAAAAAGATGAGAAGTTCCACCATCTCTTTTGTGAAGCCATGGCTAGAATGAGCCCCCCTGGGTCCCTCTCCTCTTCTACCATCTTTAGGAACCATGTAGTGTGAAAGCCAGATGAGCCTTAAGGACCATCTACACAGTCAAAATATTTTGACCGTGACCCCTGGTAAGAAATCCACTCTATATCATGACCTAGCAGATGCACAAAGAGACACACACATTAAACACACATAAACACACATGCACACAAGTGTGCACATACACACTCAACCACACACAGGCATAGCCACACATGTGCACCCATATGCAAACACACATGGATACGAAACACACATGTACACACCCACCCACACCTGAACGAAGTTTATCTGCTTGATACTGTCTTACCTCTGCCATGCGCAGTGCCCTGGTTCTCTATGTGGCTTCCTTTACTTTGAATGCTGGTTCTGACTCACTAAATTTATTTCACCATCTTGTAATGGGTTACAAACTGCAGCTTGCAGAGTGCGGACCTAGTTTAACCCCTTATTTTACAAAGAGAAGTACCAAGATCCAGAGAGAGGAAGGGACCATCCCAAGGTCACACAGCTGGCTGGGGCAGCCACCTCTCCCCTCACACAGGGAGCCCTTTGCATTGCAGCTGCTCTTGCAAGTTTATAGATCCACGAGAACAACGGCTATGTTCCCGCACCACCACCCCTCCCGTGATGCCTGCCCCATGTGGGGCCCCAATGAACGGCTCCATCGGAATGCTGAAATGACGATGAGACAGGGTTTGGGAAGTCAATGACAGACTGCCAGAGTGCGAGATTAATAAATGCAGCACCACGGCCTGGAGACCAGGTCCGCTTTAGCTCATTAGTGGGGCTGGGCTTTCCCAGGGCTTAGAAATGCTGAAATTGCCAGTGGAGCAAAAATCTCGCTGCTGAGTGGAGGGAGGGGCAGGGGAAGGGGGAGGGGAGGACGGATGAAAGGTGGAGCTGTCAGGGAGGGGATGTTGGAGGGAAGGTGGGCAGGGGCAGCGGGTGCTCAGTGCTCTGGGCGGGTTTAGGGGATAAGCAGGGCTGCGGTTCATTGAAAATCTGAACCAGCTCCAGAGAGAACGGAACTGGGTGTCCTTTGGTCTCTTCCTGTCATTCTGGGAAAAGCAGCTCAGGAGGTAGACGAGGTGAGGCAAGGATGTGCACAGGGAGACATGAGAGATGGTGGAGACATAGAAATGAGTGATGTGGACACAGCTCTGCTGAGTTAATACCAGACACCACACAGCTCAGGGATGGCCGGGAGCCACTGGAGGCCTGCACAGCCCTTTGCCCAACCACTGTCACCTCCATGCCACATCAGAGCTCAGCTACCCCAGGAGTGGCAACTCAGAGGGAGAGAGTGGCTCATCCCCCACCACAGCCCCTTATGGGAAATTAGACCCAGTTGTGGGCAGCCTGGGTGGGACAAACGCTCGTTTGTTGACAAGACCAGCAGCTGCTTTGCCCACACCATGCCCCTGAAAGATGAGAGACTTGGAGTTGGCAAGCACAGGCCCCTCGGGCAGCCGTTTCCTGTGGACATCGCCTTGGGCATTAGTGACCAGCCTGGGTGCAGGATGTTGAAAAGGGGACAAGTAGGGTGTCCTGGCAGGAGCAGGGGTCTAGCCATTGGTTTATTCATTCATTTGACAAGTATTTATCGAGTTCTGGCCCGGCCCAGGGCCAGGTATGCTGGGTTGTAGTTGTGAACAAGACATAGTTAGGGCTTAGCATGTCACAGGGAAAGCAGACTTCGGATGGGTGTTTCAAGTGGCATGGGGAAGCCCACAGAGCTACCTGGGGCACTGGTAAAGGCTTTGCAGAGGAAGTGAGACGTAACGTAAAATTTCCAAAGACAAAGTTGAGGCATCTAGAGTCCAGATGAGGAGCTGAAATGTGTTAGGTGGCCCGGGGAGCCCCACATGTCTGCAGTTTGGTGGGGTCTGCTCAGCCCTGTGTCTTGGGAACTTTGTTATTCTGGCTGCCACCAGTGGGATGGGGCTCAGCACGCTGACTCACAATAAACAAACCTTCCAGAGACTGAGTCATACATCAAAATGCCAATTTGGTTTTCTCTAATGGGAGCGTATTTGACAAGCTAAAGCTCACTGGCAGCCTGGTTTAGGATGAGAGACCCTGGCTGTGAGTCTCAATGCCACATCACACCCACAAAGCAACTTTGAGCAAAACTTTAACCCTCTATGAGTCTTGGTTTCCTCACCTGAAAATAGGGATCACAATGGCCACTGAGGGTTGTGATGAGAATGGGAGCGATTGCGTGCAAAAGTACCTCAGTTCTCCCTCAGAACATCAGTGCACAGGTCAGTGATTTCTCAACTTTGCATTTATTTTGTAATAATGGATGCACATGGTACAAAATTCTAAAGGCACCAAAGGATGCAAGTTGACAAGTGAGTCTCCTTTATGTTCCCTTTCTTGGAATAAATAAATATCATGACATTTAAAAGAAATTAAGTCATAAGAGAATTAGGACTTTTTTCCAAGAAGACTTCTCTATCTTACAAAAGTGACTCATGTTTTAACAAATCCAAAGACAACACAAGGAAATACAATGAACACTTTCTCTTTCTCCAGGGCCCCCAGGCTCACAATCAGAGGTAACTGTGGTCAATAGCTTCTTGTGTTCCTTTAAAGGAGAACTATTACTGCTGGCTCCCTGTTCACCTTTCCGCGGGGAGTCTGCTTAGGTGACCAGGTTATAAATAAGGACATGCAGGATTAGTCAGGAAGTGGGCAGGGACACCGGAAAGTTCCCAGGGGGGCATTTCTATCAACTTAGGACCATGGAATACATTGTCTTTCTCTATTTCAGGGAGATTTATCATCCACCCACCCACCTACCCCCCACCCAGCCATCCAACCCTAATGGCTGGGCCCTCTGCCAGGTCCATGGGAACTACAAGACGAATAAATGAAGCATACTTTCTTCTCTTGCATCTTCTATCAGCAGGACAAAGGAGATAGATCCATCAATTTATGCAAGCCTGAAAGGGACAGCAGAGTTCCCTAATATACCACCCACGAACACTACCACTTCACAGACAAGGAAACTGAGACAGAGAGAACGTGGATCTTGCCCAAAGTCACACAGGAAGTGGACAGCTGGGCCAGGACTGGAAGGCAGGGGCTGGGATTCAGCCCTAATGTAAGGTGGGGACTGATGCGGGACAGAAGTGGGCCTGGAGAGCTGCGGCAGTCCAGAAGAGCGAGTCTAGCTGTGTCAGAGAAGGTCACCCAGGCAGCGGCACAACTGGGGGGAAGCACCAAGGCGAGGAGCTGGGGGTGCCGAGGATCCTTTCTGGCTTGCACAGGATGTTTACCGGGAGGACCCAGAGCAAGACAGGGAAGATATTTGGTAGGAGATGCTCGTCCAGCTGGTGGGGTCCATCCTTGGGAGTTTAGCAGCCACAGGTGCAGGCCCTCAGGGCACCCTTGGGGAGGTGCAGTGCACAGCTGGACAGGCACGGGCAGAGCCTGGCACTGCTGCTTTTCCTTACGCCTGCTTTGTGCCTCCTGCTCACCCTCTCCTGTAACATTATCTTTCCAGTGAGGTTTGGGGAGACCCCCAGGTCTTCTCCTGACACCTCTACCAACCACATGTCTAGCTGGCTGCCCTCCACAGGGGTCTGATCATTTGTTTCGGGATGCCTCATATCCTGCCTTTACCCCTTGTCCTGTCTGTCCAGCCAGGCCCCCTGGGGAGGGAGGCCTTGCAGTTTCTCCAGTTCACTGGGGTTACACGCAGGAAAAGATTCATTGTGTACTTACATTTGCAAACTCAGCTCTGAGCAGCCTGCAACAACCAAGGTCTTAAGGGAAACAAAAGGCCCACTTGAATTCAGTAATTTGAGAAGGCTTACCAAAGGGACTGTTTATAAAGGTTTGTACAGACTGAAGAAACCACAAGGTGTCATGCAGTACTCAGGGGCCCCTGAGAACTAACTATTCTTAGATCCAAAGGGACGAGGGGGAAGGAAGTCACCAGAACCCTGAAGGACAGTCATGGAGAGAGGTGGCCGTGAGATCACCAGGGACACACAGCCAGCTCACAGCCAGCCCACAGCCAGCCCACAGGGAGACCAGTGGTGGGATAAATTCCCCTACTCACTCCCCTCCCTTCTGCTGACCTACAGCTGGGGCTTCCTATTGGCTGAACCCAACACGAAGTGGGAGGGTGAGGAAGTCCGTTAGTGCAATTACATTGGTGCAATTCCCAGGTCGGGGAAGCTTTCAGTCAGTCCTGGAGCACACAGCAGGGATAGATGTGGAGGGGCAAGTGGGAGGTCCCCTATACAGCCATAATGACCTCCTTCATTACTGACATGTCCTCAGGAGCCTTACCAGGCTCTATTTCCTGTGAATGGATCCCCTACCTGTCTCTCAGGTAGCTCCCCCTCTCTCTTCCCTCCTCTGCCCCATGACTCATGAGCCCTCTGTGTTCCTCTCCCACCGGGCCTGTAGGTAGGCCCAATACTTTCTGCTTTTGTCACCCCCTTGCCCTAATCACATGGGGATGGAACCACATGGCCAGTCTCAGGCTGGTCCCGTCATGTAGGCGGGACTCAGGAAGGAGCAAGCATGAGGCCTTCCTCTTCTGGGATGAGCTGCTGCTGTGGCCAGTGGTCCAGGCCCTGGTCAGCACTTCCATGGCTCGGGCATGCCTGGAGGTGCTGGCCCCCATCCAGCTGAGCCACTGGGTCCTGGCCAGATGGCAGCGGGCAAAGCTGAGGCTGGCTCCGAGCCACAGGCCTGGCTTAGCCAATTTGGAAATCAGGCAACGAGTGGCTCAAGGGAGGCAGCATGCCCACAGGTACCTCAGGGCCAGGATGGCACGGCCCAGCCCCCAATCCACTGAGACTCACTAGACTTAGGTCTCAGGTCCATGGAGTCTGGCAGGGGCTGAAGGACCTCAGCCATGCCTCAGGAAGGCAGTGTGGTTCACCCAGAGTTTGTCCAGCTCTGCCCCAAACACAGCCGCTCTTGGAAAAATCGCTTCCTCTTCTGGACAGAATCTTTTCCCCGAAATGAGATCTCCTTTAGAACTTCAACATATAAAACTGGTTCAGACGAAAGTACAGCCTCAGAGCTTCCTCCTCAGTCTCCTCATGACTACCTCCTCTTCATACCCCATCTCTAGCTTCAGTCCCCAAAGCATGTCTTTCAAATCTTGGGGTTTTACATAAAATGAAA
This sequence comes from Desmodus rotundus, assembly GCF_022682495.2. Classification (NCBI taxonomy): domain Eukaryota; kingdom Metazoa; phylum Chordata; class Mammalia; order Chiroptera; family Phyllostomidae; genus Desmodus; species Desmodus rotundus. Next base: position 91,456,852 of record NC_071395.1, on the reverse strand, counting down.
CCCTGGTCTATGTGCTCCCTAAGTGGGGTTAACATGCTGTGAATTTTGTAATGTATAAAAACAGACAAAATGTTACCATAAACCCCAATGTACCCATCACCCAGATTCAATGAACAAGTCATGGCCAATCTTTTTTTTTCCTTTTTAAACCATTTTAATTTTTAATTACAGTTGACATACATTTTTATACTAGTTTCAGGTATATACACCAGTGATTAGACATTACATAACTTACTAAGTGATTATCCCCAAAAATCTCACACCCACCGGATACCACACATGGTTATTACAATATTACTGACTATAATCCCTACACTGTACTTTGCATCCCCATGACTGTTCTGTAACCACCAATTGGTACTTCTTAATCCCTTCACCTTTTTCACCCATTTCTCCAATCCCTCCCTTCTGGCAACTGCCAAAACATTCTCTGTATCTATGAGTCTGTTTCTGTTCTTCTTGTTCATTTCTTTTGTTTTTTAGATTTCATTGTTGATAGTTATGTATTTTTACCATTTTATTGTTCATGTTTTTAATCTATTTTTCTTATTATTCTTAAAGAAGACCCTTTAACATTTCATTTCCTATAATACTGATTTGGTAATGATGAACTTCTTTAGCTTTTTCTTGTCTGGGAGGCTCTTTTTCCATCCTATAATTCTAAATGATAACTTTGCTGGGTAGAGTAATCTTGGTTGTAGGTCCTTGCTTTTCATGACTTGGTATATTTCTTGCCAATCCCTTCCGGCCTGCAAAGTTTCTGTTGAGAAATCAGTTGACAAGCTTATGGGAGCTCCCATGTAAGTAACTAACTGCTTTTCTCTTGCTGCTTTTAAGATTCTCTCTTTGTCTTTAACTTTTTACATTTTACTTATGATGTGTCTTGGTGTGGGCCTCTTTGAGTTCATCTTGTTTGGGACTTTCAGTGGTTCCTGGACTTATATGTCTATTTCCTGCACCAGGTCAGGGAAGCTTTCTGTCATTATTTTTTCAAAACGGTTTTCAATTTCTTGCCCCCTCTTCTCCTTTAGGCATCCCCATAATGAGAATGTTGGTATGTTTGAAGTTGTCCCACAAGCTCATTATATTATCCTCATATTTTTTAATTCATTTTTCTTTTTGTTGTTCTGATTGGGTGTTTTTTGCTTCCATATATTCCAACTTGCTGATTTGATTCTCAGCTTTATTTATTCTACTATTGATTCCCTGCAAATTACTCTTCAGTTCAGTTAGTGTATATTTCATTTCTGACTGGGCATTTTCTATGCTGTAGTGGTTCTCACTAAGTTCATTGAGCATCCTTATAACCAGTGTTTTGAACTCTGCATCTGGTAGATTGCTTGTCTCCATTTTGTTTAGTATTTTTCTGGAGTTTTGTTTTGTCTTTTCATTGGGGACATGTTTCTTTGTCTCCTCATTTTGGCAGCCTCCCTGGGCTTGTTCCTATATTTCAGGTAGAGCTGTTATATCTCCCAGGCTTGGTAGAGTGGCCTAATGTACTAGGTGTTCTGTTCGGTCCAGTGGCACAGCCTCCTTATTCACCCAAGGTGGTCACTCAAGGTGTGCTCCTGCCCCCTTCCATGTGGGCTGAGTACACCCTCCTCTTGTAGTCGAGCTTTAATTGCTGTTGACCCATCAATGGGAGGGGTTTATCCCCAGGCTGATCAGCTGCAAGGACTGGCTGTGACCACTGACCATCAACCCCTGCCATGGAGGATCAGCTGTGCAGGGGCCCACTCCACGAAGAACGACTTACTTCAGTGGAGTTCTGGCACCTGCTGATTCTGCCCCTTCAGTGGAGGTGGAGGTAGTTGGGTGGTGATGCTTCATCATTGATCTGAAGCTGTCCACGAGTGTGCTGACTCTGAGGCCTCCCGGGAGGTGCAGGCCAAGGTCAGCCACTGCCTGCATCTGCTCAGGGCCACCCAGCATGAGCTACAAAGCGATCTGCAGATGGCTGCTACTTGTGCTGGGCTTGGAGGTGCCCAGACAAGGCCAAGCTGTGAACCAAGGCTGGCTACCGCTAATGCCAGGCCTGGGGCCACCAAGCAAGAGATACGGGGCACATTGAGGACAGCTGCTGGTTTTTTGAGAGATTTTAAGAAAATCTGAAGCACGAACCACTGGAAACAGCTTGGGTGGACCTTAAAGTTGGGTGGGATGGGGCCTCAGGAAATCACCAACAAACAATATGAGCCAGGTTGGTGGAGGCTCAGATATGGCACCTGCCAACCAGCTGTGTGAGAGGAGGGCTCATCACAGAAACAGTGGCCTCTGCCAGCACTTCTGTCCGGTTGGAAGCTGCCCCACCAGCAGGCCCCCTGATATGGACAATTCAGTTCCTCCTGGAATGTCTCTGGTGCCTTTCGAACTGCTGCCCCAGCAAATCCCAAACATGACATCATTTCATCTGTAAATACTTCAGTTTATGTCTCTAAAAGGTAAGGATTCATTTTAAATATATAAACACAATGCCATTATCACACTTTAAAATATCTAATCACAATTCATATTTCCAATTGTTTATTTACAAGTTGGGGGGGGTTGGTTGGTTTTTTAACAATTTGTTAGAGTCAGGGTCCAAATGAGGTCCACACATTGCCCCTCTTATTATGTCTCTCAGTCTCTTTGTCTTGATCTGTGAGTTGCTAGTGGCCAGTGAAGCTCAGGGCAGCCCATTTACATGGGCTGTGAAGACATTCCCAGCAACTCAGAGGAAGAATCTATTTTGCCCTGAGCCTTTTTGAAGGCCAGAGGGAGGAGGAGGGAAGGAGAGAAAAGGCTGGCCTGAGGCTCAGCACTGTGGTTTCCTACCAGGAAGCTTATTTGGCAGGGACCCATCCAGGGCTGGGCAAGGCCATACCTAAGAAGTAAGGGGTGCTTCACTGGTGGTGAGAAGAATCCAGAAGAGTATGGGTGCCTACAGAGTGCACTCACTGGAGGCAGGAGCTTGGGGTCTACTCCACTGGTAAAATTGACCATGAACCGCAAGCATTTCATTTGGCATCTGCTGAGACACAGGACTTTGCGAGAGGCTGGGGCTGCTGAGATGAATGGGAAGCAGTCTCTGCTCTCCAGGAAGAGCTCATGGCTCTTTTGAGAAACATTGTATATTTAACCTCTAGATTTCAGTGTACCCACCTGGAAAATGGAAACAATAGCACCTTACCTATTAGACCAGCAGAAAAGGGACAAACTATACCTATACAAACGGTGGAGGGGGCAGGCTGAGTGCTAGCCTGGGGAGTGGGGGCAGGAACGTTCACAGAAGACCCCAGAGCCCTCAAGTCCAGCAGGGTGACCTTAAGCAGGACATCCCTGCCATTGATGTTACCCCAGTGCCTTCCCAGGAGCCTCCATGTTTTGAAAATGATGGCGTTCAGGACATGTAGAGTGGAGAACCCTTGCCTTTCTGTGATGCTCAGACAGAATAGAATGTCTAGGTTTGCATCAGAGCCCCATGGGAAGCCCGTGTTTCTGTTGTCCATGGGACCACTCGATAGCCTAGGTCACGGTGCCTTAACCTCAGCACTGAGGATATGTTGAACCAGCTAACTCTTTGTTCTTAGCTGGTGGAGGCTTAACTGCACTTTACAGGATGTTTGGTAGCATTCCCAGCTGCTATATGCCAGTAGCTCACCCCTCCCCCGGTGTTGCCACCAAGAATGCCTCTAGGCATTGCTGCATGTTCCCTGGGGGACGGAAGCACCCCAGGTTGAGAACCACTGGTCTAGGCTAGAAGGATGCTATTTCTCTGCGAAGACATATGAGTATGTTGCTCTCTGCATTTCACTCTGCATTTCTGGCTGGCACCTCTGATCTGCTGTCACTTCCAGGATGTTCCCAGGGTGTCAACCTTTCTTACCTCAGTGCACCTTTCAAGTTTTCTAAAAAACAAACACCTTCAATGACCCTCTCAGCCATGCTTAATAAATGCAAAAATATGGTAATTGCACCCAGAGTAAGCACACTTGCCCTCTATCGACGCAGACTCAGACTTGAGAGAAGGAGAAGCTGCTGGGTCACCTGAGGAGCTGTCTGTGGCTGAGTGGTCCACCCCCCCCCCCCAGCCTGCTGTCACTACCCAGCTCTGTCGTGTGGCTTGTCTCTGCTCCTCCCTTTGTTCATCCACTGGGAAAAGAAAAAGGGAAAGACTGGTCCTCGAACACCATTTTCCTGGAGCCAGGCCTCCTGGGTGGTATCCCGGTTCCCTGGGGGGTCTAGGCTCAGTTTACCTCTCCGTGGTATGCTGGAAAATACCTGGAGCAGGAGCTGGATGCCAGGTTGGAATCCTTCCTGTGCCAAAGCCACCCGTGTAACCCTGGGCAAGGGGTCAACCTCCGAGGTTGCTTTCTTACCCGTAAAGTGAGGTTATTAATACCTCCTTCATAGTTGTTAGAAGGATTAAAGGAGAAAATGTTCGTGAAAGAGCTTTGCGTGTTACCAATTCTCATACAAACCCCAATTTGTATTGTTATCATCTGTTGTTCTACATGAGGGAATGAAAATTTCAAGCCCCTTATCCAAGGAGATCCTCAGCCCAGCATTGTCTGCCCCCAGCTCTGCCGAGCCTCACCCGGTCACTGCACACCCATCACTCGTCCCCGTCAGCCCAGTCTCCTCCCCGGCCCCATACTTGTTCCTCTGGCTGTGTGTCTCTAAGAGACCCCCCTGCCTCAAAGGTCTCAGTCTTTTTTTGCCTGTTCACACACACTTCCTTCAATACCCAACTGCCAACTCACCTCCTCTGGAAGGAATTCCTCTGACAAAGGGGGTAGATTAAGGATCTTAATGAGTTTGCCTTCTTCCTCCAGCTGAGCTACCTATAGCCCCACAACCCCAAGCCGAAGTTAAGCACAGTGCTTGGCAGATCTAGATGGATGATGAGGAGGAGGAGGAGGAGGAGACTCAATAATAAAAACAGCTAACACTGGAGGTGCCAAGCCCCATGCTAAGCACTTTACACAAACTTATTTATAGAGTGCCAGCTGGCCATAGGGAGTGATGATCTGCCTCCAAACCGCAGCACAAAAGCGGGAATCTTGTCCACTGACCCTGCGCAGAATGAATATCCCTGCCTCCATGCCCACAGTTTATTACTGACCTAACTTTACTGGATTTCAATTATTCATCAGAGTGACTGCCTCCCCTTCCAGTCGGTGAACATCTTGAGGGCTAGGGTCCTGTTATATTACTCGTGATTAACCTGAGCATCCAACAGTGACTGGCCCATAGTTGCTGCTCATTAAATGTTTGTTGAATGAAGGCACAAATGAATGGAGTAGTTAACACCACCTCCCCTGATGTTCATGCGGTTTTATAAGCCGCTCCCTCCATGAGGCCATTTTCCTGACCTCATACTTCAGAAGCATTCTAGACCAGTGCTACCCCAAGCATTCTCTGTCTGCAAACTATTTGCTGCAAGTTCGTGACAAGGTACGTGCAGAAATTGAGAGTGAGCATTTAGAAATTTTGAAACAATTTGACACAGTGCTTGATGTCCATTGGATCTAAACGTTTTAAAAATTGAACTTCTACTTTATATGTCTTTATTTTTTATTTCATTTTTCTAATAATTCATTCCCTCTGTATTTTCCAATCGTATCATTCTGCAACAGATTAGAAATTTTTAAAATCAAGAACCAGTTCTTTGGCCCAGGTAGCCTAAGAAGTATGGTTCCAGACAATGGACCTCACTGGGATACTCAAGGTTAAAGCCAGTGTATCCCACGGACTTAGCGCTCCCTTGCCCTTGCTGGGTCCCACCCATCACTACTTCTTACCACATCTGGAAGGACATAGTCTTTTATTCCTTTTGGGTTTCCTCACATTTTCCCTTTCTTCCACATGTGGCAGGTTAAATGAATGAAAGCCGATGGTGGTCTGGGCCTAGACCAGAAGAGGAGAAGGCCAGAGAGGGGTTGGAAGAGAGCATTGGAATGGTTGGGCTGGGAAGAGGAGGCTGGAATGGAGCAGAAGGCTGTCTTGCCGACGGTGTGGAGAAGCTGCATGAGGAGACCGCCCTGAGCCATCAGTCCCGAGAGGCTGGGGCTGGGGCTGGGGCGTAGGGAGGCTGAGGGGGCTGAGCATGGAAGGCCCCGGCAGTGGCATCTGAGCCTATGAGAGCCGGGACCTTGAGAGTGGAAGGAGGCAGTTTCAGGACAAATGAAAGACGGTATGGAGTCCTTTTACAGAAGGGGCGTTAAACACGAGGCTCTCATAACCCCCATGAGGCAGTCAAGGCCAAAACCATAAATAAGTGATGAAGTGATACAGTAGCCTTCTTCCTCTTTGCTCAGGGGGAAGAGGGGGAACAAACTGTACCATCTGTAGCTGCCCCTATAGAGAGAGAAAGTCCAAATCCCAGACCTGAAAATCAGCAAGAGCAAGACTTGATTACAGCCTGATCGATGGCATTAGCATATTTAAAGATCAAGTCGAGGGGAGGATCAAGGGCTCAGAAAGGCAAAAATGTGATGGTTTTTAAGCAAGAGAAACATGGAATCTGAAAATCTGGAGCTGTCTGATCTGGGGAGAGCCAGCTCCAAGGTCTCGGGGCAGGGCTGGGGAGCAATGCCACTGCAGGATCTGGGCAAACCTCCCTGAGGCCCCGCCGGCTTTCTCTCCTGATTCCACAATCTCCTGCTGCGAAGACCTCCTCATCAAGAATTCTGCTTTCCACAAAGAATTGCCTAGAGAGAGGGACCATGCTGCCCATCCATCTGAGCGTCTGGTCCCCTCAACAATGATGAAAGTGATGGTAACTGTAGCTACCCTTCTTTACGCCCTTGTTATGGACCAGGCACCATTCTAAGCCATTTAAAAACAATAATTCATTCGAACCTACCTATGAGGTAGGTATTCCTACCCCCATTTTATAGATGAGAACACCGAAGCACTGTCAAGTAGTTTCCCGGTTTCATACAGCTCGTGAGAAGAGGTAGGACTCAGACCGAAGCTCTGCACTGCACTAGAACGCCCTGCCAGTGTTCTGGAGAACAATAAAATGGCAGTCTGGTTGGTGCGCCCATCTCTTCTGCGATTGGTTGGGGTGAGTCAGTGCCAAACGCAGCAAGACCAGTTCTGGAGCACTTACCAAATGGGGGTTTTGCAAGGCTCCAGACTGAGTGCTTCATCTAGACAGTGCCACTCTGGGTGGCTAAGCCAGTGTGGCCAGATGGCTTCCAGAGCAATGTCCCTCCCCACTTCAGAGCCCCAAGCCTCATCAGTGCCCACCCGTACAGGCACTTTGAGCTGGGATTCAGGGGACTGAGGACTAAGCTTACCAGTTATGTGACTTTGGACAGGTCGCAACCCGCCTCTGGGCCTCAGTTTCCTTGAGTAATTTACATATTGGGTCGAACGACCTCTACAACAATAACTCCCTTTCCAAATGAAGAATCATTGAGACCCACGAGTGCGCCGGCTCCTGCCCAATGCGCTGAAAAGTGGCGGAAGGGAAGAGGAAGGTGGGCATGGCCCGGCACAGAATCCAAGGCAGTTAGGTTCAGAGTGGTGCTGATGCAGAAAGATAGACGTGAGAGAAGTCAGAAGTTCTGCCCAACTGGAAGCGTTGGAGGGGAAAGCGTAAGGGGCAGGAGGAGGCAGGAGCTGTTCTCCAGAGTTGGGGGTGCACTGGGGGTCTAGGTCTAGGGTGACTAGCGGGTGAAAACCCAGAGGTCTGGCGGGGCGGCTGACCCTACCCCAAGGGCTCGGCCGAGAGGGGGCGCTGTGGCCTCCTCTGCGTTCTGCCCTCTGGATTCCTAGCAGCTCTCCCCCGGCTGTAATGCAACGCGCGTCCGCTTTCCCCTCTGCGGCGTCCAGATGCCAGCTAGTCTCGCAGAGCACCGCCGCCTCCCGGTCTCTTGGGGTTCCCAGGTTCAGCCCCTGGGCAGGCGCCTAGTTTGTAATGAAAGAATGGATAAACGCGCAAAAACGAAATGAATTAACAAGAATGAATAAATGAGAAGGGTTCACCCCACAGAGCTTTCACGTCTTTGCCTGCACCTGGCGGGTTAGAGCCAAAGGCACTGGGGGTCGGGCCCAAAGCCCCTGCCCCTGCTGAAGTGCGGGCTGGCGAGGACCTGGTCCTGGCACGCCGCGGGGCGGGAACTGCCCAAACGCAGTTCCCATTTCTTCACCCGGCTTTCCGCGGGGGCTCTGCTCAGTCGGGGCCTCCAACAGCCTCGCTCTTAGATTCAGCAGAGTCCCTCGAGTCTCCCTCAGACCCTTGGACTCCCCAGGCCCCGAGCGCCAGCCGGGCGGGAAGTCGAAGGCTGCCTCCTCTCCTGCCCCCCGCCCCGCAACCCCGGCTTCTCCCTGGACTGCGGCGGCCGCCACCGCTGCCCGCGCGTCCCGCCGACTGCTGCAAACCCGGGCGCAGGGAAAGGGGGTCAGCGCGGCTAGGGCGCGGGGAGCGGGCCCGGGGAAGGGGAGGGGACGAGGAGGCGGGGTGGAGGAGGGAACGGAGGGGCGAAGCGCAGGGGAGGGACTGAAGGGGCGGGGAGGGAAGAGCTGGAGCGGGAGGGGACGCCGCGGCGAGGGGCGGGGAGCGGAGGCGAGCGCGGCGCGGACCGAGGGGTAGGCAGCGCGGGCAAGGCGGGCTCCCCGCGGGCAAGAGGTGGTTGCCGGCCGCGCGGAGTCCGGAAACGGCTGCCGGGCTTCCCTAGGGACGGGATCGCGTGAGCCCGCCGGGCCAGGCAGCGACAGAGGAGCGCGGCCGCTCACCCCGCGTGCCGGAGACCGCACCCGCCGCCCGCTCTTCTGGGATGTCCGAGGGACCCAGGCTTCCAGGACGGTGACCGAGCGAGCCCGAGGATGGGACGGCGCCCGCAGCTCCGGCTAGTGAAGGTACGAGCGGGCCGGGCAGCTCTCGAGTGCCGCGGCCGCCCGCAGCCTTGGGCCCGCGCGGGACGTGGGTGGACTGGCGGGGTGATGGGGGGCCCCCTGGGCAGAGCTGAGCACAGGTTCGGGCGAGGCTGGGGTTTGAAGGGCAGCCCAAACCCTTCTCGCTGGACCTTTGGAGCCGGCATTGGGTGGGTGGGGGCGGGACCCAGGTGAAAAAGAGATCGTGGTGGCGAAGCGGCCGGGATGTTGTCGGAGGAGGAGGCGTCCGCCCACCGGGTTACCAGCTCTGCGCAGAGAATCGCTTTAGGCTTCGGGAGTCCAGGCGCGGTTCCACCTCCTGCCCGGCGCGCGCAGACCGCAGCGCCGGGACTGGGGGCTCTGGAGATGGGCCCCCAACCCGCCGGCGTCCTCTCTCCAGCTCCCCCACTCCGCACGCCCCCGCCCCGTTTCTGCAAGCGCCTTCCTGCCCCTTCCCCTCCGCGGAAAGCTGCAAGTCCGGGGCAATAACTGTCCCCCGCGCCTCCGAGCCGCTGCCCACTATCGCAGTCTCCGGGAGGAGACCGCGCATCCGGCTGTGGGTGCCGCCCGCCCGCCCGCCGGCGGGAGCGCAGCGCACGCTCTCCCAGCCTTCTTACTCCCCGTCCCCGCGCTGCGCTGCAGCTCGCGCCGACTCGCTCCCACCTCGGGTCTGGCGACGCGATTGCGGCGCTGGGAGTTGAGGAAAGTCGCCAGACCGCGCGCCCAGCGTCTGCTGGCTGAAGTTCGGGGGCGGCGGGGCGCTGCCCGCAGGCGGTGTTCGCCGGGGAAGGGCTGGGGGTCAACGGTCGGGCCCGCGGCTGCTGACAGCCGCCACTTGCACTGCCCGGCGCTGCCCGAAGTCTTCCGACTGCAGGGTGCGGGCACGGGAGCGGCAGCCGGAGGGCGAGGCGGGTGGGCCTCGGCGCCGCCGCCGGCAAGCGCCGCACGGCTCTCGCGGGAGGATCCGGACTCCGCAGAGTCGACCGCCGGAGCCAGCTCTACTGGGTTCCGTGCATTAAAAAGCGACTACATTCACAAGAACGGAGGTGGGAGGGAGGGATTGACTTAATTTCATTTTCCATTAGTTGTTAAAACCGGTTGTACTTATACCACCAACTCACCAAGTGGTTTGCGTGAAACCACCAAGATTTTAAAATTCAGCTGCTGCCGGTGCATCAGTTGGGGGGTTATGAGTTACGGGGGCTTCTCCATCCTCCGCCTCCTTCTCTCAGATATTTATAAGTTTTTAAAAAATACCCGAGTGTTGGTTCGATGGGACCCAAATCCCTATCGCCACCCGTTAACCGAGGACAGGGGGCGAACTCAGATTGTTTCCTGGGTGATCAAGGAGACTGGGAGACGGAGGTAGGAAGAAAAACATCCAGAGAGGTTGAAGACACGGCACTGAATGGGAATATTTTCCAAAAGGCTAGTGTGTGCCGAGCCTTGGTCTAAATTCACAAATCAGTTAGACCGAATTCGAATTCGACGTTTTAAATGGATTCAAAGGATTGAACTGTACGGGGTTTTGTTGCTGTTATTTTTATTCATTTTTAAGTTTACTTGATAGCAGGCAAATGTTCTTTCTTTGGCCTTTCTTAGAATTGTGTGTAAGTCTCTACTTAGCATTAGCACATTTTCCTAAAAGGAAAAAAAATTTTTTTTCTGTTGTTGCCCGTGCGTTTCCCCACTAGATAGTGGGGTGATGGCAAAGAACTCAGTAAGTGCTCAGTAAGGTCCAAATGAGTGAAAGGCAGTGAGTGAATGGGCAGCGAATGCTGGTTTCAAGTAAATAATCACTTTTTCCTTTCGTTCATGTACCGTGTACACCTTGTTCTCCGTGCTCTGCAAAGATTAGGTCAAGGCGGGCTCCCGCCGGGCTCCTCTTTCCTCAACAACCCTGGGAAGTAGGAATGGCTACTGATGCATAGAAAGGCTAAGCGACTTGGTCAAGGTCACACCGCCAGTGAGTGATGGAGCCAGAATGCAACCCCAGGCAGTGTGGCTCCAAGTTTGTGTTTTGTTGGCTTTTCTCAGAAAATATCATAAGCTACCGAAGCTTTGCCAGATGAGAGCTCAGGCAGTTTCGTTGGTATGCAGGTACGAATCCAGGGGAGTTCATCCAAAACCCAGCTCTGTCTCCACCAAGTCAACAAATGTGGGGAAAATCCACTCCAGGGCCCTTCTTGTGGGCCCAGCACTGGCAACAGAGAACTAGGGGAGAGTGTCAGGGCGAGAGCACCTGAGTGTATGGGGAAAAGCGGGTGTGTGTGTGTATGTGCACGAGAGGGTCGTTGTGTGTGTGCATGAGGGGGAGATGATGTGTGCGTGTGTTTGTGGATGTGAAGGAGGAGACAGGTGAAATATTGTCTGCCCCCAGGAGTAGGGCTACGGAGCACCTCTGAGTCACCCACCCACCAGCCGCAGCTCCTGAAAGGGAGACCCCAGTGTAGCTCCAAAACAACGTGGTTTCTGGTGTGTGTGAAGGGTGAGTAATTAAAGGAGAGTTGAAGAGGGAGCTGGTTTTGTTGCTGTTGCTATTATTATAAAAGCAGCCTCACTGCATTATACGAAGTTTGAAAACCACAGGAGAAAATTATTACAACCTCACTCTCCTAACACAGCTATGTTGCCATTTAAAAAATGGCCGCTGCAGGCTCTTGTTCAAGTGCAGGTTTGGGCACAGCTGTGTCACAGCCCAGGCCTGTCCTGTGTTATTCCTGAGTGTTCAGAGGGAGATGTTGAGCATCTGTGTGTTCCCTGTGAGTGGGTGTTCTTTGCGTTCCTGTATCGGTGCACATGTGGGCCATTTCCAAATCATTTCTTTGATAAGCCGGGTTTTTGAGGAGAGCACTGACAGGAGGGATACTGAGGGCAAGTGAGTGAGCCCAGAGTGGGGCCGTGGGCTGCCACGGGGTGTGGGAACAACTGGCCTAGCCGTCACCACAAAGCAAAATAAGAAAGGAGGCTGACAGCCAGGCCAAGCCGTCCCATTTGATACGGCCAGCCCCGGGAAGGGCATGTCGCGGGTCAATCCAGTTTTCAAGGAACGTATAGATTTATGGAAAAGCAGGCAGTAGCCCAGGGCCAGTGAGGATGAGCTCAAGCAGAACATGCATTTCTCACTCTCTCTAGCACTTGGCTCCTTGCAGAGCATCAGTAGCCAGCATGGTTCAGCTGCACAGAAGAAGGAGTTTGGAGAGTTCAAGGTGTCCCTTGGCAGCACCCCAAATGCCCATGAAGCTTGCCAAGTCATTGGGCCTGAGCCCCGGCTATGGTGTGGCCTAGAAGGAAGGGGTTGGGCACAGGGCTGATCATTGCAGCAGCTATGGGGAGGGGAGACCCTCCGCCTGGGAGACGGCAAACCTGACTCTGGTCCCAGCTGTGCCTCTAAGGGGCTGTGACTTCAGGTAGGTCGCCTTCCCTCTCCAAGGCACAGTTGGTAAACAGGGATGTTAGATGAGATTCTCTATTACCTTTCCTTCTCTGTAAAAGGTCTGCTTCCAAACACACCTTAGGGTCATGACCCCACATGGGATGAGTGGGGCGCAGCAGATTCAATTCCCAGCTCTGCCCCTTCCCAGCTTCAGCAGCTTGGGACTTGGCACTTGGACCTAAGTGCCCTCTCTGGGCTTCAGTGCCCCCAGCTGTGAAATGGGGGCAATACCTACCTCATAAGGTTGAGGTAAGAATGAAATGAGTTAGTACATGGAAAATGCTGGGAAGAGTGCCTGGCACAGAACTTACTTTAAGAAAAAGTCACGGGGCAGCTGCTCTTCAGAGAAAGTGAGATAATGCAGGAAAAGCAACTAGCACTCATTATATAGCGTTTCCACCTCTTTCACCCTTCACAGCACTGCGCCTAATAACCGCGGCAGGTAGCAGGCATTTCACAAATGTTTGTTGACCGGATGCGTGGCGTTATTGTTGCTTCCTCCAGGTTAGTGTTTGTTAGACAATCGGAGAGGACTCGCTGCTGTTCCCATGAGATGTCATGCCCAACAGGGAAGGCTTAGGAAACCCCCCCCTAAGCAGAAATGTCATCTCTGATGCAGGGAAGAGTAGAACTGCCCCTTAAGTCCACTCTGGTTATTTTTTAGGAAGGAAGGGAGGAAAGGAAAAGAAAGGAAAGGAAAGGAAAAGGGAGGAGAAGAAAGGAAAAGAGAAGAGCCAATGCAGCCCTTGGTGACTAGAGAATCCCCTGAGGGTAGAGCCTTCGCTGGTGCAACTCCAGCCCCTCGTCTGGGGGAAAGCAGGTTGGTGGCAGGCGATCTGGGGCCTTTCTTGTTTCCTCCTCGGTGAAAAGACCGGTGGGTGACCTCTTCCATCTCTGACTTTGCCCTTACCCCTCATGGTCCCAACAAAAGGAAGAGTGAGACTGTTTTGGAGCGAAGGCCAAGCTACAATTTGAGCTACAGTGTTATATTCAAAGAATGAATTTGGTAGTGACATATGACTCCTGTATACTTAGATGCTCAGGGGCTCCTATCAGCAGAATTCCTTGGAAGTAACACCATCAAGTCCTTTTTTAAATGCTCATCTTTGAACTTGTCCTCTTGGCCAGCCACCCCTCCCCGCACTCAAACGGGCAGTCGGCATCTCCCCGTGTGGGTGGAAGCATCAGGTGAAGCAGATGCGGACTTAATCCTGACTCTGCTCTGAAGCTCTGGGAAAATTAGGTCATCACTCAGAACTTTGGTTTCTTCACCTGTCAAAAGGGGGGAAATAGGACCTACTTTAGGGAATAAGGTGACTTCATGAGATGCCAGGTGTGAGACTAAGCACAATGACACAGCGTCTGGCACATAGTAACTGCTGAATAAATATTAGCCACAGTAGTTACTTAATAAATCTCACCAGATTTTATCAGCCCAAGGAAACCATCAAAAGGAGGAGTGGTGAGGGGAGAGGAGGTGGGAGAAGGAGTGCTCAGTGGTGTAGAATCTTCTGTGCCAGGTCCTTTTGACAGTCAGTCCCTTGGGGAGAAGGGATGGGGGCCGCCTGCGGTCGGCTGAGCTCAAAAGTCGAAGGACTGAAGCGCCTGCAGTGGCCCTCTGAAGTCTCTGACGTGTAAGAGCATTTGACAGTGAAAACAGACGTGTAGGGAAGACAACGCAAGATGATTAACTCACACATGCAAACAATTATTTTGAAAACAACTAGCTGGATTCTATTAAGCAACAGATTATAAACCATTTCGTTTCAGAGTAAGTGGAGTCTGCTTCCACAAAAGGGAGAGGCTGGAAAGCAGGAGGGGAGGAAGAGAGGGAAGGAGACGTGGAGACGTGGACAGGCACTGCCTTTTCTGTGAACTGGGCATGTTGAGGTGCAGTTCTAGGAGACAGTTCCCTGCACATAGGACATCCAACTCAAATGCTTTAGCCAAAAGCTTTCTTTGGTGACTGTGCCCTGGCAGCCAGCCATGCAAGCATTTCTGGGATGTTTATGGGTACTCTTTCCACCCTATAAACACTGGCAATGTTACGATCCCACCTCTTACCCTGCTGAGCCTCAGGGCGCAGCCCCAGTGAGGTGCTTAGAGGTGAAGGTTGTGGGATGTGCACCTGCCCCTCTACCCCTGTCAATCATTCCCAACCTCCTGCCAATCTGGCCAGGAGCCAGGGCACCTAGGTCAGAGCCTGGGACAGAAACTGGCCAGACTGGTCCATCTGCTTCCCAGGCTGCAGAATGAGGGGGTGGGATTATTCTAGGCTGACTGACTACCATTTAGAGCCCACCCGTGGTGAGGCACAGTGGGACACAGTCGAACCTTTCAGAGGGTTGGGACAAGGTATTGCTCAGTATCCCTGGCAGGTACGTGGAGCCAAAGAGCTGGAAGGCAGACTGCCTAGTGTGACGGGCTAGAGCGCAGGCGGCAAACACAAGGCCCGTGGGCCGAATCCAGCCCTCCACCTTGTTTTACCCGGCCCAGCACCTCGTTTCTACCCAGCAGCAGCGTCAAGCTCCCTGCCCCTAGTTAAGGAGTAGTTACATTTATACAGTCCTAAAATTACATTCGGCCCTTTGAAGGCAACTGCAAGGCTGATGTGGCCCCCAGTGAAAATAAGTTTGACACCCCTGGGCTAGAGTGAGAGATGGATGCAGGGATTTTTCCCCCATTTACAGCAGGGATTCTCTCCCCACCTCCACCCCCACCCCCATCTCTTAATTCGAGTTTCTCCAGCCTCCTTGGCAGGGGTGGTTTCCAGAAGTACCAGCTGTTCCTAGAGGAGTAGCAGCCTCACCACTGCAGGGACAGAGCCAGGTGGGAAGAAGCAGGGAGGCTTGGGGATGAGGGGCTGGGCTGTGCGGGCGGGAGAGGAAGCCTGGCTCAAGAAGCCTGGCTCAGGAGGGGTTTGGCTGCCCTGGAGAAGGGTGGAGGGAAAGCCCTGAGCTGTAAGAGGCACAGTCATCACAGGGCCAGGCCCCTGCACGGGGAGCCCCTGACCCGAAGGTCAGAAGCAAAGCCCAGCTGAGTGCTCAAGGGCCTGCTGAGTGTGGACGATTATATCCTACAAGATGCGGGCATGCAGACAGACAGACAGTGAGAGAGAGGCAGACACGCAGAGAAACTAAAGGTGACGCAGAGAGGGAAACCACTGGCTCAAGTTGGCGGAGAGAGAGGGAGAGAGGGATCAGGACAAAGTTCTGAGAGGAAGAGGAGGGCAGGTGGGAGAGAGAGGTGGGGCGTGGGGAAGAGAAGCGGTAGCAAGGAAAAGACCTATGCGTCTTTTTTGTTCACCTGAGCTTTAAACTTTCTTCCTAGCACACAAGAGAAAGAGTGCGCCGGTTCTGAAACCAGAGATGGCGTTTCCTGGAACCGCCACCCCCTCTCCATTTCGTACAACGATCACCTCCCCCATCCCTCACCTGGAGCCCTCCCGGGCTGTCAGATGAGCCCGAGCCAGTGGAAGGATGGGCCCAGGACCCGCTCCCTCTATGGAGACATTTACTAACCAGACCCCACACAGACCCCGGTGTGCAGGGCTGATGCATGTGTGTGGGAAGGAGCTCCCTGCTGATCCCACTCCCTCCCCTGACCCCCAGGGCTGGGAACCCTCACAGAGTTCAGAAGGAACAGAGCCTGTTGCCTGTCTGTCTGTGGCTCTTCCTCACACAAACACACACTCCTCCTCCCCTGTCCTGTAAGCACAGACCCAGGAGGCCAGTGTGTGGCACCAGCTCGAGGCCAGGGCTGGAGGACTGACTCCCAGGGGAGCAGGTGGGCACCCAGGAGCCCGGGGTCAGCAGTGGGAGAGGATGAAGGTTGAACAGCCTCTATGGCTACTCCCCTGGCCTCACATGCCTGGCTGGGAGGCTGAGAAGCTGCTTGGTCCGAGCCTCTGCTTGCCCCCTCCTTCCACCCTCTTCCTCCACTCTGCCCAGCTTCTCTCAGCCAGATGTGCCATTTACTGAACTGCCTCTGCACCAGGACCCACACGCGTGACCCCGCTGAGCCCTCCTGTCCCACTCTCGAGGAGAAGGAACCAGATACTCCCTGAACCTCTCCGTCCGCACCTGGCCTTCTTCCTAGCCCCACACAGAAGGCTCATTTCCGCCAGCCCCGCCTTCGACCGTGCTCTTCCTCCTCCTGGGGCGTCTGCCACCTAGTCTCACTGTACCAAGGCTGTCATGTCCACCAAAGTTTTTCTGAACCATCCCACTCCCCCTTCCAGGAAGCCCTCCAGTCTAAGTCCATCTCTCACTGGTTGTCCCTTTGCTTTCTCTGTATCTCGTCCCCTTCGTGGGAGCTTCCCACTCACGGTAGCACTAGGGCTCTCAAACGTCTAGGATCCTCTGGCTCTTTGCTGTGTCCTCCACAAGATCCTGAAGACGTTCACTAACCACACGCCACACGGACCCCTGGTCGCTTGCTTCTAACCCGAGCCCTTGTTCCCACCATAGATTCTGAGCTCTGCCCAGGGAAGGAGGATGCTCTTAAAAACAAAAACAAATGACTGTGCCCCAGCACCCACTCCAGTACTCCACAAACGTAGGTGCTCAGTAGATGCCGAACCCTGCGGAGGGCATGCCCCCGCTCCTGCTCTCTGCTGAACGTCTGTCCGTGCCCATGGAGGTGCCATGGCGACAGCAGACACGGAAATGACGAGCTCCACAGACAGACTCCTCTGCGTGTGGATTTATGACTCAATGGCGCATCTAACCAGCGCTGTGCTGTCGGCGCCGCTAACACACAGCCATTGCAGTCCAGCCCCAGTCCTCGTGGCACGGGGAACATTTGTCCACGTGTAAAAGCAAGGGCAGCATTTTGCTTCCTAACGGGTCCTGGGGGGCTGGTGGGAGACGTTGCCAGAGGGAGGTTTGAAGCTGGTCTGAGGACAAAGTGCAAGAACTTTCTCAGAACCTGGGGTCTTCAGAAAGCAGGTCCAGGGCACATTGTTCTCCAAGCTGGGGCTGGGAGGGGTTTGGGGGCAGCCTGGGGTTCCTGCCACTGCCCCGGTTCTGCTGGTTGTGAGGCAGGAGCAGCCAGGCCAAGCAGAGGTTGGCTCCCTCCATGGGATTCAGCCCCTCAATCCACATCGCAGCCTTCCAGCCACCCCTGGGCTGCGGTGGGGCGGCCTTTGGTGCCTCTCTCTCCAGCGTGCTGGCCCCATTGGCCTCCCTTGCCCTGACCGCTGCTGCCCTGCTGTGGAGCACAGGGCCCATGCAGTGGCAGGGCGTGTGTGCACCCCTGAGGAAGCAGCACTGTCCTTAAAGCTGAGGAGGTAGGACACCGGCTCTGCCACTTCCTGGCTGAGTGACCTTGGGCAAGTCACACAGCCTCTCTGGGCTTGGTCTTCTTCGCGACCATGATGGAAAATAAAGGAGGAGGAAATCCCTATGTGGCGAGGGGCCTGTCCCCATGAAGTTCAATGAGTGGCCTCCCCTGGCCCCCTCTTTACGCCTCCCTTTGACACTGGGCCCACCCATCACTCAAGACCCTCCCCCTCCATGGGGCCTTCTCTGATGAGCCAGCCATCGAGCTCTCTCCCCCCGCCAAAAAAGTGGGGCTCCTCAAACCAGCTGTGGGGAAGGATCCCGTGGCTCCTTCCAGTCCGTGGCAGATTGGCAGGCGGCCCTGTTGCGTGTGACAACTTGCAGCCTGCACCACAGGGCTCACCTGGAATGTTGGACAACATCTGAATTGGTCTAGACCCTGTCCAGCGAGATCCTGTCCAGCGAGATGGGTCTGTTAGCAACATGCGTGGATGTCTCGGCAAGGACAGATTCCTATCAGTTTCCAAATGCTTCCTGCAGGAACAAAGAGTTTGCGGCCACACCAGTCCTGACCACATTCTGAGTAGCTCTGGTCTAGACCCCTCCCTTGGGGACAGAATCCACAGCCGGGTCCCTGGTTTACTTTTCCCATAAGGTCTGGCTGCAGGCCACACTCTGTGCCTCCTGCTGTGAGGACTGAGGGATGGAGCAGGAAGAACCAGTGACAGGTTTGGTTTACTCAGAGCCCTTTCCCCTGGCGGTTGTGGGTAAGCCCCTTCCCCTCCTCATTCTCACTCATCAACATGCACCTTGTCACTGAGGTCAGGGGGAGGCTCATGACACTCAGCGGTCCCAAGGCTCTGGTGGGCCGAGGGAGCCCTTCCTCTGTGGTAGGCTCAGCTTCACTTTGGTTCTAGCCCTTGCCCTCACCAGAGATAAGGGACCTCCGTCTTCTCCAGCGCTCCCAGAACAGCTCTGCCTCTTGCCTCTGAAGAGCTGGCCCTGGAGAGAGGCTGGCTGAGCTCAGCTTGCTGGCTCATGCGTGTCCCCACCCCCGGGGAGCACAGCGAGGTGAAGCACTGCCCAGTTGGCCAGGAGAAGTCAATCCCACCAGTTCCCTGCCCTCAGACTGAGGCCAGGAGGTGGGTGCATGGCTGGTTCAAGGCCACACAGGACTTTGCTAGACAGAGTGAGATCCAGGGCCTCTTCCTGTCTTGAAGGCCCCTTTCTCTTGTCCCCCTCTCCTTCTTTCCAGGGTTCCTCTCACTGTCTTCCTTCCTCCTTCTCAACTTCTATAATGGGCAGGCGGTGGGTGTTTTCAGAACTGGAGGAAAGCTGTAAACCCTCCAACCTAGGGTTTCGCAGTTTCCGGGGCTGGGTGGTCCTTTGCTGTGAGCCTGTCCTATGCATTTGAGGATGTTAAGTGGCATCCTTGACCTCTACCCATGAAATGCCAGTCACTCCCCCACCCCCAAAGCCAGTCATGGCAACCAAAAATATCTCCAGACATTGACACATGTCCCGTGGGGGATAGTATTGTCCCCAGTTGACAACCACTGGACTAGTTCAGTTACCCTCACTTCTGGTGACAGTTTAGAATCACCTGGAGAGCATTAAAAAATAGAGTCCCGAGTTTCCTCTCAGGTCTACTGAACGTGAATCTCCGGGGTAAAGCGTGAGACACAGAATTTTCCATCTCCCAGGAGCCACGCACTGTCTGGAAACTTGCGATTTTGCCTAATTTGTTTTTTTTACAGGCAAAGAAACAGACAGGGTTATTGCCTGTCATATGGACAATTACATGGTTATTTCTAATCTCTGCCCTAAACCCTCCTGCTCAGCACAGTCTGATAGTCCAGCAGCCCCCTTCAGCCAACCCCCCATGGGCTCGGAAGGCAGCCGCTTCTCCAGGAAAAGCAGCCTCAAAATCTTCAGCCCTTTTCTAATAGAATCTAATTTCCACTGACAGATGATTTCACTTTGCATTCCCAGCCCTCTTCGCCCTCCCGTTAAAATGCAGCTTCTTGGAGGACAGCCCTGTTCTGCCCACACCAAATCCCCCTCACTTTACGCTTGTCAGAGAGCGGGCTGCAGTGAGAACACAGCTGATGGTGGCACCTGCAGAGCCCGTGTCTCTGTGCACTGTTGCCACCGCCATCGCCTCTCCCCCACACGTGCACCTTTGCTCTGGTTCCCAGACTAGCAGATGTCATCTCTCAGGGATGGTTCCCAGTTTCTGGGTGCCACAGCCAGCCCCCAGGTGAGCAGCTCCCAGGGGCAGAGGACAGGATCTGAGCCCAAGCCAAGCTCCACTCATCTTCAAGTACCAAACTCAACCTTCCCTGAGTCCCCCACGGACAGGGCCCTGCTGCGGGCCACTCCCCAGCTCCCACCGCCAGCTCTTGCGGAGCCGGGCTGCAGCCTGGAGATAGAGGTCAAGAGGGCAAAAGAACCCTTCACCTTCTCCTTTTTAGTTCCATGCTGGGGGTGGAGGAGGGGGTGGGAAGGGAGGCAAGGAAGACAGGCGGGGCACAGCCCCAGGATTGGAAAGGAAAGAAGAGAAAGGGGAGGCTAGGGAAGACAGATAGGTAGAGCAATGAAGGCAGGAGAGAGGAAGGTAAGAAAGAGTCAGGGAGGCCAAGGAGGCACAAACTACGAGAAAAATATTAACGAGTGAATCTGAGAGAGAAACATAACTAGAGGGGGAGAAAATGCATGCGTGAGAGGCAGAAAAGGAGGCTGGACCAGGATGGGAGCTCAGCACTGCTCTGGGCTGCTGCCCACCACCCGCTCCGTGCCCAGCAAATCGGCCTCACTGACTCTCACGCACATTCCATTTTTGCTGGCGGCTGCTTTTTCCTGGGAACAGAGGTGGCGGAGAGTGGGTGTCCCGGGTGGGCAGGGGACCAGTCACGGAGCGCTTGTGGGGAGAAGGCCAAGTCAGGAGAGAAACAACTTGCACGCAGCAGCGCTCACTGTTGTTCCTTCACCGCTCACTCTGGGTCGGGCCGCACTGTTTTAACTGTGTTGTATTGTTGAATCTCTCCAAAAGCTTTAAGGCATAAACACTTCATGCCTGCCAGCCCCATTTGTAAACGGGGAAATTCAGGCTCAGAGATGTTAACTGATTGGCCCGAGATCACACAGGGAGGAAGGGTCAGATAAAAGATTCCAGCGTGGGTCTCTCTGGCCCCCGGGTTAGAAGTCTGGATGTCTACCCTCCCTGCAGTCCTGGAGTCAGCGCGCATTCAGACCTGGAGAGCAGTGTGGGGAGCTCACTGCCCTCCTCCTTTTACAGAGGAGCAAACCAGGGCGGGAGGAAGCGGGGGAGTGACTTGTCCATGGTCACAGAGCAAGTTTGTCAGAGTCAGAACAGGATCTCAGCCCTGCACTTCCTACCCGCAAACACTTTTTCCTTCAGCATACCCTTCCTGAGTCGGGGCGGGCATGGGGGGAGCAAAGGCCAAGAGCAAGAGAGCTCCTGGTGGCCAGCAGGGACATGCAGGAAAATGGGGACTAGGGAGTGAGCCCGTAACTGTCCTGGTGGGACTCATGATGGGACCTGCTGGTCACAGGGGGCAGAAAGTGAAAACCCATCTGTTCATTTACTGGTCGGCCACTCATTTATTCATTCCATAAACGTGCATTGGGGCCTACTCTGTGCCAGGCCCCACGGAGGGCACACAGATGGCCAAACGCAGACCCTGCCCTCAGGGAGCTTCTGACCCAACCATAGAGTCTATCAGGGACCCTGGGAGGGGTGTGTGTACATTCCAGAGCTGGGGTTTCCCAAGCTCTCCCCTCCTCAGGAGTGTGAAGCACGCAGCTCACTGCTTTCAGCTCTGCTGGGAGGGGGTTGTTGCCTCATTAGGGGATCCGAGGAGTGAAATAGAAGGAAGGGTGGGGGGCGGGCACACCCTGAGCCCAGGACTCCCGGGAGAAGGCCTGGAGGCGGGGAACACCCAGGCACGCCCCTCTCCCTGAGCTGTAGGCAGGAGGTTTTCATTCCCGTTTTTTCCTCTCTGCACGACAGTAATTTAAGTTAATTAAATGTAACAATAAATTATTTCATGTCTGCCTGGAATAATCTTTCACTGCTCACCCCCTTTGGGGGAATGCGCAGCTCTTTGCCTTGAGATGGAGGCAGGTCGTGGCTGTCATGGAAAGAGGCCGTGGGGGAGGAGCTGGTGGGGCGGGACAGATGGGAAGAGGGTGCTCAGGGGCCAGTAGTCTTTCGCAGTCTGGCATCACTGCCGTTCGTCCCCAGTCTAGTTTTACCCTGACTAGTGAAAAGCCCCCCCGCCCCCACCCCAGGGTCTCAGCTCTGCTGGTGCACAGCCCGCAAGTCCAGCCCCCACTGACCCCTCTGCCTGGCGCCCCTGTGCAGGGCAGAAACTGCGGGACTGCACGTGGGCCCTGCCCCTCCCCCATCAATCCATTCTGCAACTCCAGATACATCCCCCCTTGGCACAGACGGGTTTCAGAGAATGGGTTGCACGAGTTTTATTTCTGCAAACCAGATCCTAGTTTTTAAATGCAGTAGGGAGCCAGCTTTTTAAAGAAATCTTGATTCATGACCCCACCTCTTTTTCATATTCAGATTTTCTCCTTTTGGCTTTGCTTAAAACAGGCTATACCTTGCAAACCACGTATGATAAGGGTTTAATATCCAAAATATATTAGGAATTCATGCAATTCAATATTCCTCCAAATACCTCAAATATTCCTATTGAAAAACGGGCAAAGGACCTGAGTAGACATTTTTCCAAAGGAGATATTCAGATGGCCAACAGGTACGTGAAAATGTGCTCAACATCACTAACCATCAAGGAGATGCAAATCAAAACCACAGTGAGATATTATTACCTATCAGAATGGCTACTAGCACAAATGCAAGAGAGAATACTGGGGAGGATGTGGAGAAAAGGAGACCCTTGTGCACTGTTGGCGGGATTGTAAATTGGTGCAGCCACTATGGAAAACTGTGGAGTTTCCTCAAACAGTTAAAAATAGAACCACCATATTCCAGCAATCTCACATCTGGGTATTTATCCAAAGGAAACAAAGTCATTATCTTGGAGGGATGCCTGCACCCCCGTATTTAGTGCAGCGTTATTTACAGTGGCCAACCCACGGAAACAACCTACGTGTCCGCTGACGGGCGAGTGGATGAAGAGAATGTGGTGTGTCTACAGTGGAATATTACCTGACCATAAAAAAGAATGAAATCGTGTCATTTGCAACAGTGTGAATGGACTTGAGGGCATTGTGCTAGGTGAACTAAGCCAGAGAAAGACAAACCCTATTGATCTCTTACAGGTGGAGTCTAAAAGAAGTGAACTCATAGAAATAGAAACAGAACAGTCTGACCGAATCGGGGGTGGGGAGCGCTGGGTCCTGCCTGCAGCCCCTCCCCTACCTGCGGGAAGACTGCGGTGGCCCAAACCTCTGTACCTGAGGGAGATTCTGGAGCCACAGCCGCCACAGATGGCCATGTGGTGTGGTGAAGACCACACGGACACTTGTAGGGGACTTTCCATTTCAGAAAGCAGCGAACTCCTCCTTTTCCCTCAGGTGGCCCACATCCACCTCCCTCTGAGGCAGAGAAGAAAGGCCTCCTTGCTCAGAGGGGCCAGTTAACTCCCGCAAAGTCACACAGTCGGCCGCAGGACTGGGCTCAGAAGCCAGCAGAAGGGGAAGGAATCTTGCTGAAGGATCACTCTCAGATCACGCGGCTGGGGCTGGGGCTGGGGCTCTTGTCAGAGCTGCGGCCAGCTCCCGCCTGGCCCGGCCAGAGCCTTCCCTGGGCCTCTGGAGGCTCTCCCAGCCTGAGCATCGGACGGAGTTGTGAAGGGGAGTCATGGCTCCTCATGAACTTGTAGGAGGTGGGGGCCAGCCCCCGTGACTGCAGGCCACCCCTTTTCCCTTCAGAACCCTCCCTGAAAGGTTAATCACCAAATCATCCCATCAGAGGAAATTGCACTTTGTGCCTTAAAGACCAAACTGAGCTCCAGCAATGTAGTTATTTATGGTCTCTAATAAGCATTTTCTGGGAGTGATTAACCTTTACGCCAAAGTCACACTGGGATTTAGGATGGCAGCTTCAATTCCAGCCCTGTTCTGCACTGGCCTGGGGGTGGGGGCAGGGCATCAGGTGAAGCAGGAGGCTGGCAGCCTGTGGCCCTCCTGCCCCATCCTCCTGCACCCTCCTCTGCCCATCCGTTCTTCCCGTGCTCTGTCCTGACCTGGGCCATTCCCCTCCTCCATCTTTCCTCCGCTTAAAAGAAGGGCACAGATTGCCTGCTTACTGGATCCTCATCCTCACTCAGCAGCTACAACCAGTTCCGTGCACTTGAGCCCCTCAGCTGTAAAACTGCAAAATGGGGAGCAGGAGACCCAGCCCGTCTGCCTTCTACGGTGCCGTGCCCCTCGGTGCAGGTTTCTTTGGGGCCTTGGGGCTGGCGGGCTGGCATGAAGAAGCGAGGCATTACCTCGTGACTGAGCCCGGCACTGCACCAGCTTCAGAACCTCGGGGCCATTGTTGGAAAATGGAAAACTTTACGAAGTCCTGAAGACTTGGCTTGTCAAAAATTGTTCTGAGAGGAGAAAACGTGGCTAGGACTGATGTTGGAGGGGAGGAGTGGACGGAGGAATCCAAACAAGGGGCAGTTCCCAGGTCAAAAGCACTTTTGGTTGACTTTCGGAGAGGATGACATGGCTGGTTTGGTGAGGCCCAGGTCTCTGATGTGACCCCATTTGCCACATGCTCTGGCCATATTTTGGGGGTGTTAGATCTCCTTGAGAACTGGAGGATGCTGAGCAACCTTCCCAGGAAAAAATGGCTGTCATTTAGTCACAGAGTTTCGTGCCCCCACCCTTGTGTGCTCGCGGCCCCCAGATTAAGAACCCTCAGCTTTAAAAGGAAACAAACCATGTCCTTGAAACTTTGGGGCCTGTGCCGACAATGTGGTAACTGCCTGTTGAAGGAGCTGGAAAGCTGCAGAGCACATTGAAAGGGAGACCAACGTACGGTGGGAGGAAGAGCACAGGAAAACTCCAGATCTTTCACGGAAGTGTGATTCAGGAATGAGCCAGAAGCCTTTACAACCCCTTCCGCAGAGCCAGAGGTGGCGCAGACTCAGACTCTCTACAGGGCTGACCTTTCCTGAGAGGAAAGGTTGGTTCGGGAATATTAAGAAGCCTTTTTCTTTGCATAATGCAAAGCCAGCCCTCTCTCAGTAGAAAATGACTTTGTGAACCATCATACCCAAGAAGGAGATGTAAGGGTCAGGGTCACGGGCAGCCAGTCAACAGCAGGCTAGTCCTTCGCCCTGTGGTGTTTGGTCTGGTTTCATGATGAATCTGGATTGCTCTGCTCCTCAGAGGACCCCAGGACAATAAGATACGAGACTAAGACACTGGCTGGTGTTTTTGCCACCTAATTAGAGCCCTGGGGTGTAAGTACTTTGTTTTGGGGCTGTTTCACGCACCTGGGACTAGTCCAGGGTCCAGGAGGGATGTGGGCACACTGACGGGGTGACCGAGTTGCTCTACTTTGGAGGGTTGGGGAAGGTGCTGCCAAGGGGCGGGGCTGTGGAACTGGCTTCTGGGGACTGAAGGGGGGCCAGGGTGAGCAAGGGCAAAGAACGGCAAGAGCACGGGTGGGTGGGCGCCAGCCGGATCCGAGCAATGGTGAGGAACTCAATGAGAGTTGAGCGTGTGGACCTTCAAAGCAGCTCTGAAGGCTGGCTGACGCTCGAGGCGCAACCTCAGGGTCAGAAGGATAATGGTGGGGTGTCAGGCGCAGGACTGATACTTTGGAATAGGGTGTTTCCAGTTTCTTTAATTTGCCTGTGGCTGAGCCGGCTCTGGGAACCCCGCTTTCATTCTCTGTGTGCATGTGTGTGTGTGCACGTGTGTGCGCGTGAGCTGAGGAGGGGCCCAGCGCTTGTCCTCGAGGACTCTGCTCTCTGCTTTGCTAGCGAGAGCCACTGGCTGGCCTGGTAGCTTCCCTTTCTCTCCGCTTCTGCGTTTTCATTTGAAAAATGATGGTAAAGATATTTTGCCATCTCTCTGGAGACTGCGAAGTTTA
The DNA here is from genome assembly GCF_022682495.2 of Desmodus rotundus. Taxonomy (NCBI): domain Eukaryota; kingdom Metazoa; phylum Chordata; class Mammalia; order Chiroptera; family Phyllostomidae; genus Desmodus; species Desmodus rotundus. The sequence goes on along the minus strand of NC_071395.1, from coordinate 91,431,177 downwards.
ATTACTGATTAATAAAGTGTTGAAAGTTCCTTGGAGCAGAGAGTTGAACGGGTTTGTTCTAATATCTCCCGGGCCCCTGGAGAGAGGTAGCTAATCCCAGCACCATTTGCTGAGTCTCGAGTGCTGGGCACGGGATGGGTGCAGGGCTGGGGGCGTTCTTGGGAGCTTGACCCAGTAAGTGCAGAGACCCCTATGATATGACAGGAGTGTGCCAGCGAGTGAATAGAGTCAACAAGCCCACTGAGGACTCAGGCAGGGCACTGAGGGGACCATGTATGTGAATTATCAGGTCAAGGGGGGGCTTCCTGAAGGGGGTGGTGGTAGGACAGGCTCTGTCTGGGTGTGGGGAGCACCCAATTCTACCATGGAATGTAGGGTATGAGAAGGGGGTGCAGAGCCTGCCTTTGTCATCAGACAGGCATGGGAAGGCACAAATATCAGGAAAAATGGGTGGCACTGGGGGTTGGGGGGACAGGGTAGGAGAGGACATTTGAGACAGGTGAGCCTAGAAAGTTCACCTCCGGAAAAAGGCGAGTCAGTTTGCTTCTAAGGGCTGGGGGAAGGTCCTGAGCTCCAGAAGGCGTTCATGGGGAGGAGTCCAGAGGAAGGGAGGAGGTCCAGTCTTAGGGAGGGTGGATGAGGGGCGGTAGAGTCCAGCTTGGGCAGAAGACTGGCGAGCAGGGCAGGGCCATGACTAGGGTGAGGCTGCTGAGGCCAAACTTAAGGAGGTGCCCAAAATCTCAGCAATCGAGGTAAATAGCATTTTAACACTATTCTGATTTTTCCTTTACCCCACGTTCCAATAGGCCCCAGCGCTGTCGCAGACACCGTCTGTTAAGAGGTTTAAAATATTTTGTTCACCGTGAATTTTTTGCATTGAGAGTTTTTTTAAATGCTGCATTAAGATAGTACTTATCTTGAGCACTCTGTTTGTTGGTGACCCCCACCCTCTACCCCCCACCCTGTGAGTGAGGGCTGTGCGTGGAGACTGCCAGCTGGTAGCCACCAGCCACCACCCTGACTCGGGTCTAAACTAGCCATTTGCTCCGCGGGACTCGGACAAGCCCCTGCCTCTCCCCGATCTAATTTCCCCATGGTGAAGATCACAGGGCCTGGCACCGCGCGAGTCTTCAATAAAAGCCAGAGAGGAAACTGAGGCACAGACAGGTCAAGTAACCTGTCTGTGGCAACCCAGTGAAACCAGGGCTGGACGCCAGGTCCCTTGTGACTCTAAATCCTTTGATGCAAAGGTGATGACCTCAAGGGAGGAAACACAAGGATTGTGTGGGGGTGTTCGTTGAAGAAGAGGAAGCCCTCCAAGTGTGGGGCCCACGCCACTCTCTTCTCAGTGGGCTGAAATTCTGGACTCAGACTGACTCGGAGCTGCTGGGGAACGGCAGGGGTAAAGGTTCTCCCCGGCATCGGGTAGCCACTTTTCCTGGCACATTTGTTCCTTCACCTCTCTGGGCCCTAGTCTTCTCATCTGCAAAAGGAACAGCCACATCAGCCCCAGGGAGAATGAAATGCCCTCGCAGATGTAAAAAGGCTTGACAAATGGGGAGGCACGACTTGCAGGGACTGCTAATGAGCTGGGCAGGGACCAGGGCTGGGAAGCAGCTCATCGAACAAGAGGCCAGGAGAGCCTGCAGCTCCGGAGCGAAGGTGGGAGGGAGGTGGGCGCACTAACGACAATTTCTGAGCCCCCGGGACTCAAGGTGTTGGGACACAGTTGGGCGGTGCTTGGGATCCCATGTGGATGGAGACAGCTTCTCTAGGCACATCATTCCTTTGGGGGCCTTCCTTCTCACTGGGGACCCCTGGCCCTCGGGGAGAAAATTCACCCATCCCAGAACCTGGGCCCCTGTTCTTATCGGCCTCCTTTCCAGGCCCCTCCAAGAACAAGGCAGCTCTAGACCTTCCAGGGAGAGAGGACTTGGAGGGGTTTGGGGGGAAGGAGCCCTGAGATGGGGGCAAGTGTCTGGGAGAAGACATGGATGAGGGGGAAGGGAGGGGAGGCAGAAGCTGTGGGCCACCCTGCTCATGGCAGTCTAACCAGGTCCCTCACTGCCATGTGCCCACAGGCCCTTCTCTTCCTGGGGCTGAACCCCATCTCCGCCTCCCTCCAGGACCAGCAGTGCGAGAGCCTGTCCCTGGCCAGCAACATCTCCGGTAAGTACCCCGACTGCACTCCTGCAAGAGTCCAGGTGACCACAGCCCCGCCACCTGCCCCCACCAGGGTCTCCCAGGACGCTCACACAGGGCCGTGCCCTCAGGCAGGAAGAGCAGAGAGAGTTCCTCTCTGGTCCAAGCAGTTCCTGTCTCCATGGAGGCACTGCTGTGGTGAGCAGGATCCTGACATGGTGGTGGGACAGAGCTGTGACTAGGTGACGGCGTCTGCCACGGGCATAGGAGGGGCATGTGGCGACCGTGCTGGGTAGCTGTCTTCCCTGCTTTGGGGTGGGCAACAGGGGAAGTCGCCCCAGCCCTTGCTGCCGTGCAGATCCGCAGAGCCAGGACTGAGCTGCGACCCAGGTATTGGGAGGAGAAAGACTGCACTTCGTGCCGCAGCAAAACAGTACAGGGGGCTAACTCCCTGCCAGGCGCTGTGGAAGGTGTCTGAGATACATTAACCCAGTTCTCACCTTCAAGGTAGGTCTTGTAACCTTCATTTTATACACAGCGAAACGGAGCACAGAGAAAAACTAGTAAGTGCTGGAGCCAAGGTTTGAGCCCAGGTAGCCTGACTTCTGGATTCGTCTTCAACACCATGCTCCACACCTGTGATCCCTCACCTGGGCCCCTTTAATCAGGGTCCTGGGGATGCTGCCGCTGGCCAGGTGGGAGGGCCCCTGCCCCTGAGGGCTTTAGGGAGACTCAGTCTTTGGTGATTTATTTTCCTCTTCAGGTCTCTCCTTGATTCAATCCAACTCATTAATTGGGCACCTACTGTGTGCCGGGCCCTATGCAAGGCACTCAGGGAGCAAAAAAGGGCTCACAGTCTGATCCTGGAGTCAAGCCCACAGACACATGTACTGTGAGGCAGAGTGCAAGGCGCATACTGGGGCAGAAACAGGCCCAGGGTGCCAGCAGGGAGGCTAGGCCTCAGGCTCAGAAGCTGGGCCTGTGGGGAAAGAGACTTCCTCAGCTCCAAGCAGCTGCCCTGGCCGGCTGTCTTCACTAGGAAGGGCCTGGGGTGGGATGGGAAAGAGCACCGGACTTGAGAAGGCCAAGCGGGCTTCCAGGCTCACAGTGACACTCCGTCTCGTCCTGGCTGGAGCTGGGGACACCGGTTGCCACAGGGACGAGCATGCCCCTGAGCCTCTCTTTGCTCAGTTGTAAAGTTAGGGGGGTGACACCTGCCTCAAGGGTCCATGATGATGAAATGCACTCAGTTTTATGGTAGTACTCCACAAACGGTGGAGTGCCATACACACCACTACTGAGTATGATTTATTATTGTGGGTAACATCTGCAGGCTTTTGAAAGTGCTAACCGTATATCTGGGCTGAGGAGAAGGCATTTACCGTGAATCGCTCACAGCAATGCAGGTGGCAGGGAAGTTAGGTCAGGAGTGGTAGGAATCCAGGAAGGCTTTCTGAAGGAGGAGATTTCAAGGTGAGTCTCTGAGAGACTCTGAGTGTGGACTGGCAGAGAAGACTCAGTGCTCTGAGGCAAAGCTAGAGTTGACTGAGGACCAGCACGCAGGTTTGATGTAAGAACAGGGAAGGGGTTAGGAGGGAGGAGCAGGAAGCCTGGGGAGGTGTTGGGAGCCTGGAGCATCTGGCTGCAAAGTTGGCTAAGCTGGTCAAGGGGAACGGGGAGTTCCTGAGCAAGAGTCTGGAGCGCCGGCAGAGAGACTGGGAGGGAGGACACCCGCTCAGAGGCTGAACCTGAGATGAAAGGCCCTGCCTGCAGCCCTCCATGCACTGGGGCCAGGCCAGGCTCCATTAATTTGCTTGCTCTGCTCAAGAAGTGACATCCCTGAGCCCTCGCAGGCCTCACGTGTCCTTGGAGGCAAGAGGCCATGATGAATGCCATTCATTCCCCAATTATCTGTGCTCTGTGCCACTACCCCTAGCTCGGCCAAGCCTGCGTGTCTTCATGTCACACAATCCATCACCCTCCACAATGGCCTCTGCTAGTGCACTATTTGTCTTCCCATGCCAAGACCTACCCGGGCCAATGGGCACTGGTAGACAGATGGTGAGAGTGGGGTGGAGGAACTGGGACAGATGGATGAGCGTCTGGCTGGGGCAGCTGGCACTGAGCCAGGGCCTTTGGGGGGGTTTCTCACATGCCAACAACAGATGACCCCGGGTGGGTCCCCTGGGCCATCATGTGGCAGATCACAGACTTGGCAACTCGTAATATCATGTCCTGAATATGACAACGTTAGAAAGTACAGAGTTATTGACTAATGACATTAGACACAAAAGGAATCACACTGGTGACACGAACCCAGGGTCATCTGTTCCCATCCCCCGTCTTAAGGTCCTGAATGATAGCGATGATTAACGATGGCTGATATTTATTTTGTGCCCCCGAAGTGTAGTCGCCATTCTGAGTGCTCTAATCTCACTCAATCATCACAGCTGTATAGTCAGAAAGCATTTTTATCCCCATTTTATAGAAGAGGAACCTAAGTCTCAGAGAGGTTGAATAACTCGCCAAGGCACATACAGTTACTAAGCAGTGACTCTAAGATTTGAAGCAAGTAGGCCTGATTTTAGACGTTCCCACCACCGTGTAATGTGGCTGCCCAGACAGCACGGTGCCCAGGGCCCAACGTAACTGCCCAGACCCATATTGGCTTTGCATACGGCCCCTAATTTTCCTCCAGACCTACTATGAGCCTGGCACTATGCTAGGTATTAGGAATACAAATGTGAAGAGCCCACAGACCCACAGGTCAGGAGGCCCACCCATTTGTCTTGATGAATCACACACCCTACAAAGGCATCTTTCTTCTCTGCCCAGACAAAGAGGAGGCAGCTGAACCACAGGTGGTGGAGCAAGAGCAGGACTCTGCCTGCCCTCTGCCACTCTCTCCAGGCCAGGTGACGCAGGCAGAGCCCCTGCCCATTCATCCCAGCAGCACCTTCCTCTGAATGGGCAAGCGTGCGTGTTTCAGAAGCTGCCCTTGGGCCACCTGGCTGCTCCCCTTCTGGACAGTCTTGGCTGTGTTCCTCTCCTGGGCTTCAACCAAACAGGGGGATGGGCTTCCCAGCCACAGGGCTGCTGCCAAGCGTCCACCTACTCTGGTTTATTCAGAAACCCCTGACGAGAGACCCAACATAACTGGGGCAGGAGCCAGGTTCCAGTTTCCCTCAGAAGGATATGCTGAGCACATGTGGACCCGGAGCCTGATGGGAAGGGAACTGTGTTACCTACTTGGGGGAAGAAACCAGTGTCCAATCGTGCACAAGCATTAAATAGGCCACCTTCACAGAGTTCTTATCTGTTCAGTAAAGCAGCACCCCCAACACGATCCTGACTCAGCAAGAGTTTTTTTCAGAGGCGGGTGGGAGCCATCCATGCTACTCCTCGTCTTCCCTCCATTCACAAGCGTTCGGTGTACCCTGACCACCCTGCTGCCCAGAGGGATGAACGTGTGGGTCCCCATGCGTCTGCTCTGAGCACAGGTGGGGAAGGAGGAAGATGCAGGACCAGCCTTACGTTAGTCCGCTTGACTCCAGCCTGCCCAAGGGAGGCCCTGAAGGTATCTAGCTGTCCCAGGAATGAGGGGATGAGCCATCAAGTGAGAGCAATGTCAACACTTTAGACACACCAAGGACACACCTGCCCCAGGGCCTTTGTGCTTGCTGTTCCCACTGCCTAGAACACTTTTCCCCATTCCCCTGTATGCCCATGGCTCCCTCCCTCACTTCCTTAGGTTTCTCCTTAAGTGTGAGTATGTTAAGTGCCACCAGTGTAAATAGCCCTCCGGTCCGTGTATCTCCTCATTCTGCTTTTTTTTTTCTCCATAGCATTTCTCACTGCTTAACAGATTTGTCTGTCTGTTTATTTGTTTGTTTGTTTACTGCCCTCTCATCTCATGCAGGGTAGGGCATTTGTTTTATTTATTACTGTATCCCAAGCGCCTGGAAAATTTCTTAGGTGGTCAGTAAAAACTTACTGAGTTAAGAGCAGTCCTTAGCATTCTTTCCGTCTATAATTTAACTGGCCGGGAGGGGCGCTGTGGAACAAGAAGCTGTGGGGAGGAGTTAGTGCCCAACAAGGGCGTGTAAATTGGCTTGGCTATTTGCAAGGCTGGCTTACTCCGATCCAAACTGCTAGTCACCCCAGATCTATGATATCTGGGTGGGAGAATACCCGACAGTAGTGCAGGAAGGGTTGGGCATTTGTGATAGTGCGACCTGAAAGGGACATTGGCGCAGGAATCAGAGTCCAACAGCCCTGACTTCGAGGTCCTTATAGCCCCAAGTTGAGTGACTCGGAAGACTTCCCTTCCTTCCTCCTCCCCTTTCCAGCTGCGAGATCCACTCCCTCCCCTTTTCTGGAACCTATATGATTTTTCTTAAATCTCTTTCTCCTGGTTTTCTGTCTGCTTCTCTCTGCTTTAATCTCAGCCTTTTGTCTCCTGAATTTCCTCCCTCTCCTCCTCTCTCCTTGCCTACTTGCCTCCCCCGCCCCTTCTCTTGTCCTCAAAGAGTAGGTGAGTGGATTGAATTGAGCGTTCTGAGTTTCATAATGTAAAGCGCCCTTCACACCGCCTGGTGTAGTGTTGCACAAATGTTGGGTCTCCCCCCTCCCCGTCCCCCAAGTCCTAACCACTCTTCTAGAGGACCAATCTGCAGTATCCCGAGGCCCGGCTCCCGCACTGTGGTGGGCTGCAGTCCTGTGCGTGAGCTGTGACACCTGCGGAAAGGAGCACGTGGCGGGAGGCGCGCAGCCTATGAGTCGGGCCCAGGGGCAGCGCCCGCTTGCCCGGAGCACCGCATCTGAGGCCCAACCCTGCTGCTTCATCCCTTCCATACACATCTGAGTCCCTGCCCCTTACCTTTCACCCTCCCTTTACTCTTCGTTTCCCTCCAAGTCTCTATGGGCTCCCTAAAACTGCGCCACACGGCCAGACCCCGACTGAACTTTTTGACCAGCATTTGCGAGTCTGAGTCTGAGCCGGGCCATCTTTCCTGATTGGTGCTTGTGCCTTTGGCCACGCTTGGAATGGCTCCATCCCTCCCTTTGCCCCGCCCGCCTAGCTCCAACCCCAGCTGCCAGCACCCTGGCCTGTTACCCCGCAGTTAGGGGGTACTTCGTATGGTGACCCCTTTCATTTGCTTTTATGTCCTCGATCATGTAGCCTCTCTCCCTTTATTCCCATCTCTCCCACAGACTTTCATTTCCTCGGGGATTTTCTGGTCTCAAAGTAAAGGTCACCTCCGAGGAGTGTTTCCCTGCACCCCTTCCACGCAGCTGCCAGGGCAGGGAGGGAGGCTGGGGAGTACGGCAGAAGGGAGGGAGAGAAGCAGAGTGACATGGAGGAACCCAGGGTGCAGAGACGGGTGCAGCCAAATGCTGTGAGGGCCCGTTGCCCAGGCTGGGACCAGCTGTGGTGCAATGGGAAGAGCCCTGGGCAGGCACCGAACACCAGCATTCAAAACCCACTTCTGCCTCTTAGTGCCTCTGTGACTTTGGATAGGCAATGTGACTGCTTGGGCCTCAGTTTCCTTATCTGTAAAACAGAATTAGCACCCAACCCTGGCAGGTGGTGCTTCAGACTTCTAATCCACACAGTTAGGGGCAAATATCAGCTGCTCTGCTCATTCCCATCCCCAAACCCAGACCAGCTGTGGGCGGTGTTAGGGTTCAGGGCATTGGCCAGTGCCTGGTCCTCGGGGCCAAGAGACCCATCTGCTCAGTGGCCGGTCCCTGCCTTGGCTCCAGCCTGGTCCTGGCTGTGACTGGTGCCCAGTCCTGCCCTGCCCTACCTACCCTCTGCTCTTTGTGGAAGGGACTCTGGGGAACTGTCCAAGGCAGGAAAGAGAGGGAGAAGGAAGAAAGGGAAGGCCAGTGCTACCCCGACTGAGAGGGTGTGCTAGGCAAGTTCCAGGTGCTGCCGCACAAGACATTCCGTTCAGTCTTCCCAGTACCTCGCTCAGGAGATGCTGTGAAGGAGCGAGTGCCCAAATGGACAACCTACTGAGGAAGGTACGAGGATGTCACTAAGTCAGATGGTAGATGTGGACGGCCTGGCGTGTGCCCATCACACTGTCAGTCCTCCGTAAATGCTGCTCCCTACTCCACCATCTCTTTGACTGAAGCTCCCCTCCCTTTATTGGAACAGAATGTGGGGTAATCGAAAGAGCACTGGATTTAGAGTCAAAAACGCATGGCTCTGCACCTTGGTTTTTTCACTCATTGGCAAGTGACCTTGGTCAAGTCACTTACTTCCTGGGGCCTCAGTTTCCTCATCTGTAAAAAGGATATTATGACATGGCAGGGTGGATGAGGATCAACCAAAAATATGTGAAGAAAGCTTTGAAAAAGCAGAATATGGTTCATAATATTAACCCTCCCTTCCCATGGCCGTATGCCTCCAGCTGCCAACTCCGGGCTCAGCGCTATTGGCATGGCCCCTGAGGGATTAAAATCTTAACCTGTTTTCCTCACTCCCCTCACCCCACCTCCACTTGGTGAAGCAATTCACGGATGCTGCAGTGTGGCACAGTGCCAGGGCTTGGCCCACCCCGGCCGCCTGGCCCACCGGCTCTTCATGCCATTAAGGCCCCAATCCAGCTTTCTTTCTCTTTCAGTTAAACGACTTGGTGTCAAGGCCTCTGCCCCTTGAGCGCTGATTTGCAGGAACACCCCAGGAATAGCTTTGATTAGAAAGGAAAACCAGCATTTGGTACAAGTGCTGCTCAGCACTGCCCTGCGTCCAGCAGGGAAAGGCCGCCAATCTAGCCTAGTGCTGTTTCCTGAGAGACTGGGGACAAGCTAAGCTGGGGAGGAGATGGCAGGTGGGCCCTAGCCAGGGCTTGGCAGCTGCTGATGCCCAGACGTAAAGAGGCTGCCCCCGCATTCGTTCCTGGCTCTCCCTGGCTTGTCTGTGCATTCTCGTGCCATCCCAGGTTATTAACTCCCTCCCATCGCGCTGGGCACACTGGTCTTGCTAGGACCACTGTGCCAGCCTCATGCAGGAAAGGGGCATCAAAGGGCAGAGGAAGAAGGGGAAGTTTCAGGAGGGGTGCCGGGACTGTCCTCAGCCCAGCCCCGACCCATTGGAGACCAAAAGCTCCCCTCTCTCCAGAAGTATTACTGTGGCTTCAACTCTGCCCCAACACACACATACTCCAGTCTAAAAAAAGCTCTTTAATTAAGGGCAAATATTTGGAAGGGGAATTTTATATTCACTTTCTAATTCAGCTGTTTACATCCTTTTTTAAGTCATAACCTCTTTGAGAATCTAATGAAAGCCAAGGTCCCTTTCCCAAGTAAAATGCATGTATAGACCAAATTTTTCAAAGTAACTCTTTTATCAGACACACTTCTTACATTTGGGGTGGACTGCTTGCTATAACAATCGGTATAGTTACGTGCCATATACGGGGGGCTACTGTTAGTGGTAGGAAGTTTTTCATAGGAAGTGTATTAGTTGATCTTTAATATCAGGGTCTCTATCAACCCTTAAAGCTTCCATGAACAGGGATTAAGAATTTCTGATCAGATCCAGTCACTTCATTTTATTATAAAGACACTGAAGCCCAGAGAGGGCAAGCAACTTGCCTGTAGTCACACAGCAAATTAGTAACACAGCCAGGGTTCCAGACTCCTGGTTCAGTGTCCTTCCTACTTCCCTGGACGGTGTCTCCCTCCCTTTTCTCCCCATGTCTCCCTTCTCAGTCGGTCCTCTCCTGGGGCACAGCATAGACCAGAGCACAGACCATGTATGTTCAGTAAATGTGGTCGTCAGGCCAGCCAGAAGGTGGGCCAGCTTCACTTAGCTTGTTCCTCCCTGCAGGGCTGGAGCAGATATGTTTTTGTTCCAGAGATGTGTGAGCAGGGCTGGGTCAGGGGTTGGCCGGGTTGGTTCCATGCCATGGAATCTGAGAGCTCCAGTCTGCACCAAGTGATGTGCCGACAGAAGTGTCCTCAGGCTACCGAGCAGGGGACCTGAACCATGCCCGCCTTCCTCTAAAGACCAGTCAGGACCTCAGCTTTTAACACTACCTCCTGCCATCTCTGTTCCTCCTCTGCTCTGGAGCCCACTCTGGCTCCCTAGTGCCCTAGCATCAAATTCAGATTCCTTCCCCGGTAGCTGCCTCTGCGCAGGAAGGGCAATCTCTGCACTAGGGTCATCACTCCTGCCCTGCCCCAACTGGTGTGTGGGGGCCTTTGGGGAGGTGGGCAGGAAGGGCGCAGGAATGGGGTCTTGCTCTGCCTCACCAGCTGTCTCTGCCCACAGGACTGCAGTGCAATGCAACCGTGGACCGCATTGGCACCTGCTGGCCCCAGAGCCCCGCAGGGAAGCTGGTGGTTCGACCCTGCCCTGCCTATTTCTACGGTGTCCGCTACAACACCACAAGTAAGGGGCGTGTGGAGGGCAGACTTGTTGGAGGCGGGTTAAATAATAATAACAATGACAGTAATAACCGTACCTCTCGTGGATACAGTCGCCAAAGGCCAGCTCTGCTCTGCTGGGCACTCTGCTCACACTGCTGATTCTCACAGTGCCCCCGAAAGAAACTATGTACAACTCTGTAGTGCTCGTTACATAAATAAAGCTTCTGAGGCTCAGAGAGGTTCGGGATCTTGCCCAAGGTCACCCGGTGGTGGGAGGTGAAGCTGGACTTGCATCCAGTCTGTCTGACACTTTCTTCTGCAGTTGACAAACTGGGTCAGTTGACTTGAACTCCAGCAGCCCCATGAGGCAGGGCAGGGATCGTCAGGACCCTGAGCTCAGAGATTTGTGAGGCCTGCGCAAGGCTCTCCAGCCAGGAGGGGGGAGACTCAGAGTTCTTGATCTGTCTCCAGGGGGCAAGGGGGTGGGGGAGGACTAACCCCGTGACCAGATACTTGATCCCTCTGTAAACACCGAGCTCCCAGGAGGCTGTGAGCCTCCACCTCTAGGCTTTACAGCTCCTTGCGATGTCACCTGTTACCCTCCCCTGTCAACGACTCACAGCCCCTGCTTATCCAGACAGCAACAGCTGCAGGCCTGACCTGTCCAAGAGCGGGGTGGGGGTCCCTGGTGGAGCCTTGGGGTCTGGTGGGCCTGAGCTCAGGACCCCAAGAGGGTACCCAGGTGACCACAGACACTGAGACTCGCTCTGTGACCTTCAGCACATGTTACTCTTTTGTGGCCCCCACCCGCTCTGAGGGTGGAGAGTGCCAGATGACAGGCTTCTAAGACTTCATTTAGCTCAAAGCTCCCAGGTTCCTTCACCTGCCCCTTTGTCCTTTACCGGCTGGTCAAAAGGGGTTAGAGTTGGAAGAAAGAGTTGGAGGTCCCTGGGGAGACACTGGGACTGGACAGGAGGCTGGAGCAGCCAGACCAAGCAGTCTCGTGTGTCTGGAACCCACAGAAGGAGAAGAAAGACTGGAAGGTGTGTGGGGAGGACATGCAGGCAGGAGCAAGCGCAGGAGGACGTAAGAGGCCAGCCTCTCATTTAGTCGGGCGCATTTGATCATTAGGAAATGGGGGCAGAGCCTGTCAACTGCCCCAGGTCACAAAGCTTGGAAGCAGGGCCAAACCAGGAGTCAGGAGTCGGAGCCCTCCTGACACCCCGCTCACAAGCCTGCAGGAAGGAAGCAGCACTGGGGCTGGTGCATAACAGGGCGGGGGGGAGGCCCCTCTCCCTCGGAGGTACCAGGTCCTGTTCTTTCACCTCCAAAGTGATTCTCAGGTCTAGCCCCACCTGCCCCCCATCCCCAGTGCCACCGACTCCACTCAAGGTACCTGATCTCTAACCCTCATTTGGCATCGGACCCTGTTCCACCCTTGCTAGGAGTCATCCCTCCTGTGGCTCCCCACTGCCTCCATGGCCAAGTGTACACTCCTGCAGCCACACCTAAAGGCAGCCAGCTCCGCCCCCCCCCCCCCCCCCCCCCCCCGCAACCCGTGAGCCTCCTCCACTCTTGTCCCTCCGGGTGACTTGCCACGCCCCAGAGCAAACATTTTCAGAACATAGTACCTGGCGTGTGCCACTCAGTTTGCCCATCCTGACCCATGTGGGAGCCAGGAGTCCCGGGCTCTGGCCTCAGTTCTGTCTGTGACTGGCTAAGGAGCCCTCAGCACTGGCTCTCCCCAGGCCTTGATTGCTCTGCCTGCAGTGTGGGTGCGAGGTTTAGGTGGGGTGCTGCTCTTCAGCTTCCTCTCTCTTCCCTCTGTGATCCCAGGAGAGGAGCTGGGAGTGATGGTCCCTAGACGCGGGGGCAGAGCTGGCAATTCCCCTTTGCAGGTACTCCAGTGCCAGAACAGTGAGGAACACGCCCATGCAGAAAGTAGTGAGTGAGAGCCTGGAGTGGCACCTAGTCATTAAGCACTAATTAATTCATTTACTGATGAGGTGCTGCCAGGACTTCCAGGCCTTCTCCGTAATGCCCTCCTTCTGGCTGCATCTGATCTTCAAAGGGATGGGATGCATTTCCAAAAATATCCATTTTCCCATGATGCTGTGGGAGGACTGCTCAGCGCAGCAATCAAAGACAAGGAGGTCGAATCCTCCCTGGCAACGACTCCCTGCTTGTTAGGCCTGTCTTCTTTCAGGGTTGCCTCCTGCCTCCCTAGCAAAGCCTGCTTCCTCTGGATGACCCACCTTGGGAGGGACTCCAGCTCCTGGCTCCACATGGGGGGGTGTACCAGGGGGGCTTGGGCCAAAGCAGTGACTGTTGTTATCCCCACCAGTATAACCCCTTTGATAGGGACAAGTGACCTGTTCTGAATAATAACAGTTACATCTAGCACCACATGCTGGGTAGAGCTCCAAGCCCTCTGCATATGTTAACTAAAAATGCTCAACTCAACCATTAGACAGGAGCATCTTGCAGAGAAGGAAGTTGAGTGGTTGTGTGACTTGCCCAAGATCACATGGCTAGTAAGGGGTGGTGCCACATTTTGAGCCCAGGCTGTCTGGGAACCATGCTCTTAACACTGCTTTGTGCTGCCTCTGGTAAGGCAAGAAGAGCCACTGCCTCCAAGCCCCTTTCTTTGCAGACATTCCGGAGCAGCCGGTGGTCCCAGGCACTTCTGGTCCATGGCAGAGACCCTGTATCCCTGGTTCCTTGCCTCCCACAGACCTCCCTGAAAACCCTGTCACTGAGCCCTCCGCCCTCTGGCTGCTTATCCCTCATTTAGCAATTAGGAGAGAATCAGCAGCATCTCAGCCAACTCTGCCCAAGGGCTCAACTCTGCTGAGACTCAGGTCTACTGGCAGGGAGGCTGAGCAGAGCTTTAAAAATCCGTTTAGCTTCATTTCCCCCTGGCAGTTTAGGGAGGCTGTGTGAGCAGCCTCTCAGCAGAGGGGCTGGGGAGCAGGGTGAGAAAGGAGGCCTCCCAGCCTCCCAGCCCTGGAGGCCAGGCCACATCTCCCTCGGGGACATAGTAGCATCTCTCCCACCACCCACACTATCATCTCCCTATTATCCTGATGCTGCCACAGAGAGGCAGCTCCCATGCTGGACGGCTCCAGGGGAATCATCTGGCCCAGCCCTCCCTGATACACAAGAGGCCAAGGCCACGTATCTCACACAGCTCAGCAGCACTGAGCCGGCCCTGGGCCCTGCCTCTGTCTCCCACCCATTGCCCTGCTCCTGCCTCTGTCTCCCACCCACTGCCCTGCCCCTTCCTGGCCCCAGGCTCAGGGATTGAGATTCAAGCAGTTTCCCCAGCCCTTCTGCTACCCCCTGTGATGTGAGGGTCAGTGGGAACCATGGAAAAGGCCCGCTGCTCCAGTGGAAATGGCTCAGAACTCAATTCTCTTCCAGCTTGTTCTGCCTGGAGTTGGGGCCAGAATTAACTCAAGGAAATATCTTTAGAGCCACTGATGCTGGAGGGGCTTGGGGTGGGGCAGGACAACCTTTACCAGCAAGGGAGAAAAGACCCAAGGTTTGGATCTTCCTTGGCCTTTTTCCTACTGGGTTTCAGAGCCCTGGTGGCCCCCCACCCAGCGTCACCCCGGAGCCCTGAAGCCAGGCTCCCACCACAGGGCTCCTCCCCATCTCCTTAGAAGGTGGCAGGTTCTGGGCTGCAGTGGAGCGGATGGCTGCACAGACCCCCGCCCCTCCCTGGGCCATGCGCCAGGCTGTGAGCTGTAGTAGGTCCAGAGAGTGAGATTCATGCTAGGTGAGCCCCGCCCCCTGTGATGCCCCAGCACACTCCCGCTACCTGTCATCTTCTGTCCCAACACACGAGCTTCTCTGGGGAAATGCCACCCCGGGGACCTTCCCCTGTAACACCCGCCCTGTGAGCTTCACCCCACGTGGAACACTGCCACGCGAGGACCACCCGCCCCCCCATGGGAAACCTCACCACAGGTAGCCACCGTGTGAAACCCTGTCCCCTCACTGTGCCACGTGGGCTGTCACCACACACCCTTCCCACGTATATCCTTCCGCCATATTGTGCCCAGCCTTGGGAGCCAGAACTGAGTCAGCGGGACTCACCATTCTTTTTTGTTGTCACACGAGACCCCAAAATGGGAGAGGTCTCAGAAGGGCACGCACCACATCCAGGCTTTCAAGGAAACAGCTCAGTGAGCTGATCAAGACTGCCCACGGGCCGGTCTCGTGGGCGTGCTGGCGTGAGTGGGCAGAGTCACGGCCCCACGGTCAGGCGCTGGATCGACGCTGACCCCTGTTGGGACTGGTGGGCAGACAGAGGCAAGAAGGTGGGGTAGCAGGGAAGCTCCTCTGCCCAGCTTCACCCAGCAATCAGGCCCCTGTGCGGGTGGGTGGTTGGACAGATGAATGGACAGACAGATGCCTAGGCTGCTGTATGGGCGAGGAACCACAGGTCACTTTGCCTGTCTCTCCGTTTTGCAGACAACGGCTACCGGGAGTGCCTGACCAATGGCAGCTGGGCGGCCCGCGTGAACTACTCCGAGTGCCAGGAGATCCTCAGTGAGGAGGTGAGGCTGCCCGTGTGGACGCGAGCTGCGTCAGGGACTCCAGCTCGCGTCAGTGCCCGCCGCATCTGGCTCACCGGCCGGTCAGGGTTGGGGAGCCAGAGGCTGATGTCAAGGCTGGGGGAGCCAGAGCTCACTTAACCACGAGGGAGGGAGTGCCAGGCGGGCAGTGGGCAGGCTGACAGCCGCGAGCTGGGTCCTCATCCCACACTCCTTCCGTCCCTTCCTTCCACCTGCAATCCCTGGAACAGATTTTCATCCATTTTCCACCGCACCCACCTGAGCCACACATCCAAGTCCAGACAGGACTAGATCAGAACGGAGGGCGGGGCAGGGCAGTGCAGTTTGAAACAGCCCTGCTCGAGAACATTGCACAGAGTTAGCTGCGTCGGAGCATTCTGTGCTGCTCACACACAGTACAGAATTCCAAGGTGCAGACAGCACGCAGAGAACCTCTCCCTCTCAGCCTAGCCGCGGGGCTCTCTCCCCGGGCAGCCCTCCTGCCAGCTTCTTAAGTGTTCTTCCAGAGGCCTTCTCTGCACAGCCGAGTACTTAGGTACCTGTATTCTTTTATGTTTTTTTAGCGAAATGTTGCATATTACACACCCCGTTGGACGCCTTGCTTTTTCCATATAATTATCCATCTTGGCGATTGTTCTGTATCAGTACATAAAGAGCGGCTTCAGGGTTCTATTTTTTACATTTGCATAATATCATGTCGTGCTATTATGCACCACGTGATGGACCATAATTTATTTACCCAATTTTATTCTCAGTCTTTGGTTATTACCAACAGTGATGCAATGAATAATCTTTCAGTGTTGACACTGGGCAGATGCACGGGTGTATGTGTTCCTGTTGTCGCTGCCCTGCCCCCCCCGCCCCTCCCCTACATCTCCACCCACCCTTCAGTGGGTGCTGAGGGAGGTGGGGCAGCAGGGAGGGTGCCCCGAGCTGCCCGAGGAATGTCAGACCCCAGTGTGTAGAAGTAAGGGGGGCTGGCCCCGGCAGCCCTGGGAATGCCTGTCCTAAAGGGTCTAAACTGGACAGGACCTCAGAGACCCTCCTTCCCATCCTGACCTGCCTGGGAATGAGAGTCACCCGGATTCATATAGAGGTCCTGGGGCTACACCTAACACCTAACACCCAGTAAATGAAATCCTCCAAGGGAGACCTGGGGGGGAGGAGGGACACTCTGCCCCCAGGGGCAGCGGTGGGGTGGTGGTGTGATTCTGATGGGGAAAGAATGAGAAACTCTGACCTAAGGCAACCTATTCTGCTTACAAATGGGGAGACTGAGGCCCAGAACAGGCAAGGGGCTCATACAAGGTTACACACACCAGTGAGTCAGGGCCTGCAACCTGGGGCTTTGGAGGCCAGGCTCTCCTGTGCCCACCCCCAGGCACTCGGTGTGAGGCTGAGGTGAGGTAGGTGGTGGGAGAACAGCTTTCCCCACCTAGCACCCTCCGTCCCCCTGAGCGCTTTGGTTCTGGTATCTCAGATCACACAGGCCAGGCCATGTGGTCCGTCCTAGGCTGGGGTGGGTGGTGTGGCTACCTGATAAGCTGACCTGAGCAGAGATAGCCCTCAGGTTGCTAAGCACATACACCTGCAAAGTCCTGGGGTTGGGGAGAAGGCAGGTGGAGTTCTAAGTCAGGAGACATAGTTGAGCCAGAGGAGATGGGCTTGGTTAGGGGTAGGAGGGCAAGTAGCCCAATCAGCGGGGTGGGGACCCCCTACCTGGTGCACCACAGAGGTGTGGGAGGATGGGAAACGGGGCTCATGCTCAGGAAGGCAGGTTAGTGCTGTCGGCGACTCTTGGGACCACAGGTGATGCCCAGAGAGGGTGGTATGGGGGCTGCATGGCTAAGGCGAGAAGTCTGCAGCCCCTCCCCACCACCATCACACCCACCTCGTGCTCTGGAAGTATCTCCAACTGGGTGTGTCTCCCACTGGAGGAGCAGGCATCAGTCCCCTTCAAGGACATCAGCAACACTGGAGACACCAGCTGCTCCCAGCCTCCCTCCCTGCACTGGAGCCTCCTGAATGTCCCAGGAAGTTCCCCCAGATCTCCCCTGCTCTGAGGCTGATGGGGGACACTCAACAGCCCTTCTTCCCCCAATGCCCTCCAGAGATTTGAGGGCAGAAGTCAGCTGCCCTCAGCCTTCTCTTCTCCCCATCCTGTCGCTCCCCCTGGGACTGGGGTCTCTCCCTCTCTCTGCCAGCCCAGCGGGGTTTGGTTGAGAAGGAGGACTAGGGAGCGCCAGCTTCTCATCAGCCCCCTCTTTGGCATTATAATGCACGGGCTGTGGAGGCACATGGTTTGGGTCTTGGATTCTGGTTCCAACACTTGTGCTGTGTGACCCTGGGCAGGTCCCAGCTTCCTGGTCTGTCTGTAAAAGGGCCAGAAGTGACACAGTCTCTGTGTCCTGGTAGAGGAGGGCAGTACCTACCTGTGTCTTGGCCTGTGGAGGGTGCCGTTCCTGCATTCACACTTGAAGTCATGAGAGGCTTCAGCATACACCCAGGGGGAGGGGTCATTGATAAGGAGACCACAGGTGACACGACCACCCTTTCCTCTGGTTACCCACTCGGTGGCTGCCACTCACATACACACACACACCCACCTGGCCTGACCTGTCTGGCTGTCTCCCGCCCTTTTCCCAGCAGCCTCTCCTGGCCCTGTTGCTTAACACTCTGGGTGATCAATTAATTTAATTTGTGAAAATGCCCTCCCCTCTGCCAGCAGGTCTCCTCCCCAGCCTTGCCAGGCCCCTCCCCACTCCCAGGACTCCCCAGTCCCTCTCGGAGCTACTGCGAAGAGTAGAGTCTCCAATTAACCAAGCATCCCGGTTTGGATTCTCAGCTCTGGGCCCTGGCTAAGCCCTAATTAAGCACCAGCGCCCAGGGGGATTGCAGATAATGGATTGGAAGACTGGCAGCCTGTGAAATGGGACTTGTGAGGGCGCCCAGAGGCCAGGCTGGGGAGGAGACCTGCCCACAGCCATCACCCCCTCGGGACAAGCCCCACCCTGTTGGGGAGCTCCCCAAAGGACACTGACCCTCCAGCACCATGCTGCATTGGCCCCGGGGCCCCCCATCAGTAACTCCCCCACACAGTCTCCTTCCACTGCAGGGACACCCCCACTGCCCCAGACTCTCCTCCACTTTCTGTGACACTTGCACACACCCTGCCCCTCTACCCCACTCCCTGCTCCTCCCCCCACACTCTGTGAGCACAGGGAGCCCAGGCCTCTGCACATCCTGGGAGGGCGGGCTCACCTCAGGAAGACATGAGTGAGACTCTGGGGGTGCGGGTTTATGGGCTGGGGTTCACTACTCACAGGGCAGGTGTTTGGACCAGAACTTTTGAAATGCTTAGGGCTCATCTGGGCTTCTTGCCAAAATGAAGATTCCTGACTCAATGGACCTGGGGCAGGGCTTAAGATTCCACACTTCTTAAGGCTCCTGCAATCTCCTAGGTGATGGATGGCTAGTCTGGGCATCACCCTCAGAGGAGTCAGGGGCCAGGTGAGGGAGAAGCTCTGGAATTCAGGTGGAGAGGAAGGGCCACAGAGGGTGCAGCCAGGGCTGGGAGTGACCAGGGCTGGAAGGACCCAGGCTGGGGATCTTGGCGGCTCAGTGAGGGCCAGGCAGTGAGGGCCGGGCAGGGAGCACTCTTTGTGCCATCCTGAAAAGGCATTGGAGCAGCAAGCCTGACGGTGCTGCCATTCGGGACGGTGCAGCATGCAGAGTCTGGTCACGATTGGCTGGACACTACCCATTGGGTTCTGGTCGTTGAGGGTACGGTGGAGTGGTCTCCACCCCGTGCCCCACTGCTCCACCTTCCTCCGGATGCCCGAGGTGTCCATACTGCACCAGAGACAGAGTGCTGGCCAGGCCCCCGGACACTAGTTGTGTCCACTTGTTTTTCGGGCATCTCAGCGGCTCCTGTAGTTAATAGTGGCTTTCTCCCGGGAGGTCACTGGCTGTCTCATGGGTGTCGTTGAGGTCTCTCGGAGTGTCACTGGGTGTATCTTAGCCGTTGCTGGCTGTTGTCTCTGGGTGTCATTGACCATCTCTCAGGGTGTCACTGACCATCCTGAAGGGTATCTCTGGCCATCTCTTGAGGGTGGCTGGCTGTCTCTCCTGGTGATGCTGGTCATCTCTTGAGGTAACACTGCCACCTGTCCAGCAGTCTTCTCAGGCTCTCTCTGCACTGTGGCCCCCCCACCCCCCACAGCTGGCTGGCTTCTTCTCAGATCGCATCAGACTGGTGTGGCAGCTGGGGGACAGGGCTGGGACCCAGCCTGGGCCTCCGACCGGAGGAACCACGCAGAGGCCCCCTGGGATGGTTTGTCCCAATTCTCCCCTTTCAGCCTCAGTGAAGAAAACTCCTCGAGCCCCCGCCCTCTCTTCAGAAGCCCAGGACCAAGAGAGTGCCTCTGTTTTCCATCCCTGCTTGTCCCCCAGGAAATGCACCGTGAGGACAGGGGAAGGAAGGTCTTTAAGACCAAGCAGCACTGGATTCCGCCTGCTGGCTGAGTGGCTTGAGCCGATTATGCAGCCTCTTCAACTGGAAAAACAGGGACAGAAGGACAGTCTCAGAGGGCAATTGTGATAAAGAAAAGCAGTGACATCTGTAAAACTACTGGCTCTGTGCCTAGCATACAGCAGGTGCTTAATAAATGACTCATCTCACCCCAAACCAAACCACCCTGGCATGGCCTGCTGTGGGGGTCAGCACAGGGGGCAGCTGACGACAGGTGGTGGTGCAGGGGCTCCCTGCACACTGTGCTCATCTCGCCTGCCTGGACTGAGAACCAAGCAGTTCTCACGCCGTTTAGGGCTCCCGGGGTGTCATCACCGAGGAGCTCACAGTGTGTGTTTGTGGAAAATTTAACAAAAAGTAACTAAGTACCAGCTCCGGTCAGGCTGGATGTGTGCATGGAGTCTCTGGATTTGGTGTCTGCTGCCAGGTGCTCAGAGCCCCACCCCCACCCCCCATGAGCACAGCCCCCTTCCTCTCTGTCTCCCTCCATTTACACCTCGTTGGGTCTCAGCCCCTAGGAGCCTGAGTCGCTAATGTGTTTCCTGCCGTGTTCCTGAAAGCCTCCACCAGGAACGCCAGCCCCTAGAGCAGAGCCTCTGAGTTCCTGAGGCTCTGGACCTCAGAGGTTCTGCAGTGAGGACACCCCTTCAGGAGGGGGGTGGGGGGTGGCTCCTGTGCCTGCTGGATGTCCTCCTACAGCGGCGCATCCCTTGGGTGAGCGGGCTTGGGTCTCACCTTTCTCATCGGGAAGATGGGTAGGGCCTGACTTGATGGACCATCAATATATGAAATGAATTATGTCATAACACTGGGGACTTTGTTATAGCCCTGAGGCAGGATCCTCTTCACTTAAAGCTGACCCCCTGAGCCAGGAGCAGGCCCTAGAAAGTGAATGACAGAAACTGAGAGAGTTTCCGTGATGTCTGTGGGTGCTAATCCACGGCAGCTCTCCCCCCTCGTTGACAGGGGCAGGCTTCAGCTACAGCAGGAGGGATGCGGGGGTGATCAAGAAGCTGGTGGCTCTGCCCAGAAATGGGGGGCAGAGGGGGAGTCCTGGAGGGTGGTGTCTGCACCCACCAGAGCCAGAGCGTTTGAACTGAAGGGACTCGGGAGTGTGAGAACACACCTGTGAGCCGTGCCCATGCGGCTGTACGTGCAGAACGGGCATGCTGTGTGATGCGGAGTCAAGTTCACTGACGTCTGTCTAACAGCACGGAGCCGTGGACAGAGCATGGGATTCAGGGACAGGTGGACAGTGGGACACAGTCTCAAATCACACAGCGCTGCTCCAGGGCAGCGCAGGACGCCTGGGCTGACTCAGGGAGGGGGTAACTGTTGTTAGTGTTGCCCACTCTGTCCTGGCCACCCACAGGGACTGTCCTCAGACACCCAGCGGGTGCAGGGGTGGGGCTGTTCGGGAGCCTCACCTCCGCCCCTCTCTCCGGCCACAGAAGAAGAGCAAGGTGCACTACCATGTTGCTGTCATCATCAACTACCTGGGCCACTGCGTCTCCATGGTGGCCCTGCTGGTGGCCTTCGTCCTCTTTCTGCGGCTCAGGTGAGAAGTCCCCAGCTCTGTCCCTGGACTTGGAGCAGGGTGAAGTCAGAGGCAGCGGGCCGCTGGGGAGGGGGGTGCTGCCCCCTCAACTCAGTGGGAGGAGGTGACAGATATAGAGTCCCAGGTCTCTTGGAACCTCAGGCAGTCACTTCTGTCCCCCTGCATAGTAACTGCTGGGGGCAGGCAGGGACAATGGGGGACAGCCAAAGCATCAGGGCTAAAAGCTGGGGAGAGGCCTCCCACTGGAGGCCTTGTGCTTTCTGACCCTCAAACCTGGCATCACAGGGAAGGTAGGAGTGCCCACGGGGGAAGGGGCAGCCCTGGTCCTAGAGCATTGGCCGTGGCAGGTTCTGCCCCAGAGCTTAGGTCTGGGCGGGCCATGGGGGGAAGGTCCTGTGTGATTTATCCAGTCAGTCCCCGTTCTGTGGCTCAGTTTCCTCATCCACACACCTGGGCTGGAGTGGTGCTGGTGGCCTGCCCCTCATCCCCTCTCCCTGCTTCTTGCTCTCATCACTCACCCTCCCCTGCCTGCTGCCCCCAGGAGCATCCGGTGCCTCAGAAACATCATCCACTGGAACCTCATCTCGGCCTTCATCCTGCGCAACACCACGTGGTTTGTGGTCCAGCTTACCATGAGCCCCGAAGTCCACCAGAGCAATGTGGTGCGTCCTGGAGGGGCAGGTCCAGGTCAGAGGAGGGGCCCGGGTGGGACTGCCCTGGCAGAGGTGAGGCCAGGGCCAGGCCTTGGGGCCCACGGAACAGGCATGGGTCCTGGGGAGTGCCCCGTATTGCCAAGGGGAGGCCCCAGGCCCAGGGTGGGGTGCTGCTGCTGCTGCTGCCCTAGCCTGTCCCCAGGCTCATTGTCATCTCTGGTGGGGGTGGGGCGGCAGGGCTGGTGCAGGTTGGTGACAGCCGCCTACAACTACTTCCACGTGACCAACTTCTTCTGGATGTTTGGGGAGGGCTGCTACCTGCACACGGCCATCGTGCTCACGTACTCCACCGACCGGCTGCGCAAGTGGATGTTCATCTGCATCGGCTGGGGTGAGCAGGCCGGCCAGCCGGCTGCAGGGCCAGGTTGGGGTGGCGGGGTGTGCATCACAGCCCTCTGCCCCCACTGAGGGGTGGGGGCGGTGGGAGCATCTTGAAGGAGGCGTGTTGGGTGAGTGGGCCCCAGCTCTACCCTGGGGACCCCTATCTACTTCCAGGCCCCAAGCTGCACTGGGGTCCTTACAGCCCAGCACCCCAGCCCCCACTGACTGGCTCTGTGACACCTCCCCAGGTGTGCCTTTCCCCATCATCGTGGCCTGGGCCATTGGGAAGCTGTACTACGACAATGAGAAGTAAGTCACATCCTTCCTTTCTCTGCCCTCGGGGCCCCCTGCACCCCAGGCTCAGGCTTTCAGCCCAGCTCTGCCTGATACCCCTCTAGGGCCTTCAGCCATGTCCCCTTCCCTGTCAGGGCCACAGGTTCTTCATCCATAACGAGAAGGTGCTGGGGGCTGGGCTCACTCCAAGGCTCCTTGCGGTGTCCGAGGTGGGACTGGACAGGCGGATCCAGACCACGTTATCTGTCCTGGGCTCTGACAACAGGCAGGATCACATAGGGGTCCTCCACTGTCTGTGGAGCCAGACTGTCTGGGGTCTGAGCTGTGGCTCCATCACTAGGTAGCTGTATGACCTTGGGCTGCTGTGCCTCAGTTTCCTCATCTATAATGTGGGCATCCTAATAATAGTGCCTCCCTCACAGAGTTGTGGGGGGGGAGGGGGGTTGACATGAGTTAATACGTATTAAGCATTTCGAATAGTGTCCGGCACATAGTAGATGCTGTACAAATGTTTTCTATTAGTTTTAAGACTTGTTTTAACAAGATTCTGTAGGCTTCATAGAAACTGATCCAGACAATCTCAGACACTCCTTCCAGCTCTGAAGTCCTGAGGTGCTTTATGAGACGGATGCTCCCGGCTGCCCCTGAAAACGGGACTTCCGCTGCAGTGACCCTAGCCTTGGCTCGCATTAGAACCACCCAGGACGCTTCAAAAAGTGCCTGTGCCCAGGCTTGGGTGTGATTGGTTCAGAGTGTGGCGCAGGTGCCGGGATGGTTTTTAAATGCCCAGGTTGACTCTTGCCGTGCAGCTGAAATAGAGAACCGCTGAGACAGAGGCAGAGACAGGAGACAAAGTCAGGGGACGTGCCGGGATCTTCTCCACCACAGTGGTTTCGGGAACCCACTGTCTGACTGGGGTTCCAGGAGGCCTCCATCAGTGACAATCCCTCCCCACCATCATAGAGGGCAGCCACTACAACCTCCCTGGAATGGACAAGGGGCCTAAAAAAATTATGTTCACATTTATCAGGGTGATCCTTCCTGACTCTGTTTGCACAGCCAATGGGGTAGGGGCCCAGTCTGGGAGGAGCGGGCAACAGGAGCATCATAAATCTTGGGGGATGGCGCCTGCACCTGCAGGTGTGCAGGTGTGGGTGCTGAGTACGGGGGCGGAAGAGGAAGAACAGGTTTCCCACAGCGGCCTAGAGTACATCTAGGAGGGAAAAGGACACCGAAGTTGGCATGAGTAACTCTGGAGCGCCACCTAGTGTCTAGATGCTGACACTGCGGCAGAGGGGATTCAGACTCAAGGCCAAGGATTGGAGTTGACTCCAGACAGCTCACGTTTGGTCAGCACAATATTATGTGAAAACTTGAATTAGTTGCCAGTCTTTAAAAAGTCAAGATTTTCCACCTAAAAATCTCAGTGCCGGTTTATGGAAGCATTATGAGATCTAGACAGCAGGTCTGCACGCCCACAGGGGCTTTCAATCCATCCACCCTCTAGGCACAAGGAAGTGGGACTTCCTATGGGTCCCATGCCCGCCCACTCCCCACACCTCCCAGAGCTTGCTGGAGGGAGCTCAGGAAAATGCACAGCAAGCCTGCCTCCTACAACAGGTGGAACCTATGGAATTTCTGCCTCAAGACTGCTCACGCTGCAATTGAACAGATTCGGAGGTTGCAGGCTTCTGGGTGCCCACTACATGACCAGCAGGGCACGGCACTGCCAGTGGGCATATGCCAGAGCCACGCGGGGACCTAGGGGAGCAGTGCTGTGTTGGGCCCACACCTTTTCCACTCGGTGGTCTTTGCCATGGTCTCCCCGCCACACTGCCTGCTTCCAGCTTTACATCTAGTAATAGAGGACGTTGCCGTCCTGCAGATGGGATAACGGAGGCACCGTGGTGGGACCAAGTGGCGTGACTGTTTGCCGGGGTTGGAATTGGCCCCACCCTGCTTTGGCCAAGTACCACCCCTCCACCCATGCCACCAAACTGGACTAAGCCTCTGCCCCCTTCTCTTCTAGGTGCTGGTTTGGCAAAAGGCCTGGGGTTTACACTGACTACATCTATCAGGGCCCCATGATCTTGGTCCTACTGGTAAGAACCTGGGTGGGGGGCAGAAGAGAGGGGCACAGTGGGGAGGGGCAACCAGTGCCTACTGGGGACCCAAAGGATCCCTCTGCCTGGAATGTTCGGGTGCTAGTGAAGGTGGGTGAAGAGCAGCAGGGGACACCAAGACCAGACCTGAGATGGCCGAGTCCCTGACCTGTCCACTCGCCCTGGGCATCTTGCACACACACGTCCACACCATCCCGCCATGTGCTCCATTGCAGATCAATTTTATCTTCCTTTTCAACATCGTCCGCATCCTCATGACCAAACTTCGGGCATCCACCACGTCTGAGACCATTCAGTACAGGTAGCTGGTCCTGCCTCCCCCACCCCTGGGGGCTCCAGAGATCCCAGCCTCTGACCCAGGGTCTCTCCCAGCCCTGGCAGTCCCTCCTGAAACCCCGGCTCTTCCTGTCCCAGATGGTCTAAGACCTGCCGCCCCCTCCCCAGTCCCCTCTGGGGTGGGCTGTGACTCTGGGCCTCCCCACCCCCCACCCCAGGAAGGCTGTGAAGGCCACTCTGGTGCTGCTTCCTCTCCTGGGCATCACGTACATGCTGTTCTTCGTGAACCCCGGGGAGGATGAGGTCTCCCAGGTTGTCTTCATCTACTTCAACTCCTTCCTGGAGTCCTTCCAGGTACCCACGCCTACTCCTCCCTCTGCCCTGGCCGCCCGGCACCTCCAGGGGTGGGCCTTCTCCTAAGCTGGGGCCTGGAGGGGCAAGAGGCTGGGGAGGGAAGGGGCTGCCCAGAAACTGGGCGTTCCCTTGACCCTCCTTCTCCCTCCGTCCCAGGGTTTCTTCGTGTCTGTGTTCTACTGTTTCCTCAACAGCGAGGTGAGGACCCTGGGCTGGGGCTCAGGATGGCAGGAGGCCTTTTGGGCCCAGAGATGGTCTATAGTGTCCCTCTGCCCTCCACATGCCAGCCCTCCTCCCTGCCCCCAGGTGCCCATAGGGAAGCACAGGGAGCCCCAAGAGCGTCCGTGCCAGCTGCCCAGGCTGCGCCTGCAGTGGCAAGCCTATTCCTCTGCTCTCGTAGGCGGTTGACGTGAAGGTGTGGGGGCGCTGATCTGGGGCTTCAGTCTCATCCATGTGTCTGTGAAATGGGTTGTTGAAAACCAGGAAGCTGAGCCCTGGGGCAGGGTATGCATGTAGGTTGAAAGCAGGGGTTCTTCGTGGCAAAGGCATGGTTTGTGTGGATTAGAAAAAGGCACCCCTTCCTCAGGACACTTGAAGAAACTGTCCCAACAAATATGCAAGCCAACAGTGTTGCAACAGTGTTCCTTGGCAGCCTCTGTACACCTCCCTCACACCTGTGCCCCACACCTGTGCACTGCTCACCTGGATAGCTGCTTGCCTGTACAACTGCTTATGGCAGCCCTTGGGGAGGGAGGGGCGCTCTGTGACTGGGCCCCAACGTTATGGTCTGCTCTGCACCCACAGGTCCGCTCTGCCATCCGGAAGAGGTGGCACCGATGGCAGGACAAGCACTCCATCCGCGCCCGTGTGGCCCGTGCTATGTCCATCCCCACCTCCCCGACCCGTGTCAGTTTCCACAGCATCAAGCAGTCCACAGCCGTCTGAGCTGGAGGGGCAGCTCCGAGCTCCCTGGTGGGGAAGAGGGTGGCCAGGCTCAGTCGGCTGCCATGTCTGTGGAGGGAACCAGCTCCTTCCCACTCTCTGTGCCATCAGGGGCACTGGCACTGAGGCCTCAGAGCCTCCTCCCCGCTCCCCGGCGGAGCAGGGGTTCTGGCCTGTGAGAGCAGCCACACTCTGGGCCATAGGATGACTGGGTCCAGGGACTCCGGCCACCTCGTGCCCCAGTCCTCCCTGGCGAATGGAGTGGAAATGGGGAGCCAGGAAATCCAAAGCAGCACATGGGTCCCTCCACGAGGTGTCTTCTCCCAGAGCACAAGGTGGCCAGCACACTGAAGACCTGGGGCTTCCTCCACAACTGTGGGGGCCATTCACTGCCCCAGGGGCATCATGGGGAACCCCTGCAACAGCACCCCGACCACCGCGATGCCGCCTCTGGCCCCTGCGATACTTTCCAACACCACCAGGAACCAGGGCTACCTTGCCAGAGACCTGGACACATTAGAAGCTGGTAGTAGCACCAGACAGCAGGCTACGTCACCAGGAATACTCCCAAGCCACCGAAATTTCATCTGGCCCTGTGGCACTGCCACCAGAAATGCCCTGCCTCGCTGCATTGCACCCTTGGACCTTTACTACCCTGCCAGACACACGGGCGCCCTCTCCCTACCCTGCCCCAGGTGTCTCCCGCTTTGTGAGAAGTTGGGTGTGGGAGGGAGTGAACTGCAAGCAAGAGCCAGGGTGTGTCTCAGCCAAAGCTGGTCTCCCTTTGAGGGGGCAGTGGGGGACCATCCAACCTGCTGGCTTAAGGGACCTGGCCTCTGGGCAACCTCTCTGCTGGTCACAGAGAGCTTGCCCGTGGATGGCCTCTAGGACAACATTGTTAGTTAAGCAAAGACAGGAGAAGGGGCAGGCCCCGCAGCCCCTCGCTGGCCCCAGTGCTCTGGAGCAGGACAAGCGGCCCCTGGGTCGATCAGCCAGCTGAGCACTTGCACCCCAGGCATAGACTGGCCCAGTGCGCCCTGGACCCACCCACATCCAGAGGTACTGGACAGCCAGAGCGGGCTTTGGGGGTGTGGGACTGGGAGACAGGTGGTGTATGTAAATAATAATATTTATCTTTCCAACCCGCACCTGTGAGGTCCCGGACTGTGTGGGGCTGGGTGGAGAGCGCCTGTGGGGAAGGGGACAACACCTTCGGTGCTCAGGGCCACGGTGGGTCAGGGAACCTGGTGTCACTCCCACACCTGTCCGGGGTGGGTGCACAGTGAGCCCTGCGAGCTGGTTGCAGACTGAGGAGAACGGGTGGGTCCTGTCGGACCCAGGTGATGAGAACAGCTCTCGTAAGGGGGTGAGTGGTAGGGAGAGACGGGCCGTGGGTGAATGATGGGGGCAGAGGATGGCATGGGCAGGGGCCCAGCTGCAGCAGAGGTGGCAAGGGGACCAGGGAGGAGTGTCCAGGTCCCAGGGGAGGGGCTCAGACGGAAATGGGGCAGGTGGGGAAAGGAAGGGTGAACACACTTAGGCTGTGGGTCCTTGGGGAGCCTACATCAGACACACACCTCTGTCCTCCCACCAGAGGGTCCATGGGTGTTTATCCACCAGCCCCTTCATTCCAGGGGGTGGGGAGAAGGCCGGTACCACAGGTGGTTAATCCCCCTGCACTTCCCACCACCACTGGGGCCACAAGGAGGACAAGGGGGAGCGCCCAGCCACAGCGGCGGGTGCAGGGGTGCACCAAAACCCCACCCCTAGCCTCTGGGCCTCTACCACAGGTGCGTGTGAGTACGGGCGTGTAGTGCCAGAGCATGGGGGGCTGGGGGGATGGGCTGGGATGACATGCTGAGAGCCCTGAAGCTCCTTGGAAGGAAGGGAGGTGCTGCAGGTGGGGGAGAAGCTAGGGGGTGTCCCTAAAAGCTATGTGGGGCACCCTGCTCTGTCTACTCCAGCACTGTCCCCTTAAGTAGAGGGATGGGGAAGGGGACCAGCTGAACAGGAGATGTGGGAAGGGGGGTCAGGGAACACCACGACACAGATAGGCTCACGGTGTCCAGAACAACTGGGGGAGGAGCCCCATAGAGTCCTGGCTGGCAGGAGGGACCAGAAGTGACTGATGAGGCCACCACAGAGGCATCTTTCTCGACTGCGTGCCACTCAACGGAGGAGAAGTGAGGAAAGGAGGCTTTTCTCGGACTGTGTCCGGATGTGGGGGCGGGGCTTCCCTGGGATGGAGGAGCCTGAGCGGGGCTGGTAGACTCTGAGGAGGTTGCATAGACAAGACGTCCTGAGGGGGCAGTTGGGGCAGTGACTCCCTTCCCTGCTTGTGCCTCCTGGTAGCTTGAGCTGATGGGGTCCCTCCCAGCGCCTACTGTTTGCACAGCCCTGTGTGAGGGACAGATGAGCAACACCCCCCAGGACCGATGCCAGCCACCGACCACTCAGCGCAGAGCTGCTGACTTTGGAAGGTCATCAGAGGATCTATAGAGAGCTCCCTGCGCAGGCAGAGGCTGCTCCAGATGGGCCTCAGGACCTCTGCTATGCAGAGACTGGAAGGGCAGAGAGGCTGCTTCAAGCACAGCTGGGAACACCTGGGCCCCGAAGAACTGCAGCTCCTGGGCCAGGGGCTGGTGCCCAGAATTTAACCCTTCCTCAGCCGGTGTGTGTTCTGGGCTCCAGGACCAGGGTGAAGGCAGGCCCCCAGTCATCCTGCCCTGAGGACTGGCTTGTGGGTGGGGCAGGAAGGGGGGGATGGGTGCAGTCCTACAGGCGGACAGACACAGCTCAATACACTTCAGGGAGGGGGTCCCTGTGGCACAGGCCCCTCTCTCCAGCCAAAGAACACAGTCACTAAAACTACCCTGCCTGAGCCCATTTCTCCTGGGGACCCTCCCTCAGGGGCACAGATCGGCAGCGGAGGGAGAACCACAGTGAGTTGTTTTGATTTTCCACTGGGGCTCCCCCCACCTCCCTGAGTGTGACAGCTGACCCTGCCCTGGGGTCCTCTGCTTCCCCTGCTGCCCCCTCAGCCCCCTTGGACCAGGACCGGGAGGGCATCAGATCTGGGAAATGCGCTCGTTAGAACAGGAGGGAGACTCGGGAACCCAGGTAAAAATTCCTTCATCTTGGGCACCTGATCTGTCTGCAATCCACAGAATCCTCTATAACGCTTGTCCAGTTGTCACCGAGCCGATGGAGGTAGGAACCAGCCCGTTTTACAGCCGAGGAAGCTGAGGCCTGGTGACTCCCCTGAGATCGACAGTCCTCTGGCTCCAAGGCCAGCGCTCTTTCTACCCCCTCAGTTGACTAAAGTCACTGGGCTTGAATCTGGGGACACCGGGACTGATAGAGCAGCTCTGGGGGAGGAGGCAGCAAGGAGGCCTCAGCATTTCTGGCCAGTGCAGGCCAGGCCACCAGAAGCCTCTGGGGGTCTCTCTGCACCCACCCAGGCTCTGCCTGGCCCACAAGAGGATGCCAGTGGCCTTAGACTTCAAACTCAACTGCCTGACTTCAAACTCAACTGCCCACCCTTGGTCCAAACAGAGGGCGGTGCTCCCTGCACTTCACCGGCAGCGACACTGTCATGGACTGAGTGTTTATGGGGTGCCAGGCACGGCAGAGCCCCTCCCATGCTGACCTCCTCTACTCTCCACCACCCTGTGAGGCCGGTGCTGTTGTGCCCATTTAACAGATGTTGAAAGCCAAGCCCAGAGAGGCTGAGAGCTGCCCAAGGGCACCCAGCAGAGGCATGACTGGGTGTGAGTCCAGTCTGGCCTCACTCAACCTCCACTGTGTTTAACTTTGTAGGGTGCCCCTCCCTGCCCTACTGCCCCCTCCAAGGCCCTCCCTGGGGAAATTCTTCAGTTTTCCCAGTTTGTAGACAAACAGCACACAGAGAGAGGCAAAGCTAGATGTCAGAGTGGGTGTCTGAAGCATGACCCTCGGGTGGACCTCTCTGAACCCAGCCCCGTCTCCAGACCGACCACAGGCTGCCAGCCTCCCAACTTCCCCCGCCCCTGCTCCATCTCCAGGTGTCACTTCCCACCCTCAGTGTCCCGCCAAGCCCTGCAGACCCTGCTGGGCAGGCTCGGGGGCCAGAGAGGCGCAGGCCACACGTATTTTTCAAAGCTCCCAGTGTGTTGGAACCACCAGTGAGATCGGCATTTGGAGATCACCCCAGAGACCACCAGGAGAACCCCAACCCGCCTGTCCTGGGCGCAGTGCCCCACAGGGGACTGCAGTGGGTCCTGGGTTTGCTGTACTTTAAATTGTGGTAAAATACGCATAACGTAGAACCGACCATCTCGCCCACGTTCAAGTGCACACTCAGTGTCGTCAGTACATTCGCCATGTTCGACCATCACCACCGTCTACTTCCAGAACCTGCTCACCACCCTCGTGGAAACCCCGTACCTTAAACGCCCACTCCCCATTCCACCTTCCCCCAGCCTCTGGCCGCCACAAACCCGCTTTCTGCCCCTACAGATTTGCCTGTTTTTGATATTTCATAAAAGTAGGGTCATGCAATATTTGTCCTTTCGTGATTACCTTCTTCCCTTAGGGCAATGTCGCTGAGGCTCATCCACAGTGTAGGAGCCCGTGTCAGGACACCATCCCTTCCTGTAGCTGAGTGGTGGGTAGTCTTTCCCTTATCTGGACGACACGTGAAAATAAACCCTTTATTTACCCGTCCATCAGGTGAAGGACACTTGGGTCCTTCCCACCAACCCCAAGCTGTCACCAGCAGTGCTGCTTGAACGCCCGTCTTCGATTCTCTCAGGTAGATGCCCGGGAGTGCCACTGCTGGGTCGGATGGTGACCGTCCCCAACAGCAGCGCATGAGGATGCCCATTTCTCCACATTTTCATCAAAACTTGTTATGACCCATGTTTTTGATAACAGCCATCCCAGTGGGTGTGTTGGTCCTTGGTTTCTAAAAGATTCAAGGCTCCCTGAGGGGACCGTGGGGCCCCAGTGAGGGAACAGACCGGATGACAGGAGCTGGGGGCCCACACGGGGTTTTATCCCCACAGATCTTGGTAAGGAGCTGGCTGGCCCCACTGCGCCCAGCCCCGCGTGCTCGCTGCAGAGAGGTGCGCCCGGTCTAGACACCACCACACTCAGATAAGAATGGTGTCAGCCAAGTGTCCCCTCCCTAAGGACCCTGGCCAGAGCGCCAGTCCTTCCTCTTCCACAGGAGCCCAGCAAAGGGGCAGCCGGCCCCTGCTCCACTTTCTCCAGCCCCAGCCAGGGTGCACTCAGCAGCCCCTGGTGTTTGTTCCCTGATGCATTTCTGACAGTTAACTGGTCATTGCAACGACTGCTTTGTAATCTGATTAGATGTTATGTTAATGGGTGGCACAGAAGTGCACAGACAGCGAGTGATGTTCCTTAGGAAAACTCAGCTGAATGGTTTGAAAGGCACATCTGAGACACACACACAAAAATAGCCATCAAATTAGGTGGCAGGAGACATGTAAATAAATGAACGGCAGGACACTGTCAGAGTCTACACGGTTCCCCTTGCCAACCGCTCTGCAAGGCCCTTCGAGCTCTCCCTCCATCTCAAGGAGTGCAAAGCTGGACGGCAGAGATGGGCCCCATTGGTGTGGATTTCATAAGGAAGGCGACCAGGGACTGAGAGGGATGGACCCCCTGGTAAACGAGAGGCCTTAAGGAAGGTCAGCGACTGTGCTTACTCCTTGGAAGTGAAAATAAAATGTGTGTTCATGGGTTCAATTGTTTCAAAAACCGGTATGTTGAGATCCTAACCACAGTGTCTGTGACTGTGACCATATATAGGGCCTTTTGCGGATATGATCCAGTTAAGGTAAGGCCCCCGGATGGATCCCAGTCCAATGTGACTGATGTCCTTGAGAGAAGACAAGAGATGCAGAGACACACAGGGAGAACGCCTTGCCACACGCAACAGAGGCAGGGACTGCAGTGATGTGGCTAGGAGCCAAGGAGCTCCGGGGGTTGCCTTCCACCACCTCAGTCAGGAGAGATAGGAAGGGTTCCACCTGGAGTCTCAGAGGCACACCCTGTGCTCACCTTGGTTTTGGACTTTCGGGGTGTGCTCGGACTGCTGTAAGAAATACCGTAGACTGGGGGGCTTAAATGGCAGCACTTATTTCTCACAGATCCCGAAATCCAAGATCAAGGGGCCCCCTGAGTCAGTTCCTGGTGAGAGCGCACGCCCCGGTTTGCAGACAGCCACCCCCTGCTCTGTCCTCACAGGTTAGAGACTGCGATCACCTCTCTTGTCTCTTCTTATAAGGGCACCAATCCCATTTATGACATAATTGCCTCCCCAAGGCCTCCGGGTACCATCACACTGGAGACCAGAGACTACAACACATAGAACGGGGGCAGGGGGGCACAAAAACACGTGGTCCATGGCAGATTTGTGGCCTCAGACTGTGAGAAAGCAGACCCCTGAATTAAGCCACCCAGTCTGTGATCGATCATTTGCTAAGACAACCCAAGGAACCGACTCAATGTATAAAGCACATAGGTGACGTTTTAAAGATTCCCCTCTGAATCAACTTTCTCAGTGACCCCACCTCCGCCTCAGTCCCACTCCTCTGGGGTGAGTGCCCTGAGCGCACCGTGCAGAGCAGGGCAGAGCGGGGTTAGCCACAGGCTCCACTGCCCAGTAGCCTGGGTTCGAAGCTTGTCTCTACCACTGAAGCATCACCTTGGAAAAGTTTCTTCACTGCCCTGTGCCTCGGTCCCTTCTACTGTAAAACAGGGTCACTCAGTCACGCATCCCACACATATTTCCCGAGCAGCAGGGGAGAGTAGCTCAGGTTCCCATCTTACTGGAACTAAACAAGGAAACACAAAAACAAGCAAAAGCCTAGGCAAGTGCCCTGACCAGTGCGTCTCAGTTGGTTGGGTGTCATCCTGCACAGCGAAAGGTGGGGTTTCAATTCCTGGTCAAGGCACATGCCCGGGTTGCGGGTTCAAGTCCCCGGTGAGGGCAACTGATGTTTCTCTCCTATCAATGTTTTCCCCCTCTCTTTCTCCCTCTCTTCCCCTCTCCCTAAAATTAAATAAAATCTCTTTTTTTTAAGTAAATCCTGAATTGTGATCATGACATGCTAAGAGGGGGCTACTTTCTCCCGGCCATGTAGTGGAGACGTCACTGGAGTTGAGGCATGGAGACAGGCAGAGCAGAGCAGCAGGGCCAGGAGCCCTCGGGCATTCGGACAGCTGGGCAGACTCCTGGTAGTTCCCTGCACAGGGCAAGGCCCAAGAGATGTGTCTGGAGACCAGGGCTGGGGCCCTAGGGGTGGGCTTCTCCGAGCCACCATGGGGGTGTTCAGGTGAGGCTCAGCTAACGTGACAGACCCAATAAACCAACAGCTTAAGGAAGGTAACGTGTCACCATCGGCGGTGAGCATCCCAGGCCACTGCTCCATGCAGACGTCCAGGGACCCAGTTCCTTCCTCTGCATCCCTTAGGACAATGTCCTCCTTTCCAGACGATGATGACCTGCTGCCTGTGACTGACTTGTGAGAGGGGGAAGGAGAGGGACAAGGAGCCCACAGTTTCTGTGCAGGCCTCTGAAGGGCTCACATGACTTGTGCTCAGCTCCACGGGCAAGAAATGACCACGTGGCTATTCCTTACTCCAAGGGAGGCTGGCAGTGAAATTCCAGTCACTCGCCAGTAGAAATGGGCACAGATTTAAAGGACAGCTCACAGCCTCAGGCTAGGTGGGTAACGCCTCCTTGTAGAGACATAACGAGGACAGGACAAATACCTGGCACCTAGTAGGAGCTCAACGAAAGTGATCATAGGGGTCAGAGCTCGCAGGAGCCTCAGAAACTCTCTGATCCAATGTGCCCAGCTCTTCGCTGCTAAAGAAACAGGTGCAGAGAGGAGAGGCATCTGCCTGGGTCACCCAGCAGGCAAAGGACAGAAGTTGGTTCCGAAACCTGTCTGGGATCTTCAACCCCATCCTCCCACATCTTATTTCAAATTACCTGGCTCAGCCCCACCTGGGGGTGGGGCAGAGAACAGGGACCCAGATAACCCCTCTACACAGAGGCAGTGTTGAGGGACAGGCTCCTGAGACAGGCCCTGTTTTCTGCAGTGGTGCCCTGAGCCCCAGGGGCCCAGCTTTATGACTAGGTAGGTGTGGCCCTGGTTTCTGGGATGGGAGGCCACACTGCTCTGTGACAGAGGGCCACGCCCAGCCCCTGGGAGAGGGACCTGGGCTGCGAGCTGCTGCCACATCGGGGTGACTGAGGAGCATGGCGTGCCTGGGTTTCCTCCTCCTCCTTCTCGCCAGTGCAGTGGCCCGGGGTGAATATGGCGTGGTCCACGTGGTGTCACAGAATTGGAGCAAGGACTACTGTGTGCTGTTCAGCTCGGATTATGTCACCCTGCCCCGGGACCTACGCCACGCCCCACTCCTGCCGCTGTATGATGGCACCTCGGCACCCTGGTGCCCTGGCGAGGATGACTCCCACCGGGCCCCGTCCAGCTCCCCCAGCCAGCAGCCTCTCCACCGGACCACCGCCCTGGTCATGAGGGGCAACTGCAGCTTCTACACTAAGGGCTGGCTGGCGCAGGTCCGAGGCGCCCACGGGCTGCTCATCGTGAGCCGGGTCGGCGGCCAGCAGTGCTCAGACACCACCCTGGCATCCCAGGACCCCCGCAAGCCCCGGCCAGACCTCACCATCCCCGTGGCCATGCTCCGATACACAGACATGCTCGACATCCTCGGCCACACCCATGGCGGTGCCGTGGTCCGTGTGGCCTTGTACGCGCCTCCAGAGCCCATCCTCGACTACAACATGGTGGTCATCTTCATCCTGGCCATAGGCACCGTGGCCGCGGGCGGCTACTGGGCTGGCCTGACGGAGGCTGATCGGCTGCAGCGGCGCCGGGCCCGAGGAGGAGGGGGGCCTGGGGGTCACAATCAACAGGAAGCAGTGGCAGCCCAGGGGGTGCAAAAGGAAAAAGCTGAGGACACAGCCGTGGACTTCACACCGGCCATGACGGGAGCAGTGGTCGCCATGTCCTGCTGCATCATGCTGCTGCTCTACTTCTTCTACGACTGCTTCGTCTACATCATGATCGCCATCTTCGGCCTGGGGGCGGGCACCGGCCTCTACAGCTGCCTGGCCCCCCTGGTGCACTACCTGCCCCTGCAGCAATACCAGTGGCCCCTGCCTGGCCGCCGGGCCTGTCTGCCGCTGCCCCTGCTGCTGCTGGGCAGCCTGTGCACGGCGGTGACCGTCCTCTGGGTTGTCTACCGCAATGAGGACCGCTGGGCTTGGCTCCTGCAGGACGCGCTGGGCATGGCCTACTGCCTGTTCGTCCTGCAGCGTGTGCGGCTGCCCAAACTCAAGAACTGCACCTCCTTCCTGCTGGCCCTGCTGGCCTTCGATGTGTTCTTCGTCTTCATCACGCCCCTCCTCACCAGGACTGGTGAGAGCATCATGGTGGAGGTGGCCTCGGGCCCAGCAGATTCCTCGAGCCACGAGAGGCTGCCCATGGTGCTCAGAGTGCCCCGGTTGAGCTTCTCGGCCTTGACCCTGTGTGACCAGCCCTTCACCATCCTCGGCTTCGGTGACATCGTGGTCCCAGGCTTCCTGGTTGCCTACTGTCATCGCTTTGATGTGCAAATGCGCTCACGCCAGGTCTACTTCGTGGCCTGCACCGTGGCTTATGCTGTGGGTCTGCTGGTCACTTTTGCTGCCATGGTCCTCATGCAGATGGGTCAGCCCGCCCTGCTCTACCTGGTGTCCAGCACCCTGCTCACCAGCCTGGCCGTGGCTGCCTGCCGCCAAGAGCTGACCCTCTTCTGGACTGGCCAAGGCAGAGCCAAGACACCCGCCCGGCCTGTGGCAGGGCTCCGTGGTGCCCATTCAGTTGCCTCCAGGCGGAAGTGGGAGGATACAGCAGATGTCTACATAGCCACCAAGCCTGAGGGGGCTACCAACCACTGGGCAGGGGTCTTAGACAGCAACTCCAAGGAGGACACTGCCAGGATCGTCACCATAGCTGAGGATGAAGCCACCAGCCTGGTTAGCTACAGTGACAGCTCCGAGGGCTGGAGTGATGCCATCCTGGCCCCCAAGGAGCTGGCCTGGGCCTCCCCAAGGGCCTTGGAGGAGCCTGTGGCACGGGGGCCACTGATGCCATCCCCCTCAGAGCTGGGCCATGCCCAGGCCCAGGCCCAGGCCCAGGCTGCTGACCTGCTCTGGATGGGGCTGCATAAAAGGATGAGCATGAAGGTAAAGAAGAGCATGTCGACCCAGGCTCCCTTGTGAAGGCACACATAGCAAAAAGAAATCGGGGCATTAAAGATATTCCAGATCTACCCAGCCGATCCTCTTTGTTGGTTAGGATGATAGGAAAGCAGCAGCCATGGAATAAATCCACGCAGGGCCCAGAGGGTCCCAAGGATAGTTACCACCCCAAATTGTGCAGAGGGGGAAACAGAGGCTCAGAGAGGCACACGACTCGCACAAAGTGGCTTAGTGAGGTCAAGATTTTCTCCCAGGGCTTGCCAGGCAGTGACTTCATCTCTTCCTGCCTCCCCAACTCCCACCAGACTCGTTAGGGTGGCAGACAGGCCCCACCCCGTCCCTGCAGCCCTTCCCTGTGCTCAGGTCCAGCTGGGCCATCACTATTCCTCGATCACGCCATGTCCTCTACGCTATTCCCTCTGGCTGGGATGACCTTCCCACTCCAAATTCCCAACCCATCTCCCTGGCTCACTAAAACATTCCTCGGCATCCTCGCAGCATCAGCTCACAGCTGTCCTGTCTGCTAAACACCCCTGCTCTGAGCAACCCAGGCGGCAGCACCACACCCAGGGGTTCTTCATAGACACCGAGCGCGCACACCGAGACACCGAGGCTGTGTGCCTCACCCGGTGATGGGCACCAAGGCAGGCGGCTGTCTCGCTGGGGGATGGGTGGGAAGTGGGACACAGACAAGAACCAACCCGAGGATTGTCTGAGAGAGGAGAGTGGAAGGGTTGGCGCTGGCATGGAAGAATTTAGGAGATAGCGGCTCTATTTCCCATGCTGCCTTCATCAAATCTGGCTAATAGGCAAGTCTCTTAACCCTTTGGGGTCTCGGTTGTCTCGTCTTTGTAATAGGACTTATAATACCATGTCTACCTGAAGACAGGCATGGACGAGATGACCCCTTGAGGACCCCATGTTTTTTTAGGCCATATGGTGTGTTTATATGCTGCTGCAGCAGAGCAAACAAACTCTGGGTTGAGGGAAGGCTTCCTGGAGGAGGCTACATTGGAGGTAAGGGCATCACATCCTAAGGGCAGTGTGTGGTACAGTAGTTAGAGTTCTAGAGCCAGCTGTCAACCGGAAATTCTTATTCTACTACTGACCTGTACTGTGTCACTGAGCAAATGACTTAACCTCTCAGTGCCTCAGTTTCCTTATCTGTGAAATGGGATGATAATGACCCCCCATGGGGTTTTGGTGAGGTTTGAATGAGTATATGTCGGGTGATTAACACCATGTCTACATGTAGGATGAGCTCTATGGATGCTTATTTATATTGTTTCCCTTTGTGAAAGCCTTTCAGAATCAAATCCAACTCCTACAAGGCCTTTAAGTTCTGGCCCCGACCTCCTCCCGTTTTCCCTCCACGCCCGACATTCCTGCACCTACCATCACAAGGGAGTGGACAGCAGACCCCACACCACTACTGTCCCCCCAGGGCCCTCCCACAGGCTGGTTCCTCTTACCCTCCTTCCACCCCCAGAATTGGGCCTGGCCAGCCATTTCCTCCAGTCCCAGCTCAAATGCCCCCTCCTCCAAGGCCTTCCTTGATGATCTTTCCTAAAGTAGCCCCCAACCTCAATCACATTACTGTACACGCTGTTTGCTAGTTTTCTTATCCACCCCCCTGCCCCCTGTTGAAAATCAGCTACTTGATCAGCTACTTTCAGGGCCTAGAACAAGGCCCTGTGTGGAGTAGATGCTTGATGTATGTTTGTTGGAGATGAAGGAAGGAAGGAAGGAAGGATTGAGGAATTAATCCATCTTGAACCACGGAGAAAGAGTGGACCCCATGAGGTAAGGTTCCCAGGCCACCTCCCTGGCTACCTGCAGGGCCTTGGTTGTATGAAGTCTCAACTCTTAGGGGACTGGCTGGGCACTGGGGGTGGGGGTTAGGGGGCTCATGGGGGTTCAGGTAATGGGCATCTTAAAGGAAGTCCCCCTTGCTGGTCCCCTCGGCAAATAGCACCTGACAGCCTGGGCTGGACAAGGGCAGCATGAGGAACCCAGGCCAGGACCCCGACCGAAGGTGTTGACAGCCTCTCCTGCTGGAGCCAGAGGCCATCTGGCCAGGACAGAGGGGCCTCCACAGGCCCTGGCTCTTCCCCAGCCCAGGCAGCCTCCCACTGCTGATTTGCGTCACTGGGCCTGCCAGGGGTGGGCTACACCCCTCTGCCAGGCCCAAGGGGGAGGGCTGGACAGAGCCAAGCCTCTTGGCACCCCCTCAGCCCACCAGACTGGGGGACAAGGGAACTCTTCTCTCCCAGAAACTTGCAGCCGGGGTGGCTTTGAGGACACTGGGCTAGAGCTCCCTGCAGCAAGGCGGGTGCCTGCGGCCAAGGAGAGGATTCTGCAGGGGAGGGCCTGGCCATGTCCGCGTCTGAGCACCACAGAGTCCCACTCTGCCCTCGCTGCTCCACCCGACAGGGGCGAACACTCAGAGAACATTTCATCTACAAAATCAGGAGAATAACACGACCGACCCCAGGGGTTGTGCTTGGTATTAGACCACGCGGGTGAGGAGCTGAGCCTGGACGCAGAATCTGCACTGCTACTCTGTGATGACCCACGGTCCCCTGCACCTCCCTTGGCTCCCAGAGCCATGCTCCTCTTAGCTTTGGGCTCAGCCTCACTTTGCCAGTCCCCTTCCCAGGGACTGGGCCAAACCCAGGTACCTGGACCAAGTTGCCACCTGTTAGAGGTACCCAGAACTGCAGCCCCCACCTGAATGTCAGAGAAACACAGGGCACTGCACGTGTGTGTGTACACCCATGTGTACACATGTCCACATCTATACTGTACCCTCAAGCATGTATGCACATGCACACCATCACACCCTGCACACATGCATATACATACTCATACCTGAGCGCACACGTGCTGAACAAGCACACATGCCTGTGCACACCCTACACACACGTGCACGCATGTACACCTGGGCTGTGGCCTTTGCTGCTATTCCCTTCAGACCCTGCCCTCCCTTCCAGGCCTGTCCAGGGCCTGTGGGAGGAGAGGGGCTGATGCCTGGATTTCCTACCCCAGAGAGCAGAGTAGCCCTTTTCCAGTGGGGCAGACACTGAGACGTGCCGCTCAGATGCTCAGACCACCCCTCCTCTTTGAGGAGGTTGGCTGGCCAGCAGCCTCCTCCAGGTTGCTCTTCCAGAGGGGGGCATGGAGGGCCAGCTAATGATGAAGCAAGACAGCAT
Organism: Desmodus rotundus; assembly: GCF_022682495.2. NCBI lineage: Eukaryota > Metazoa > Chordata > Mammalia > Chiroptera > Phyllostomidae > Desmodus > Desmodus rotundus. The sequence continues at coordinate 91,391,461 of NC_071395.1, read as the reverse complement.
GACCAGGACCTGGCATCTCCCCTCAATGCCTCCTCTTACAGGTTGTCTTTGTTCCTGGCCCCACTGGGCTGGCAGAGACAGCAGAGGCCTGCATCCCAGGTTGGTGGCTCCCCTTGCCCTCACCTGCTCCCTCCTTCTGTCCTGTGCACTCTGAACTCCACCTCAGTGTCAGCTCCCTGAAGAGCCCAGCCCATGACAGGTGAAACCTAAGGTGGGGCCAGGGCAGGAAGAGATGCCCCAAGGCCCAGCCCATGCTTTGCTCAGGCTGCCAGTAATTCTCTTTGTGGCCCTGTTTAACCTCAGAGAGAACCCCACGAGCAAAACCGTCACAGGCTTGTTTTGTTGTTGCTGTTGGGGTTTGGGGGGTTGTTTTTTGGGTTTTGTTAATAAACAGTTTGGTGCTCTGGATTCCCTCGACAGTGAGAACTAGCAAGGACCCAGGAGCTGCCCTAACCCACAAACGAGGAAAGGAAAGACCAGAGAGGGTCGGACTCGCCCACTGTCACACAACAATGAGATGGCACGACGCGAACAACTGTTCGTCCTCCCAGCCCAGCAGCTGGGCCAGCTCCCACCACCAGCCCCCACCCCTCTGCACACTCTGGTCTGCAAAACATGCCTCCCAGGAAAACTCTGCATCTTCCCTCTCCTTTGCCCGTGCCCCTCAGTCGGTGCAGCCCTCCCTTCTCACTGAGTAGCTGTGTGTGTTGTTTGATAAGGAAAGTTTGTGGTTCAGTAGCAGGCATCTCCTTGGCCAGCTGGACTCTAAGCCGCTGAGACCAGGATTCAATGCTCTGTGTTGCTCTTCAGTGGACACTGGACAACTAAGGCCATCCCTCTGTGCCTTGATATCGTTGTCTGTAAAAAGTCTGCTCAGACTTACCCGTGGGCTTGCGGTGAGGGTTAGATACTGTGAGGTGTGTGTACAGACAGCTAACATTTGCCAGGCACCAACAATAGGTTAGGTACACATGGAATCTCATGACATGACTCCCAGATCTTGGCATCCCCCTAAATGTCATCATTCCCAAATCAGCTTTCCGTTCCTTGGGGTTGAACTCCCAAAGGTGGCTTCGTCCTCTTCCCTTGGTCCTCCCCTCCCATGCCCTCTGGGATGTGGTGTGTGGGTAAGTACCTAGCGGCTAGCCCTGGGTCACCTCCACAGCAGAGTCAGGAAGAGAGGTCCCTCTGCAGTTTGACTAAAACCGGAAGATTTTGTGCCTGCTTTTTCCCTGAAACCCTGGTTTGAATGCTCCTGTGCTGCCACCTGCTGGTCAGTAAGATAAGAGCCAGCGAGCTCACACTCAGGAGCATTCCATCAGGGAATTTTGGAATAATTACAATCAGGATGATGTCCAAAAGATATATACTGACCTACCCATCAGCCAAGTTCTGAAGCCCATAATGGCCCTAGAGTCAACCCTTTACAAGCTGGTTGTGAGGAAGTGGAGCAGTCCCAAAGAAGGGTCTGGGAGAATTTTGATATTTTATGAAATGAAGGAGCCCCAACATGGCATCACCAAGTGTCATTAATATTCACAGATGGTCCATGCCTTGACCCTTGCCCCTTGCCCCACCCCCTAGCATCAGGCCACCACAACAAAGCGTTCACAGATCCCCAGCACTTGGCTCATTCCTAGGAGGGGGTCTGCTGTATTGTCCTCCCACCCCAAAGCCTTTGTGCTTGGAGGTCCACAGATGCCCCTTCCCACACACAGCAGCCATTATTCATTCTGTTTGTGAACAAATCCCTGCCCATCACTGGTTTGCTTTCCAAATACTTCGCTTATTTTTAGGAGTAGCTCTTACCATGACCTACCCTTAAGCCTCTGGGGCTCTTCCAGGCAGGTAAGCCTGAGAGGCCAGGTTTCACGGCTCACCACCCAGAAGAAGTGGCTGCAAAGGGAAAGAGACTGATGCTGGGAGAATCTCGGGCTGCTAAAATTCTGAGCAGTCCTTCTGAGAAACGCCTTTAAGTAATTTCCCTCAGCTTCTTAAGGACTCGAATGGCAGAGAAGTTTGGGTGAGGGGTGGGCAGTGTGTGAGGTCTGAGCCTCTAGAGAGCTTTTAGAACTCTCCAGAATTGAGGAAAGAGATCTTCCAGGATTCTGCTGAACTGAGGACAGAGAGGGACAGCAGCCTGCCTGAGGTCACACAGCAAGCCAGTAACAAGGCCAAGGTAACCAAGAACCAGAAACTAACCCAAGAATCCTCCATAAACAAAAGACTGTCGTTTCTCAGATGCCTTCAGTGGGATTGTCTTATGAGGTCCCAGTGTCCCCCCACGTACTTGATCTTCTTAAAGTAGAAGGCTCTCGGGTCCAGAGAGAAAATAACTACTCTGGGCAAAATCCTCAGCCCCTCTAAACCCATCGTGGGCACAGCCTCGCCACTGCCTGCAGCTTCTGGCCCAGACAGTGAGGTAAACTCAGAAAGAGAGGCAGCCCTCCTGAGAATCCTCACCCATCACAGCCCAGGTTCCCTTCCAGGCCACCTCTGCTGGTTGCAGCCATGATGGTGGATCTGGTCTCAACCCACCTTGCTCAATCCCGAAAACTAGTTTTGGTAAATTGAATAATATCCACATCCTAGTCCCTGGAGCCTGTGAATGTTACCCTATATGGAAGAGGGGAAAAGGACTTTGTAGATATGATTAAGTTAAAGATCCTGAGATGGGGAGATTATCCTGTATTATTCGAGTAAGTTCTAAATGTGATCACAAGAGTCCTTGCAAGAGGGAGGCAGAGAGGGTTCCACATGGAGAGAAGCGGGGAAGGCAATGTGATGATGGAAGCAGAGACTGGAGTGGTGAGGCCACTAGCCAAGGACCGCCAGCAGCTGCCAGATGCTGGAAGAGGCAAAGAATGGATTCTCCTCTAGAGGCTCTGGAAAGAACACTGGCCTACTGACCCCTTGATTTCAGCTAAGAGATACTGATTTCTAGCCTAGGAACTGTGAGAGAATAAATGTCTATTGTTTTAAGCCACCCAGTGTGTGGTAATTTGTTACATAGCAGCTAAAATGGGAAACTAAAACACAGATCAACAGACATCCCTGGCATAGATGGCCCACAGTGTGCCCAGCACTGTGAATTGAGAATTAAACATCTCCCAGATCACACCAGACAAAGACACAGCAAAACAGCAAAACTCCTAGTCTGCCCATGTGTTCCTTCCTGCTGGGCAGAGCCGGTGTTACTCCATAGCAGATATAACCTCATAAATTTAATACTGTCTTAGTATATTTTTGGTCTGTTCCCTACAGCACTGTGAAAAATATCTTTGGCTGTAAACTATATGTTTTAGAAGATTTCTGTAAGATAGATCTAGTAATTTTACTTCTTGAAAACTAGGGATATGAAAATCTTTAAAGGTGGTGATTTATTTTGCTAAGTTATTTCCAAATCATGTTTGTGTCCATGCATCCTCTGCGGATGCTGTAAAATATGGAAGGGACCGTTTACCACACCCTCACCAGCATCTTTGCTAATTTAATAGGATGAAAAGCAGCATCTCTATCAATTTTCATGTTTCCGATTAATAGTGAGGATGAAATTTTCTTTCCATATATTGATTTATTAATGGAATATTCTCTATTCCAGGGCTTAGTGCAATGTCCAACCAGCTACCATTTCCCACCAATTCTACACCAGGAAAATCCCCGGGACTCATTTTATCCTTCCCATCTTCACAGACTTATCTCAAGATGTCATCTCTCACCTGGGCCATTAGATCCCTTGCTAAAGAAAAGAATGCAACTATTCTTGGTCATATTCGTCCAGCTGAAAGGCCTCGCTGCCTCCCTACTGACTGTCAAACCAACCTCGACTCCTCGGCTGGTGTTTAAGACCATTTATGATGAGCCTTCCCTACCAGCCAACTCTGCCTCTGACCAGTTCTGTGTGTCTCGTCCTCCACACAGGCTCATCTCGTTCCCCTCACGCAGGAGGTGCTTCCTCCACCTTCCCCTAATTCCTCAGCACATTGTATTGAGTGAGATTCAGTCCTCACTCTCCAGCCCCATTGCCGGGCCCTGTCCAAGGTCCTGGACACGAAGAGTGAACAAGAGGATGAAGTTCCTGACTCAGCTGGTCTCACAGTAAGGAGAGGCTGGAGGAGGGCGCAGATGTATTAATAAAGCTCTTTGGGGTTTAAAAAACAAGAACCTGCTCAAAGTGGCCCAAGCCAAGAGATGAGCTTATTGGAAGGAGATGGGATTTCTCAGAACACGAGGGCAAACAGCCCAGTTGGGGCTCATGGGAATTGGGAATTAGAAAGTTGCCAGAAAGCAAAGCCTCCCTCTGCCTCTCCAGCCTGCACAGTCTCTGCATCTACTTCCTCCCTTCCACTCCCTGAGCCAGCTGCCTCTCTGCACACCCATCTGCTCCGGGCCCCCACTCTGCATCATGGCCTCCCCACCCAGGATCACCACCGGTGGGCAGTGGTCTCTATGCAGACACCACTCAGAATCTCAATTGAGAATCTACGAAGCTTGGATTTACTCTGTTTGCTCAAGGTCCTGTCATTGGCTGAGCCCATGGGCCCTTGAATCCAGCTTCTCCCCTTGGTCTGACCAGCTGTGGCTGGAGACGGAGGGCAGGGAGAGCCGGGTCAGATACTACAAAGAGTTGTCAGAATCTGAATTTCTGGGTGACTCATGTGCTTATTGATGTTTAAGAAGTACTTCTATAGAGCAGCGAGTCAGTGTTCCCTGATCCAGCACAGCAGCCTCACCTGGGAACTTGTCAAAAATGCAAATTTTGAGGGGCCTGGCAAGAGTTGGACACTTCGCACAGGTGCTCAAAGAGACCCCCCCCCCTCCGCCCTCTGTCTTCCACAGAGAAATTCCTATCTTCTTTCCATGACAAAGAGCCAGGGTCTTGCTCTCCACCTGCCCCCAGTGGGGCTGGCAAAGAGAAACTGCCACACTGGCTGCCCTGTGTAAATGTAACACATTGAGGTTTGTTTGTGCCAGTCGGAGACCTGTCAACTCTCCCTGCAGCCCTGGTTTCCTGTTGAGGCAACAACGAGGGAGATGATTTCAGTCTCGCCCTTTAAGGATTATGCATTTTAGCGTCCTGGTTGGTTCCCACCTGCACCCGTTCCCTGTGGTTGCTGTAACAAACTTCCAGATGACCTACACTGACAGAGTTCGTTATGGTCTGGAGGCCAGAGTCTGGGATCCAGGAGTCAGCAGGGCCGCAGTCCCGCTGAAGGCTCTAGGGAGAAGACCTCCTCCTCCTCCTCCATCTCCTGGTGGCTCCAGGTGTTCTCGGCTTGTGGCTTCCAACTCCACTCTCTGCCTCTGTCTTCACACGGCCTTCTCTGCATGCCAGATCGCCCGCGGTCTTTGTCTTATAAGTACCCTTGTCACTGGATGTAGGGACCAGGTCGCTAGCCCAGGATGATCTCACCTTGAGGTATTCTTAACTAATTACATCTGCAAAGACCTCTTTTCCCAATAAGGTCACACTCACAGGTTCTGGGCGGACATATATTTTTTGGAAGGCATGCTCATTCAACACACTTTACCACCCTCTCCACCAAATGTTTCGGAACCACTAGGGACAAAACAATGTCCCCGCCCCATCTTCGTCCTTGTCTAGTGTAACTACACGTGAAAGGTTATTAGAGTCAAATGGAGAAGAACATGAAAGAAACAAAGCAGGAGCCCTTTCCTCAAGGCACCGATGGTGGGGTGAGACCCGACCCGCCAGGAAGAGCGCACCTTTGCTCCCTGCCCTCGCCCCCACCCCCACCATGGCAGTGCTCACCCTGGAAGATGAGAGAGTGTGTTGGGAGGGCATCAGAGCACCCTGGACGGCATTCTGGGAACTGCATGGCCTCTGGCAGCTCTCAAGACCCACATTCCCTCCCTTCTGCAGCTTCCATCCTGCTCGTGCAGGAGGTTTTATGATTGCCAGGACAGCAATGAAGGAGGGGACCATCAGCCAAATGGTGCGTTCTTGGGCCTCACCAGCCAGTTTTCTGTGCAGTCTGTCTCAGGGCCAAGGGAGATGAGACTCCAGAAAGTGAGCCGGTGTCCAGAAAGGCCCATTCTGGATGGCCTCTAATGTCATTAATCCAGCGATGATGAGTGAAATGAGAAGGAGCCGCCCTGGCCTCACTGCACTTCTCTGACAGGTGCCTGTAAGAACATGGTGTCTGCCAGCGGGTGACCACTAAGCACGGACCAAGGGAGAGGGGAGGCAACTGAGCGGCTGGAGAATGGAGGACAAGGTGTTTGTAGTGGAAACAGGCCAACAGGTTGGACCTGCATTCTCCTCCCAGCTCGGCCACTAACCAGCTGTGTGAGACTGGCAGAGTTCTAAAATAATGAACCTCTACGAACCATCAGAAAAAGACTAACAATCCAAGAGTGGGGGAAATGGGCAAAGAATTTGAACAGACATTTTACATTAAAAAAAAAAAAAACACATGACCAAAAAATATATGAAAAGATGTTCAATCTCTCTAGTAATTAGACAAACAAAACATGATACAACCAGAACATGGAAAAACGGCGGCGTCTGAATCAAGCCCGAAGTTTGGTTAATGGCATCGTGCAGGCCTTACTGTCTCGGCTTTGATCCCCAGGCTATTGTTCGGCAAGGCGCCTCTATCAGGAGGAGCGGGGCGGAGGGTCTATGAGAATGATGCATTCCCACAACTCTCCTGTGAGCCTAAACTTATTACAAAATGAAAAGGTAAACAATTACCACAACAATCACAACAGAGCACAATGAAGAGATATCACTTGCCAACAGAATGGCAAGAACTATAAAGATGAAGGAGACCCAGCTTTGGAGGTGCTGTTGCTGAGGAGGTGGGAGGGCCATCTGAAGCCCCCTCCTTGGAGAGCCCTTTGGCAGTACGGATTACAATTTCATCGTGCATGCCCTTGCCCCGAATTCCACAGCTTGGTATCTACCCTACCAAAATCCTTGCACTTATATCCAGGGGTGCTCACCACCACCCTACTGTAATAACCAGCAGCAACTTCAATGCCCAATCAGAGGAAAGGCACCAACACAGGAAAGGCTCGACAATATAGTGCATCTAACCATGAAATGCTCTCTCTGTGACAGGCAGAAAGAATGCAATAGAGCTACAGGGAGAAAAATGAAAAGGTTGCCATGCAAAAAGTACAATCTCATTGATGTAAAGAAGAAGCACAAATAGCCCTGGCTGCTGTGGCTCAGTGGATTGAGCACTGGCCCGAGAACTGAAAGCTCGCTGGTTCAATTCCCAGGCAGGGCACATGCCTAAGTTGTGGGCCAGGCCCCCAGTTATGGGCAAGCAGTAGGCAACCAATCAATGTTTCTCTCTCACATTGATGTTTCTCTCCCTTTTCCCCTTCCTCCTCTCTCTCTAAAAATAAATAAATACAATCTAAAAATAGTATAGAAAGCCATACATTTCTACATGTATGTAAATAGATGTGTACGCTGACCCAAAAGTCAGGAAAGATACCCTCTCCACTGGCCAAAGTTTCCTCTGGAGGGGGGAGTGGGACAGGGATTGGGGCAGGCCCGGGGGGCGGTGCCAAAGGGGACGTTCACTTTTTCTGTTCTCTTTGAATGTTTAACTTTAAGGCTTTCATGTATTACTTGTGCAGTTTTTTTAAATAATTTTTAAACAGGTACTAACCTCTCAGCTGCAGCTTCCTTGTCTTTAAAATAAAGGAGTTACAATGTTCTGTGTCCATTATATCTCAATTTTTCAAATCTAATTAATCAATTAATTAATTAAAATAAGGAGTTGGGTTAAGGCCCCTCGGAGGCTGCTTCCAGCTCTGAGCTCTTTAACTTGAAGTGGAGGATGAGTTGTGAGCTGGCTCTCCCCCGTCCCACCCCCACCCACTTCTTTCTCATCTTCACACTTTTCCTGAGGGCTTTTGAGCTTGCTGTTCCCTAGTTGGCACGCTGTTCCCTACATCTTCAAGTAGTTGGCCCTTCTCATCATTTATAGCTCAGCTTAATGGTTACCTCCTTATCAAGGCCTCTCTGACCACCCAAGGTAATAATGGGGGAGGAGAGAGAGACAGGGTCAGAGCAGAGAGGGCCTGGGAGACCAATGCAAGGAGTTAGGGTCTCAGCTTTAGGAGGGTGGGAAGTCTCAGGCCAGTTTTAAATGCTGGGGGTGGGGTGAGGTGCGGGGAAGGAAGGGGTGGCCTCTACCACATCATCAAAGACAACAGCTAGTCTGATCCAGTCTTGGTGGAACACAGAACATAAGGTGAGCCTGTCTTTAGGCCATGGGGGTGGGGGGATGGTGGTCATCTCAGGGTAAACAGAGGTAGCAGAGAAGTGAAGGGTCAGAATGGACCTACTGCCGGTGGGCTTCCTGTTGAAGGACCTCTACACTCCTCAGCTAGTGTTTTTCAGTCTCCTGGACACGTAATGTTCCTCCTGAATTCACTTACGGCAGAGCGTGTCCTGTTTTGACCTCTTCCCAGATCCTTGCACTGAAACCCAAATTTATTCTCAAAAATGACTCTCAGCACAATGGCACATCATCCCTTCCCTCCTTTTCTGTCTCTCTAGCTCTTTCTCTCAACCACTGCTTTCCACCCATCTTCTTTTCCCTAAACTTCATAAGATTGTGGCCACTTTTCTCTCCATTCCCTTGTGTTTCCTTCCTCACTTTTTGAAATTTGCCATCCTTCCCTAAATCCCGTCCCTCAGGCATCTTGTTGCTGGTCCTGCCTGCCCTCCCTGAGTGCCCTTGGGCTGGCCATTTCTTCCATCTCCTTGGCTTCACTCGCCTCTCCCAGACTGGATTCCCCAGGCTGAACACATAGGAAAACTTCCAGGACTTCCGCCCTCTTCCTTCTTTCCCACCAGCCCAGCCTCATGAATTGCAAATGGTTAACTGCAACTCACTTGGGTGGAGAGGGAAGGTCGTAGGGTCAGAACAGGCTACAGGGAGGGCAGGGATTCAGACCCCATCCAGTGTCTCCCCTCATTTCTGTTTCTCACTGAGGGACCTTCTCCCTGAGGCTGGACCCTGGCCACTAGAGGGGAAGGGAGCCTGTTCCTCCAGTTCCAACGAGAAGGAGCTTAGGGGTCAGCACAGCTTGGGTTATGTGCCCACTTGCACAGCCAAAGGGTGAAGAGCAATAACAGGCAACTCCATCGGAACCCCATGGTTCAAATGGGTAAAAGGGGAAAGAGTCCTAGGCAGACAAAGGGGTCCAGTGGCCCCATGTTCAGCCGATGGTCCGGCCTTCCTGTGTAGGAAGGCTGGGTCCTTGGCAGGCAGGAGGACCTCAGGGGACTTGGCTGGCGATGCCAGCAGTTCTTGCCTTACCTCCTCCACCAGTGGCTGCCGTCCACAGCACACCCAGAATGCACCAGCTTCTGGCTCCATCAAGTTGTTCACTTCTAAGGCGCCAAAACCTCTGGATGCTCCCAAATCTGACTTTTTTTTTCCCAACTACCAGCCCATCTGGAAGAAAGTTATCTTAGATTTTAAAATGTCAGATTTGGAAGGGCAGTTGTCTCAGAAAAGGCATCATTTGTATAAAAACAATAGGCTCACGCTTCTCTCCAGGATGCTGCTTTACAAAGAATCAGATTTTTTTTAGAGACCACTAGATGTCTTCTGTTCTAACCCTGTCATTTTACAAACGAGGCAACAGTCAGAGAGAAGCTGAGCATTTTGCCCAATTATACCAGCTACCTAGTGGCATTGGCAATAAGGAATCCTAAAAATTAATCAATACTTGGAGTTTCTATGTGATGTTTGCAAACTACTTAAAAAATGTAATGAAAGTTATCCTGAACAGATATGCCTCAGTTCTCTCTTTTTTAAAAGATTTTATTTTTTATTTTTAGACAGAAGGGAAGGGTGGGAGAAGGAGAAAGAGAGAAACATCAATATGTGGTTGCCTCTCATGCGCCTTCTACTGGGGACCTGGCCTGTAATCCAGGCATGTGCCCTGACTGGGAATGGAACCAGCGACCCTTTGAAGGCTGGTGCTCAGTCCATTGAGCCACATCAGCCAGGGCTCAGTTCTCTTTTTTAAGACTTAAATTTTAAGCCATAGATTTTTTTTACTACCTGAATATTAAATCTCATTTTTCTTTTTTGTGCATTTATCTATAAAATGCTTTATCTTTCTATGTCTTTGATCTTCAATGGGCAATGAATCTTAGCTTTACATTTCCCTGCCCTTCCCCTCTATGTCAGGCATTTAGGGACCTAGAAGCAAACACTTCAGGGCACCAAGGGAATTAGGACAAGAGTCGTCTCAGTCATTGGCCACTCCCTCTGGTTTATCTAGTTTGGATCTTCACATTTGTCTTCCTTAAAGATACATAAACCCATATATTTGTAATGTTTAGTACAATTTTTCTTCTTTTAGTCTGAACATAATTTTGATTTCATATCCCAAACCCAAATGGCCCTAACTTGCAAGAGAAAGCAGTTACTGTGGATGAACAAGCAAAGCACGTGGGTCCCAAGATGCTGTGGGACACAAAAGCCCCTCTGTGACTCTGTGAGAGCCAGCTCCTCCCATCACTCCGCACAGAAAAGGGCACGCACTGTGCTCACGCTCCGTTTCACTGGCCCGAATTTGTAAACAACTGAAGCATAACACAAACAAGTTGGGTTTTTTTTTAGCTTGCTGGTGTTTTTAACTCAATAAAATGTTTGATAATTAACTTCATGAGCTTTTCTTTTTTTGTTTTAACCCCTTATTATCTCTGCCTTTGAATGGATTCCACTGGCTGGTTTGAATTGGATGGTTCCTTTGAATACAGGCTGATTTCTATGTCTGTACCTTGTAACAGTCAGGATAGGCTAGATTATGGTGCCATAACAAATAACACCCAAACCTCACAAAAGTTTGTTTTCCACTCACGTTACATATCCTATGAGGGTCAGGAGGGAGCTTGCAGCTTATTGTAATCACTCGGGGACCTGACTGAAGGGGGCTGCATCCTGACATCTTCCCATACTCGCCTCAGCAGATGGAGAGAACTCTAGAGGAACTCCTACAAGCAATCAAATGCTCTAGCCCAGAAGCGACACCCATCACTTCCTTTCACAAGTCAGTGGTCTGAACTGGTCACAGGACCGCACGCCACCGCAGGGCACCAGGAGGCCCCAGGCTCTGCATGCTCACCAGGAGAGGAGGGCAGCAGCCTTACTGGCCTGCACGGACCTCAGTATACACACACACTCCTTGCCAGAACCCCACCCTCCCACTGGGTCCAGGTAAAGCCCTCTCGCAGGAGAGCCCAGAGCCAAACTGATTGGTCAAACATTTACCTACTAATTTTGAGCGGGGCCTGGATGGGGCTGATGAATAAGGAGTAGGTGTTTAGACAACAGAAGTCACAGAGACTTTTCACCTAATTTTATGGTATATGAGTTACATATTGAAAAAAAATTCACCTGTTCCCCCACAGGGCAGAAAGTCCCGTGGGTGCCACAGACACGCAGCGGGTGGGCCAAGGGCTCTGCCACCCATCTTACAGCACACAGGACAGCAAAGGCGACGTGGTCCAAATGGCACCATCACTGAGAAACCTGTGTCTGAGCAATGCGAGTTCACGTTCAGGAAACAAACATAAATCCCCGACCAAAACAAGCAAACGGTCTCAAGCTCCACCACTGCCTGTCAGCATGAGGTTGCAGCCCCAGCTGCAGCAGTCACACAGGGGCACCCCTGAGATGGGGCTGCTGGGCCCCTCCCCCCAGGGCCAAGACCAGGTCCTGCAGCTGATAACTGCTTACACATGGCCTCGACTGCCCAGATACCAGTACCACTCCCTCCTCCACAGTGACAGCCCCAAATGTGTCCAGTCAGCGATAAATGTCCTGGGGGGTCAAAGTATCCCCCGTTCAGAGCCCTGTTCCCATAAGGCGTTCCAGTTTGCTGAGGGCTTCATCTCAGTTGTGCTGCAGAGGAACAAACCCTGAACTGGGAACTGCAAGGTCTGAGTTCAAAGCCATCTCTGCCATTAAATCACTCCATGCCTTCCCCTTTAAGCCTCAGTTTCCCTATCTGTTAGGTGAGAAGATTGAACAGGCAATCTCTACAGTTAGTGTGGAGCTCCCAAGGCTCTAGGGCTTGGCTCTGGAAGTTTTCATTCTAACACTGTTCTGGTCACAGCCTCACCCTCTCCCCAAAGAAAGGATGGAGTGAGGGTTTCAGCTGCACAGTGCAGTCCAGATGACAGGGCCAGCAGCGTCCTGGGGAGAGAGGAGGATGGGAAAGGCATGCACAACTGGGATCCCGAATGCACCAAAAGGCATTTCCTGGGCTGACCCTGTGCCTGCCACTAAAAGGTCATCCGAACCTAAGCAATAAGAAGAGGTGCCCAAGGGGCTGGTAAAGGGTATTTGAGGTTAAGAGGATAAATAGCAAGCAAAGAACACTGCACCCAAGAATGGGAGGGAAGAGTGTGTGTGTGTGTGTGTGTGTGTACACACCTCTGCTGTATCCTTGCTAACAGAAATTGAACAATTTCAATTCAGCTTAAATATGTCTGAAGCTTCAAAAATCATTATCACAGGGTTATTAGGTTTGCTGGCCGCTTGTGGCCTCTTGACCCTTGTTCAGCTGTAATCAAAAGACAGGGGGCAAGAGGAGGAAAGGGAGAGATGCCCCCTGCGGCTCACCATGCACATTTCCTTCTGGTTCATCTCGGAATCCAATAAAGCTTGACAGTGAACTTAAAAGGGAGTGAGTGGTATTTAATAAAAGGCTGTTTGGTCTAAACAATGATTCAGGACTTTTTGAAAGCCAGAAGAGACAGGCGGAATGGCCTTTTCCAGTCTAGGTGCCCTAAAAAGGTTTATGTAATATCTGTCTTGGGTTTGTATTTGGTTTTGTTTTGATGTTTTTTTTTCCTTTTCCTTTTTTCCTAACCTGAGCCACTGGGCTATGCTATATTCCACAGCCAGCACCTGTTTCTCAGAAACATTCACCAGGTTGTACTTTTATCCATCCAGTCTGCCAGCCACTCATCAGCTATTCATGAAGTACCTACTATGTGTCGAGCACTGTTTGGGATGAGGGTACAGAGGCAAGTAAAGGACAGTCTAGGCCTTCCAGGGCATCACACTCGGCATTTACACAAGCAATCACAGTCCAATGTGGCAAGTGGGGTCCCCCAGGGCAACACCGAGCCCTGAAAGGGGGGCCTCAGGAGAAGTCTTCAGAGAAGGGGTCATCAGAGCTAAGTCTTGAAGGACAAAATAGGACTTATTCAGGCAGAAGTGAGAGAATGACCCAGGCTGATGAAAGGCATACAAGTAAGAGAAAGTCTGGAGGTTCACCGACCTATAAAGAATATAATATGATTGGATAATAGCATTCAAAGAAAAGAGGGTGAGGAATAAGACCAAGCTGGCCGACCAGGGCCAAGTCTGCCGTGCCGAGGACCTCTGCCCTAAGTCTCTGCCTCTCACTACCAAACTATGGTTCCCATTACTCACATTCCCATTTAGTCACATTAGTTCTGTTCCATAAAGTCCCCACAAACACTGAACGAGAGAATAGTAAACCATGGCTCCTAGGGGAAATACAGGCTTACATTCCTGGAAGCCTCTGGTCACATTTTCACCAACTGGATGATATATAACCTTGTTTTATGTGTGTTTCTGTTTTAGAACACCTTGTTTAATATATACCGTTGATTCATTAAGGTTGAGCTCGCGGCCAACAGTCCCGTAGCTTGGGCCTGAATGATGCTTATCCAACACACACATTTTCTCTGTGAGACGTGTCACAAGGAGAAATGTCACATGGCCATTTAAAACAACAAAATCACCAACCAAATTCCCTACAACGCAAAGCATGGCACTAAACAGACCACGAAAAGGGCACTTGTGCCCAGTATGAGAGCTGAAATGAGAAGACAGAGGGCTGCCTTGTTTGACTTCCATTGGAAAGGTGCATGCTTGGACCAATCAAGTTTTTTTTTTTCCACTCTGCACATATCCACGAATGATCGCAGAAGTGCCACAAGTATTGATGGGGGGTTACAGCCCTGACCGGTGTGGCTCAGTTGGTTGGGCATTGTCCTGCAAAGGGAAAGGTTGCCAGTTCCATTCCCAGTCAGGGCACAGGGTTGCAGGTTTGGTCCTGGTTGGGGCACATATGGGAGGCAACTGATCAGTGTTTCTCTCTCACATCAATGTTTCTCTCCCTCTGTTTCCCCTCCTTTCCCCTCTTTTTAAAAATAAATAAATAGTATATTTTAAAAATAAAATAGATTGGAGGGTTATAAATACATTTTAGGAAGTAGACAAATTCACAAATACGAAGTTGTGAATAATAAGGATCATCAGTATTTCAAAAATGTTAAGTGTGGCTCTGGCCCGGTGGCTCAGTGGGTTGGAGCATCATCCGTACACCAAAAGGCTGTGGGTTTGATTCTCAGTCAGAGCTCATACCTAGGTTGTGGGTTCGAGCCTCTGTTGGGCACATGGGGAAAGCAACTGATCAATGTTTCTCCCTCTCCTACTCTCTCAAATCAATAAACATATCCTCAGGTGAGGATTAAAAAAAGAAATGTTAATTATGAACCCCTAAATTCTCAGGGCTGCCGATGACCACTCTAACCAATATTCTGATTCTTGCCATTTTGATTTCTCCTAGAATGCAGGAGAAAGGTGTGCGTGAATTTAGAGCTATCTATGAATTAACACTAAAGATCTGGGAACTCATGTAAAGCTGCATTGTACTAAAGCAGTGTTTATAGCAGCCCATTCCAGAACACTCTAGAACAGCCTGTCAGAGGGTGACTTGCGGCTCACTCTCTGATGGCAGGGGAGCTAGACTCTACAGTGATCATCTGGCAGGAGCAAAGCGCCTCCGAGCCCCAGAGGTGGGGTCAGCCATCAGCACGGACACTGTCTGTATCGGTTTACGAAGGAACAGCAGGAAATCACGACATCCTGGGCCGTCCAGGCGCGGACACAAATGTGGCAAGCTTTGCCCAGCAGAGTGTGACCAGAACAGTCTGGGCAGCCCGGTGCTTCAAATTCTCCAGGACAAAATGACAAATAAACTCTGTGAGCTGCTAAATCCCAGGGACACTTTCAGGGCAATGACTTATTTGGAATTGCAGACATGGGACTAAGATTTTATTTAATATTTGAAAACATAGCTAGTCCCTGATCTAGGGGGGAAAAGGTCATAGAACACAGGTCCTTCAGAATTTAATCTCCTAGCCGACCCACTAACTTCATCAGGGACTTTCCTTTATCATTAAAGAGGCTAATTTGTTACTTAGAATTTGATTTCTCAAGAATGTGTGCTACGAACTGCCCAGGTGATAGCTAATGCTAGATTTCTCTCTTTGCACTTTCACAATTTTTAACTTAATTTTTAAAAGATGGGTTTTACTATTTTACTGTCTGTACTTATTTTTTTACTTTATTTTCAATTACAGTTGACGTACAATATTGTATTAGTTTCAAGTATATACTCCAGTGATTAGACATTACATAACTTACTAAGTGATCGGATTCCCCATACACCTCACACCCATCTGACACCAACACAGTTATTACAATAGTCACTGATCATATTCCCTGTGCTGTATTTTATGTCCCCGTGACTATTCTGTAACTATCAATTCATGCTTCTTAATCCTTTCACCTTTTTCACCTTTCCCCCCAGCCCACCTCCCAAAAGATGGGCTTTCCTTTTTGGAGTAGTTTTAGGTTCACAGCAAACCTGAGGAGAAAGGACAGAGAGTTCCTGTGTACCCCACCTGCTCCCTCACACCGCGTAGACCGAACAGCCAGCCCAGAGTGGCTCCTCTGTCACAGTCTGTGAACCTGCGCTCACACACCGTTACCCCCTCCAGTCCACGGGTCACAGCGTTCATTCTTGACAGCATACATTCCAAGGGTTCTGACAAATATATACCGACACGCATTTACCACCCCACAGAATGGACGTAACATACAGAATAGTGTCACTGCCCTAAAAATCCTCTGCCCCACCCCTCTCCCAACCCCCAACCACTGACCTTTTACCGTCTCCATAGTTCTGCCTTTTCCAGAATGTCATCGAGTTAGAATCACACGATATGTATAGCATTTTCAGATTGACTAACCCCAAATAGGTAAGATCAATTTCAATTAATAAGTCAATTACAATTCTGTAAGCAACTTGAGGTTTTGGTGACCGTTGTATTCCCTGCACAGAAGAGGCACTTAAATGTTTGTTGAAAGGATAAACCTGCTTCTCTGATTAAAAAAAAAAAAAAATCAGAACACTAGTGACAGTCGTGAGAACTTAGTGTTATTTAGAAAAAGAGATGATAATGACACTTACTCTGAACAAAGAACAGCTTGTAAAAAATAAAGTCAAGGACTGGACATACATGTATTCTGAGATGACTATCACAATAAACTTAGTTAACATCCATCACTTCATATAGTTACAATTTTTTTCTCTCGGTGAGAACTTTTCAGGATTTACTCTCTTGGCAACTTCCAAATGCACCATACAACGGTGCGAAATACAGCCACCACGGTGCACCTCCCAGCCCACTTTCAGAATCCTGGCCACGTCTTCCACAAAGAGGGGTTTTGCAACGGATGATGTGGTTTGGGCAAAATGATTTCTGCTCAGCTTTTTCAAGTTCGGTATGTGGGGCTCCCCTCTGAGCGCTCCCCAAATGGTCTGATACTCCCCTAGGTGGGAAAGTCCACAGTGTTAGGACAAAGCCAAATATAAGGAGAGGATGACCTCATGGGCCCATTATGCCCCACTCCTATTTCTGGGCCCCAGGATCATCCTTCCTTTTTTGACAACGAAGCTCCGCTGCTGAGTCATGTGTAACTGAAACCCTCCTCTGCAGTTCATCCTGCTTCTTGCTAGAACCCAGGAAACCCAGACAAGGGGCGATGGCACCACCAGGGCAGTAGAGGGAAGTAGAGGTGGGTGGGGGGCATTCAGGAAATATAAAGACAGAAGGAGAAACGTGAGCCTAGACAATGATTATGAGAGTTAAGTCTGGAGGAATTCAGGCATGGGTCTGCCTCGCTGTATATAATTAAGGTGTTCCTGAACTTGCATGTCAATCAACTCGTCTTTCAACTGCAGCAGGGCAACTGACATTTAGGCCATTGTGGTGATGGTTTCTTTTCTATAGTGAAGCCTTTGTCTGTAATGCTAACACACACTTCCTAATTTAATTGTATTATATTGATATTTCTCTATGTTGGCTTTGAGAGAGGACTGTAGGTGACTCATCACAGCACCCTACCTAGCAGATGATTAGGCAGAACAAATACATTTGAGGCTGCTAAGTGTGCTGTGAATCTGGACCTCTGACTATAATTGAAAGTAAAGAAATGCTGGTTATCAGGGTGTCATCTGTCTCGCTAGAAAATGTCTTGTTATAAAAAGCGTTTTCAGGAAAATATTTCAAAGAGAAAGAATGGGATGCTCGTTTGTAGCTGGGAGAAATTACCAAGGGAGATGGCTTCTTAGCATTATAGTGGCTACTACTCGACATCTTCTTCCCCTGTAGCTGGTATTTAGCTGGTCACAAAGTCCTCTGTAATAAAGACTACATTTCCCAGTCTCACTGACAACTCTGTGTGGCCATGTGTAAAATCTGGCCAATAGGATGTTAGCAAGAATGTCAAGAGTAATTTCCAGGAATTGTCCTTAAAGGACTTCATGATCTCTTCCTCCCTCCTGGGGATGTGTTGCCAGGAGCTAAAGCAGCCACTTAAGACTATGAGGCAGCAAAGTAAGGATGACAGAGAAATCAAAGAGATGGATATGGGCTCCACGAAGGTCTCGGAGTTCCTAAAATAGCCCTTGATTCCTATTTCTGGAGAAATAAAATTCTGTCTTGTTTAAACCACGGCTGCTTTGCATTTTTGTCACACAATTGAATCTAAGACTAATTGATCCAGCATTAAGGAAATTCTCATTTCATTTCACTGTAGCCTTTACTTCATTCAATTTAATGGACTTATTAAACCCCTGCTGTAGAGAAAGAGGAGGTAAGGGCTCTTAACCCAAGGGTCTGCAAACTCCGAGAGGAAAAAGTTCATCTTTACTTTTACAACCTCTATTGGGATGTAGCATTTTGGTGATGAGTACAATACTAAGAGTACCCGTGACTTTGTCATTAATAGATATTTTCACATCATAGTACATGTGTTACAGGTATCTGAAAATATCATTTATATTTACTATTTGAAATTAGGAAAGTTATTAAACCTACTGCCAGATTGTATTATTTAATGCATTCATGAAGACACAGACTGGGCGCTCTGGGAAGCGGATTCTGAGGCAGAGGGTAGCGTGCGAGATTTAGGTAGTGTCCCCAGGACAGACGGCTGTGGAAGGGAGCGGAAGAAAGCAGGGCTGTGCAAAGCAAGTCAAGCTGTGATGCGGGGCTAACAATGGCCTTGGCCAGCCATGTGGAGATCTCTGGAGCCAAAACGGACTGTCCAAGCTGCCCCATGTTGAACGTTTATCTGCCCACTGGGGTCAGCCGTTAGATGTGGGGCTACCCTAGGCCCTCTTCCCTGAGGGGTAGGTGTCCTGGTCACCAGGTACTTCTGTGGTAAGCAGAATAACGCCCTCACCAGAGACGACCATGTCCTAATCCCTGGAACCTGTGAATACATGACTTTATGTGGCAAAAAGGACTTGGAAGCTGTGATGAAATTAAGAGGCTTGAACTGGGGAGAGTATCCTGGATTATCTGGGTGGGCCCAGCGTCATCACAGGGTTATAACTGAGACAGGGAGGCAGGGGTGTCAGGGTCGGAGAAGAAGATGTGACAACAGAAGCAGCGGTTGGAGTAATGTGATTGCCGGCCAGCAGCCACAAGCCAAGGAACGCAGGCCACACCCAGAAGCTGGGACAGGCAAGGACGCAGATTCTCCCACGAAGCCTTCAGAAGGAACACAGCCCTGCTAACGCCCCAGGAGTGCAGCTCCATGACACCCAGTTTGGACTTCTGACCTCCAGAACTGGGAACCCTTGGTTCCCACGCCCATGCATTCTTTTTTGTTTGGACTTGTATAAACTCTATAGTATCCAGATCTCATTTCTAATCCAGCCTGGGAAAACTTACATTAAAAAAGAAAACAACTGAAGCCCAGAGAAGTTAACAAATTTGTCTAAGGTCACACAGGATGGCTAAGATTAGGACCCAACTCTTCTGAAATCTCACCCAGTTCTTTCCCTGTGGCATTCTACCTTCTGTGTTTCTGTATGGTGGGCATGGTGTGCTGAATTGGCCAGGAGACCTCTATTTCAGCAAGAGGGAGGAGCAGGGAGAAAGGGAGGGGATGCATTTTCCTGGCCTGAAATAGCTAGTAAGCCATTAGCTACCTCCAGTGGTGAAATTATCTGGAATGAACACTCAACTTGATATTATATATAGTTAAACGACGGATCTGCTTAAGATTGTTTTTCATTACCTCAATTGAATGTAGGCAGATGGGGACCATCAGTATCAGTAAACCACAGTGGCATCAGGTCCCAGGCAGTTCTCACTATCCCGTGTCTCAAAGGAAAGAAAATGAGAAATTTCAATGGGGAAGAGTGTTAATTTTACTGCTAAAGTTTACTTTACATATAGAAATAAAATACTGTGTAGCAAAAGGATTGATGGTGTTGGGAAATAAATAACTACTGTTTATTCATTTAATGAATGCCCACTATTTGAGAGGCACTGTGTAAGAAACTTCACAATGCTAGCCCTGGCCGGTAAGCTCAGTGGATTGAGCACAGGCCTGTGATCCAAACAGTCACCAGTTCGATTCCTAGTTAGGGCACATGCCTGGGTTGCAGGCCAGGTCTCCAAGTAAGGGGCACGTAAGAGGCAAACACATATTGATGTTTCTCTCCCTCTCTTTCTCCCTCCCTTCCCCACTCTCTAAAAATAAATAAAGTCTTTTAAAAAAAACTTCTCAATACTATATAAGAAATGTATTTTTAAAAGATATATATACATGTATATATATCACTTAATCCTTTTTATCAGTCAGCTTTGCTGTGATAACAAACAACCCTCAAAATTTCAGTGACTCACTCATTAAATGTCTATTTATTGTTCATGTTATGCATGTTACATGTACTTCTTGTGATTTTCATTCTGGGGCCTCAGCCTCAGAAGCAGTCTCAGGAGCATGCCATTCTGGTGGTGGAAGAGACAAGTAAAAGTGACAAACTCGCAATGTCTCTTAAAGCTTCTGCTGGGACAAGTCTGTATCACACCCATTAGTTCTAGTTGCCAAAGACAGTCATGTGACCAGTCCAAATATTAGTGGAGGAATGGGGGCGGGGGTGGGGGCAGTCCCGATCACATGGTAACAGAAGAGGACACATGATCCTCACACAGGAAAGGGGGGTAAGGCAACACTGGGGACAACAATGAAGTGTAAAGCAATAAAACAAGATTAATATTAATCCCCCTCTCCACTTTCGAGAGATGAGTAACTGCTAAGCTTCTCCTAGAGTCTGAAAACACCCCTTGCAGCTGGGGTGATTAGGTTTTGATAAAATGTGGGCTAGGGTTTGAAGGTTAGGTAGGATAGGTGCATGGAGAAAAAGCAAGGACTTTGTAAACAGAGGAAAACCCCAGAGTACAGGCGGGGAAGAATTGCAGTCAGTCGAGCTAAGTTAGCCATAGAGTAGATGAGCGGGAAAACAAGAGAGAACAAGGGCTCCAATGGGGGCCGGGGTGTGTGTGGGATCTGGGTGTCGAATGCTGAGGAGTTGAAGGCTAAGGAGTTTAACTGCACTCAGGGGTCAGTTAGAAGCCTTTAGCTATCTTAGAGCAAGAGGGCGTCATGATTACATGCTTGCTTCTGAAGAGTGATCAGACTAGGGGTTTCAGGGTGGGCTGATAAACAGAGAAACAGAACAGGGAGACCAGTAAGGTCACTGCATGTCCAGAAACAAGGTAAGGGTCTTTAACTTAACCAAGGATGGTGGCAGTTAGAACAACAACAAAAAGGTCAATTCCAGAGACTCAGAACCTATGGCTTAGAAATTTGTCCCATCTCTATCATCCACCCAGTGCTCCCAATAACAACATAGTAATTAAACCCATGTGAATAAATCATTTTAATAACCTGATTTTTGTATTAATCTATAACATACAATATTGATTTTTTTTTAAATGAGTATAAGGCCTAGGCAAATTAAAACTTCAAGACAAGTTCCCATCCCCCTCAGACAAGACGGTTGTCCCCAAACCCCCATACCTATAAAGCCTCCCCAGTCAGGGCTTAAATTAGATATCAGGGAGACCAAGGTAAGTCCTGTTAAAGAGCAAAATTCCATGGAGTAAATTTTAAAGACCTAATTGGCCTTATTGAGTGATTCATGAATCAGGCAGCACCCCATCTAGCAAGTAGAGAGGAGCACTGAGAATTTGTACAAAATGGAAAGTTTTTATAGACCGAAACTGGGCAGAACAAGAAAGTTATTACTAAAAGAAAAAATTCTTTCAGGCAAGGGGCACCTTTCTTTGGTGGGGAGGGTGGGAAGGGTCTTACTAGACAGATTACCTTATTAGGTTGATCAGGAAATTCCAGACTGGTTGGTAGTTTAAAATTCCACTCCTGGGAGAGGCTGAAACTACAATTAGGTTAGGTATTAACTTTTAGTTTCAGTGAAGCAGCTTAGCACAAGTGACTCCATTTTGGGCCTGTGGTCTCTTTCTTGATAGGCCAAAGCTGGTAACCAGGTTACTGGGAAAATGAAAGCTTCTGGTCAGTCTGAGGTGTGTTATCCAGGTGAGAATCTCCAGTGGGCACTTTGGAATTCAAGTCTCAAGCACTACTTACAGTATAATGGTGTGCCAACAAATGAGAAAAAAGTAGCTGTGTATGTGAAAATGCTTTATAATGTGACTAGTGCATTTGAGCCTTCATCTAATTTAAGATTTTATTCTCGGGTCACTTAGATTAATAATAGATTCGAATGCTCCTTGTTAAAAAAAAAAAAACACTATTATATTACAACTGAATTAGCCTGTTTTAAGAGGATTTGCTCAGGAAAGCAATGACCTTGGTTAATAATAATAATAATAATAATAATAATAATAATAATAATAAAGGTGGAACGAAAGCAGGCTTAAATAAGCAAGCCCGAGGAAACTTATCTCCAACAAGGGGACTAATTTGGGAGACTCAGGAAAGGGTCAGCGTGCCGGCCAACGAGAGCAGGCCAAACCCAGGGATGGCTTTGAGGTCCAGGTAGAGGGACGGAGGATCCGCCATGTGGAAATTCGCCCAAGACATCACCACAGGAGGATGAGAAGGAAGAGAGCAGCAGATCTGGGGGCAGGACACCCAGCCTATTCCCGATACCAGGTGGCAACCAAGCCTCCCTCCCCAGGGAGGCGACCCCTCAGCTAAAACAAAGGCTCCAGCCGCGGGAGGAGACCCACGTGCGCGTGCGCCACAGAACGCGCGTGCGCGTGGCGGTCAGTGCCGCGGCGCGAGGCTGGGGGTGGGAAAAGGCAGGCCGGGAAGGGAAGCGCTGGGAGGAGCGAGCCGGGAGGCGGGAGGCAGCAGAGCATCAGGGCGCTCCCGCTCGCCCACTAGTGGCGGGAGGAAAAGACGCCCGCGGTGGCCTCGCTGTCCGCCTCTCCGCTGGGGAGGCTCGCGCTCCCGCTGCTCGCGCTTGCGCCGCCCGCGGGTCTCGGGAGCGCTCTCTCTCGCTGGTGCGCGTGCTCGCAGTCTCTGCCACCCACCGGCTCCGGCTCCAGCTCCGGCACCGGCAGCAGCACCGCCGCCACCGCCCACCTTCAACCACTGCCGCCGCCACACACACTTTCTCCTCTGCTTTCCTCTACTGTCTTCGCCCTCTGTCGACCATCAGGTAAGCTCAAGGCTCTGAAATGTGCCTCCCCGCGCGCCCTATGCGCCCGCGGACCGCCGCCCCTCGGCCCCCCGCCTCAGAGATGGCTTTCATGAGGTGGGCATTGGTGAGGGGCAACGGTGGGGGGCACTCCCCGCGCCCTCTGCGTTCCGGGGTGGGTCTTGGGAGGCTTGGAAAGGGACCCATGCAAGGGATGCAGACACGCGTTTAAGTGTGTGTGTGTCCGTGCGGATGTGTACTGGGGGTTCCACACGACCCTCTTCGCGAGGACACGGGCAGAGGTTGTGCCCGCAGGGTGGGGCACGGATGGCGGTGACCTGGGGGAGGGGGCTGCCATGCACTGTCGGTCGCCGCCTTTTGCTGCAATGGGCATGTATGTCTATGCGTGTGTTTTGGGGGGGGGCGAATGACGACCCCCAAAACCGAACCTCTAATCCGTTTTCTCTGTCTCGGTTTGCCATCAGCCCTAAGGAAGGTATGGATCGGGTTCTAGAAGACACGACTCCCTGCCTGCCCCTCCCTTCACCTCCCCGGTAGCGATTCCAATGGGGCTTTCGCTGACCCTGATTTAAGGCGGTGGTCCATCCCCCATCCCCGTTTTCCTCCTTCAGAAACCCGCAGGGGACATTTGGGGGCTGGGAGTGGAATTGGGGAGATGGGGAGGGGTCCAGGCGCTGTCACTTCAGTTGCCCTTCCCCTTGCGCGCGCCTGGCACCGAGACGCGAGCAGAGCCGTGCCCGAGAGAAGGTAGTGCGCGGATGCCAGTGTGGAGGTTCGGAAAGGCAGGGATCACCTGGCCCGAGACGTGGAAGGTCTCGGCAGCGGGTGCTCACAGCCGCAGACCCGCGCAGGGGCTGCAGGTGCACTTCGGGCGGGCCCCTTTCTCTTCGCTCTGCGCGGGGCGCCCCGCTGGTGCGCTCCCTGCCGGAGACGCGGTGCTGGCGCGCAGGGCTCGCCCCTCACTGCGGCAGTGGGTGTGGACCCGGGTGGGCGAGGAGGGGGAGGGTAGGCTGTGCCTCCTCCCACTCCCACCCCCGCTTTTTTCCCCTCCGAGCGCGAGGTGCCATCTTTTTGCGGTGTGTCATGTCTTTACGGTGCCATGCCAAGCCGTGCGGCTGCGTTTTGGAGCACAAGGCGGGGTTGTTATTAAGGGGGTGGGGTGGGGGGCAATCGGCGCGGAAATCTTGGCGTTTTGCTGCTACAGGGTTGAGCCCTGGGAGCGTCCACCCAGGATCTTCCCGAGGATTCACTGCTTTGTTTGTAGGGCTAACGTGATCTGCGATGCCAGCCTGGCTTTTTGCCTTGTATTCTATAAGGGTGTTTAACCAAGGCCCCCACTCTTCCACCCGTGTTTTGCCCCTCATTTCCGAACCCTTTGTTAGATCTCGGGGCTTTCTGGGGTCGATGAACCCGAATCACGGCTCCAGAGTCATGCGTGAAACGGGTGTGACACTGAGCGGCCCCCTCCCGGAGCCGGGCCGCACGCCAGGAAGCATCCTCCGGCCGAAGGGGTGGGATTCCAGGTCTCAGAGCGCAGTGACGGTGTCTGACAAGGGAGGACGCCCCACCCCACACCCGGAGCGTCCCGGTGGCCACGCCCCACCAGGCTGCCCATTGAGGGGCACCGGCGACCCTCGGGAGATAGAGGGGCTCGCAGGTGGAGCCTCTCTCCGCTTCGTGCCCTGTTGCTTCGCTAGGCGGGAAAAATGGGAGGAAGGGGCATGAATTTTCTTCTGATGCTACAAGCCACGCCCATTCCTCCCCCACCACCCCCAGCAGACTAGGAGGGGCGCGCCGAGGGGTGGTTGCCTTGGAAACCACGGTCTTGAGAACGGCCTTTGGGCGTGGCCGTGCCCCTTATAAGCAGCGATTAAGAACCTTGGGGTACGAGGAGCCGCGCCCCCTGGGGGACTCTGGAGGGAAGCCCCAACCTCGAGCGGGTGGCTCTTCCTAATTGGCTTCCCGCGGCTACAGCCACCCAGATAGGCGTCCCTGAGGTATTTGTGGCCAAGTACTATTTTAGAAACGTGCGGCATTTTCACTTAAGAGCCGGCGTTCACTGCCGCCCTTGAAACTGGGAATGAGAGAAGGGTGGCTACCAACCCCTGGCTTGCCCTCCTGTGATGAGCTGGGTTTGCGCGGCTTTCTGGTTAATTCTATCGCTGAAATTGGCACGGAGTGCAGTTGTGAGAGGGAGAGCATCTCAGGGGCCAAATCATCCCCTGGAGCAGCGCAGATTGAACTGAATATCCAGGGAATGGCTGGGCTCGGGGTCTAAGGGTTCACTCTGGGCCAGGGCGAACCTTCCCGACAATGGTGCAGGCCAGGGTGTCAAACTCATTTTCACCGGGGGCCACATCAGCCTCGCGGTTGCCTTCAAAGGTCCGAATGTAATTTCAACTTCTTAATAGTTAAGGAGTAGTCACATTTATACAGTCCTAAAATTATTTCAGCCCTTTGAAGGCAACTAACTGCGAGGCTGATGTGGCCCCCGGTGAAAATGAGTTTGACACCCCTGGACACTGCAGGCGATTGGAGCCACAGACCTGCGATGCCCCCCCTCCCCCACTTCTGGCAGAGCTGGACCCCTCCCGGGCAGGTTGCAGGAGACTCAAGGATCCATTCGAGCTTCTCCCTTTCCTTGACATCCCACTTTGCCCCTGGCTGGGCGTGGGGTTCTGGTTCCGGACAGGATCTCATGGCCGCCGGTGGCCTGGGACGGACTGCAGGCAGAGCGGTCACCTCCTGTAGATTGGAGGAGCATATTTAGCCCAATGTCCGGAACAAAGTGCAGTCCACACGTCCCTGATTTCGCTCCATTTTGAAATCTCTTCGCGGTTTGTTGGGGCACTTGGGTTCGCAAGGCCTGGGGACTGTTCATCGAGGATCCCGGGTACAGAGCCAGGGTCCTTTGTACTCGGATGAGGAAATTCCATGCCTGGTTCTGCGCTCATCCAAAGGGATGCAGCGTTTGCGCCCACACTCAGACAGTGGAGCACTGAGCCTGCCGCGGTGCCTTGGGAAAGGTCCTGTATGCGAATCCCCAGCATGTGGGGGCTATTTTATGTCCCGGTAGACCCCTCCTGGCCTCTGGCACTCAGGAACCTGTAACTCCAAGCCCCGTTGGTCCAGACTGCCTGACCTTCCCCTCCAGGCACCGTGTGCCTTGGCTCAGCAGGATGCGTTGAGTTTTATCTGATCCCTGTCTCTCCAGTTGACCCAACCTACAACAGGATGAGAAATGCCTTTCCTACCGTAATCAGTTAAGGTATTATTCTACGTTTTATGATGCTGCAGCTTGTGATTCTTATGTGTTTACCACATAAGAATCGCTTATGCATTTCCCCGTCTACAAACCCTTTTTCTGAACAAATAAGCACACACATACACCCCACTCCAGGCACCCACACCACATTGACTCTGGAAGCTAGTCAGTTCCTTGACCAACGTTTGCTTCTGTAACAGGTTGTGTTTGCTGCAGTAACCTGGCTTGACTCTTTGGTCTTTGCCTTTGGACAATTTGGGGGAGGGGTTTGTTGGCTTTGCTGTTCTTCTGAATGAGTGGCAGTCCCTGATGTGTAACCCTAACCCCACGTGGACCTCATCTGCACACGCCCATCACAGAAGGGCAGGGCTTTTCAGTGGTTTCTAGTATCAGGCTCCCCTCCCCTGACAGGGACAAAAGAAATGGATCATTCCCACAAATTGCAAGAAGAAAACTTAGAATCCATTTCTTTGAGGGAAGGTCAGCCTTATAACATTTGGAAAAGAGCCCCTTCTACTGAACATGCCCTTTGACCCACATGCCCTTTGAGAGGTCAGTGCCAGCCCTCAGATGGAATAAGATTGCGGTGCCCTATGTTTGGGTTGAAATTTTCTTCTGCCCTTTTAACATCGGTTTGTGAAGGTCATTTGTGGAAACTTTTAGAAACTGTTTTATTCCACCTCCCCTCAGCATTTGTCTATGGTGGAAGTGGCTCCGCCGCTCTGTGTGTGAAATGTGTTAGTTTTCTGGTTGAACGCATGATAGCTTTCCAACTAGATTGTGCCTTCTATTTAATTAGTCTCTTCCTTATGCCCACTTTGAAAAAGAAGCCTTAAAAACAAATAAAAACACTCCTAGGGGCTTCATAAACTTCTCGACATATAGTAGGTGTTTCGGCCCATACTTATTTAACAAACAAATGGATAAAATGGGAAAATACAGGTCAATAGGTAAGGAAGAAAAAGCAGAATGGGAAGAGGGCTTTATTCAAGATCATGGCATCAGGGAGGTTTGGGGACAAATCCAATCGAGTTTGTCCCCTGACCGTGTATCCAAATGACACCCAGAAAGCTGCCTGTGCCCCTCCATGTGCTTCCACGCCCTCCACTCCCTGCTGCCCTGGACCTCCGACCTTCCCACTGCAGCACTCGCTGTTTATGGCCTCACAGCCTGGTCCCCTCTGGACGCCAAATAAGAGAGGAAAGGGGAGAGCCACACTTCACCCCAGGGGGAGGGAGACCCCGCCCAGTTACCTTGAAAGCTGTGGGGCTCCTTGTGCCGTGAGGTCAGAGGGACAGAGGTGGGAAACCCCATTTGCCTCTGTTCCTTCCACTTTCTCCCATCCCGCTTCTTTCATCTTCCCACTTCAGAGACCCCCAACCCCCCCCCCAGAAACGCCCACCTGACTGATGGCTCCTAATTTATCACCCTAGATGCTTCCACTAGTGACTTGGAGCTAGCTTAGGGAGGGGCCACCTCGACAGGTGAGGGGAACAGAGGACTCCAACCTGACCACCTGGGCTGCAGCAGGGAGAGGAACCCAGCGTTCCACCTGGGACTCTCAGCTGCTTTCCTGTAAAACAGTGAGATGTCCAGAGACATTTTTTGTTTTCACACCTGGGGGAAGGTGCTACTGGCCTCTAGTGGGTAGAGGCCAGGGGTGCTGCCAATCAAATTACACGGCACAGGACTCTCCCCCACATCAAAGAATGATCCACCCCAAACGTCACTAGTGCCAGAGGTGAGAGCCCTGCCATAGAAACATTGTTACCTGGGTGCTGTTGTCTTCAAGGCAGCTCACATTCCTTGAGCATCTTCTAGAAGGCACTGCTCGAAGTGCTCCCCAGAAATTCCTGAACTTCATTTAATCCTCCCAACAACCGCTTGCATGTAGCAGGTGCTATCATCTCTGTGCCACCCATGGAGAAACAAGTACAGAGAGCTTAGTGACTCACTGAAGGTCACACAGCCACTGAGTGTTGGCACTGGGTGTCTGACACTGGCCCCTCCCCCTCAGCTAACTCATAGGCTTAACAGGCCTTTGTGGGCTAGCCTTCAAACCCAAGCACAGTCTATAACATTGACCCAGTGGAATATTCTCATTCCAAAGCCACTGACTCACAAGTAAACTTTTGCAAGAGTCTGTAATTGGAGCACAGCCTAAAGCTCTGATCTGGTCCTGGCCCTTAACCTCTGTGCCTCTGTTTATAAAACAGAAAAACTATCCCAGGACCTTAAACCTCTCCCCCTAAAATCGAGGACTTCAGGATCGCTCTGTTACACAAAGGAGCGCCTGGGTTTGATGGGCTCAGAGAAAGCCGATTTTCAGAGAAAGCTGACAATCGGGACTGGGGGATCAAGGCATATAGACTCAGCTATGGTCAGGGTCAAATGGCTGAAGTTCTAGGGACATCAGATTCTCATCTTAGGCTCCGCCCCTCAGAAAGATTGAAGCGATGGCACCTGCCAATGGGACCCAGCTTGGAGCCTGGGGGTAGATGAGTGGCACAGGAAAGACCTCACGCACAACCTCAGGTCGCCCTTGGCAAAGGTGGGCCTGGAGACTTGTCTTCCTTCATGGGACGCAGGCTCTGTCATAAGGATTCCATTACACTGTGGTGCTGAGGGCCTGCCTGGAATCCTCCGTGCACAGGACTCACTGCCACTCCTGCAAGCTCAGGGACCTCCCGCAACCACCTGTGCAGGTGATAGGACACGTACCATCCACGCCAGTCCTGCCCCATCACCTTGCTGGAGGGGTTGCTGTCCAAGAATTATTTTCCTGTCTCCAGGTGCCATTCTCTTGCCACTTCTGCCAGCTTCCTTTCCTGCACAGATGGCCCCGATCTGAGTGTGTGAGGCCAGCCCAGGATGGTTGTTGAGCTTGTTGGGTTCTTTGACTAGGAAACATTCTCTAGGTGTGCAGCTAGAATTGGCTTCCACAAAATGCCAACTCGGACGACTTCCAGTTGGATTATCTTCTTTTTTTTTTTTTTGGTTTGTTGATATTTCAGCAGGCTCTATGCATGCCCCAATCAGGGGCACTACGGAATTAACCCCAAGAAATGTATTTTGTGCCTCGGCCATGCAGGGAGGTTTGCGAGTGCTTTGAGGGCAGCTGGCGCTTTTTCCTGGATGCAGGGCAGGCAATGAAAGAGAGAACACTAGGTTTGGCCTGGTGGTTCAGGGTGTGGGCTCGGATCAGGCCTCTTGGGTGTAAATCCTGGCTCCCTGCCTCCCTGTGGGCCCTAAGCCATGGCGGTTAGCCTTTCGGAGTTTTTCATCATCTGTAACTTGGGGTATGGTAGTGCCTCTCCCATGGTTGCTGTGGGATTTAAATGGGGTGACGCTTAGCCCACGACCTTGGCCTTATCAGCAGCAACCTCTGGACCCACACTTGTGATAAGTGTGCAAAGGCATCTAATGACCTTGGGGATGGAATCAGTTGTATCAAGTACATTCTTACACTGAGTAGGGATTGAGATGGGAGAAGCAGGCAGCTGCCCAGCTCCCCTGGAACCAGGCATTGTTGTTTGGGTGGAAGTGGACCCTCTGAAAATCACACACACCCATGTTTCAATGTACACACACAACTCTTGCCACAGGCAAGCAGAACGACTTATCATCTGTTGTCCCTGCTTCTGTCCTCTTCCTTCCTGAAATCCACTCCACGCCAGGAATAGACTGTGTACTCTCCACGCCAGCCAAGCCGAACCACCCTCCTCCTGCCCTGTGGGGAACCGAGGCCTGGCTCAGTGTCTCAGGTTTAGAGATCTTACCAGTTTACTCATTGACTACTGAGTGAGCACTGACCACTGACGGGGTCCGAGGATCAGTGGGGGAGACAGAAGAGAGTGGGGGAGAGGTTTTTGCGAAGGAAATAATTAAGCAGAGTGTTGAAGTTGGTAAATTGGCAAGCAGGTTTGATGGTGGACAGCTGAGAGTAAGTAGAAAATGTTAAATAAAGCCAATTCTACAGAGAACTTCAAGTATCCGCTAAGCAGAGTCGCATCTGATTAATCAATTCAGCTCAGGGAGCCTTCTTACCCATGAACTAAGACCGAGAGTCATAATACATCAGTTTCTAAAAAGTCATTAAATCAGAAAATCAGAAAACATTTCCCTTAAACTGGACAAAAGCACACTTATCCCCCCATCTTTTGGGACAGGGCCCAGCCTTCTCTTGCTGTGTGGGTCAGCCGGTGGAAACCCCTGGTCTTTTCTGCCTAAGACACTCTCAGAGCACACTGCCTAGGGCTGCCGATCTCCGTTTCTTCGAAGGAGGACTTACGCTGAGGAGTAATCTGCATGAAATCCCTCTAAAGTCATACTGGTTTTTTCAATGGTCTTTGACATCCCATTTGACAGTAAAAAATCATTTTAAGAATTTATCTTTCATTTAAAACTTGTGTTTCATCAGCGTTAGTTATATGATTATTGTAACAAGTATGATGGACCTAGAAGGTTGGCCTGGCAGGGGGAGACCCAGGCTGTGGGCGCCAGGCCCTGTGGACCCAGCCGTGAATATTTACAGTCCTTCATTTCTGCTCCTTCCGTGGTGCCAGGGAGGAGACAGCCTGGCGCGGAGACCCTCGACACTCTCTTTTCCTGTCTTTCGGGACAGGACAGCACTTCAAATTCATTCACGTAGAAGCCCAACTTAAGGGGTGTTGCAGCATTTCCACTACAAGACTCAAAATAAATTAAATTCCCTTAGTATATATGAACTCCCCTAAGTGAAGGAGTTTTAGATCAAAGTCTAGCATTTTAAAAACCGTTTTAAATCAGCTAGTTAGAATGAAATCTGAAGCCACTGATAATGATGTCTCATTCAGGGCTCTCCCTCTGGTCCTGTCTGCTTCACTGCTAAACCAGGCATCAAAGAGAAGAGGGACATAATTATCTCTGGTCCCAGCTGCTGGTTTTCCTTCTGGCTGGGGACGGCTGGGTGATGTTGTCTTGGGACCTAACTCTGTGGTTGTACTACAGAAAGTCCAGGGATGTACTTTCATCCTTGTGTCCCGTCCCCCGCTGCCCCCCACCCCCGACACCAAGGATATCAGAGGACCCCTGGGTCCATAATCCCCTTTCATGTGATCTACAGCCAACAAGAAGTACTGGGAAGGAGGGAGCAATTCATGGAGCCAGGGAACCGTGCCCCTCCCTCAGGATACAGGCCAGCTCTCCCCCTTGAGTCAGAACCAGTGTCTTAAATTATGTGTCAACAGAATTATCCTGGATCAAATCCAGTTCTGCCATTATTGGTGGGTCATTCAAAGGTGCTGGTTTTTAATTGTTCTTGTTCGGACAGTGACACCAAACCATTGTCTTACCTCACCCCCACCCATGATCTCCCCCTCAAAAAGCTTATTGGATAATTAATAATCAAAAACCAAATGCTTAAATACCCAAGGGAAGGTTACAATTCAAAGAATCTCTTTGGTTTAAAATATATATGCATATAAATATTACAATTATATATCATATATATTTATGTAAATATAGATATAATCATATATATGTATATAAGCATAAATATATTTAAAATGTAAATATTCACTACCTTATATTTGTTGTATATCTGAATTTTTTATATTGGGTTGGCTTTTAATTTCGGTATTGGTAATGCATCGGAATTTGTTAATCAGCCAAGGGAGGGTTGTATATACATGTAAAAGTTGTATATAACCTGCTACGTTGGGGCGCAGTAATAGCTGTGGTGTAGAGGCATATGGACCTGTCCCTTTCAGCTGCCCATTGTGGAAAATCCTCAGGAACAGCTGCTGGGGGGCATCACCAGCCCTCCTGCCACCCACTTTCTGTCTTGTCCCTTCCTGAATACCAGGGAAGTTTTACACTGGCCGCAACTGGCCACCATGCAGATGCTGCCTCTGCTGCCTCCACGAGACCTGCTTAGAAAGGAAGGATCTCACAGAACATCCCTAAATCCGCTTGAATAATGGACTGATTATGCACAAACTCACCTGAACCTTCTTTAAACCTATTTAACCTTTTCCCTGGGGTTAATCCTGTGGGGATAATGTGCCCTCTGGGCATCTCTCCCATGGGTTCAGTTCTTCCTCCTGCAGCTCTGAAGCCCCTCCTTTCTCAGCAGACCCAGGGAGTGATGACTGCACTCTACTCCCTGCAGTGTTAATAAAGACGGAATAAGTTGAAATAAATCCCTTTCAATGTCACTAAAGTGCTATAAATAATTATAAATCAATGTTTGATGTCTGATGGGAAATGTAGGGGAAAATATTCATGTTATAAGTTGACAATCTGGGCTAAGGTAAAAAAAAAAAAAAAAGTCTTTAAGAAAAGATGTCCTTATCATTTATTGCCGGCAAGACTGCATTCCAGAAGCTGGCCATCCCCTCCTTTTGTGGGCTTCTGCTGCTGCCCCCTGCTTGGGCTTGCCACACCCTGCGCTTAATGCAACCCTTCCTCTTACCAGCTAAGAGACTTGTGGCAGAGATTAAGATCTCCGGATATAACGTATGTCAATTACACCTTGATAAAAACAAATTCTCCTGTTGATGGGCATAACATAAGATTTCCTGTGCCTCCATTTTCCCATCTGTAAACTGAGGATTATGCAATCCCCTCCCTCAGAAAGAGGACCATGTGGCCTCACAGGGTCACAGACCTGAAATTAAATAATCCATGAGAATGTCTTCGAGCTTCTCAGAAGACAGGTGTCCCACGGAGGGGTGTGCCTCCTGGAGCCACAGTCGGGTGCCTGACCTGAAGTCTCTCGTGAGCTGAGTGGAACCTGATGTCTGAAACAGCGCAGCTGCCGCCGCCTGCCTCCCTCAGCACCAGCCAGACGGTGCCGACTGGGTCCCAGGGAGAGCACCCTGCAGCAGGGCTCTTGCCGGGGATGGATGGACAGGCAGCCTGGTCCAGCCTCTACTGGCCTTGTCTGTCCATTCTTTTGAAAAGGAAGCCCAAAGCCAGGGTACAGGACAGTGGGAGGGGTGACTTTAGTGTCACCTCAAGTGATGTCCAGCCCCTGCCAGTGCTGACTTCCTCAGAGAGGGGCTGGGACTTCCTTGGTTCATGTCCTGACTCTCCATGGAATTTCCTGGGAGCCTTTCTGTTCTCTCGGTGGGGATGGGGGTAGGGGGGTCAACTTCCTCCTAATCAGACAGGGATGTGGTGCAGAATCTCATATTCCAATTATGCCCAGGGGGCAGCCTCTTCCTGCCACTCAGTGTTGAGCACTCAATGGGAATCGATTAGGGCAAGAGTGATTAAGTTAAAGGCCGGGGCTGACTTTGATGGTATAATGCTCTGATGGCTTTTTGGTGGTGAGAGACACAGTGAAGGCTCATTAATTGAACCACTTGTACTTGGAAATTGAATCGAGCTGGAGCCGGGCTGCAGTCTGTTTGCCTCTGCCCTGTGAATGGCGGGTATCTCGTGCACAGGGATGGTGGGAAGTGTTTCAGGGTGCATGGTCACCCCACCCTGACAACAGCTGCTCTACTGTGTGGCTGGTTCTGAGTGTCTAGTGGCCCCATATCATCGACCCCTGGGTACCCTGATCTCCCCAAAGCTGTCCCCATTATGCCCCAGTCCCCTCCACTTTGGTCATTGGAACCTGCTGTCTTCTCGTCCCCACGTGGCACATCTTAGAGTCTTAAATTCTTCTCCTCCATCTATATCTTAGAACAGACTTAACCATTTCTTCCTCCTAGACACTCTCCTTCCTCTTCCAGTTCCTATTCTTACCAGTTCTA
Organism: Desmodus rotundus; assembly: GCF_022682495.2. NCBI lineage: Eukaryota > Metazoa > Chordata > Mammalia > Chiroptera > Phyllostomidae > Desmodus > Desmodus rotundus. The sequence continues at coordinate 91,357,606 of NC_071395.1, read as the reverse complement.
AAAGGAGCATAGGCCTTAATATGTCACCCTCGATCATTACGGAAACAATAATGAATTGTTCCTAATTTGAATTCCAAAATTCACATCCAATCCAGTTTACAGACCACCGCCAAACTGTTCTTCCCCGAGCAGCCCTGCCATATGCCCTGCCCCATCCAAGCATGCGCCCGCAACCGGGTTCTCTGTCCCTTGCTGAGCCAAGACCCACCTTGTGCTGCCTGCCCAGGTCCCTATGCCGGGGCTTGGACTCTCTGTCCAGTTCTACTGGTCCAGTCCTACTGCTGGCCAGTCTGCCTCTTGACCCCTTCATAAACGTCATGCTCTCTCCCGCCACCTCTTTAAATCACCCTGACCTTCCCCAGTCTCTGTCCTGCCTAAAGCCTTCTCCAGCTCTCCCCATCAACAATATCTGGAGGCCTCTCCACCTTTCATGTCCCGCCAGCCATCAGCACCGCAGTGGTTAATACTTAATGATTTTCCCTCTTGCCTTGAGTGCAGGTCTCAACTCCCCACAGGCTGTAGGTCCTCTGAGGGCAAGGCTTGTGTCTTATATGGCTTTCCTGCTCCCCTGGGTGTCTCGCCTGTCACAGAGCTGGGAACATACACAGCTCAAAATAACTACTCTAGAGCCATGAAGTTCAATGCTAATAAATCAAATAGGCTGATGTTAGATGAGCTCTACCTGTTTAAATAAAGCCAGTTTCCACCTATGAGTACATGGTTCTGTTGCTCCATATACTTGACAATAATGAAAATCACATTTCCTTTAAAATATTCTACAATTGTTGCTTTGCTCTACACTTCAGACCCAACTTACACTCCCTGTTGGTCCCAATTAGTTTTGCTGTATGAAGATACTGATAATAATGGTAGTAATGGGTTGCATTAATTTTACTAAAAATATGGCCTCATGTATCCCTCACTCCCTGACAAGGCAGGGATTCTCACCTCCTTGTACCGAGGAACAAACTGAGGCCCACAGATGTCACAGCTGGGGAGGGAGCAAGATGACACCTCAGTCCAGGACCTCAGATCCCCGTCTCTGGTCCCACCCTCCACACCAGCACCAGCAGACAGACATGCCCTTAATGCTAGTGACCAGAGACGCCGTGCACTCCAGCCCCCAAGAATGGGTCATCTGTAACCCGAGCCTGGAGAAAGTATTTTAGACTGAAAGCTAGCCTCTAAACTGGGCCACTGCTTCATGGCGCTGGTGACGGCAGAACCCAATTTAGTGTCGTGGGCAGGTTCCCATTTATCAAATAGAGAAGCTCATTTTCTCCCAGCTCACACAAAGCATGAAAAATGTTCATACCCCTTGCACTTCCAGCAAGGGGCATATGTGACTGATGAAGGCTGGTAACCGTGGCCGAGAGGAGCCCAGGACATAAACTCAGGGAAGGTGACATTCAGATTCCCAGGCAGTGTCTACAGAGAGAAATTTCACTCAAAGAGGATGGTTGTCTTGGGCAAGGCACACAAAGCAAGCTGTCTGCTGTTAGGAAAAAGGGTCACAGTGGGGAGGCCTGGGGGTTCAGCCTGTATCACCCAGCCTCCTGGGCTACTGCCCCACCCCCCTTCCTCAATAATCCACTTTCTTTCCCCAGCGCACACCAGTGCAGCCCACACTGTGGGGCCAGAAAAGAGGGGCTGACGGTGAACAGGGAAGGGAAGGGCTCACGCGGACAAGGTTGGGGTCTGGTATACCGCACTACTTAGAATTTGCAACTTCACTTGGCTCTTTTGCTGTATCTAAATACATGTCCCACAGAAACAAGAATCATTTCTCAGTTCTGCTATTGCCTCCCACCTTCTTTCCAACATTTAAAAAAAATCTTCCAGCTATAAAGGCAAGATACCATATGTGAGATCCCACTTGAGTTTCTGTTTTGTTAGTTTTTGGGGGCGATGAGAATGGGGGTGGACAGGGATCATTTCAATCTATAAATTGTATTCAGGGTGAATACTAAGTAGTTCTTCAAGAAAATTCTTAAAAGCACACCAAACTGAAAGAGGGGGCCACTAGGAGGAACACGGTTGGTCTAGGCCCGATTAGCTCCCTGGATCTGGGCAGGAGCTGTGGGGTGTGGCCCCCTCTGCACACAGCCCTGGATGCAAAACGAAGAACACAGGGATGCTGGGCGAGGGCAGCTTCCAATAAAATCAAATGGACAGCCATGGGCATGCTGGTCACATCTGTGCCCCTGGGTGCAGGGACCTCGTCGTCAAAGGCTATGGCCACATAATAGACACCAGGCCCGATGTCACAGGGACTGTGCAACTGAGGCTGCTGGGATTGCCACCTTCTGGAGCGGGGGTGTCCAACCCGAGGCACACAGGCTGCATGCAGCCCACGATGGCTATGAATGTGGCCCAACACAAAACTGTAAATTTACTTAAAATACTATTAGATTTTTTTGTGATTACATGTCACAATGTATTTAATGTGTGGCCCAAGACAACAATTCTTCCAGTGTGATCCAGAGACGCCAGAGGGCTGGACACCCTGCGAGAGGGACAAACCCTGTGCCCAGGGGGCCCAAAGTTTGCAAAGAGCACGTGGGGGCAACCTGGCTTTCCGGCTGTACTAATATTGTTCTGGTTCGGACTGAGTAAGGAGTAGTCAGTTAAGTATCTGAGCCATTTTAACACTTATTTGGACATCAACCTCTGGTGTTTGGGAGAGAGGTGTGCTATAGGAACGCTTTAAACACATAAGCACGGGGAGGGCCTCACATCTGGGTGGCCTGCATGATGTGATTTCAGGGTGCTGGGAGGTCTCCCTACTCCCCAAATTACTAAGGAGGTAATACTTTACTGTCTACATTATCTCATTTGATTCTTTTAAAAATTTATTTATTTATTTACTATCTCATTTAATTCTTGATGTGAGCCTGTGAGTTCAGAACTCTTTTTCTCTTTTACAGGTTAGGAACTGAGGTTCTGAGAGATTACACAGGGTTTGGGAAAGTTCAGTGGCATCTGAAATCACAGGGCCACTTTGAGGCTGATGGAGGATTTGAACCCAGGACTTCTGCTTCTCAAGCCTGGGCTGCTGCTCTCTAGAACAAGCCTCACCCTGGCTTTTCCATTCATTGCTTTAGCCTGAGGGGTCCTACTGCTTGTTAAACTGCCAGTGCCTGTATAAGGGGAGAGGGGAGATGCTGCTTTTCCCTTGCAAGGATGAAGAAAAAATTGTTTTGATTTTTTTTTTTTTTTGATAGAGCAGATACTTGGAATTTCAGCTTGAGGACTTGTACCTTAGGATACAGAAATGAACAGATTGCTTTTTACTCTTAAAGAAATTCTATTTGGCATAAGATGTGTTTGGAGGGATGGGCATAATTTGTGCCAAAAAGTGTTCTCTGCTCCCAACTAAAGGAGAGCAGGAGGTAGCTGCAGGTGAAGGGAGAAATCCCCGCACGCGAGCAGTCCCACTCTGACTGGACCTGTGGGCTTGCCTACCAAGTCCAGAGCAAAGTAGGGGCTCTGAAGTGTGACTCTGGGGCCAGAGGACATGCCTCACCATCACCCCCGTTTCCAGGGATCTGGAAGACACAGAAAGAGGAAAAACCATCGTGTTAAGGCAGACCTGGCTAAGTAACACATCTTGTAATACAAGTTATTTTTCCATAAGTAAAGGCTAAAAAATGACTCCTAGAATTTAAAGATAATTAGTAAATTAACTGGGTTTTTCTCTGCACTGCTAATTTTAAAGTAAATTGATTAAAATGTCCTGCTTTCACATAACTAGCACCCATTCTTTTGTGTTTAATTTTCACAGCTTTGTCTGATTCCACTTTTGGGGCTTCCCAGAGAACCAGGCTCCCCAATGTATTTATCTGTTGGGTGATGTTTTATTCATCCAGGTATCCTGAGTGCCTGGCACAGCACATGGCACAGAATAAATACAGTGATTGCTTAGTGAATGAATGAATGGGTGAGTGAATTCAATACTGATTAAAAACTAAGGACTTTCTGCCCTGGTTGGTGTGACTCAGTAGATTGAGTGCCGACCTGCAAACCAAAGGGTCACTGGTTCAATTCCCAGTCAGGGCGTGTGCTTGGGTTGAGGGCCAGGTCCCCACTTGGGGGCGCATGAGAAGCAACCGCACATTGATGTTTCTTTTCCTCTCTTTTTCCTTCCCTTTCCTCTAACAATAAATAAAATTTTATTTAAAAAAAATCAAGGACTTTCTTAAAGAGCCCTGGGAACAGAAAGAGAAACAGGTACATTGTATATTTGTTCATCCTTCTACTTTCTTTTTTTTTTTTAAAGATTTTATTTACTTATTTTTGAGAGAGGGGAATGGAGGAAGAAAAACATCAATGGGTGGTTGCCTCTCACACACCTCCAAACCAGGGACCTGGCCCGCAACCCAGGCCTGTGCCCTGACTGGGAATCAAACTGGTGTCCCTTTGGTTCTCAGGCCAGTGCTCAGTTCACTGAGCCACTCCAGCCAGGGACATCCTCCTACTTTCTAGGGGGGTTGACAGGTACAGATCTGCATTTGGAATGCTAAAAATGGAAACACATGCACTATTTGCCATAATCTTTTAAAAAGTTAAATCTTCAGATTAATCCAAGGCTTTAGATTCAGAGAACCAGAGTGACACCACAAACCATGAGCTCTACTGTAAAGATGAAGGACCTTGATGAGTAGGTTTGGATCTGAGGTCTGGTCGCTACACTCCTACCTGGAAGGGTGGTGAACACTGAAGGCAAACCACTTCATTCCCTGCCAGCTCAGGCCGGGGGGCTGTCAGGTTTAGCCCATTAAAACAAGGGATACCCGGTTAAACTTGGGTTTCAGATGAGCAGCAAACATTGTTTTAGTGTCTAAGTGTAGTATGTTACCTCACCTCCCCCAAAGATGTCAAGTTCAAATCCCCAGAACCTGTGAATATGACCTTATTTGGGAAAAGGATCTTTGCCAGTGTGATTAAATTAAAGATCTGGAGATGAGATCGACCTGCATTATCTGGGTGGAGCCTAAATGCAGTCACGTGTGTCGTTTTAAGTGCAAGGTGGAGAGAGATCAAAAACCCAGAAGATGAGGTGACAATGAGGCTGATGGAGATTGGTAAGAAGTGGATGCCCACAGCCACCAGAGCTGCAAGAAACAAGCAAAGGCCTTTCTGCTAGCGCTTCCAGAGGGCGTGCAGCCCTGCCCACACCCTGACTGCCGCCCAGTAATACTGATCTTGGACTTCTGGCCTCCAGAACTATGACAGAATAAATAGTATCTGTTGTTTTAAGCCACTCAGTTTGTGGTGATTTGTTACAGAAGCGATAGGAAATTAAGACGATAAGTATGTCCCATGCAATCTTTGCGACATACTTACACTAAAAAAATTACTTGTTATTTATCTGAAATTCAAATGTAACTGGGTGCCCTGTGTTTTTTCTGGCCACCCTGGTTCTCAGGGCTAAGGAAGGGGGCATGCGAAATTTGCAAGAAAGCTGGTCCAGGCTCTCAGGAAGTGGACTTCCTTATGCTAAAAGTCTTTGTAAGCACAGTCAACTGAACCAATTTAAACTTTAATAACTACCCTCTGGACAAAAGGGGGGGCAATTAGACAGGTGTTAATGATTTATTCTTCCAGCAGTCGTTGGAGCACTTCCTACAAAACAGAAGCTCTGGGTGAGGGCGGAGGAGTTAGGCATTAATCTGGTACAGACAGCTAGGCTAAGGTACAAGCCATGCCAGATAAATCACGTGAAATATCGCCCTTAGCAGAGCTCAGGTGGTTCTGTGGTGCGTTTTCTGATACCTGAGCTGCCCCTGGGAATCTGGCACCCTTTCGTTGCGCAGCGGTGGGGCCCAAGCCAAACAGCCTGGTCACTCTTGGTTGCTGAATGAGAGGACTTTGCAGCAGACCTGAAATGGAGGGACGGGGCAGATGTGGCAGAAACGTGCTGGCTCTGGGCTCCCAGGAGGAGCTTTCAATGGAAGCAGATGCCAAATGTCTCCATCATTCCCATCACTCTATGAGATCCGGACGGTCCCCGGACCCTCAGATTTTTAATGACGCTCACAGAATGTACAGTGTTAGAGCTTTAAGGGGCCTTGGGTCACCCAGGACAGATGGGATCCTAAGACACCCCAGAACTGTTTCAGATGCTTTACCAAAATACTCGTCTCTGGGAAGAGAAAAAACAGGTAGTTTACAGGGGGAGGTTGGGGAGTATGCTAAACATGCAAAGATGACCTCACGCATAATTAAAGGACTGTGGTTAAACCCACGGAGACTGCACAGCTCCAGAGAGGCCGGGCTAGCTGGGTGGGGGCAGGAGGCATCATTTTTATTCTACACTCTTTTCTACTTAATTTTTTTTACCATGTATATATTGCCTTTTAAAAAATAAACGGTAAATTCATAAACATGCTCAGGCCCCAGCTCACTGGAAAAGGGTGGAAATACCTGGAAGAAGGTTCCTTGAAAGGCTCCCAGGTGGTGCAGGTGTGCGTGTTACCCCTGGTAGGGAAGCTGTGATCTGGCCTCACTGTCTCATTTCACAGAAGGGACCGAAGAAGGTCTGTCCCCAGGCCTTCGCAGGCTAGCCCGGGCATTTTGCCACCTCAGACAAAGGAAACTTCCAGGTGCGCTGTAGGACTAGCACTCACAGCAGCTCACACGCAGTGTGTGTGAAGCACACAGCATGGAGTGGAACACAGGGCACCTTTTGGAGTGATCCCCTGGAAGGACAGGTGGATGGCGTAGCAGGCCAAGAGGAGGCGGGCCACTGTGTTACCTATGTGTCTAATCTTTGTTGTGGTTTGTGACAACCCCGATGAGTCCCATGAGCCACCCTGGTCCCCAGAATGCCTGGTAACCTGCATTCCAAGTGAGAACCCCATGGACAAGTTCCCTGAGGCCAGGCTGGGTAATGTACCTGCCACGTTACGATTTTAATGCCCAATCCTTTTATATCAAAAACAATCTCAACAGGATTTTATTTTCTCTTAGTGTTTTCACACAAATGATCTCATTTCATCCTCCAACCACTGTAAGCTGGATGGTGGCACTTCCTGTTTGGAAGGGGAAGACAGAGAAGCTGCTGTTCCAGAACCTGGGCCCCTCAGCAGTGGGGACACGGGAGGTGCTTCCTGGTCTCAGCCCTGCCTCAGGTCAGGGGCCTGTCTCCCACCTGGCACCATGCCTGTCTCTTCCGGAGTAAATTCCGAGGTGCAGATTCCACATCCTGCTCCACAGCCTTTCTGGGGTACCTGCAGAATCCCCCACATTCCTTGAGGGACAAAGAGCACAGCCCCAAGTCCCTGCTCTGTGGGGACACTCCCCACACACAGGGAAGCAACAAGACACTCCTAGTCTTCCCTTTCACAAACAGAGGTTCCAGCCAATCCTCTGAGAGCCTCGGCTCAGTTTTGACTATTGGGTTGTCCCGTGGGCCCCCTCCAGAGGGGCTGACAGGCACGGCATGGCAGGAGTGTAGGCTTCCCAACCCCAAGGCCAGAGTATCTCCCCTGTTTGCAAGTTAAGGGTCACTCTGCTTGGTCTGTAGACCCAGAACGCCCAGAACCAAAGAGGTGGAAGAATCCCCAGAGGCCAACCTGGTCCCACCCCCTGCCCAAACCTCCTCTTCCTTACAGAGTCACCCCAACTTCTTTGTGATGGAGGGTCACAGCCTCATCAGCCCTCTGGAAAATGGGGCCAGGAGGGAAGAGAAAGGCGGGGCCACAAGAGAAAGCTGAAAGTATTGGGAGCAGCCCCCAAATATGTGACATCCTTAGAATGGATTACCCTCTTTCCCTTCAGCTGCCTTCCCTCCTGGGAGGACCCCCCCTTTTCCCCATACCTCCCCTGCTTTCTGAGGTTATACTGAGAAAAACTCACACAAAGGTGGCAGCACAAGGTGTTAAAGACACATTCTGCATGCTGACAGGTGCCAGAGCCACTTGAGAAATGAGGTAACAGCCCAGAGAACTAAAGTGGTCTCCCCAGAGCCACACAGCAAGTTCGCGGCAAAGCTGGCCTAGCACAGGTCTCCTCTGCCCCTCGCAGACCCCTCCTGCACCCACATCACCTTCATTTCTTGGGCTCTCACATACTGGTGCCTCCTGGCCAGGCCTCTTTCAATGGCTGGGGCACATGCAGAGGGACCCTCAGGCCCAGCTGGCGAAGGGCCAACCTGTGGTGCAGGCCTGGCCAGGAAGCACCAGTACGTGAGATCCCAAGAAATGAAGCTGAAGTCACTCAGGTGACAGAGGCCGTTCACTGGGACACATGATAAGATTTACAGATGTGTCCCCTCGGCAGCTGCTTTCTAGAACATGCCCACTTTCTCCTACTGCAGGAAGCCCTCTCCTGCTGCCGCCTCCCAGGGATCGTTTGGCTTTGCAGAGCCTGTGAGCTCTGCCTCGGAGAGACAGTTTCAGCCTGTGTCAAGTAACCATTACTGAGGCCAAGCAGTTATCCCTCTTAGGATCAAACAGGAGCTGGAGCTGCCTGATGACTGGTGACTAGGACTTGCCCTCATGGACAAAAAATAAAACAAAAGCAAAAACAACAACATAAGTAAATCTGTCAAAGAATGACCTTGAGTCAAGGTAAGTTGCCTTTTCACTAAAGCAGCCTGGCTGAAGCAGAAACATATACCCTGCTTAACAATAAACGCTGGCCTTCCTAGAGAAGGCCCGCAGTTCCTGGAGGGTGCATGTGCGTCCCTCCTGGAACAGTCTTCCGCTCAGTGAGCAGCCGTTTGCTCTCCCCTCAGTCTTCACAGAAGCCACATTTGTAGCTGGAAAATATCAGTTAGGTTAATGAGGTTTCTCTTGTCCACGGTGTTGGAGCAGTTCCCAGGGGCGAGCATGCAGTACAGGAAAGAGCTGCAGAACCGCCAGCCCGCTCGGCCCACCCGTGTACTGCACCCCAGGAGCTCCTGGGGTGGTCTGATTCCAGAGGCCTTCGTTTTCCGTCCACGTTGGCCATTGCGCCCTTACGGGCTGCTGGAGTCACCTTCCTCTTCCTCTCCGAAGTCAGCCACACCACTATTAGCACACAAGCTGCTACATGAGCTCCTCTATGATCTTCTCTCTCTGCACCTGCCTGGCCAGTTCTTAGCCACTCCAACAATTTTCCCCAACATATTGTTTTAATCACTTTCTTGTTATCATGTCTCACTCAAGAAACAGACATGCATGAGATGCAATTTTTCACCCCTTCCTGCGTTCTTGGATTCTGGATGAGAGGTAGTGGAGAGGGTCAGGCCTTGGAGGAGGGCTGACCAGGGTTGGCTCTTGGCTGCCCCCCTCCTAGCTGTGTGACCTTGGTTAAGTGGCTCAACCTCTCTGAGCCTGGTTCCTCATCTGAAAAATGGGAATAGTAGCACCTCTCTTTCAGGGCTGCTGTACGGAGGAGTGGTGATGGGTGTAGAGCACAGCACACAGGGAGTGGCTGGCCCTTAGGTACACTACTGAGCCTGGCCATGGTGCCCTGGCACCATGGTGGACCGTGTGTAGCGACCTAGAAACATGTTTCCACTTTCACAAGATTTTGAGAGCGGGTTGTAGAACTGAAGGGATTACCAAGGGGCCTTGAAGGGGGCCTCCTCTCCTCAAACTGTGGACCTCCTGCCTGGTGGCTCCAATACCCAGCCTGTGTTCAGTGGTCACCCCTGCCCCTTGCCCCTCCTCTGCCCTCCAGTGGAGCCTCACTGGAGCACTCTGGCAAGGTTAGGGTGGCTACACAAAGCCCCGTCACCTCCAAACACCACCCAGTGCCTGGGAACCCACAGACGCACCCTCCTTGGTCACACCCTACCCCACCGAGGACATAGCTGAAGTCCCCCAGACAGTGGGGGTGGCCCTGCAGGATCCAGCTGCAGGCCTGGGAATGCTAGTGGCGGAGCCGAGCAGTCCCAGTAACAGCTGACTGTGGACGCGGAGCTTCATCCCATCCCACCCTGCCCTTCCTCGGCCATTTAGCACCTGGAACACTGTGGGTACTTCATAATAATCAAATTCGTAATGAACACCAAAAAGGCCAGCGTGTGGTAAACGTACGCATCTCTGCACAATTGTGACGCAGCATGACGAACAAGCCATTAACAGTTAATATGGAGTAAATCTGAATGTGAGAAAAACCTGATCGCAAAGGTTTTTACTCCTTCCTTCCCTCCCCAGACTTTTCAGTGAGGGTTTAGGGACGATTTCCCTTCACTTGTCTTCATACTAGTATTTGTAATGAAAAGAACTGGGACAAGAACCTTCATGTTCTTCTCCGTTTAGATTTGGGCATAAACCTAGAGTATTTCTCACTCACTGAGAGCTGGTGTAAAATAGGACATTTTCTCTTCCAGAAGGGGCCATCTACATCCCTCGCAGAAAAAATTCTCTTTCCAGACCCAGAGCCGAAGCCCTGGCAGCCATTCTGGGAGTATGTCCTAAAGGACAAACTGGGTCAGAGCGCGGAGGCTGCTTAGCATTCTGGGGGCACACCAGCGGCTGCAGAGCTGCGAGCACCGCCACCCCCCCCACCCCCGCCTTAACAGCCCTGTCAGGGCAGTGTGCCTGGGAGAAGCAGGCGCCTGGCCTGGGACCTCCAGGCCGAAGGGAAAGCTGAGGGGCTGAGGCCTGCTTAGTGAAACCGGTGACAACAAATCGCTTGTTACCCGAGGGACCAGGTGCAAAGAGCTGAAACGAGCGTCATGTCACCAGAGGCCCAGGAAGCAGTGGCACTGGGGAGGACCCCTACCAACGACAGCATCTTGTGGCCGTGTGCGCCCAGCATGGCCAGATTGTCCCAACTTTTCCAAATAAATCAAACATTGTACTTTGATTAAATATTCCTATTTTCAAGTGTGGGTCTAGCAGGAGGAACTTCCCGAGGTGGGGATTCTGAAGCCCTGGGGGGAGGGGTGTGGTGTGTCTTTGGGGCATTGTAGTGTCATTCTGCTGGAGGTAAGGAGCAGGGACTGGATGTTTCCCACTAGGGAGGTTCGATGCACCTAAGCCCATGACCCTCAGCGAGTGTCTGGGACCAGCTGACACTCCCAGGGTCCTCGCTCTGGCTGCCTGTACTGGCAGACTCTGGGAGGCTCGGACACTTGTTCCAAAGGCCTTCCTTGTACTCTGCTCTTTGAGGGTCCCTTCTGTCTGATGCTGTTGGTCACCATCTTTCCACGAGGGATGTTTTATGAAAATGCCCAACCAAAGTGTTCAAACAAGTTATGCCTTAAAGTTTGAAAAGGTACAGAATGCCCAACTGAATGCCCATGATGTGCCAGGCACCGGGCTCCTTGGGACCCCGTCAGTCCCAGGCCTTGAGAAGCTCAGAGTCTAGCTGGGGAAGAAACACACACTGGTTTTATAAGTCAGTTTCATTTGTACAATAAAGGTATTATGTTATGTGGAGGCATCTTGACATATGAAGATTCTCTTAAAAGAGAGAAGACCTAGGACAGGTGTTACCTGAAACCTTTTCTCCAGCATTGGTTGTCTTCTATCATTAGCCATAAGAACACAATGCAGACATGGCCCAAAGATGGGCTGACATTGGGACTGGATTCCCACCAGGCGAGGGCAGGTCCCCGAACCATCGGAAACACTTCCGGGGCCAGAAGCAGGGAAGGGGTTAACAAACTCAGCCCTGAATGGACTCAAGCAAGATGATCAAAGGGGCCAGCAAAGGGCAGGTCAGAGCGACTGTGGCTAAACCAGCACCTTCCTGGGAGCCGTGTGCAGAGCACTGGAACCTAGAACCAGGATTCATCCCGCATCCCATTCTGCCATTAGGCTAGGCGCCCTGGAGCCAAGTCCCTTAGCCTCTTGGAGCCTTTCTGTGTCCTTAGCTATACAATGGGGCGGGGTGAGGGGGCAGGCCGGGTAGTCTGCCTTCCTGGAAAGGGTGTAGTGAAGATCAGGTGAGGTGGCACATGTGGGAGTCCCAGCTGGGAGCAGGCACAGAATGGATGCTAAGTCTCTCCCTCTCCCTTCTGCATGCTTGGTGCTGCCAGAGGCGAAGAATTCAGATCTGAAGGAGACACAGCCCCACCTTCTGAGAGCCTTTGGGAATCAGAGAACTAGATATGGTAGCAGGGAAAGGGGATGCAGGGTCTAGATGACGTTTGGGGGGAGCCCAGGGCAGGGAGCGCCCCCACCTCTGCCATCACCAGGTCAACAGTGGCTGCTCCATGGCTGGTTTTGCCCAGAAGCCCCATAGAATTTACTCCTGATTCAAGGGCACAAGACATGCCTGGGGCGGTGTAGCCTGCTGTGGTCTGGCCCTCCCAGACTTACTGGTGGGCAGTAGGGAATGCCCAGAGCCAGCCAGCCAGCCCTCTGGGCTCTGTGTGGTTCTGGGTTCCTCCCATGACAGCTCATCAGCGTCTTTCTCACCTTGGCAGCCCAGGATGAGACCACAGCCCCTCAGTGACTCAGCCAATGTCACCTCTGCATGGACCTTGACCTACTCACTTTGGCTTTAGTGATGGCTCCCTTCTTTAACAATACAAACCAGTGGGAAATACAACTCTCAGCTCTTATCTCTGTGAGGGTTAGTTGCTTTGAGGCAATTTGTCTTACAGTCTCGTTGGCAGTAAGGTTTCCTGCACACACGAGCCAGGTGCCTAGGTTCAAATCCCAGCTTGGCTGTGACCAAGCAATGGGAACTTGGGCAAGTTGCTCAACCTCTCCGTGCATGAGTTTCCTCCTGTGTAAAATCGGGACAGTGATGATACCTACCTCACAGGGTTGTGGAGAGAATTAAATGAATCAACATTTTTAAATGTTTAGAAAAGAACCTTGCATGCACCAAGTGCTAACTAAATGTTTCGATTTAAAAGAAAAGAACCTTAAATTCCTTCTTGGTGGATTTCACAAGCCCTTCATTTTGTACCTCCAAGCCCTGTCTCCCTTGGATCTAACCATAGCTCTGCTCACAAATGTGAGACAGGCCCCAGCAGGTCTGCACCAAGAGGAGAGAGCGCAACCCCCAGACCAAGATGGGGAAACCAAGACACAGCCTCCTCCTCGCCTCCTCCTCCCCACCCCTCAGGTGTTCAGAGTCTGGAGTCTCCAAAGCCCATTTCAGTGCAAGTGAGTTCAAGTCACCTGTGACTCTGAAGCTCCTTTGTTTGGTTCATCAGCATTGGCAGGGGTCCTGGGGAGCGGAGGAGAGTACGTTGGCTTTCCAGCCTCCTCCACTTCCACTCTTCTTGTCTGCCTACCCATCACTTTTGCACTGAAGTCACAGAAGACCAAAAAACAGTGCCGAAAGCAGGAGGACAAAGACCCCAGAATTCTGCAACTTCACCTGGCTTTGTAACTCCGTGACTGTGATGTCATGTCTGCCCTCCCCGGCCATGCAGATGCTGGGGACCTGCAGGGCCTGACGCATCAGTTTCATCACACACGTCATCACACATGTACGCTTGTGTGTGCCCCCAGCCTCCCCGCCGGTCCCACTCAGCCCGTCTCAGCCAATAGGGACTGCTCATGTCCATTTGGACAACCAGGAGTGGCTTATGGAAAAGCATCCCAGGGCAGTGGCGGCACGCTCCCTACCTTTCCTCTCTGTCGCTGAGGTCCACTCTTTGTCATCTGGCTCCTGGCAGAGACGCAGCATGAGGAGCCCTGCTGTTACCTCCGGTGCTGTTGCTCCCCCTTCCTGGGCAAAGCGGGGGGAGGGCTATTTAATACACCTGACTCTTCTTCCAGCATCTTCTTAACTGCCTCCATCTGGAAGTTGGATTAGGTCGGGACCAGTACGCAGATGATCAACACTCAGGCTATCCTAAGAAAACCTGCGAGGTTAAACACAGGTGAATTTATTACGTTGTTTTTATACCAAGAAAAATATTGTTTACAATTAAACTATATATAATTATATATATATACACACATACAGAGAGAAAGCAAATGTTACAAGCATGAATGGCTGACGAATCTAGAAGATTGTGTAGGTGTGATTGTATTATTCATGCAATTTTTTTGTAGCTTTGAAAAATATCAAAGTAAAAAATGGGGGAGGGGGAGTTCCACGTCCCGTCCCCCCCCCCCCCCCCCCCCCCCCGAGCTCCACTCTGGAATGCTGGAAATGGAACCAATGTGATTTGACAATTTAATTTGTTTCCTGTTGTTATTGAGATTTGGGAGTCTTGGGAAGGAAGAAGCAAATGTCCAGACCCCAGGGTTCAAGGTGCTTTGCTCCCTGATCCCTGTGGGAGGCCCCCGGCATCTCGGGTGCTAGTTCAGCATTGTTCTGTCCTGGCCAGAGTACGCTCTGCTCCGCTCTGCTCCGTGCACCTTTCTGAGCAGCTCTTGGGAAACTCTGCTGAGGCCAGGCCCTCCCCCAACCCACACTCCCGATTCCTTCCCTCCGCCTCTCCCTCTGTTCGGCAAGCTCACTTAACTTTTCTTTTCCCCATCTGTTTCTGTCCTCTCCTCTCCTGACTCCTTCCTGTCAGCATTCAGGTTAAAATGGTTCCCTTCTTTAAAATAAAACAAACGCCCTCTTCAGTCAACCACCCTAGCTCTCTTTTCCTCTTTCCAGCCAGATGTGTTTTAAAGTGTTGTCAACACTGTTGCAGTCTCTATTTTCTCCTAGTGTGCCCATCAGCCCCCTATCTTTCTACTGTAACCACTTGTGTTAGTCAGCAAGCTCAGGTTTGTGCTACAGTAACAAGCAAGTCCCAAATGCCAGTGGTTTCATACATCTGGCACCACAGCTTCCCTAATCTTCCAGCCTTAGGCGTCATCTTTGAGGTCCTTGAAAATACTCTACAATGTCTCGGCTTGGGGCTTTTGTATATGCTATCCCCTCTGTGTGGAAGGTTCTTTCCCACCCCCTCCCTTTCACCTTGCTAACTTCACTCCTTTGAGTCTCAGCATAAGCATCCCTTCCTCAGGGAAGTGTTCTGCAGCTCCCAGACTACACAAATGCCTGTCTCACACTCCTGTGACCCACTGTCCTCCCCTTGTGACACTTGTCTCACTTGATTGTCAACCATGTCCCTCACTAGGTGCTTTACAAGGGCAAGGAAACTGAGGATCAGAATGGCTAAGTCACTTGCTCCAAATCACACAGCCAGTAAATTGCAGAATCAGAATTTGAACTCAGATTTCAGCCCCGAAACCTGGGTTCTTTTCACTACCCCTGGTTAATTTTTACATGTCCAAGATAAAACTCTTCCTCTATCTGTATTACCTGCCTCCTGCCCCTAGAAAAAGGTGAACACTGAACAGATTTTCTAGCTCAGGCTCACTCCAAATTCACTTAATTTTGCTTCGTCACTGTTGCCAGATCCCCCACCGGAAGGCCGGGAAGTAGGTCAGGGCTGCAGGGACCACACGCTCTGGCTGCTGTGAGGACTGGCCCCTGGTTCCTGGCTGGGAAGGGCCGGAGCCTGCCAGGAGCACCACCCTCTGCCGGCCTGGCAGGGATTTCTCATCCTTGGCCCTGAGGAGTCCTCACGAACCTTCACACCCCTGAGCTTTACATTCTGGAATTCATTGTCATGGTGGCTGCCGTGTGAGATGGAAGATGGAGAAAGTGTCATGGGCATCAACGGGGCATTGCTAGCCTGGGGTGAAATTCATCTTCGTTCTCCTCCACATCTGTGGACAGTTGGGACTAGCTGATTATTGGAGGGGTTGGCTCACAGGACACCTCGCAGGACAGTGATGCCTCGCCATTTGACACCGGTCATTTAACAGTCCCCTTCTTTATGTGACAACATTCTTTTCAGAAATAATCATGAAATAAATGGTCACAATAATAGCCAGAAAAGAAACGGATAATAAAATGTTTATTTTCTCAAACTCGATGCATATAGTTATTCCACAATTTTTTAAAAAGAAAACTAAGTCCTGACTGGTATGGCTCAGTTAGTTGGACATCGCCCTGCAAAGTGAAAGGTTGCCAGTTGGATTCCCGGTCAGGGCACGTGTCTGGGTTGTGGGTTTAGTGCCCCGTCAGGGTGTGTGTGAGAGGCGAGTGATCATTTCTGTCCCTCTCATTCTCCCTCCCTTCCCCTCTCTCTAAAAATAAATGGATAAATTCTTAAAAGAAAATAAAAGTAAATATTATAGTACAAAAAATAAAAGAAAAAAAAGCACAGCTATCTACTAAATAGTTTTTCTATCTACTGAGCTTTAATTCATTGGTTGCAGCCTGATGTAATAGTTTATGTAAATCATTGTTTGGTCACTAATAAGTGACCTGTGATAAAAGTGAGACATCTGCAAAAGTTGCTTATAATTGAGCAACTACTGAATCATATCACTGACATACCACTCTATTTTCTTGCTTAAGAACTTCGTCTTGAAATGACCACGTAGCTGACGCTGCACTTGTTGGGGCCCACCATGTTGGGAGTTCTCAAATAACCCCAATGGAGAAACAAGGGTTGCTGGAGGACGTTTTTTGGGGGGTTTTTTACAGTGCTAAAGGATACGTTAATAAAGTGCTAACCTCACATATGTATTAACACTCAACAGCAACAGCACCAATTGTGTACAACTGAGATCAAGAAAATACTTTTCAGGGAGGAGTGTTGTATCGCTGACTGTGTTCACGACTGCTGGCATGTGGTACTCAGAAAGAGCTGGCTGACTTCCGTTCTTTCATTATTGGCGTTGGATCTCAACGGACAGTCCACCCCTTTACCGCTTGCCCTGGGGCTCCCTCCGCCCTACTCCTGGTCCCCACACTGCGCTCCAGGCCCTTGTCCTGATGGAGCTGGGGGGGGCAGGTTGTAGGATATCTCTGCAGTCCTCCTAGGACTGAGGAAACTGAGGCCATGCCTAGTTCGTTCAGGGGAGGCCAGGCCACTTGCTAGGTGCCAGGTCCCTTGGCCTTCTTGCTGGACAGGAAGCAGCAGCTCTGGGTTCAAGGACCGACCAACTCTCCCAGTGCTCCCAAATATCTCTGCACTTTATAATGTTTTATGATGGAAAGTTTGCTCTGTTATATTTCTTCCTTTAAAAACAATAACAGATAAGCAATAAAATGTTAGGTTTGAGAATGCTGAAGTGAGCAGTTGGTTTGAACTAATTCTAGCAGGTTTTCTCAGGAGGAATGATATCACCCCTGGCCACTTCCAATCGATTTGTTCTGAATTCAGACAGAGGCTCCCATTGATGGTTTATACTTGGCATCCGTGGTTTGTTTCCTTACTATGATCATTAGTGGCCATTAGGATAGGTTGGATCTAAATGATGCATGTGTTTACTCTTTTTTCAGAGAGTAGTTTATACTGTGGGTTTTAATTTAACTTTAAAGAAATTTTTCTTGGACAGTCTCCCGAATGAAATCATCAGCCATTCAGATGAGAGTGCGCATTCTGCCAGCTCCTCAGCCACTAGACCTGCGCTTGCTGGTGGCCCCTGGCGAGAGCACGTGTGTAGGATGGACTGGAGCACACAGCCAGGCCGACGTAAAGTCACCAGTTCTCTGGAGAACAGAAACCTGCTTTCCGAGACTATGGTACAGCCAAAGGCGCTCTCTGCTCTAGGAGGTAGAAGTTAATTGCTCATCCTCCTTTGCTGTTGACTAGCTGGGCGACTTTGGGCAACTTGCTTAGCCTCTCTGTTGCCTCCTTTGCAAAGTGGGATAATTCTTTCCCTACCAGACAGCCCTGACCCCAAGGTCTTTTTGACTTTTTCCCTCTTAAAAGGACCTCTGCTCCTACCAGCTGGTTAACAACCACAGGCTAATAATTGGGAAGAGCAAAGGGAACTCTTCTGTTTAGGTAATCATACGTGTTTTTGTCCTTCTCTGGCTGGAAGAGCATAAGTGTCACTGGGAGGTGACTGCCCACAGCTACAGCCTTACAGGGCAGCCCTCTCTGGGGAAGGTTGCTGCATCCGAGAGCCCAGCACCAGAATTTGGAAACTGGCTGTGGTGGGGTTGGCTGACATGGACAGCTAATTGTGTGCTGAGAACTGTCCTTCCAAAGGGGCCTTGCCATCCCCTTGGGAAACAGGGCCTCCCCCTCTTGGGCACTGGGATGCTATCTCCGCCCTCGACCCGCCAGCCCAACCATTGCCCTCCTTCCCTTCCCAGCCTTCACAAGGCTGTAGGCTGCTGCAGACCTTTCTAATGGGTAAGCTCTGGCCTCTCTGCAGCTTACTTATGTAACCCGCTGCTGCTCTTGGTCTAAGGGTCACCCTGGAAAGACAGTCAGATGTGGGCACACAGCCAGAGCCAGCCCACTTGCTGCCCCATCCCCTCGGAACTCAGAAGTGGTGCAGGAATTTGGACTGTGCAGGAATTCACAGTTCCTGGGCCCCAGGCTGCAGGCTTGCCATTCTTTGTTTATTTCCAGCACACAGGACTGTCCCAGAGACAGCCTGTTGGCTGCTCTGGCTCCTTAGGGAGCTGTTCCCCTGATATTGGCTCAGGGCTTTTAGCTGGCACCTGGCTTTGCATCACTCTGATCTGGGCTCCTCCAAAATGTCTGGTCTCTCAACTATCACCTCTTTGACCAATGATGACCCCTTGGTCTGACAATGACCCTATCACAGCCCCTCTCCAGCCTAGAGGGAGGACTGTGTCCCTCCACACATGCCCTCTCTTCAAGGCTCTCTCCAGAGCCTTCTCCAGCTGTCTTTACCCCACTCGTTTCGGCTGCTCCAGCCTTTGACCCTAGCACCTAGTCCATAGTTAGCTCACCGAACCACAGAGTGTGGGCACACGAGCCACTCTGCTCTCTCTCTTCTGACCTGTGGCCTTGGAATATATTTATCTCTTTGTCTCCCCTCTCAAACCAGACCCTGAGAGGGCAGGGAGCACGTCTTCCATCCCCTTGTCCAGCCTGGAGCACATGGGAGGCTGCATTCCACAAATGGAGTTGGCCATGAGCTCACTTGGCTCTGAAATTATCCCTCTGTCATTCAGTATTTGCCTATGCCTCTCCCTGGCCAGACTGAATAGATCCAAGAGCAGTGGCGCATCTGTCCCTTTTCCTGGGTCCCTGGTGGGGGCTGGTACATGCTGTCCTCATAATCTGCTCGCTGCCCTGGTCCCGGAGGTCCCCCCCGCTGCTCCGCCAGGACTGGGCCAGTGTGATCGCTCCATCCTGTGTAATCATCCTCTCCCTGCCTGGCCCGCCCTCCTGCCCACAGGTACCCTGGGCCACCTTCAGGGCTGGAGGGCGCACGTGCACATGCAGGGGCCCAGCACACACAGCCCCTGAGCACAGCATCAGTAACGCATGTTGCACACAGAAAGCCGCTATAAACCGTATTTATCACACAGCTGACATCTCTGAACCAGCTCCCAAAGCTACCTCCAAGCGTGTGTGATTGGCGAGGCTCTCACTTAAGAGTCCACTTTTCTCTCTGTCTCTGAATAATAGATGCTTCTGACATCCTGGGCTTGGCAGCTTTGATTTAAAAGTGATCCTAATCGAAGCAACTAATGGATGGGTCTGAATTTGTGCCTTTTAAGCACAAAGCATTGTTCTTCATTAACCAGATTCTGTCTTTTGATTGGAAGAAGGTCCTCCTGCCATGGCATCATTAACTACCCACCTCTGGACGGCTCCCAACGGCAGCTCCTGTTTCAGGCTAATCCCAGGTGTGTTCCTGAACACCCAGGCGGCTGTGAGAGCCACGTGGGCCGCCTGAGTACCCAGGGAACAGGGAGGCCCACACAAGAGAACAGGCTGGCTGTCAGTTTTGAAATAGACTCTGAACTCTGGGCTTCGGAAGTGTCAGTGATTAATGTTGCCACATCTCCTCTTCCATCCCACCAAAACCTGTCTCTCCACCCCACACCCTCACTGGCTCAGCAGCATTGATGGCAGGCCAGCCTCACGCCAGGCCTGGGGCCCGGTGCTGAAGACACGATGTTGTCTTCACCCTTTCACAGCATTAACATTCCAGGCCCAGGGACAAGTAACTGGAGAATTACAGCACCAGGCCACCAGTGTTCGTTAGGGGCACATGTGAGGGAATTTGGCAGGTGGGAAGGGCTTCTAGAAGCAATGACTGCTTTGATAAAGCCTGAAGCTGGAGTACGAGTTAGCCAGACAAAGGCGAGGGAAAGTAGAGGAGGCGGCTTCCCTGGCGGGGAAACCAGCATGTCTGGAAGTGAGAAAGAGTGTGGTGGTTAGCACATGTCACTCAAAGTACGAGTGGCTTTCCGTTAGCCTGCATTCTTCCATTCATCCGTTCATGAAGGTGTATCGAGCACTTAGCCCATACCAAGCACTGCACTGAGTTATTTACAGTGGTGAAAACTAAGCTCCTCCCCCCTGAAGGAGCTTACAGTTCAATAGGGAGACTAATGGGGTTCAATTAGAGTAGGAAGTGACAGGTACAACAGTACAGACTGGACCGAATGAGGAGGGGAGGGGGGATGAGGAGGTGATTTGATTCCTACTCATGTCTCGAGAATGCTTGCGTTTCCAGCCCAGTGCCACAGAGGTGGGGTCAGGGAGACTGCGGTGAATTCTTCGGAAGTGAGGGAGTGCGGTGTTCCCAGTTCACCGAGACACCTGGCGTGTGTGCACAAGCCTCTCTCGGCCTCTGCACACACTGAGCTCTGGGAGACCCCAACCCTTCGCCTTGCAGAGATTGAAGGGCATCCATCTTTTTAGATTTAGCAAAAGAAATGTAATTTTGAGTCTCCTTTTGCAACAACTGCAGCTCTGCATAGTGTTTCGACACCCCTCCCCCTCACTAGATCTTACAGAATCACATTGCAGAGGGATCTGTGGCTCTCTTCATTAAATGTGCACCTGAACAGCTATGCGCTAGCTGTTGGCTGGCCACCCTTTCCCACCCAGGACCCCCATGCTTCCCTAGGTGTCGTCCCCATCGGGTACCTGGGGTGGTGTTCCTGCAGTCCCAGGTAAGAATCATGCGCACAGACTGTCACTGTAAGCAATCACTGTCTCCGTGACTGATCACAGAGTGGCCCCGATGCCTAGAATCAATGCTAAGTGTCTTGGCCACCTTGTCCAGCAGGGCAGTGGCAGCGGACAGTCTGTACTGTGAATGAAGGGAGCGTCATACCATGGGACACACCTGTGGCTTTGTTACAAGGTGTTTTGTTTTGCCAAAAAGAGAGTGTATTTATTGCTTTTAGTCCATGTTTATAAAACAGTTTAATAAAACAAAAAAGTAGACACCAACAAGAGAAAGTCTCCATAATTCTACTTTCCTTCCCACGGAAAACCTCTGTTCTGCACACATCCTATATACGTTATTTTCTTTTTATAAGAATCCTGGGCTTCCGACCAAGATGGAGGCGTAGGTAGACACACTGCACCTCCTTGCACAACCAAAAAAAGGACAACAACAATTTAAAAACAAAAAACAACCAGAACTGACAGAAATTGGAACTGTATGGAAGTCCAACAACCAAGGAGATAAAAAAGAAACATTCATCCAGACCGGTAGGAGGGGTGGAGAGGAACCGCGGCAAGGCGGTGGCTGACGGACCCAGCAAGGTGGCAGACTGTGGAACGGGGCAGGCCAGGCTGCAGCTAGTAGACCCCGAGGCCCCACATTCACGCATAGATAAACCGGGAGGAACTGCGGGGGAGTGAAGCAGACCTCTCAACCCAGGACTCCAGTGCGGGGAAATAAAGCCTCAAACCTCTGATTGAAAACACCCGTGGGGGTTGAGGTGTTAGCAGGAGAAACTCCCAGCCTCACAGGAGAGGTCGTTGGAGAGACCCACAGGGGCCTAGAGTGTGCACAAGCACATGCCTTTGGGAGTCGGCACTAGAGGGGCCCAATTTGAGTGTGGATAGCGGAGGGAGTGACTAAAGTCGGACAGAGAGTGGAGTGGCGCCATTGCTCCCTCTTAGCCCCTCCCCCTCGTATAGCGTCACAGCACAGTGACCAGAGTCGCCCCGCCCGTGAACACCTAAGGCTCCGCCTCTTTATGTAACAGGCACGCCACGACAAAAAAAAATGGCCCAAATGAAAGAACAGATCAAAGCTCCAGAAAAAATACAACTAAGCAAAGAAGAGAGCCAACCTATCAGATGCACAGTTCAAAACACTGGTAATCAGGAAGCTCACAGAATTGGTTGAATTTGGTCGCAAATTAGATGAAAAAATGAAGGCTATGCTAAGAGAAACAAAGGAAAATGTACAGGGAACCAATAGTGATGTGAAGGAAACTGGGACTCAAATCAACGGTGTGGACCAGAAGGAAGAAAGAAACATCCAACCAGAACAGAATGAAGAAACAAGAATTCAAAAAAATGAGGAGAGGCTTAGGAACCTCCGGGACATCTTTAAACGTTCCAACATCTGAATTATAGGGTTACCAGAAGGAGAAGAGGAAGAGCAACAAATTGAAAACTTATTTGAACAAATAATGAAGGAGAACTTCCCTAATCTGGCAAAGGAAATAGACTTCCAGGAAGTCCAGCGAGCTCAGAGAGTCCCAAAGAAGTTGGACCCAAGGAGGAACACACCAAGGCACATCATAATTACATTACCCAAGATTAAAGATAAAGAGAGAATCTTAGAAGCAGCAAGAGAAAAGAACACAGTTACCTACAAAGGAGTTCCCATAAGACTGTCAGCTGATTTCTCAAAAGAGACCTTATAGGCAAGAAGGGGCTGGCAAGAAGTATTCCAAGTCATGAAAGGCAAGGACCTACATCCAAGATTGCTCTATCCAGCAAAGCTATCATTTAGAAGCAGATAAAGTGCTTCTCAGATAAGGTCAAGTTAAAGAAGTTCATCATCACCAAGCCCTTATTATATGAAATGTTAAAGGGATTTATCTAAGAAAAAGAAGATCAAAAATATGAACTGTAAAAATGACAGCAAACTCACAGTTATAACAACCACACCTAAAACAAAACCAAAAGCAAACTAAGCAAACAACTAGAACAGGAACAGAACCACAGAAATGGAGATCACATGAAGGGTTATCAATAGGGGAGTGGGAGGGGGAGAGAAGGGAAAAGGTACAGAGAATAAGTAGCATAAATGGTAGGTAGAAAATAGACAGGGGGAGGGTAAGAATAGTATAGGAAATGTAGAAGCCAAAGAATTTATATGTATGACCCATGGACATGAACTATAGGGGGGAATGTGGGAGGGAGGGGGTGGGCAGGATGGAGTGGAGTGAAGGGGAGGAAATGGGAGAACCGTAATAGCAAAATCAATAAAATATATTTTAAAAAAGCATTCTGTATGTGCACATTTCTAAAACTCTTTCCACTCGGTGATGCAGGGCGAGCCTCTCTCTCTCTGCCAGTGTGTCTCTCCCCCATGCTTCGTACAAAGGGTTCAGCCACACACAGGGTGCTCCAGGACACGGTTTTGGCCCTGTCTCCAGGCGTCACGGGACCAGGGGGTGAGCTCACTGGGTACACCATCTGCCCTGCCTGGCCAGCGGCTGCATTGGGAGGGCCAACGGGCACCACGTGTCATTGGATCCAAAGTTGGGTGGAGCTCTGTGCCCTGAGAAGCTATTCAGTCTGAAAATACAAACAGGATACAGAAAGGTTTGGCTGAATGAATGGCTGTCACGATAACAACCACAGCTGACACGTATATATCGTGTTTACCGAAAGCCAGTGCCAGTTCTATGCCCTCGACCTCCACTAATCATTGACTCCCACAATTTACAGACAGAGCACTGGAGACTCTGAGAGCTTGAGTGAGTGCCCCAAGGCCACCCGGCGAGTAAGAAGCGAATGCAGAGTGGAGCCAAGGCAACCTGGCCCGAGCATGCACTGCACAACCCCAAACTGCACTGTCGTCACCTCTGGCCCTGATGCCTGGGCACCTCTGTCAGAGAGAGACTTGGGGATGGTGCGCTTGATCTAGTGTGGCCCTTCTTGTGTGTGTTCAAAGGACACTGTTTTCCATCCCCCAAGGCCCTGCTGCGTCCAAGTCGGTCATTACCGAGGGACAAGTGCTGATTAGCACTCGATTCCCGCCATCCCCACCCCCAAGTCCTCCAGAAGGTGCCCTCAGACTCAAAAAATAGAGATGAAAACATCTTAAACACTACCGCCTTTCCTTCCTAATTCTCCTCTTTCCTCCATTTCTTCCTGTTGTTCCCATCTAATGAAATGGCATGGCCAAAAGAGCCCATTTCTGGTCATTCCTTGTGGCCTCCCCAACCCCCGCCTCCCTCCCTGCTCCTGGGCGTGTTCCCAGCAAGCTGAGACTGTCTGTTAGCCTTTTGGGGCCCTCCGCCCCTCCCCAAATCACCTTACACATCCTTTCTGTACTTGACCATCGCTTTGTCTGGGCACCAGCACTTTCGAGACCTTCCTAGAAGGACCCCTCACTTCTCTCCGTGGACTGTCCTCTCTCTTCTCTTCTCGCCTGTACTCCCCTTCCTTCGGGGCAGAGGCACAAGGGCACTTGTCTTGGCCCCTAATTTTATCCCTTCAGGTTAAGCCTCCCCTTCCCCATCTTCAGGCATCTTCTTGCTCATAACTCACCTGTCATCACAATGGCCCCTTACATCAGTCTAGGACATTAAGGTTCTCTAAAGTGCTGCTTCGTGCGTTTCTTAGTGACCCTCACAGCCACCCTGTGAGGCAGGTGTCATCATAGCTATGTTATAAATGACAAATCCAAGGGACTGGCCCAGTGTTGTCCAGCTAGTGAGTAGTCCCTACTAAGCCTCGAACTCAGGATTTTTGACTGTGCACCAGGCATCCTTTCCATCCCAATGCATGGAGAGATCTGGACCAGGAACAAGCATCCCTCAGGAAGACTTGGAGCCAAAACTACACCTTGGAAGCCAAGGGCTCAGGGAGTCTGGTCACTCATCCAACTAACAAAGCTGGACTTGGTACACTCCATAAAAGGAGTGGGGGTGAGCAGCCTCTCAGTACACCTGTGGGGGTGGACACAAACATGGCATCTCCAGGTCATGGGGCCCTGCTCCACGGGAGAGCCCCAGGTCCAAGGGGAAGCAAACCAGGATGGAGAAGGCAGAGTGGAGGATGCCTCCCCAGCCCCTGCTCTGAGGGAGAGGCTATGCAGGGTTCTCAAAGTGCCTTAAGAAGGCAGCAGCCTAAGTGCTATTAATCAGCCCAGTAACAGCCTGATGGAGGAGCAGGTGCTTCTGAGAACCCATAATGCTCTTTGGCAAGGGGCCCGAGGGTGCCTCTGGGAGACCTCCCAGCACCCGCAGTGCTGCTGAGGCAGGAGTCTGACCAAGGAGGCCCATTCATCATCAGATGTCGGGATCAAGTGGAGTATCCAGCTAGAACTGGAGAAATGAACAACTGCCTATTCCAAGTAGAATGTCACTTCCTGTTAGTGTCTAAGTTCTCCCTACTTCTTTCTTGGTGGCTTTTTTTTAAGAGAGAGAGGGGAAAGGAGGAAGGGGAAAAGGGAGAGAAACATCAATGTGTGGTTGCCTCTCATGTATCCCCTGCTGGGGACCTGGCCCACAACCCAGGCATGTGCCCTGACTGGGAATCAAACTGGTAACCCTTTGGTTCACAGGCCGGTGCTAAACCCACTGAGCACAGCAGCCAGGGCTTGACAGCTTTTACTTTCATCTGCTCTTTCTCCTATCCGTCCATCTGCGGCTGTGATTTCTGTTTCTGAACACAAATGTTGTCCAGGCCTTTCTCCTGGGTAATGGACATGTTGCAATGAACAGAGGCTGCCTGGGATCTTCCTGAAATACATTCTTGGGGCCCAGACACTAAATGTGCGCCCTTGGATTTGATTTTTCTGTCTCTCGCTGATTCAAATTTCTGATGTGTCAGTGTTAATTGAGCCAGATAGTTGTACACCTGGATTACACCTGGTTCCAAAGTCGTGTTGAAATTCTTTTTTTTTTCAGATAGTTTCTTCAGTCCATACAGTGTCTTCACGTCCCCAACATCGCTCCGCCCACCCACAGACATTTCCAGCACTTACTCACAAAAGACTCCCCATGTCTCGGCGAAGCTAGCCAGCAAATCACCAAACACCAGACTCTGCCCCCCAATCCACCTCTATCTCTACATCCATGGGAGGTCCCTCTGCCTCTCTGTCCCTCCGTTTCCCCTGCTGCATAATGGTGCTGGGATGCTCGTGCACCTCACAAAGGTGTAGTTGGGATGACTCCTCCTACATTAGGGCTTTGGGGTAGGGCTTCCTGATTTGGTAGTGGAGGTCTCCAAAGACCCTCCCAGTGCGAAACTGAAGGCTAGGACTGCAGATTCAGAGCCTGTGCGTCCTCCCTCGGCCTCCCTCTACTTTGTGCAGCAGCAGCAATGCACAAAGTGGGGATGACAGCATTCCTTCCTTCACGTAGATTGCTGAGGATGAAATGCACTGTAACGTGCAGACAGTGCCGGGCTGTGGGACCATTCCCTCCTATTAAGGGGAAATCATGGATGGCTAAAACGTAAGAGCCCCGCCCCAGCACAGTTGAAGTGTAATGGTGTGTTGGTTTGTAGGCCATTTGCTGCCTGTTGTATCTAGAGGGCAGAGACACAACAAATTGTATCCGCTGAAGATCAGCCAGAAATTAAGGTAAAGCTGATCCCTAGCAGCATGTTATCGAGTGAATTAAATAGGTTACAGAACAACTGGTTTAGGGAAAATTATATGCATAGGAAGGTCCCTAAAATGTTAACAGTGGTTAGTTTGCTTTCCTCTTTCACATTTTCTATTTAATTTTTAAATAATGAGTATGAAGCACTTTTCTAAAAGAATAAATTCTCTCCACACACACACCCCTTTCTCTCTCGAGATTAAGAGTGGTTTGTCCAAGAAAAGCAGGTTTTTCCTCTGTTTTCTTGGTTTTGACATCAGAAGAGACTCCCCTTTATCCATTTAGTGCTCTGAGTTCAGGGAATTTATCTCAGGCAGAATTAACGTGGTGACCAGGGACATGGGGGTGGTCCCTGAAAGGGACAGAGGCTCAGCAGCCATCTCCACCCCCCAGGAGGGTGTCACAGGACAGTGCTGCCCTCCTTGAGGACTGATGTCAAAAACTCACCGAGAAGGGGGTGCGAGGGAAAACTGCTGAAGTTCTCGAAACAGAGGCCACCCAAGCACGAGCTCAGGCCCTGACACGCTACAGAGCTATGCGGCTACCCCAGCAGTTACAGAGGAGGAGAGAGGCCTTCGGTGCGAAAATCAAAACAGAAACCTTAAGCTTCAAACCAGTGTCCTCTCAGACCCAATCTGGGAGTTTTCCTATGACGGGCATTGGTCGCTGACATCAGCCTCGACCCATCCTGTGTGCCCAGCGCACCGCCTCCCCCAAAGCAGCCCCCATTCACGCTGCCTTACCATTGTTGATTGTCCTCTTTGGATGGAGGCCCGGGATTACTCCAGATTCTTCTCCCCAACATAAATCTTCCCTCTCTGCGGGCTCCTTTATCTTCTCCCCACTTAATTTGGCAGTTCTGCTTGAAATCTGGGTCTTATTATTCAGCTGTGGTTCTAGAACATTCTGTGGTACACCATGATGTGACGTGACCACGAGCTCACCCTTGAGAGCTAGCTCCTCTGCGGTTTGCCATGCTGTCTTCCTTCCAGCAAGTCTCACCGAGGACTTCCCTGTGCTGGGTGCCAGCTGAGGGGCAGGTGGGGGAGGTGGGGGGCAGGGCAGGAAAGAAGACATGTGACCACAGGAAGTGCAGCTCCTCAGACACTCTCAGGTGGGACCGGCCGGCCATTAGCAAAGAGCGTCTGAAGCATTAGAGTTGCCAGGATCCAGCCTCAAGGGCCCTTCTTCCTTTAGGGACAACTTGGCTCCCTGCTCCCTGAGTACAGGGATTTCCTGATGACCTTGGCCCCGGACTTCACCTCAGCTCAGGAGACCATACGCCTGCCCTTTCACTCATCTTTACACCTTAAAGTAAAATGGTTGGACCATAAACGTTAAAGAACAGAATGTAAACACAAAGAGAAAGTTTTCAAAGATATTCCTAAACTGGTATTTCAATCACTGCTTGATTTAATTGTGGTGTCGGATGGCTTACCGAGGTCAGGTTCCGATGCCAGACTGCCTGGGTCTTGAGCCCTGAATCCATGACATGACAATCCAACCCACTGGTAGACCTGGAGCCGCTTACCCCCTCTGTGTGCTTCGGTTTCCCCACCTGTAGAAGCGTGCGTAACAGTGGAGGCGGTTGTGTGAATTAGATGAGTCAACACCTGGAGATGCTTGAAACACGGTTCCTACAACCAGGAGGAATCCTGTTTCCCACCCCCATGCGCCCTGTGAGATCCCTGTCGGTGCACAAAAAGGGGCCAGAGCAGAGAAGGTTGAATGCAGGAGCCAAAGATCATCTTGGAGAACACATTCATGTTAAGGCTATTTTTGGATTCTAGATTTACCCCTACGTAATCTTCTGCTCTCTAAAAGTGATGCACCGAGGAGGTCTGTTTTCTAATAACAGCATTATTGAGGTTTGTCACGCGGCACCGAATCCACCCTTTCATGCGCACAATTCACTGTTTTCAGCAGCTTCACAAAGTTGTGCAGTATCACTCCAGTTTGGGTTTTTAACCTGACGAGGTCTAGGGGCGAGCCTCCTTGAAACAGAGCCACCGGGCCTATTGGCGGTGATTCCGCTGAGTCACCGTGGGCGGCCCAGCAGCTGCCCGGGTCATCCCACCACCCTCCCCCGCCAGAAGCTAATGGGCCGGCTGGGCTGCTGTGAGTGGGCACGCCGGCCGGGCGTCTGCTGCCCCCTAGCGAGGGCTGCAGCTCAGCCCTGAAGCGCCCCACCTGGCGCCGCCACCGGAGAAGGATGGGGTGGTGGACACGCTGGTTTCAGCCACAAGACGCTGATTGCCCGGGAGCGTGGACTGTGTGGGAGCAGTGCGTCGGGCTTGGAGCTTGGTGAGCCCGGGCTGAGCCCGGGTGTGGAACCTGCCCCTGACGTGGGCTTTCCCTTACCTCTAACTCCAGGCGGGACAAGGTCATTTCCCCAAGTCCTGGATGAGGAGAAGGGTTGTGTTTGTTTAACTTTCTGTTGGGAAGGCACTGGTGTGACATAGTAGCGATGGGTTTTAGCATCAAAAGATCAGAGTTGGAAATTCTGCTCTGCCACTCACAAGCTGTGTGACTCTCAACAAGTTACTGAACCTTTCTGAGCCTGTTTCCTCAACCAGAAAGGGAGAACAACAATTCCCTCTCGTGCCGTTGTTGTATTACAGAGATGCTCTCTTTCAGAAGCCCCTGGAACTGGCTTAGAATCAGTCAGGGCTCAAATAAACAGATGCTATTAATATTCCAAAACTGCCAAAAGGGTGCCCAGTGCTGCCCGGGCTTACTCAGGGAGCATCCTGGAACCTGATACGCATTACCTGAATGCATTGCCGTGGGTAAGAAAATTAGGAGGAACAGGAAGGGTGGTGGTAGGCATAGGAAGGCTGCTTGGTCTTCACCTCCTGGAGGCAGAGACCACCCCAGGTCAGATGAAACCCACAGGCCCTCTGGAGAGCTGGGCAGGAGCAGAGGCCTGGGTAGGGTGCAAGCGGGACGTCAAAACTGCCTCCCGCATCCCAGAGGGCAGCGGGGGCCAGGGGAGACATAATCCTTTACGCTTCCCTTATCTTCTCTTCACCTGCACTGACCCTCCCAACGCTGGGGACACTTTTCTCCCTGTCTTTGCCTCACCACCACTCTGCCCCTGGCAAGATGGCATTAGGATGGGGGGGGCCTGTAGGACAGGGCACCAGAACAACTCCATAGGCCCCTTCCCATCAGGGCCCTCAGTTTACGCAGATACAAAATGACCGGGACAGACTCCAGGAGCCTCGGGCTCATGTTTTCTCTGGTCAGGATGCTGCACTTTTCCAAGAGTCCCTAAGAACTGCCTTATTTTAGTTTCCAGCTTTAATTTTTGTGCTCCTCCTAAAATTTCTTTCCTAACTTACACCCTGATGCCTCTAAGTCACTGCCTGGGAAAACAGGAGGTAGGAAATCAGAGAGAAAGGCAGAGGGGGAAGGAGAGGGAGAGACTGGTTGCTTTAGAAGGATAAGAAAACAAAGGAAGACAGCTCTTGGTGTGTTTATTTTCCCGTCTGTGCGTCTCTCTTAGATTACAGGGATCTGGGGGGTGATGACCATGTCTAATCTGGGCCGTGTACCCACCTCAGGGCCAAGTTTATTTGTGTGTTTTCAGTCTGCTGTCTTGGCATGAAAGGCTTAGGGCCAGAGTGTGCGCTGTGCCAGCGGTCAGTTGGTTAACATGTTCTTTGTCCAGGTCTTCCAGAGAAATTGTCCTGCCCTGGCTCTTGAGGAGGAAGGCAGCGGGGCTCAGGGAGGGATGGGAAAGGAAGGAGCAGGGCTGAGATGCCAGGGCTCCTGCCTCTTGCCCAGGCCTGGGCTAGAGACCTCCACCACCGGGGCTCCCAAGCCGAAGGAAACAGGCCCAGTGGGCCCACTTAGAATAAACTGTCCCGGCAAGAAGGGAGCTCAGAGGTCACTGAGTAACATTCTGTGGAAGAAGGTTGAGAGAAGTGACTCGGTCACACAGGTCAGGGTGTGAAGGCTGGACAATGCTCCTTCCACACCCTGACCTGTGCTGGACAGAAAGTTGGGGAACATTTTATGATCCAGATGGAAGAACAGGCAACGAGGGGCAGTGGAGTGCTCCATCGGATGCAGGCTCTGCACCTGGGCATCGCCTCTTATTGGCCCTGTGACCTTGGGCAGGTCACTTCCCAGATTCCTCATCTGTCCAATGGCAATCTTAACATCTATGCTAATGACAATGACAATAGCTACCTCACAGAATTGCGGGGAGGGTCCAGTGACACGCCTGTGAGGGGCCCGCACAGAGCAAACTCCTTCTTTGACAGGGGCCGTGTACCAGGCCCTGGGGCTGCAGCAGTAAGTGACACAGACAGGTCCCACCCCAAAGGAACTTGCTCACTCAGTGTTTGTCTTACAACTAAGAGGAAGAGTGACTTCACTGTGCTTTCCAAGGACAACCCCCCTCTGGGTTCTATTTTCTGTTTAAGTCAAGTAGATGCTCAGGGATGCTCCAGACATGAACTTGTCTTTCTCAGCATGGCCTGTAGGTCCCAAGACATTAGCAGGGGGCTGGTGGCCCAGCCCAGTCTAGCTGAAGAGACAGCTCTTGTGGCCTCATTGATCAGAAGATCCATAAACCTACGGACTTGCTGTCTCAGACGGGCAGGAGGGGGCGGCGTGTGAGCCTCCCTGCTTAGGGAGTTCTTCCCATGCATTCCGCTTTTCTCCCCAAAGGAAAATGTTGGCCCTGGAGAAGCACACGGTTCATTTATTCTGCGTAGTGAATAGCTGCCTGTTTTTAAGGATGATTTAATTTCTCCAGCAGCCCATATAATTCATTCAGCTTCCTCTCGGTGCATCTTTCTCCAGCCCTGAGGGGTGGTGCTGGTGTGTGTGTGTCGGGGGGATCAGTAGGAGCCAGGGCACTGAGACCCACCACCCTGTTGTCTGCCCCGCGGGGCCGGACGAGCAGCCTGGCAGCTGAAGGACTTGCACCAGGGATGCACGTCCCCCGTCCCCAGAACAATGGGCTGCTGCCTCAAGCCCCAGGAATGACCCTTAGTTCTATCGCTTCTGACTTGAAATCTTATGGAAAACTCTAGAAGCAGCTGAAGAAAACCCAGCATCAAATGCAAAAAGCCACACTGAGAATATAGCTGGTGACCAAAATGCACAATGATTCTTGCTAAGACTTACATTACAGATTTATTTTATTTATTTGTACTATTAGGAGAGAAGAAATACTGGAAAAGCCGAAAGCAGGAGTCTGTAAGCTATGGCCCACAGGCCAAACCCAGCCATGAACTCAGAATGGCTTTTGCATTTTCATATGATAGGGAAAAACAGAGGAATGCTATTTCATGACACGCCTTGACACGTGAAAATGACATGCCTTTCCAATTTCATCGTCCACGTGAAGTTTAATTGGGCTCAGCCATCCGTGCTCGCTCACGCATGTGCCTGTCAACGTCTGCTTTCCTGCGGCAGCTAAACTAAGTACAAAGAATTAGATCACTAAAAACAGAGGAAAATATTATCTTTTTGTATTAAAGGTTTTGCTTATTTACTTTTAGAGAGGGGCAAGGGAGGGAGAAAGAGAAACATCAATGTGCGAGAGACACATGGATCGGTTGCCTCTCGCACGCCCCCAACTGGGGACCTGGCCCGCAACCCAGGTGTGTGCCCTGACTGGGGGTCAAACTGGTGACCTTTCTCTTCAAAGGCCAGCGCTCAGTCCGCAGAGCCACACCAGCCAGGGCAATGATCTTTATGTATTATAGAACAATGAAACAAATCACAAAAGAAAATAGATTTGAGTATATAAAAATTAAAACTGTCAGTCAGAACCTGTAAGAAACCAAAATAAAAGGCAGCCAACTGGGGAAACTGCCCCAAATAGGACAAAGGGTTAATGCTATTCAAAAAATAAGTGCTCACTCAGTCATCACAATGCGTACTGAGACCGGGACAGAGCAGCACAGGCTATAAATGGGCATTGTGTGAAAGAGGAAGCCAACACATCAGATTTTTACCTACACACCTTCATCTGCCATGTTCCAGGAGGGTAAACTTGGCCATTGAAAGGGATCAATCAAATCTCAAGACAATACCACGGGGCTCCTCAAATTTGTCTGAGTTGGCTGGCCCGCCTCACCTGGGCCAGGTATAATGTCTCCAGCAAGTTTGGGAAGCCTCAAGCTTCTGGGCCAATTCCATCCCTCCAGGGTGGAGCTCCTGGTGAGTCAGCCAGATGAGGTGACTTGTGGACCATTCCCAGGGATGAACAGTTGGGCAGTGGTGAACCCAGGACTTCCTGGGAGAGGCTGCACCAGGAAGCCGTGAGGAAGGCGTTACTTCCTAGAGTTGGGTGGGAAGCAGTAGCTGAGTTCTCAGATAATGGAACTAGAGCCTTTCAGAAGCAGAGTTCTTCTGATTTGGGGCTTTCTAAGGGAAGCAGATCATCAGCATCTCTCAGAGCAGAGAATATCACCACCTTAAATATCACAAACTTAAGGGATGAATGGGGGCTTTTATCTTCCCAAAACAAAGTCCTGCCCATTCTTGGGGAGATGTCCCAGGTTTGGATGAGCTCAGTCTCAGATGCCTTTCCCAGCAGCTCTCCGAGGGACAAGGGCCTCCATCAGAATGAATAGGTGCCCCTTCTCTTAAGAAGTAGCTGCCTCACCCAGCAGAGGTCTTGCTGACCTCATTCTTAAAACCTTCCTAGACCATACCAGATCTTGCCAGCATCTTATTCTACATCATGGATGGAGAAGAGAGCTCAGGCACCCACACGAGTGTGCCCTGCCTAGAAGGGAGAGGAACAAAGCTGGACATGGTTATGTCAGTGGTCAGCTGGTATATGAGGTCTATCCAGATGGTGCCCAGCCATGTAATATGAAAAATCGAGACGTTTATTGAAGAAGATACAAGATACCAGAAACGTCGTACATAGGACAATGACACCTAAGTCCCCTTCAAAGTCAGCACCTTGGGACCTCACACAGTTCTAATTGCCATCAGCTGCCCCATCATATTTTCCTGAATTTCATCAATGGTCTGCAATCTCTTTCCTTTCTAAGGTGGTTTTAGTTTTGGGAAAAGCTGGAAGTCGCAGGGTGCCCAATCTAGGCTGTAGGGAGGCTACGTCACCTGGGTGATTTGATGTTTCACCAGAAAAACTGCACGAGACAGGCGTGATGCAGGAGTGGGCATGGTGTCGTGATGAAGCTGCCAATCACCAGCTGCCCATAGCTGCGGCCTTCTGAATTATTGAAATAGTTTCCGCAGAGGAATGGTCAAGCTTAATGAAAAATTTGACGTAGATTCATTGTTCTACTCGCTCAGTCATTGTGAATGCAACGCCACACGGTACATATGCTCACTCAAGGGCGTCTGCTGCCCCCACTGACTAGTACAGTGAAGTCATCGTGGTTCGCGCATGCACATTCCAGTGCACTGTCCTTGGCTGCCAGGTGACATCGATGTCACACAAACCATTCTCATTTATTAACAATGGCTGGACTTTTTCTGGACAGACCTCATAAACACAGTGCCAGAAGCCAGCTGTCCCACCAACAACATCAGTCTTGGAAGAGTTATGTGGAGGGCCTGCCCCAGGTGCGCCATCTGCCTTGTAGTTCACCATTTACATGAGTTGCTCAACACCTGTAGAGACAAGACTGTGGATTTTAAAACATTCTGCAACTCCTAACTCACTTAGACAATGCATGATATCAGGTGTGCCCTCCACCTCTTGCCCACGGAGACATTATTAATTGATCACCGAACCTAGAGAGCTAGATGCCTGCAAAGGGAAGAAGGAGAAAGGCCCTGCCCACTCCAGTTTGTGTTATCAGCTCCTCCCTCAACAACTGACCCACTTCGGCTGCTCCCGTGTGCCACTGAGAAAAGTTTGTTAAATGGCCCTGGCTGGTGTGCCTCGGTGGATTGCCACTGGGGCGCCACCCAACTCGGACCTGGGGGCATCAGG
Source organism: Desmodus rotundus (assembly GCF_022682495.2). Classification (NCBI taxonomy): domain Eukaryota; kingdom Metazoa; phylum Chordata; class Mammalia; order Chiroptera; family Phyllostomidae; genus Desmodus; species Desmodus rotundus. Next base: position 91,323,204 of record NC_071395.1, on the reverse strand, counting down.
ACACCGGTCAAGAGGTGGCTCTGCTGTGCAGTTGGCCACATGCGCTCGAACAACCCGTGCCTCTCTACGCCCCATTTTCCTCACCTGGAGTGCCCGCTGGTGCCTGCCCTCTCCTGTGTGCTCCTGCCCTCTGCATTGAAAAAAGCCATCAAACTCCTGTCAGCAGCAGTTACACCTTAGTGAAGTGGAAAGAGTGCTGAGCATAACAGGTCAGACCCGCCGAACCTGCCCATCAGGTGGTTCTGAATAGGGACTAACCTGATGGTGGTGGATTAAAAGTGCGCACGCACAGGTAAACAACACTTTGGCAGGGATACAGAGTTCGGGATGAGGCTGGACATCTGGTAGCTGGAGAGGTGGAAGTGGAGAGGTGGAGGTAGGTCTGCCATCAACTGAGGAGGTGGCACCTCGCGCCCCCTGTCCCCCACCCCACCCCCGCCAAGCACTTGGCCTCATCTCAGCATCCCAGCCTCAACCTCCCATCTTACTTCCCCAGGTGGGCCTTGAACCAGGATGGCCGAGCCCCGCCAGGAATTCAACATGATGGAAGATCATGCTGGGACCTACGGGCTGGGGGACAGGAAGGATCTCCCCTCTCAGGGGGGCTACACCCTGCTGCAAGACCACGGGGGTGATGCGGACCACGGCCTGAAAGGTTAGTGCACAACCCTGCATAGCAGGCCTGGGGCCTTGGGAGTCACAGCCAGCCCGCTTGCTTTCGAAAAGGCTGGCAGGAAGGCTTTGCAGCCAGCTTTTTAAAGGAGTTTTAAATACTTTACTGGGTTAGATTACTGATAGAGAGAAGCCTCATCATTTGAATGGGCCAAGATAACTCAAAATGTGAGGCCATTTGAAACTGTACCTTTCCAAAGGACAGTTTGCCACATGAGTAGATGCAGTGTGACAAAGTCAGCAGGGACTGGTCAGTCTGGTTAGTATAGGGTGCTCTCTCAAGTCTTTAGCCACACCTGTTCACCTATAAATCAGTGTGCATCATCAGCATGCAAAATACGTGGCCGTACACGTTCCCCTGATCTCTTCCTCACAGGCCTGTCCCGGCCCTATTCGGCAGGTTGGTTAGCTCTGGGATTCCTGCTGTACCTACCTTCATAAATTGCATCAACTTCTCAATATTCTGAAATTCTGTCTTTTGGCCAAATTGGCTTGGCCTCCTCCTCTCCCCCTGCAGAGGAAGGCAGTATTCATTTCTCTGTCTGACCACCGAGTTACGGAAGCGTGCAGCCCTCTCTCCTCCGCATGCTGGCCCCCGGTTCCCATCAGGAGCACCAAGCTGACCTCTGCAGGGGAAGGACTCTGTCCCTGACCCCCAGGCTCATTTCTGAGGAGACAAAATGACAGTCTACTTTCTCTTTTCATGCTAAAAATAATTGTAAGACACACTTTGCAGCCTGGGGTGTGGGATAAAGAATGGACGTTGTGCAGCTCCAAGGTGGGAAAGGACCTTTTCAAAGTACATCTGTCCAGGAGGGTTCCCTGGAGGAGGCAGGTCACCCAGAGGTGCCGTGGGTGCAGGAACATGAGAAGCAAGGATTTCAAAGGCTGGCTTCCCTGGACGTGTTGAGGCAGGAACACATGGAGTCAGAGGAGCTTGCAACTTAGACAAGTGGGCTCCAAGCTGGAGGAGGTGAGGGAAGAGTGGGCATGATTTCCCCGGGGGCTCAGAGGCTGTCCAGCTAGAAGCTCTGTGAGAGGGGAGTGGGGAGGGGGAGCAGAATTCCCAATGGGCCTAAAACTCCCTGCCTGTTGTCCTGGCAACAAGAAATATGCATTCTGACCTCCCCCAGGCCACAGCCTGGCTCCAGCCTGAGCTGGTAAGTTTCAGCTCCTCCAGGAGGGCAGCGGGGGGCCCTCTCTGAGGATGTGAGCTCACATGTCCCCCCATATGCCTCCCATCCCTCTTTCTGTCAAGTCCCTGTGGAACTTCAGTCATTAAACTGTATTAAACTCTCGTGGATGGAATCCAACTTAGAATCACAACGTATTGAATTCGGCCCCAGGTCAATTCCGCCAGTGAAAAACGGAGCTCTGTTTAGGGTTGCCTGGTTTAAAAACGAAGTCAAAAATATAGATGATGTTGCAGCCAATGAGCACAATAACGAAGGGTGTTAACAGTCGGGGAAGGCGGTGTGACGGTCCGCTCCCTGTGCTGTCTTCAACAGTCCTACTGTGAACCTGAAACTGCTCTCAAACAAAAAGCTCATTCGTTTAAAAGTCCAGAAGGAAAAGGGGTTTTCACCTGTCTTAATTTTCGAAGGGAAATCTAAATTCGATGTGTACAGTAAGAACCAGCTTACTGAGTTATGTGGTGTCTCAGAGTCGCCTAAAGCATGTTCGCTAAAACTACTCACTTCTTTAACATAAAACATGATCAGAAGTTCTGTGCTAAAGCAGATATATAATACATACAGCTGACCCTGGAACAACTTGGGGGTGAGGGGTGCCAACCCCTGGCATCATCAAAAACACATGTATAACTTTTGACCCCCTAAAAACCTCACCTACTGTTGCCCATAAGGCTTACCGGTAACATAAGCAGCCAATTAACACATACTGTATATGTTATACGTATTTGGTACTTTATTCATTCCATAAAGTAAGCTAGAGAAAAGAAAATGTTATTAAGAAAGTCAGAAGGGAGAGAAAATACATTACAGTGTTTACTGAAGCAAACCCACACAAAAGTGGACCCACACAGCTCAAATCGTGTTCAAAGGTCGACTTACATGCAGTTTTACGTTGCTGGCCTTTCTGTCGCTACTGTGAAAGGAAAGCATTTGGAGGCAGTTTGCTCACCCAAAGAACATACTTGCCAAGAAAGCAAGTAATACCTAAAAGGGTTTCATAGTTCTCATCGAATTTGTTGCTGCTGCTAAGGATTTAGAATGAGTTATTTTTATGTGGGGAGGGGTATCACTTGGCAGAAGGTGTCACTGTACTAGCAACATTTTAGATAAGCGACAGAGACTAGTTTGAATAAGGACAAGAAGCCACCTGTAAAATGTGGGAACAGAGTGTCTCAGTGGATGCTAAAAGTTGGAACAGGACTGGTGCAGCCAGAGGGCTGCAAAGGGTGAAAACTGGTTACCTGCTAAAATATGACACCCAAATGAATTAAAAGCTGTGAATGAGCTAGCTTGTTATAGCTTCTAGATAATAGATTCAGAAGAGGCTTCCTCTCCTTCTGACCTCCAAGGAGTTTAACAGGGATGATGATAAGGGTTGCAGCTGGGGGCAGGGTCGGGGAGCAGGTGCTCAGGCCAGTGTGCTGTGGCCCCGCACGCCCCTGTGTGCCTGAGCTGACAGCCAAGTCTGGTTGGTCTGCATGAGGCTTCCTCATCACTGCTCGGAGCCTGTTTGAGACGGTGTGCGGGGGTTTGCAGACTCCAGGCCTAGGGAGCTGTGTGTGCTGGGAGCTCATTTAGAATTAGCCCTTCTCTGGCTAGACGGGCACAGCCAGGGCTCAGTGTCCAGGGACAACGTTCCCGCACGGGCGCGGGGTGTCTGATCTCACAGCGCACTCGAACACCAGTTGCCTTTCTTCATCTCGGGGTTCTGCTTCATGCCCGGAACCAGCCCACTGTCACAAAACTGACTCCAAGGCAGCCCGCAGCCCGAGGAACAGCTCTTACAGAGTGCACCAGAGCGTCCTTGGCTTCAGACTCTGAAAGGACAGTTTTCTTATAAGTAACTGTGGCCGATATTTCGGGGGCCACTCAGGGCTGGTTGATAGGTACCTGGACACCCTTCCATGAAAGGAGCGGGGTGGGGTCCAGACACCCACTGTGCAGTTAGAAATAGACACTGTCCTGAGCTAATTCCTTCTCAGAGGAAGGATTCGGATCTCTGAGCGTTTTCCAGGTATTTTCTGTTTGTCATTAATTAATGGCAGGCAGTGATCCCCCATGAACCCCTCCAGGAAGGAAAGTCAAGGCCCCAGGTTTACCTGGCTTGGGTCTCTGGGACCTGTGGCCGCTCGTCCGTGTGAGGGCCTCGCCTCGACTGGAACCACAGCCTGACTAAAAGACCTCGCCTCCTCTCTCCAAGAGCAACTGCTCCTCACCTGTGTCTCCACCTGATGACCCTGGCGTGGGGGCACAGCTGTGTTGGGGGTGGGACTGGTCCCTCTGTGGTTTCATCACGCGGCCACCTTCCATCCATATGGGTTCCACGCCAAGTGATTTTTGGCTCCAAAAGACACTGCTCCTGAGTTTCTCCTGAGGTCCGAAGCAAGGTGGGGAGAGGCAGCCATTCTGAGGGGCTCACTGTGTATGTTCCAGAATCTCCCCTGCAGACCCCCGCCGATGACGGATCTGAGGAACCAGGCTCTGAAACCTCTGATGCTAAGAGCACTCCGACAGCCGAAGGTGGGGCCCCCTCCTGCTCCGCCAGCCCCGCCCCTGCACCGGCCTGCGCGTAGCCGTGCTTGGAGCCCTTGTGTGCCCCCCTCCTGGCTGCCTTTGCTGCTGCCTGCCCCTCTGGCTGAGAGATACGCTCACTCGATGCTTTGCAGGATGGCTCAGGCTTGGCTCAGGAATTCGGGGGGAGCCATGCCCCGCTTTGATGCCTTGCTCGCTGGTGCCAGGCACGGGCACTGTCACCGTGTGTGTGCTTTGAGGCAGCCGCACTTGGAGAGGCTGGGGTCTGTGGCAAAGCAGGGCCTAGGCACACGCCCCCAAAGCCCCTGCTTCACATCAGTCATCCTCCTTAAGCCCCCCCAACACACACAGCCCCTACCCACCTCACTCTTTCTTGAGCCACCAGGTCCCAGAGCAGATGTGTGGCCGAGGAAAGGAGCAGGTCAATGCACACCTCCAGCTCACACTTTGGGACTGGGCTTGGATTAGTACCCTTCATTTTTTGAGCACTGGGCTTGGCCTGGGCCTCTGAACCTTGGCCACCATGCTAGTTTCAGCCCATCTTCCGGCCTGTTCCTTCTAGACATTTGGTATCTAGGTTATTATAAAGCTCCTCATGTATTTTCTGAAGTGCTCCTTGGTCCTGATTTTGACCACCTTCTCTTGCTGCCCATCTATGTCAGTCAAGACTGAGTTTGATTGCAGGTAAAGGAAAACCCAGCTAACTGTGGCACATGCGTGTATGTGAAGAGGTGTAGTTGTCTCACATGATAACACTTCTGGTCTTGGGCAGTCCCTGTGTCATCAATGCTGTTCTGTCTTCTTCCATCTTTAATGGTTGGATTATTGTCTCATGGTTACAAGATAGCTGCTGCACTTCCAGGCATCACATTTGCCTTCAAAGCAGAAAGAAAGTAGCAAAGTAGTCAAAAGAGCCCTCAAACCAAAAGTATTCTCTCTTAATTAGGAAAGCAAGAGTTTTCCTGCAAGCCCCACCTGGCCAGCTTCCACTTGGGTCTCATTTGTCAGGACTGGGTCTCATGGCCACCCCTGGCTGTAACGGAGACTAGGTGAAATCAAGAGAGAAGGGAATTGAGAACAGCTTTTGAGCAACCAGTCTAGAATCTGCACCTCCGTCTCTTCATCCTCCCCAAGCAGGTCAGGGCTGTGCTGGCGGCACTGCTCTGGGCCCTGCCCATCCCTTCGCCTGTGGTGTCACACACAGGGTGAGAGCCTGGCCCCAGCGTCTCCCCAAGCGTCCACCTTTGGATGAATTCAGGAAGTGGTTGTCAAGTGCCTGCCAGCTGCTTGGCATGAAGGTGCTCCTTGGAGGAGATAGTAGGCATGGCCCTTCCCCACCCCAAGGTGCTCAGCCTAGTGAAGAGAACACCAGGCCAGGTGCTCTTCGCTCTCCTTAGAGCCAGTGATGCAGGACACATCCTGCTGGTCACGTTAGGACAGCGTGCGAGTCACCTGCTGCTGCGAGGAGGCCCTGAAACACCTGTGCCAGAATCCGTGCCAGCCTTCCAAATCACTGCCTCCAGAGTCCCGGCAACACTATTCTGGAAGACTCTTCCAACCAAGTCTCGCTGCACTCCGGACCATGTGCAGTGCAGGTCGCAAGAGCTTCAGCTCCCGCCCCACGGGGTGGGCCTCGCTGGGCCCGGCTGCCCCACCTGCCCCCGGGACCATCATTAACATGGACTCCCTTTGTCTAAACTGACGCAGGCCCTTGGAAAGCTTTCAGCACTGACAGCTCCGTATGTTTTCCCAGACCGCCTGGGTGTGTGCCAGAGCAATGCTTGGGGACGAACGCCGGTTTGGAAGCGTTCCTGTTGGTGAGAGGCCGGCAGCAGCTCCTGGTGGCAGAGCTTCACCTCTGGTCTCTGCCCTGGAGGTGGGCCTGTCTGCAGCCAGTTGTCAGGCACCTGACCCTGGGCAGCACCGGGCCTGTTCGTCGCCACCCAGGGGACTCTGTGCTTCTCAACCATGGGTCATGGGCTCAAGGGGACAGGGCAAGCTGGAAGAAACCTTGGAGGTTGCCTGGAGATGATACCCCCTTTGCAGAAGAGGAAACTGAGACCCAAAGACAAGGGACTTGCCCAAAGCCTCACAGCAAAGCCATAGTCCTTTTCCCCAGAGTGTCTGCCCCCCTTAGTGCCCATTCCCCTCCTGCACCGCCTTAAGGGTCAAACATCTGTGAACAGTCATCCGATTTCAACATTTCTTCTTTAAATAGCCCTGGGACCATCCCAGCAGCCTCTCTCACTGACGCTGCCGTGTTTACATGGGCGCTGTCCCTGGCTTCCCTGGCAAATGGCCTGGGCATCTCCTGGGCTGGTGCCACTGCAGCAGAATGTTAATGTGCTTCCTGGGGAGGCTTCAGGCAGGGTGGCTCTGGGCGTGCTTTGTGGTGTGGCTGTTTTGCATGTGGCTGAGTTCCCTCCTGCCTCCCCTCCCTGCACTGCTCCCACCCATGACACAAGGTGAGGGACTTGGCACAGCTCATCCCCGACCTCCCAAAGGTGATTTTCAGTGCTTTCCAGATGTGACAGCACCCTTAGTGGATGAGGGAGCCCCCGGCAAGCAGGCAGCCACTCAGCCCCACAAGGAGATCCCAGAAGGAACCACAGGTGAGGGTAACCCCAGAGCTGGGCGCTCGGCTGACCCTCTGGAGGAAAGGGCGTGCATGGGGTCACGCTCATCTCTGAGTGAGGCAGGAATGTGGATGGGCACTGGCTTCTGGAACTCTTGGGTTGTTCTGAGCTTGATGCCTTGATGTCCTGTTGCTTCCATGGCTGCCTGCCAGCCTCCCGGGGGACAGGGGACCTTTCAATTCCTTCTAAGCTTCTCCTTTCCCATCTCTTCAGTACATGGGCTCTGCAGGGTTCCCCAAGGCAGGCTGGTGGCAGATCCTGCCTTCACCCCTGAGGTCGGTCCACCCTCTTGCTCAGACTCTGTCCGGTGACAGGGTCACCTCCCAGGGAACAGTTTGCCACCGGAAGCACCGAGTGTGCGGCAGGGTGCAGATGGCTGACCACACCTTTGGAGGATCTTCTTAAAGTGGACAACCGCCAAGGAGTTCAGCGATATAATCTAGCAGCCAGTCCTGCGACTGCCTTTTCAAACGTATCTGCATAGAACAGGCATGACAAGGCTGTCCTGTCTGCATGGATGATGGGGAATGGCTCAGACATCTAGGCACCAACCAGAAATAGCCCTGGACATGGGGCCACCAGAGTCACCTGACAGCTGCCCGGGCCCTGAGGAAGTGGCTAGCACAGCTGGAGCTCCTGCTTTCATTTCCTTCATGTCTCTGCCATGGGCCCAGTGACCGGAGGATGCTCCACAAGCAATGCAGAGGAGTCCTGGACAGGATTTCACCAGCAATGGAGAGTGGGGAAATGTCCCCTGCCCCTTGGGGCTTCAAGGATATAGAGAGGCCATGTAGTGATGTGACAGCCCAGCCCTGTCACACAGCCTCCCCCTCCCCCGACTTCTCTGAGTTATGGGCACCCTCTGATTTCTGACTTGCGCTGGGGCCAGCATGTCACAATTCCGCACCAGCAAGTGAAAGCTGCTGACTCCCCAGAGCCACATGGCGACGTCATCCTGGTGTACCGTCGTTTTCTGTCTCCAGGATTCTGTGCCACTTAGCTGGACTCGCTTCCACTTGGAGCTTCCCTTCCTTAACCTCGTCAGAGACTCAGACCGAATCTGTGTTTGTGGCTGTGCCTCCTGGACGGCCCTGTCCAGGGACGTGCGGCTGTCGCCATTAGACTCATGGACAGCACAGTGCCGGCCTGCAGGGCCCAGAGGGTGGTCGTGCCTGAGAGCTGGCCCCTGCCCCTCACACCCCAGCTGCCTTGGGACAGCCAGTGGGTTAGGTGTTCACAGCCTGTCACATAGCAGTCCGGGGACCAGGGAGTCTTTCTTCTCCCTCCTCTGTGCGCCCTGTGGTGGCCTGTGCGGGCTTGTGTGGCAACTTGTCGTCTCTGTCTGAGGCGTAGAGACTGAGTCATCACGTGTCTGGGAGAAAAGACTGGTGGCCCAGCCAACAACTCCCAGGCTTTTCTCAGGGGTGGTGGCCTCTCTGTCCCTGGGGTCATGCGGCCAGTGCCTGTGAACGCATGGCTAACTGGCCTTACAAACTCTTTCTTCTGGACGTTATATTCATCATCCGGTAGCGGAATCCTGGTTTAGGACGATGCCGGAACTGGCGTCGTGTTAAAGTTTATTGATTTCAGTGCCATTGATGAGGTGGTCAGGAACTTTCCTCAGTCTTCTGTGTTTGGGGTGAGCTGTGGTTCCCAAAGCAGGAGCCCCAGACACCCCAGAAGTGACCCACTGACTCTGCTGGCCCCTCTAACCAGCAGCACTTGTTCTGGGCATGCGATTAAGGGCTTGCCCCGTAGTTGGGAGGAAACAAACCGAACATCTTTAGGCCACCTACCATATGCTAGGTGCTCCTCTAAACACGCTCACCCAAGTTCTCGAGTTCTTCCTCACCACTCTCCTGCAGGCCAACCGGCATCATCACCGTGGGCTCTAGATGGGGGAGTGGGGGCTCGGAGAGGTTAAGGAAATCATGGCACCTGGGTGCGAATCCCAGTCTGAGTCCACAGCCCATGCCTCGTCCTTCCCTGCTCCTCTGAGCCCCCACCCACCCTGTGCATCTCTGTCACATGGGGCACTCAGCACCCGGGGCCCACTGTGGGGCAGGCGGGTCCTTCCTACTGGAGTGCGGCCACCTGGCAGGTGTGTGGGGTTGGTGTGATGAGTCGTTTTCATCGACACCCCCAGCAGTAACGTTCTCAGTGAGTCGGGGGCACAGCCCCCTGGTTCTTGTCAGAGGCGCCTTTTTTAAAATGTTTTCAGAAATACACCGGAAGAGGCAGAGAGCTTTGTTTGTAGCACACAATAACTGTCTGTGCTTTTATCTCCTTCATTCGCTGGCACACAAACCAGCTGAAGAAGCAGGCATTGGAGACACGCCCAGCCTGGAAGACCAAGCTGCAGGACATGTGACTCAAGGTCAGTGGCCAGAACCGCCTGCCAGGGTGTGGGGGGTTGGGAGGAAGGGCAGGGCAGCGCTCAGACACTGAGACGGGCTCTGCCCTGGGAAGAGATGCTGGACCTGGCCTGACTCACGGGCCGGGAGGATTTTAGGCGGTGGTACTTATTAGAGATGGGCTCTTCGGATATAGAAAGAGAAGTTCTAACGCTATTTCCGAGACGTTCCTAAGGCGTTTAGTTCTGAAAACAGCTGGCCTTGTCCAGCCTGGGGGAGTAGAGAACAAGTACACAACAGAAACTCAAGTCCGTGCGACAGGGGACCCTCCGTGTCCCCTGGGCCGTCCGGGGCGCAAGGCCTCGGCCATGTCACTGCCAAGCCGTTTCTTTTCGGCTCTCTCCCGGCACACGGCAAGCCTTACTGTGATTTCCTTCTCAGGGGCCAGAGCTTCTGTGTTGGAGACAAGCGACTTTCCACAACCATTTAGCATAAACGCTTTAAGAACTTAATTTTTAGGTCCTAGAGATTCTTTATCTCTGGAAATAGAGATCTCTGCTACAATGTGGGCTAGGTTTGTTTCTTATCACTTGCTGTGTGAATGGACGTCAGAGTCTACTGTGTAACGTGGCAGCTTCTAGATGGCAAAGGCGCTGCTCTTTTCTCCAGGGAGCAACGTGAGATTCAGCCAGATTGTAGCATTGCCGCTGAGGCCGCCTGGCTGCAGGGAGCCTTTGAAGAAGTATCTCACTGAGGGTGTTTGGAGCCTAACTACACGTTCCCGCTCCACAGGGGTCCCTGCCCCAGAGTGGGCCGGAGCTTCCGCTGTCACGTGACCCAGAAAAGCATGTTTTCGTTCTTAAGCTTACAGAGAGTTTCCAAAAATATTAGAAGGGCTGATCCATGTAAGGGGGAACCTCCGCCTGCGTGCTAAATGGCTGGAGTCCAGCCTCCGTTTCTTTTAGGTCATGATTTTTCAGCACAGGTGAGGTGAGAGGCTTCTGCAGTCTCTGGAAATGAGCATTTATTTCCATAAACAGAAGTGAGTCCGAGAAAAAACAGAAGTTTTTTCTGTAAGTTTCACCGCAGGCCGAGTCTACATGGCCCTGACACATGTTCCAGCTACGAAGACATCAGTCCCACGGCTTTTCTGGGAACAGGGTGGCTGTACTGACGGAATTTATAAGCTTTTCCAACAGTGGCCTAGGATCTCATAGATACGCACATGGACACCAGGTGACATCTGCAAAGGGAGTCAGCACCACACCTGTGAATTCACGGAGGGCCCACCTCTGCCCCCAAGGCCGATATTTAACGCCTCCATTGGAGCAACTGGTCCACACGGCCAGCGAAGCCTTGTGAAATTCCCCCCCACTGGTGATCCACAAACACACTTTACTTGCCAAAGGCCTGCAGTCTGTTTCATAGTCAAACACTTGGATTTTAGAGGAGCCGTGCAAACAAATGCACAGGTATCAGATCTCCCTCTTGCCCTCTCCTGCTGCAGAAGGAGAAGCTCTGGCACGCCGTGTTCGGGGTTCAGGAAGCGCTAAGATACAGAAAGGTGTTTCGGGGTGGGACTGCAATGTGCTGAGCGGGGGATGTGGGAAGGCCTGAGCCCTGTCCCACTCGCCCTGGGGGGCAGGCCTGTCTTCGGCAGGTGTGGCGAGGACCGGGCTTTCTGGGGGACAACAGTTTATCTGGATTCCCGAGGCAATCACCCCGCTTACCCAGATATTGTTGCCCTTGGACCCCACCCCTGGCGATTGCAATGGTTAATATTGACCGAGCATTTCACAGTATCCTGGGAACTGAACAGAATATTCTCCCGGCCTGGCTCCTTCCTCCAGGGGTGCAATTACATGCTCAGGTCGCTTGTCCATCAATACACACACACACTGTACAATTACACATACTGATGACTTTTCAAGGTGTGTTTGCTATTCATGTTTGAGGCCCCTGTTTCTTTCTTAATGAGGGTTTTTTTTTTAAGTCTTGCGTATGTCAGAGCACAGTAACATGCTGATCATCCTGGAAGGTGATGGAGCCCTGGCCTGTTGGGCATATGGGGGCGGAGGGGGGTCGGTGATGACCAGCAGCCACCAATGCCTCTGGTCTGTCAGGCTGGTTGGAGGACAGGAAGTCACGAAGCTACCGCCGACCTTTCTTCCCGCACCCCTATTGTCAGAGTGGTTCTTCCCGGGCTCCGGCCAAGGGCCCCAGCAGGCGCCTGTAGACCCTGGCAAAAGCAGAAATCCGCACGTTTCCCCAACATCAGTTCATGCACGCAGGGTTCATTTATTGATTACCTACTGTGTGCAGGCACTGTGGTGGATGCTAGGAACACAAAATGAACGGGATTGTGAGCTTGACTGAGGCCCAGCACAAGGCTGGGAGGTGGAGGTGAGCCGTGGCCGGGCCTGCGGGCAGTGAGCAGCTGTACGGACTCCAGCTGGGTTGGGGAGAGAGGGACAGTCACATGTTACCCACATGTGTCCAGAACTGCACACATGTGTAAACACACGCATTCTCCCACCTTCCTTTCCTCCCCTCATCTAATCTCTTTCTCTTCCTGAACCCTTTGGGGTCCTAGGCTTTGTAGAGAGGAGATCTGGGGAGTTGTATGGGTTATTCTGTTGGGACCAGCTAAGCTTGTCAAAAGGTTGGGAGTTCCTTCAAAAAAAATGTTTATTAGAAGAACCGAGAGCTTAAGTTTCCTGTCCTAAACACACCATCCGATGCTTTAAGGACTCACACGCGTGAACCAGAAAACGCATGTGTCCTTCATCGGCTGGGCTGGCGCGCAGCGACGGTGCGCCCAGGTGAAAGCAGTCCCCGTGGGCCAGCGCCTGGGCCACACGGTTGCTGCCCTGGTGGTCTGCCTCGCCTTGTGCAGAAGGCCCCTCCATGCTCCACGACCTGGACAAATCCAGATTGTGTTTCTGTTTATAGGACTCTTACGACAGGTCTATTAGTACAGACTTGAGCCCCGATAATGATCAATTTTAGATTTTTTGATATCTATCGGAGCACAGGCTTGAAGCAGGGTTGGTTTGTGGGCCCCTGATGGTTTCATTTAGCAAAATGGGAAACAGAGCGAGAGGGAGAGGAGAGGGGATCCTCACTGTGCCCAAGCCAGGACCCATCCCGAGGCCAGCATCCGCAGGGCGCTCTGGGTCCCAGGAGAGCTGGAGATGCTTCTGTGGCCCCGTGGGGTAGGCACGCGGCAGCCCTGCAGCAGCAGGGCCAGCAGCCCTGGATGTGCTGACAGGCTCCCAGCCACAGGCAGACAAACAGCGCCAGTGCTAGACAGGGCCCGGGAGGCCACCGGGTCCAAGATGAGAAAACCGAGGGGAGGCCCTCACCCAGGGCCACCCAGAGTTGGCGGCAGGTAGACCAAGAGCGCTTTCATTCCGAGCAAACAAAAGCAATGCGGGTGAGCGCAGAGCGTGCGGGATTGTGATGTCGTTTAAATGTCCTTTTCGTATTTCAAGAAATAAGTGTGTTCCCTCTTATACAATCAGTGAACCCTTGCTAACCTTTTACCACCACTGCTTCTTCAAACCCAGAGGAGTTGAGAGCTTCTGGGGAGCAGGGGAAGGTGCCTGAGAGGCCGCTGGCCTATGGGCTTAGCTCTCAGGTTCAGCCTGGACACGGCAGAGAAGCTTCTGGGGTCTCCATGCTGCCTCTGGGAGAGAAGCAGCCCGAAGCAGCCATCCTAGCCTCTGACCGTTCTCAGCATCATCCCATCTGCCAGCTGCCTCCTCCAACAGCAGGCCTTCAGGAGCCCCACCAGGCATGGGAACCAAAACAAGGGGACCGGGCCGAGGAGGATCTAGCTTTTCTGAAGCCCACCTCCCCTGGATATCTGCTGACAGAGCCTGGCAGTGTCACGTTTGCCCAGGAAAGCATCCTCAGAGAGCCGGGGCGCCATGGAGATGAGACCACGGACCCGAGGACCCTGGGTCTGACCCTCCAGCACCTGTCTGACATACCGAGGGCTCCCATCCTGCCTGAAGGCCCCAGAGAAGCCATATACCAGCCTTTGGGGACAGAACCTGAGGACACAAAGGGAAGTCACTGTAGCCTGGGGCTGCTGGGAGACTTGCGCCAGGAGAGGCCACCTCTGAAGGGGGACCAGGGCAAAGAGAGGCTGGCGGGTGAGGAAGTCGACGAAGACCGAGACATCGACGAGTCCTCGCCCCAGGACTCGCCCCCCTCCCAGGTCTCCCCAAGTCTGCTGAGCTCCCCAGCCCAAGGCAGGCCACTCCCCCAGACAGGTTCCGGAGAAGCCACTGGCACCCCTGGTTTCCCAGCTCAGGGTGCCATCCCCCTCCCTGTCGATTTCCTCTCCAAAGTTTCCACAGAGCCCCAAGTCTCAGAGCCCGACGGGCCCATCGCAGGGCTCACGGAGGAAGCGCACGAAGCACCCCCCGAGTTCGCCTTCCACGTGGAAATCAAAGCCAATGTGCCAAAGGAACAGGCAGACTCAGAGGTGGATTTGGAAGGGGCTGCACTTCCAGGGACCCCTGGAGAGGATCGAGAGCCCTGGAGCCCCTCTGAGGGAGAGGACACAAAAAAGACTGACCTTCCAGGACCATCTGAAAAGCAGCCTGTGGCTGGTCTGCCAGGGAAGCCCGTCAGCCGTGTCCCTCAACTCAAAGGTCTGTGCCTAGAGCTCCTTCACTCCTTCCTGAGGGACCTGTGTGCCACCCAGGCTGTGGGCACTGCCACTGAGCTTCCAGCCCCCCCGACTCCTGCCGCTTCCAAGGTTCCTAGGGACAGCCACTAAGCCAACCTGGGTGCTGCTGCTCACCCCACCACGGCCGTCCCCTGCCCCACAGGCTCTGGGTGCACGCACTCCTCTCGCGCTTGCCCACCGTTCTGCATGTCTCCACCACCCCCACCCAGCGCTTCCTGCTCTGTTCATTTCTCTGGCCACTTGGTTTACCCACAGTGGTCCATTAGCCCACGGGAGGTTGGTTGGTGGGCCGCACTCCAGAGAGGATAACAGCTGCTCCTACTTTTGAGGGTCTATTACATGCCTTAAATTCATTGTCCGGGACCCTTCCATCCCTCCCAAGTGGGCATAATTAGTCCCACTTTGCAGATGAGAAACCTGAGGCTTGGAGAGTTAAAGTAGCTTGCTGAAGGTTACCAAGCCCTAAGTGACCAAGCCAGGTTCAGAACCAGGTAGGTCTGCCCTGTACACACAGTGACTTCCAGAAGGTTCTGAAGTGGATCCTCCTGCCCAGAGATGCAGAGGGCACGAGGATGTCTTCTGCTGCTCTGTCAGTGGACAGCACATGACATGCAGCGGGGGGCACACACAAGCATTCGGAGTGGCCGAGAGCCTGCACTGAGCCTTTGGCCCAACCATCCCCTCCCACCAGCCCTGCCTTGTGGCAGGAGGGACAGTGAACAGGAACACAATCTTCTTGTTCAAAGAACCGCCCCCCTCCCTCAGCAGAGCCTGTGCGGGGATTACAGGGTCTCAGCCCAGCCCAGTCTTGAGTCCTGGGAAGCAAAACCACAGTAGCCTTGGGGGCTGGAGAGGTGGGAGGGGCAGTTCCCAAGTGTCGAGTCTCCGCGTTCTGTCAAGGAGGGGACAGCTCACATCCCAGAGGGGCTTCATGGCCGCAAGTCACGAGTGTGCATACATTTAGCACCCTTACCATTTAGAGTTATTTTCTGGGTTCAGGGGCTGGTGCTACTTAAATATTTAACATCTGTTAAGTTTTGATGACATCCTACTTGTCAAGAAAACTTGGAACCACTGTAAACAAAGGAAGCTGTACTTAAAATTTAAAACAGAAAATAGTCCTATGTCCTATTTTTAAAATATCCTACATTCCAAAAGAGGAGGGAACAAATAACTGTGGCTTGACAGATTACAACACTGTTTCCTGATACGGTGTTTCACTGAATCCTGGCCCAGTGCACGTTGACAGGCATGTCCAGGGGAAAACTAGAAGCTCCATGGTCCAGTACGGTTAGAAAAACCAGGATAAACAAAGTGAACTGGGGTTTGCTGGTGCAGAACTTGTCAGAGCCTTAACATTCTAATGCACATTTTGACCCTCTGAGAAGGGACTGTAGTAGGAACTTCCCAAAGTCATTGGATCTCGCCTGCTTGCATCTCCTGGAAGAGGGCCTGTCCAGGGCCCCCACTTGGGAAACGCTGATGTAGCTGACGCTTTGGTTGCAACATCATGCTGATGGTTCCTTTGGGCAAAGGACATGAATCAGGTCCGCCCAGGGCTCTTATTAAAATGCAGGTTCCTGGGCCCCACCTTAGGTTTCCAGGGTCTCGAGATAGGTCCAGGAATCTGTATTTCAATAGCCTCTCCTGCTGATTCTTCATAGTTTAGTTTAAAAACCTCTGGGCTGGATCGTCAATGATGGTCGCTCTAAAATCCCAGTGGCTGGTAGCCGGTGAGCAGCTCCAAGAAGCCACATTGTCCCGGGGCCAGGGGAATACCATACTGAAACCAAAGAGTCTGTAGTCAACCTTCAAGAACGAATGTCTGTAGGAGACGGTGAGGTAGAGGTGATGCTGGCAGACAAGTGGATTGGTTTCACCAAGGGGTGTGGCTTTTTAAACACAAAAGTGGTCAGTGGTTTGTTTAGTCCTAAAACCAGAGGTTATCTCTAGGATATTTGCTGGTAACCAGTTTATAGCTAATTTGGGGAAATGGCAAGGATTAGCCCCTGGGGAAGGCCCACAGGTGGCAAGAAGACCGTCCAGGGCTGGGTCAGGGGTGGGATGCGCTCGTGGGAGAGCCGCTGGGGCTGGTGCCCAAAGCCCCGAAAGCGAGGGGCTGGCTCTGGAAGACAACTAGCTCACCCTGACCCTTTGGCGACAGCATGAGCAGGGGTCTGGCTGAGCTGCCCCACCTATGGGACTTTCAAGTGCCTGCCCCTGCTTGCAGAGGAGTTGACCCAAGCTGGGCGAGGCTGACTCAGGCAGAGGCAGGAAGGGAGCCTGTGAGAGAGCCCACCTTCCCCGTGCCGACCTGCGCCCCAAACACTTTCCTCTGCGCCCCCCTGCATGTTCCCCCTCTGCCAGCCTGCTGTCCCCCCCCCCCAATGAGGGTGCTCCAAGCGATGACCGCAGTGTGCTGTGCTGATACTAACAACGAGGGACCTAACAGACTCAAGGGGAACGGAACTCGTGGGTTTCCGCGGGGCCCAGCCGAACAGAGCCTGTTGCGCCGTCCGGAGAAGCCAGCCAGCGAACGCTGGGCTCTTCCCACGAGCTGCGCGCGCACAGGGGTGTAACGTGCATTCTCGTTTTGTGTTTTATCAGCTCGCATGGTCAGTAAAAGCAAAGACGGGGCTGGAAACGATGACAAGAAAACCAAGGTAAGCCGGCGAAACCACGGAACCGTCTGCCGCCGTCAAGTTGGCCGAGAAGCCATGCTTTATATCGGAATGAGTTTTGTGTAAGACGCGCGGGAGCGTTGGCCACTGCGGTGCAGCTGTGTTCACAGTGCGCGCGCTCTTACGCGGCGGCACAGCCGGCGGCCAGCCGTCCTGGCACTGGCGCGGGAAGGGCGGCCAGCAGGGTAACGCCTTAGCGCTCCTGGTCGCGGTCACGTTAGCCTAGTCGCAATGAGGTGGGCGTGGCGAATGAAGGTATGTTCGAATTTTCTGCAATAAAGTGTGAATTTTGCACATCTGACACTTCCCACTCCAGGTATAGGCTCAGCTAATACATGCATATATACATACACACATGCACACATATTTAAGAGATATAGAAAACACCATTTCCTTAGGGGGTTGAGGGGGTGTTGAGCGAGGAAGTGATCTCCAATCTAAGGCAGAGGGTTCTGGAAAAGCCCTCGAAGAGGACCTTTAGAGGAGGGTTGGTGAGGCGGGGGTGGGAAGAGGCATCCTGAGGAGCAGGACCAGCACAAGGGAAGACCCGGAGGAGAAGCTGGGTGCCTTCCCAGAGCTCTAAGCAGATTGGCTCGGTTGCTGCAGAGCTGGGAGTGGGGAAGGGGCTGACACAGGAGGGAATCCTGGCACATACCTAAATGCTAGGTGCACACGCGTGGCTGCGATGGGGCGGCAGCTGCCATCTTCACATCTTGCCAGGCGGCGGTTGTGTGCTGCCTCAGTCGGTCTCAGAATCCTCCCGCAGAGCATTGAGTGAGGCGGCCCGCTCTGCAGCAGCGCCGCAGCCAGAGCCTCGCCCTGCTGCTCGGTGCTTCCCATCCGCTGCACTGCGGGGGACTCTCCTCAACGACTTGGCTTCCTGGAAAACGCTCCTGGAACTTCACAGCAGTGACTTCCCAGGAGAATCCCACTGTGGCCCTAGACGAAGGCCGGTTTTTCTTAAGGGTACCTACAATTTCCACGATCGCTTCTGCCGGGAAGGTCTGGGTCTTCCTCGGTTCTGGAGCCCAGATGGAGTCCGCAGAAGCAAGACGTAGCTCTAGGCGTTTGGTAGCTTGCTGAGGGCCGCTGCCGAAAGTGCCCGCCCTGTAGGAAGTCAGGGTTTGCCCCCACAAGGCCCTGGTGAGTGAGCTGGGGGTCCTGCAGAGACTTGTGGGTGGCTCCGCCCTGTGTACTTAGAGCGGTAGCAACAGCTGCTTGCCAATCACGGCGCACAGTTAGGGGAACCCTGGCCTCATGCACGCATGCGTTCCTCCGTTCACTCGTTCTCACACGTGCATACCATGTCCCTGCCCTGGAGTGAGGCCCAAAGCCTGGGGTCACCCCTCAGAGACCTTGGCCAGGTAGGGAGCGCCGCCTCCTATGTCTGGGGAAGGATGGGTGCCGGGGCCCACCCCCAGTTTTTCTTCCTTTTCACCAGCCCCAGGGCCTCCACTTGCACCCTCCACTCACTAAGGCTGGCCACACAGAGGGCCGCAGTCACCTCGGTGGGGAGGTCAAGGGCAATGAGAAACAAACCCGAGAAACGCGATAAAGTCTCTAGTCAGGCCCTGCCCTGCAGCTCGGACGCCCTCCCTGGAAGCCCTCTAGACTTGTTCTCTCGGTTTTACTCCTGAGGGTGCAGCCCCTCCTCCACCAGGGCCACCTATCTTGGTCAAAGTACCCAGAGGCAGTTAGGATGAACCACAGGTGCCAGCCACACTGCCTGTCAAGTGCAGCTGCCTCTGTTAGGTCATCCAGCTGGCAGACATCTGTCCTGGTGGCTGCCTGCCCCGCCCAGGCTACTTCCTCCAGTGGAACGCGCTCCAGAGTAAACACTGGTCAGATCAGGGATCCCCGAATTGTGCTTAGTTTTACGTGAGATTTTAATCAGGAAGTGTGTGTGTGTGTGTGTATGTGTAACCTACATGGTGTCGGGCAGAATCTGTAAGACTTGGAACAGGCACACCCCTGATTTCAGCAAGTGTGATTCTGTTGTTGAGGTGGAAGAGAGCCAGGGGTTAGCAGGCCTCCAAGAGCTCCCCTCCTGGAACTGAGCAGAAAGTGGGGCACCTCTGACCCATGACACATCGGAGATGTTTTATCCAGAAACATCCTAGCATCATCTGCTCTGGCGGTCTCCATCAACTTTTTGGGCACGAAACACCTGTAAATCAGTGGTCTCCAAAGTGGGGGAGGAAACATGAGAAAATCTAATGGACTAGAGAAAGAACATTCCAGAACTTCTATTCATTTTCTGTCTTTGAAAAGTTTTGTCACATGGTCTGTAAGGCACACCATACATTGGCATTGTGGTGTAGTGCTAACCAATAAACAAGTAGGAGCCCTGAGGCTGCATGGTCACTCTCCGTCCCTCCCGCTGAGGCCCGTCGGGGTGCGTGGCCCAGACAGTTTGGAGATCGCCACCGTGAACCATTACTGCTTTGCTGACTTTTAGTTACTGTCCTTTTTCAGTTTGTGTCCCCCTCATGTGCTGATGTTTATTTTGATTTTATTTATGTTTATGTTTAAGACATCCACACCTTCCTCCGCTAAAACCCTGAAACGTAGGCCTTGCCTTAGCCCCACACGCCCCTCTCCTGGTAGCTCAGACCCTTTGATCAAACCCTCCAGCCCCGCCGCGTGCCCAGAGCCACCCTCTCCTAAACACGCCTCTTCTGTCACACCCCGACCCGGCCGTTCTGGAGCACAGGAGGTGAAAGTCAAGGTAAGGAAAGCACCTTTGGAAAGAGACAGGCTGCTCTAATGTGGTTTTCCAACAGATTTTTTTTTAAGCTGAAAAGAACTTTCTTCAGATAAGTAAGCTCTTACCTAGGAGCACCATGTAGAACAGTTAAAATTCTGGTTGAAATGGGAGGGGAACTCGGCACCTCCTTCTGAGCTCCCCGTGGTGCCTCAGAGCAGCAGCAGCAGCAGCCCCTGAGGCCCCTGAGGGGACCCTGCTGTGGGAACCTCTCTAACTGGGTTGGTTTGTCCACCCCTGGCTTCAGTAACTGGAGTGTTTCCAGGCTGCCTTCCCTGGGGTTGGATACCGGCATTACCACACCGCCAAGCCTGTCCCACTAGTTCATGCCCTCCCGAACCATCTGGAGGTCCTTGGTGAATGTCGGTTTCTTTTGTAAGTGTGGGTTATGTATCACGCTCATTGGCTGGGTGACCTACCCCAGCCACTGACAGCTGGCTGTCCTTGTGCACTTGCTCCTCCTTTGGCCAGTGTGCTGACTGATGCCGGTGTCCACCCACCAAGGGCTCTTGGCGCACCTAAGAAGTTACTGAAACCTAAGGATGGCTCAAAAGAGTAAAAAAGAACATGACTCAGCTCTGTTAGCACTCTGGGTCAAGTTCAACAGTGCCTTCAAAGGCCTCTGGTGAAACCAACCACCATCAGCCAAATGCCTACGGAGGGTCAGAAAATTGTGTCCACACGGGAGTGACCTACTAGGGGCCAGGGTGGGTGATGGACCTGATCATCGCTGTAAGCTCTGTTGCCTTTTACAAAGGACATTAGCACAACTGAGGCTGATAACCCGTGGGAACAGTTCCCTCCAGAAGGGAAACAGCATTGAGGGCACTTGGCATCTGGGCGGGGCTGTGGGTTTGTGTGCCCAGCAAGCCCTTGCAATTGTGGGAGGCATTTGTTGCATCTAGTAGGCAAAGGGTCTCCCCAATCTTAGCCTCTTTCAAACCAAAGTGGTTAAGTGGGGCTGGCATGGGCTGCAGGTGACAGTGACCTTTCCCAATCGGTTCACAGGGGGCAGATACGAAACCTGGAACAAAGATTGCCACACCCCGGGGAGCAGCCCCTCCAGGCCAGAAAGGCCCGGCCAATGCCACCAGGATCCCCGCAAAAACCACGCCGTCCCCGAAGACCCCACCAGGCACGGGTAAGAAGCATGTTCTCTGGAGCCCAGGCCTGTCTCTGAAGGCGCTGACAGTTCACAGCCCCTGTCAGCTAATTGGTGCCTACAGTTTACTCAGCACCAGAATGGTCGTTTTCTTTTTAATCTTCTCGACAATTTTCTGAGGTAGATACTGAATCCCCACTTTTTACTGGTGAAGAAGTCGAGGCTCTGAAAGTCTGCACGGTGAAGTCTAACCAGCTCATCCCATGAGGAAGATGCAGCCATGTGACTAACAAGTGGCAGGAAAGGGGCTCCTCTGAGCTCCTCTGACCCCACGTCCAGGGCCCCTGGGAGGTGGTGCTCAGCCCCCTGCAGCCTGGATACATCGCTACGTGCGACCTCTACCCAGCTGCCCTCGAGATGTTAGGGACCCTCGGGCAGAATCTAAGGGCTCCGCTGAGCTGTTGCAGGCTGTGTCTGTTCTGTGCGCAAAACCAGCTGGTTTTGAGTAGCAGAAAAGACTTTCACAGAGCAACTTTGCTTCCAGTGGTGCGGTGCTATTCAGGGTAGTAGCCCTGCCCTGGCCAATGTGGCTCAGTTGGTTGGAGCATCATAAGAGAAAAGTTGCAGGTTCAATTCCCAGTCAGAGGAACATGCCTGGGTTGCAAGTTCGATTTCCTGGTCCAGGCACATTCGATTCCCAGTCTGAGCACGAACAGGAAGGCAACCAGTGAATGCTTCTCTCTCGCATCCATGTTTCTCTTTCTCCCTTCTTCTCTCTGTAAAAGTAATGAAATAAAACGTCCTCTGGTAAGGATTTTTAAAAAAGGGTAGTAGCCCTCTTTGGGGATTGGGAACAGCCAGGCTCAGCTCCCCTCCCCCACCTGAGATGCATCCCAGCAACTGGGTTTAGATTCTGCACAACTCAGGGGCACCTGGCCTGCGTTGGCTCCAGCGGGTGCTCAGGGGGCCTGTGCGTGAGCCCAGCCTGGTGCAGCGGCATCTTGGCTGCCCATCCGCCCAAGGTGGCATCCCAGAGCCCTTCGGCTGCTGCATGTTTTGGCTGTGGCGTCCAGCCCAAGTTTGCCATAGGGCGGTCCCTCCAGGCCCACCTGCGCACTAAGGCCTGTGGGCTTGGTTTTCCTGCAGTGCTGTTCTCGTGTGTAACACCTATGATGTGGGGCGATTGAGGAACTGTGATGGGATGTTGTGTGTGATCCTGATCCTGCTTTTTGTCACTCACCGTTAGCCAGCTGACTCGAACAACCAGAGCCAGGCCTGGAAACAAGAACGTGCATTTCTCTCGGATTACCTGCTCTTGGGTGGCAGCCTGCGGGTGGGCAGGACACCCCATGGGCTCCCTTGACCTTGTTTCCTGACAGATGGGTGGGGGTGGCTGCTCCCCGGACACCTACCCCCCACCCGCCTCACTCACTTCTGCCACACTGTCTGGCTGGGTGCCCACGGCCTGGAGAAGAGGCCCCATTTAAGCTTGATTATAATGAGGCTTTCTGTGGATTTTTCTTTTTAAGCTCCCAAGCAAGTGCAGAGAAAACCACCCCCTGCAGGGGCAAAATCTGAGAGAGGTAATTCTGAGCCTGCTTCGCCCAGGGGGCCACCCACTCTGCGTGTTTGCCGGCTAAGGTTTTAGAGCTGGAGGGCCTGCTTCTGAGACACTGGTTTCACGCACTGGGCCTGAATTGGAACAGTCAGAATTCCCTTTCCTCTTCTCTCGTGGTTTGTTTAGGTGTGGCTGCCTGATGGACCTTTCTAATCCTGCGTGTTCTCACATCCCTCTGCTGAGGGCTGATGGGTGGGGCAGGGAGCATGTGCCTCCAGCTGTTTGTGCTTGCTGGAGGTGCGGACTGTCCCTAACCAAGGTCTGGGAGTGGGAGTCGCCCTGGCATCTATTAAAAGCTCAACCTGGGAAGCGAGCCTATGGAGCCTATCGCTGCTCTGGACGCTGTGACCTGTTACTGCATCCGGCCTTCAAAACAGCAGGGGCTGGCGCCACACTCCCCATTCTTCCGATGAGGACACAGGCTCGGGCAATTAGGTGGCACAGAAAGGATCTGAAGCCACCACCAAGTCCCAGCCATGTGCCTGGGGGCAGGAGGGCAGGACAGGGTGGGGGTGGGACTGCATCTGGAGGCAGAGACCCTGCTGGTGTCTCCTTAGGTGGAAAGGAGAAAAGGCCTCAGCGGTCCTGTTGCCACAGAGCTGGATGGCATTAAGGATGACTACAGATGTGGAATTTCACACTCTAAGAAGGACCATGCTTATTCTCCACTTGATGAGTTGGCCCCAGAGCTGAGGGAAGCTAAGCCTCAGCCCCAGCCCCCAGCCCCAGGGAACAGCATCCCTCCCAGCAGCTCCCAGACTCTAGTCTGCTCAAGAGTCTCGGGGGAGCTTGGGACGAACTAGTGTGCAGGCCCCTTCACTAGAGATCCCATCAGATCAGGACTGGGCGGGGCCCAGGCATCTGCATCTCACCCATCCCACTCGCCCCTCGCAGCTCTAGCGAGTCCGTCACGAGGGTCCCTGGGCCCCGCTTGGAGAAACACTGGAGCACAGGGCAGTCTGTGGGGAGAGGACTGGTCCCAGCAGCCTCCCTGGAGGGCGCAGGCGGGCGCACTGGTGTTTGCCCTGCATCGTGGGGAAGCGCATGCGCTCTTGAGGAGGGAACGGCAGAGCAGGGCGCGGGGCGTGAGCATGGCTTGTTTGGAGAGCCAGGGACTGGTGGACGTGAAGCGGGCCTGCTGTTCTAGAGCTGGGGAGGCTGGGAAGGGGTCTGGTGGGAAAGGGGCCTTGAACTCGCTGAACAGCTTAAAACTCACCCTGTGGGTAAAGGGTCTAATGGGTCCAGACGAGGGTGGCCCCTGGGTCCTCGCATTGCTCTCATTCAGGGAGAACCCGCCCGGAATTGCGCCAGAGTCTGTGAAGCACGGCACACACACCCCTGCCTGGCCTCCCTCCCGGCTGGCATTATAATTATTTTCATTTATGAGTTGGGGCCCTGAGCTCAGCCAAGACAAGTGACTTTTCCGAGACCACACAGCTAGTTGAATCCCATCTCTTGCCTTGCAGGGCCATGGGGCAGAGCTGGCTGCCTCCCTGCGAGGTGGTCCTGGGAGCCCTTGGGGGACACTTGTGCTTCCCTGGGAAGTGAGGTGTCTCTGTCCCTAAGTGACAAGGCCAGGAAGAAAAGACGTATGTTCCTGTAGCGTGAGCTCAAGGACGGCCTCCTGAGCTCCCAGCCTGGAAGTGGGCCCCGAGGACAGGCAGCCCCCAGGGCCTGTGCAGACTGGCAACCAGTCCAAGTTCCGGCCTCACTCCCTGCTCCTTTCCAGGTGAATCTGGGAAGTCTGGGGACCGCAGTGGCTACAGCAGCCCCGGCTCCCCCGGCACTCCTGGCAGCCGCTCCCGCACCCCGTCCCTGCCAACCCCGCCCACCCGGGAGCCCAAGAAGGTGGCAGTGGTCCGCACCCCGCCCAAGTCACCATCTTCAGCCAAGAGCCGCCTGCAGACAGCTCCCGTGCCCATGCCAGACCTGAAGAACGTGAAGTCCAAGATTGGCTCCACCGAAAACCTGAAGCACCAGCCAGGAGGCGGGAAGGTAAGGACATGTGCAGGCCCCAGAACACCAGGAGAAGGTGCGTGGGCCCCCCATGCCTGGGGCAGAGGCAGGCAAGTGGGTCGGCTCCCACTCCTCACATAGCACCCAGAGGCCTTTTCTGGACCTCTGCAAGGGGTCACCGCAATGCAGTGTGGCTCTTTATTGGGGTCACCACAAAGCCACAAGTGCCCTACTCAGGGGAGAGAAGGTACCAGTTCTTTCCCTCCCTGCATCAGCCCCTGCTGATCAGGTGGTGTCAGGGATTACAAGGGTGCTCTCTGCGACCTGAGGGTTCTCAAAGTGGGGACGCCGCAGAGGTCCCCGGGCCTGCCTTGCATTTAGAACGTGACACAACAGATGGTAGGTGGGTGTCTCTGGCCTTTGTCAGACATTTGTTGAGGTTGGCTTCTCTCTAGCCTTCAGTTCTGGGGAAAGTCGCGGTTCCACTTTGAATAACTGATTCTTCCAGGAGCAGGCAGGTGCTATGAAATGCTTGGGTCTCCTCAGGTGGAGACACAGGAGCTCCCGAGGGCCTCAGGGGGAGGGAGGTGGGGCCTGGCCTGGACCCCTCCCTCCCCTTCTTGTCCGTGTCCCCCATTTATGAGTTTCCTGGGGTTGACTGACGAAATCCACAGACTGGGCGGCTGAGACAACCGAAATGTGCCTCCTCACAGCTCTGGAGGCCAGAAGTCCAAGATCGAGGTGCCGAAGGGTCGGTTTCTGCCGCTGTCTCTCTCCTTGACTTGCAGAGGGCCGCCTTCTCCGGGTGCCCTTGCACGGCTTCTCCCCCGGGTGCATCTATGTCCCAATCTCCCCTCCTGGTGAGGACGCCAGCCCCACTGGATTAGGGTTCACCCTAATGTCCTCGCTTGAACAGAATGACCCCTTTACAGGCCATGTCTCCAAACACAGTCCCATTCTGAGCACTGGGAGTTAGGACTTCACCCTATGAATGTTGGGGAACACAAGTCAGCCTGTCACGACCCCACCCCAGCACCTGGAGGGGAGTGGGGAAGGGAGAAGAGGCGTGTGTGGGCGCAGATGTGTTGGGCCTTCTGGTGTGGGCCGTTTTGGGGGCGGTGGGCCCCCCCGGAGGGCAGGGGGAGCCTTACAGAGACCTCAGCCAGTGTTTCCCTCTCCGTCGGGATGGCTCAGCCGCCCACAGCAGGCACCCTTTACTCCGCTGGTTTTGTTCATTACCCTTGGCTGGGCCTGGCTGTCCCTGGAAGGGGCCACCACAGAGGGTGCCTTCCCTGAACCCTGCACCTTGCCCCTCTGGAGCCTCAGGGCCTCCCACCGGCCTTGCCCACTCTTGCTCCCGCCCAGCGGGGGTCCAGGAGCCTCTGGGGTGGAGCTGGTCTCCAGACCGCAGGAGGCCCTGAGCCTGTGTTCACTTCTCCAATGTCGGCCTGCACTTCTCTCGGTGAAATGTGTCTCCTCCCAGAAGGAGCCCTGAGGCAGCCGTGTGGGGTGTTGGTGTGAGGCTGACCCTTCTGTGAAGCCTCAGAGGCAGAGGGACCTCCAGGGAGCTGGTGTCCATGGTGGTGGGTGTTTCGCACGGGCAGCAGCACCCGTCCCTCTGTGCCCTGTCCCTCATGTGCCTGTTTTCATGGCACAGAGTGACTGTTTGCCCCCCGTTGTGAAAAATGAGAAACGAAACCGCAGGTGGCCAGTTCCGCACCACTGAGAAGATTAGGCAGCTGTGACTAGTGCCCATGACAACTCATTAGAGGAACACTGTAGCCATGAGCGTCTCCCAGCCTGTGTGGCTCTGCACACACCAGCAGACACCCAGAGTCCTCCTGCCAGCCCGGGGTCATCTGAGGTTGGCTTGGCACGTCTGGGCACCATTTGGCCTGGTTCTCACAGCTCTGCTGAGTGGCTGCGCTGAGGGGAGGGGTGCACTTTCCCTGGGCTGTACGGCCCCCCACCCCCACTGCACGGGAAGAGGCATCTGGGGAACCAGGGCCAGTGACGCCATGCTCAGAGGGGAGGGGGGAAGGTACCCCCACGTCACTGCCTTCCCACTCTGGGCACAGACATACATCCTCATCAGCTGAAGGTTCAAGGAGAAAGGATGGCTCCTCTTGGGACTTACTGGGGCAGGAGGCGGGAAAGCAGCAACAGGAGGAGCAACAGCCATTCCTTCAGCTCCACGGAAGACCTAGAAAATCGTCTGAACAAAAGAAAACCTCAGCCATAACAGCAAAGATCAACACGTCACTCTCCAGGAGAACTGAAAAGGAAAAGGAGAAAAGAAGGCACTTGGGATCCACAGAGGAGGCTTTTAAAGTGATCTGTCGAAGCGTCTGCGTCTCCTTCGTCAGGGCTGGACTGACGGCTTCTCCAGGTGAGAGAGAGATCTTGGGCCTCTGCAGCCCACGCACAGTAACCGCCCAGTCGGCGTTTGCTCGGCTGCACGAGGAAGAGCACGCTGTCTGCAGGCTGACTCAGCTCCCTGAATAGAGGACCACGTTGAAGAAGGAAGTGCAGGGATCTGCCTGCTTGGAAACCTGCAGACTGAAAACCACCGCGGGTCAATATAAGTCATTGGTTGACAAACAATGTAAAACTTCTGTTTTCATTGCTTGCTGCAGTGACTGTGTATGGCTTGAAGAATCCAAAATGAAATTCTTAATTTGAAAAGGAAAATGCAGAAGAATCACTTGGCTACCCCACAGAACTAGTTGGGTCCATCGGAGATGGCAGCAACGGGGAGGCAGGGCCAGCGGCTGTACCTCATTGCAGGTCAGGGAGCCTGCTCCCGGAGCCCTGGGACTGGGCTCTCGGTCAGGCTGCAGAGGGGAACCGCCCAGGCGTGCGGTGGGATTCTTTTAAAACTCCTAATACCAGAGCCTTTCCCAGGCTTGTTAGACCGTAAGGGGGCCTCCCCAGGTGTTCCCATTGTGTAGTTCAGACTAAGAACCAGTGTCCCTGAATTCTTACCTGCTAACCTCTGGCCTCAACCCCAGATCCTAGTGCCCCTCCAACACCCTGGATCTGAGAGCTAGTTTTCCTCTTTTGGTCCCAAACCTATCCCTGTTTTCAGATTCCATGTACCTGGCTCCTCAGGCAGCTCAGACCCAGCCCAGGCCACCCCCTCTCTCCGGCACCCCTCTTCCCAATACCTATCCCTGCCTTTTTTGTGAGGAGCACAGGGGGAGTTCAGACACAGAGACAGAGAGCCAGCATTTAAGACACATTTAAAAAACCCTACTCACTGCAGGAGTGAGCGATGTGAAATTGGCATCCTTGCCTCCTGGGGAGGGTGCGAAGCAGCACAGTCCTTTTGGACATAACGAGGGCACGAGGGCACGTGCATAGTTTTTACAGTTGAGCTCTGCTCAGTCAGTGATCTGTGGAAGGGTCTCATCTTTTCCTCTGGACCAGTCTTTGTGCCCCTGTGGCCTCAATTCAGAGAAGCTAGGACAGACCCTTGTCAGGGACTATCACTGGCCTTTGAAAGGACAATCCCTTGCATAGGGTGCTGGGCACATGGGCTGGAAGAGGACAGTAGGAAACTACACCCTGGAGATTTTTGCTCTGCAAATAGAGTTAGACTTGGGAGAGCCAGTGGCGTGCGTGTTTAGGCTGGAGCTTGTTCACTTACAAGAGAGCTAAGGAGGGTTAACAATGGATCGCGGAGGTCCTGCTGGGTCCACTGGGCGTTTGTCCTAACTGGACAGGACACCATCCTCCACCATCCTCCAGCAAGAGGAGAAGAAAGAGGGTGTTGGAGGCACCAACAGCCGAGAGCCCCAGGCTCCACTGTTGGTGGCTGTGGGCGGTGAGCTTGGGAGGCCATCGGAGCTGACTAAAAAGGTGTAGAGGGCAGGCAGGGCTACACCAACCTCAGCAGCCCCTCTGTGGCCCAGTAGGGAGCTCAGAAGGAAGTACAGGGGACATCCAGGCATCCCAGTGCCATCCAGGATGAGGGAGAAAGTGCTCACTTGGAGCCAAGGCTGCCTGGTCTGGAGAACCGGGGACCCCTGTGGGTGCCAAGGTTGAGAAGGGCGTGCAGAATCACAGCCAGAAAAGGGCACAGGGGCCCGAGCGTGGGGTGGTCTGGTTGGCTCTGAGCGCCTAGAGCTAAAGTCACTTCCTCTGGGGACGTCCTGGCTAGTAGCTGCGATGCGAAGACCCCAGGCTGGACAGGACTTAGGAGCCCAAGAAGGACACCAACCTACCAGAGCTCTCAGACTTTGATGAAACACTTAGGCTGCAATATCCCAAGTGGCCACAAGATGGCAATGGAACGCCGTAAGCATCTGTCTCCATTCAAGAGAACCGAAGTCTTTTTAAATTTATTTATTGACAAAGTTCCCATACTTGTTTTTAAAAGCACAGGTGAAGAACATTTATGTGGAGTCAATGAAGTGAAGTTTTACCTGGGATAGTTTGCCTGTCCTGGACTCAGGTGCAGGTCCTGCGGGGAGGGGAGGGGAGGGGACGGCAGAGCCAGGCTGGGACCCTCCTCTGGAACAGCCCTGGAACTCAGAGCACCTGTGCTTCTGAAAAGATCTCGTGTAAATCAAATCATCTGAAGACGCTTGGGGCAGTCTCTGTTTAAAGGAACAGTGTAAATAGTTCTACAGGTGACTCCCCTGTTATTTGATCTTTTCTGTGGCTGGTTTACTTAACAGACCTAGATAAGTTTTCCTGCGTGAGTTCCCATGCTGACCACCTTGGACTTTCCCACCAGAACACCCCACTGCCAGTCCTCAGCCCTGGGCCTCTTGACCCTGGTGAGGTGAGGTCAGGCCCAGCAGCACCAGGCAGCGCTGGAGACAGATCTCGCCAGGGACAGCCCCTGGGCCGCTGGCCCAGCCTGGGAGCTCGTGGGGGGAGGGCTGGGCCAGCTGAAGCACCTTGGGAGACCTGAGCACAGGGGGAACAAGTTCAACGCCTAATGAGGGTTTAGGGCTGCTCTGGTTCCTCCAGGAAGTAGATTGAACTGAAGTGGACCCGCCCTACCTCACCCCACCCTCTTCTGCAGGGCCAAAACCTGACCACAGGAATTCCTCCCCTGATTAGGAGTTTTCAGATCAAAATGTGGGGCTTCCAAAACATTGTTCACCCCCATGGTGGGTATTCCCAGTGCCTGGCCAGACCTGAGGCTCAGTATCACACGTGTTACTCTAGATGAGACATTGTTTCAGGATTCCAATTTTATAATACCAGCCATTCCCCCTTTTTCTCCTTTCTGTAAATCTAACATTCTGGAAAGGGCGTTGGCTTAATTTGATGACCAACAGTAATTCGTGTTTGCTTTGTAAATATCCTTGTGTCTATTGCCAAATCTCACAAAAGCTCGTTGCCTTTTTTGTGGGACTAGAACAAGAAAAAGCTACACTGGGAGGAAAAAACTTCATGTATGTTGCAGATTTTGTTATTGCTGAATGTCTCTTGATTCATTTGATGAAGTTCTTATATGGATTTGTACAGAAAACAGGTTATTTTCCTTGAAAAACTAGTGAGTTTTCTTTGTCAGATAAGGGGAGTTATGTAACCCATCCTGTTTTCCTTTTTGCCTTGCCTTCCAGGAAGCTCAGTTAGATGTAATGATTCATCTTGTAATTGTCAGGTCTAATGGCCTCCCATTCTTTTACCTCATCCTTTAAGTTTTCTTGTTCTGTGTGCGTGCACACGCGCGCGTGTGTGTTTTCTAATTCTAAATATCTCTTTGTGAAAGTAGGCCAGTTTGCCTCTGGGACTTATCCAGTTGAAAGTTGTAAATAACAAATGATCCCCAAAGAAGGAGGTCATGTAGGATTCCTTCAAATCTGAGGGTGGCACAAACCAATTCAAACACACGATGCAGAGGGTGACCACAACTCCTTAAGAAGCAGTTCGAGAAAGCCCGTTCCTCCCCCTGCTCTTAGCTCCAGCCTGGGCTGCCACCATCAGTGTCTCCTTGCTGGCCGGAGAGAACCTCTCCGTGTCCTCCAAGGGAAAGTGTTGTTTTCTTTGACTTGTGACACCACAGCCTGGAGGACAGCAATGCTGCTCTCACACCCGCAGCCTGTGGCCACAGAAACCCCCATCCACACTCCTGTGTGGGTTCTGCCTCTGACTTAAGCAAGTCGCCAAACTTCTCTGGGCCTCTGGTGGCCTCCTCATCAGTGAGCCAAGGGGATGATGGGTGAGAAAGGTGACGTGGAATTAGGTATTTATCGAACCTCTAAGGAAGGGGTGGTTTTTCCATTTAAAAGCCAAAGGAGAAGTCACAAAGAACAAATTTGAGTATGTGAAAATCCAAACATTTGTATGTTGGAAACAAATGCACCAAATGCAAAAAGGGGGTGAAGGACCCATTTTCATAATAATCCAAGGAACACAGATAAGCCAACCACACGGTCCCCTTTATGTCAAAGAAATAAGCCAAACACGTTTTTAAATGGCCGATACTGGCAGCAGCGTGGTGGAACTGACTTTCTGTACGGTTCTCAGGGTAAATTTGTCTGATCCTTTTAGAAAGCCATTGAGAGAGGGGTGTTGAGCATTTTTAGAATATTTGTAACTTTGACCCAGAAATTTTACCTCCATATGCTTTGAAAATAATCCATAATATGGGGAGGGGGGAGCGGGGAAACTCCTTGCAGAAAGATGTTCACAGTGAGGTGGTCGATAGTATCTAGAGTGGAGTCAGTATCGCTACCCAACAGCACAGATACCCCAGTATGGAATGTGACATATTATGTAAAATAATGCTCTGAGGACTGAACACGGCAGATCCTGAGGGTGTGATGTTACTTGAAAAGGTACAGACTATATGGACACAATAATTGCTAGTATTTCTGTGTTTATGATGGTAGTTTATTTATATATATGAGACTTCAAGGGGATACGATGAAATGCAATGATGGTTTTTGTTCGGAAGGCAAGAAAACCGTTGGGTTTTTTGTGTGTTTTTAACCTCTGTTTTTAAAATCAGAATGGTACATTCCTTTTCTAATGAAAAAGACATAGCCTTGTATTTTAAAGGAAAGTAAAAGAAAATAAAGAGGTAGATTTGCTTCGACTGGTGTGGCTCAGTGGGTTGAGCGCTAGCCTGCAAATTGAAAGGTCACCAGTTTGATTCCCAGTCAGGACCCAAGACTGGGTTGCAGGTTGGGTCCCCAGTTGGGGGCATGTGAGAAGCAACTGGTCACTGTATCCCTCGTACACTGATGTTTTGCTCCCTCTGTCCTTCTCTTCCTCTCTTTATAATAAATAAAATCTAAAAAAAGTAGTAGGTTAGATACGTGTTTCCCAGGTTTTCAGGTTCAGACTAAGAAAAAAACTGGGGATGGCGTCCAAGAGAAGATTGCTCTCTTTATTTTGCCAGATTAAGGACATCTAAAAATAATAAGCATTATCTACTATTAATGTGATTTAATAATTAATCATTCAATACAGGAAAGGCCATTCTAACACCAGAAAGTAGGATGGACGCATTTTGCTGTCATGTCCTCAGTTCGTTTTGTTGAGGACCCTTGGTGACCAGCTCTGGCCATTGCGTCCATGTGGGACTCTTCTCCCTAGATGAGCCAGGCCAGGGCTGTGACCCCCAGCCACAGCCACCCTGACAGTCCCTAGGCCTCTGGGGCAGTGATTCAGACAGCGATGCTGGTTCTTAACTGGGAATTCCAGTTGACAATTATTTATGTCCGTGATGGATAGAAACTGTGGGACAGTGTTTCCAAGCACAGAGCTCCTGAGGGGGAGGCAGCTGGTGATGAGGGTGGCACCACTTTAGCAGACAAAGCACGGTTTTTCTTTTTTTTCCTTTTAAATTTTATTTATCTTTAGAGAGGGGGAAAGGGAGGGAGAAAGAGAGGGAGAAAAGCATCAGTGTGAGAGAGAGATTGATCAGTTGCCTCTCACATGCCCCCCATCCCGGGGCCTGTCCTGCAACCCAGGCGTGTGCCCTGACTGGGAATCCAACCGGTGACCTCTCAGTTCGCAGGACGACGCTCAACCCACTCAGCCACACCGGCCGGGGCTAAAATGGAGTTTTTCAACTCTCCTTCTCTGTGCCATAGTTTTTAAACAAATTGGGTCAAAATCATCCCTCACTAAGATGTTGATATCCCCACCCCTTCTCCCTGACGCCTGGAGAGAGGCGCCTCCCAGAGCCACCGTGGGGAGACCCCTGGGGCCATCCGCCCAGTTCCCTGTGAGCACCTGCTGGGCTGTGGACCAGGGTGAGCCGATGGCTGGACGGGCAGCACTTGCCCTGCCCTCCACGAGAGCAGGTCCGCACATGGAAGGGGCGGCGGGATCGCCCCTCGTGTAAAGCCAGCTGTGTCCTCCTCACGATGTCAGTGACCCTTGAACCCAGCCGTGCAGTCAGGGGTGCTTTGCAGAAGCACAGAGACCGAGACTCTAATTCTGGGTCGAGGTGGGGTCTGGGATTTGTTTTAAAAAGCACCTGGCAGTTCCATTGCCCAGCAAGCGTGAGAACAGCCACAGAAAGGTCTCGGTGAATGTTCTGGCGTGGCTGGTGGGTGTGTGCCTGAGGACCCGGGGGGACTGTGCATTGCTTCATTTAGCGACGTAAGGGAGCACATTTTCTTCCACCCCAACCTCGGGAACCCTCAGCTCCGCTCCATGGGCCTCACAGGGGCTCCCGCAGGGGCCTCGGTGACACAATCCTTAGTCAAGTGAGGAATTGCCTCCTGACTGATGTCTGTCAAACCCCGTGCTGAAAGGTGGGGTCCACCCCCGTTCACCCACAGTCCCGGAATGCCTACCTGTGGAGCTGCCTGGGCACCCCCGCCCCGCGGGCAGGGGCAGCTGTGCAGAGCAGGGGCGTCTGGATGTGGCGGGTTACTCATCCTTTTTTCTGGCTGTCAAAGGTGCAGATAATTAATAAGAAGCTGGATCTTAGCAACGTCCAGTCCAAGTGTGGCTCAAAGGATAATATCAAACACGTGCCCGGAGGCGGCAGTGTGAGTACCTTCACACTTTCCCCGCGCCCGCCTGCGGCTCTGGTTCTTTAGAAGCAGCATGAGTGTGTGTCTTTGCGAGACATTGCACAGAATAAACCATTCTCAGTCTGTGTCCCCAAGGAAACCTAGCCCAGGCTCCCCGCACCCGTGCCCTGCCCCCAGCCCCGGCCTGCACGGGCCGTGTGGGGAAGATGGCTGACCCTCCCCCTGGCCCACACCTGTGGGCGGGGGCGGGGCCCTCCCAGCATGAACACCCATCGTGACCCCACTCACCGCCCAGCACGGGCTCCTGGGAGCCCCACAGTCCTATGAGGTTGGGCTGAAGGTGGCCCAACCTGGGATGGCTGTCGCCTCCTCCCCTGTCACCTGGGCAGGTTCACTCTGAGTGGGTCCACTGTGGACAGCTGGCCCGTTTGTTCTGACGAGTAGACACAAAGGTCTCACTCTACTATCAGAGCAAGAGAAGTCCAATTCTGCATTTGCAGGGGCAGCCAGTTCCTTTGCCTCTCGCTCGGCTTGAAAACCAGCTCCACCCCCGACAGACTCTCAGATGCAAAGGAGCCCAGCAGAAGTGCCCCAGCGGGCTGCCTGCAGCCCAGGGTTGACCTGGAAATGCTGCTTTGAGCCCTTTAAGTTTGTCTTCCTCCAACCGTTCCCAGGGAGCTCCCGCACCCCCCTGCACTGCCCCTGAGACTTGCCCTGCCATCCCCCCTTCCCCACGTGATGGGCTCTGCTGTCATCCTCCCAGCTGTCCCTTATGCAACAGTGGGTGCACACTCGTCATCCTCAGACTCCCCCTCCTCCACAGCCCCCTCCTCATTGCCCCAGCCTAACAACTGGGGAGCAGGAGATTCGAGACCCCCTGAGGTCCACCTGCGAGGAGAGGATGGTTTCTGAGAGCAGGCACCTTGCTCCTGGCTGGCAGCCCAGGAGGTGGTGATGGCCCCCGAGGGGCTGTTTCTCCACTAAACGCCCAGCCCGGGCCACCTCCATCTCGTCCAGCCCGAGGGTTTATTCTTGCAATGTGCTTCTGCCCGGGGTGTGGGCACTCACCACGCGGCTGCTGCATGGCGCTTCATTAACACTCCCTCACAGTGTCTGCTGTGTCTCCTCTGTCCCCCAGTCCCTGCTCTCCTCTCCCGCTGCCACCTGGTCTGCTGCCAAGAGGTGTGGGGACTCCCCCACCCCCACCCCAGCCCGAGATCACGGATCGTGTTGCTGCCTTAGCTTTGCCTCCTGGTTCTCTGGCTGCGCTGCACTGGGCTCCGGCCAGAGGAGGAGGCACGCACTGTCCGGTTTCACTTGTGTCTGGTCAGCTGGTGGGAGGGAGGTGGTGCCGGTGAGGCTGAGAGGGGGTCCAGCGGGTCAGCCGCAGGTCTTTCGGGGGCACTGGACCCCCACCCTGGGCTCCGGTCTCTGCCTTGCCCTACACTCCCCAGTTTGGAGGTGACTTCCTGGCAGGCAGGCCTTGCTCCTTCTCCATCTCGGGGTCCCTTGCCTCCCGCTGGCTCAGGGCTCCCATCTGAGGCAGAGCCTGGCCTCCTCCCAAACCTGGCCCTCAGGCAGTCGGCCTGACCCACGCCCTCCCACCCTAGATCCCGCCCCCCCTCCCCGCCCTTCCCTGCCATTCATTTCAGTTGAATCCCACCCCCTCCTCTCACAAGCTACCTCATCCAGGCGGGAGAGAAGAGGAGGATACCTGGATCACACCAACATTCCCATCTCCCTCCTGCCGGGAGGAGTCCCCATAGCTCCCTGCCCACCTCCTCGGCGCCCACCCCAGGGCACTCCTCTCTCCCAGGCCTGTTCTCCGAATCACTCCTTACCCACCCCTACCCTCACGGGTGCAGGCCGCCACACCTGGGTGCACCCACCTGACATCCACCTGCCGGACTCAATCACCTCTCCATCACTCAATCACCTCTCCATCAACGGCACGTGCCAGGATGAATCTGATTAACCAAAATCATTTGGGATTGTTCCAGAGGATTTTGACCTAAGTAGAACCCCTCCTTTGTTTCTGGTGTCCTTGTTAATTAAAGCCACTCTCAGGCACGAGGCCATCTCCCGAGTAACTCACTCCAGGGCAGGGAGCGCAAGTCCACTGGGCGAATGGACCCTTTGGTGACCTATCACAAGGTCACTGCTGAGAAGTGACCTTCAGTGACCACCTGGGGACCTCTCACAGCCATGGAAGCCCACCTGCCGGTGCGGAGTCCCTGGGGGTGCCCCACTCCCGGGAAGCTGGTTCTTGGGCTGAGGTCAGCACGGAGTGCTGGTTCGCATCCCCGTTGGGAGGATGGGCAGTGTGCCCAGCCACACGGTGGAGCCTCGGGCCCAGTCTGCGCGCTGGAGCCTTAGGCCTTCCGGATGCGGATGCGTGTGTCTGCGTGTGTCTGCGTCTGCTCTCCACCACACTAACCCTATGGCGTCTGCTGGGCCGCCTGCCCCTCCTGTTGGTGTCACTTTCCAGGACACCCAAGTGCCAACTGGCTCTCACGTCTGTCCCCACACTGCTCTGGGTGCCGCTCACTAACTGTCACCACTCTTGCTGTGGGTGTGTGGTGTTTCTGGAAGCTTCTCCTGGGAGAAAGCCTACCTCTTGACCCCATACTCCCTTCTCCTCTTTGAGGCCCAGCAGACCCGTCTCTCTTGCTTTCCCAGCGAAAGATGTTTCAAATGCTGCACGAACAGATCGTCCTCACTGGGTGTGACCTGTCTGTTTCTCGTCAGGGAAATGACTGCTCTGCGCCTGCGTGCTGAGCAAATGGCACAGGCCCTGCACAGTGACGGAGTACCCTGGTTTTCCCTGAGGGTCCTTGTCTGTGGGGACAACAAACCCGAGGACGCTGCAGCTCCACCGTTATTCGTGAAGACCCAGCTGGCTTGGGGCCGGGTTGGCGGAACCCCAGCCACCTTTTTCCACCACGACGACCAGGGTGCGCGCCCCTGGCAGACAGGAAACGCTGTCCAGCCGGCCGGGCTCTCGCAGCTGCTTTTCACTGCGTCATGCTCGTCATAGAATAACGCTATTTTATTCTCTCTGTCCTCTCCCCCACCCAGGTGCAAATAGTCTACAAACCCGTGGACCTGAGCAAGGTGACCTCCAAGTGCGGCTCACTGGGCAACATCCACCATAAGCCAGGTAGACTTGGCAGACAGGGGCGCAGGGCAGGGAGGCTGGGAAGCGTTGCTGGGATGGGCCGTCACAGTGTTGAGGGTGGCACTTGCTGGGGCCTGGGAGGCACGGCCGTCCTGTCTTGCCCCTGAGCAGGGCCACGCTGCCCGAGACAAGGTGAGGAGGGCACATGCTGGTCCTAAACCCTTACCTGGGGTTCTCCAAGCAGGCTGCCCGTGGGGCCTCTAGAGCTGGGGACGGGCCTGGCCTGGCCCCTGAAGGCTGGCTGTATGGGTGGGTGTCCAGCCCACATGGGGGACACTTTACCAATGGCCAAACTGCCACAGGGGACCCCAGGGTCATTGCCATGCTCCCTCATTCCTCCCCCTCCGTCCCCCACAGAAATCAGTACTACCTGTAGGGCTTTCTGCCCGTGATGTCCAGCGTGGAAGCCACGGCCCATATGCGGCTGTTGAGCACAAGAAATGTGGCTAGTGCAGTTGAGAAGCTGAACTAATTTTATTTAATTACAATTTAAGAGTACATTTACGTAATAGAGTATTGCTCAACTGAAGAAAAGAAAGAAGTGTTACCCTTTGCGACAGCATGGATGGGCCTGGAGATACTGTGCTGAGTGAGATAAGCCAGTCAGAGAAAGACAAATACCGTATGATTTCACTCATATGTGGAATCTAAAACAAAATAACAACAACAAGCAATGGAGTCCTGGCTGGTGTGGCTCAGTGGACTGAGCGCTGGCCTGCGAACCTGGGAATCAAGGGTCACCGTTTGATTCCTGCTCAGGGTACAGGCCTGGGTTGAGGTCCACATCCCCAGTGGGGGGCACACGAGAGGCAACCACACATTGATGTTTCTCTCCCTTTTTCCCTTCCTCATTTCCCCTCTCTAAAAATAAATAAATAAAATCTTTTACAAAAAATTATTCTTGAAAAAAAAGCAATGGAACAGACGGACAGCTGCTGGAGAGGGGCGGGCACTGTGATGAGAAAGGGTGAAGGGGTCGGGCGGAGAAAACACACACACACACACACCCCAACAGTGCGGCAGAGAGCCAGAGGGAAGGGCGTGGGGGAGCGGGGTGAGCAGAGGGGGGATAGAATGCAGAGGGAAAAAGACTTGACTTGGGGTGCGGGGCGCATGATGCAGGGTGCAGATGATGCTGTGTTGAGTTGTACACTTGAAGCCTGTATGGGTTTATGAATGAATGTCACCCCAATAAATTCAATTTGGAAAAGTCTTTTTCCAAAAGAAACTTTAGGGGCACATGTGGCTGGCGGCTGCCGGGTCGGACAGCTCAGGTGTAGGTACTGGGTTCCGGCTTCCGCCTGGGAGTCCCAGCCTGGCCCATGCCCTGTCGGGCCCGAGGGGCAGAGAGCAGTGCTGACTGGAGGCGGCGCCTTGGGGAGAGAAGGCCGTCAGAAGTGTCGCTCACAATATCTCATGTGTTCCGGCTCCCTAGACGTTTCATGGGAGTTCAGTCTCACCTAGGGACAACTATCCCTCACCTGGTGCCACCGTCCCACCCCACTGTGAGCAGCTTTCCTGGGGGCCTTTATCCTTCCCCAAAAAATAATGGACGGGGGTGCGGGTGCCAACCCCTAAGCAGCCAAAAATCTGTGTGTAACTCTGATTGCCCCAGAACTTAACTCCTCCTCCTCTACTATTGGCCAGAAACTTTGCCAATAACATGAACAGGTGAGGAACACATACCGTATTGTCACAGTAAACTAGAGAAAAGAAAATATCACTAAGAAACTCATAAGGAATAGACACAACATTAATTGAAAAAAGTCTGTGTGTAAGTGGACCCGCGCAGTTCAAGGTCAGCTGCAGTTTCTCTGCCCCACAGGCCCTGCCTCCCACTTGTGGCACCGAGTGTCTGAGGAGGCAGAAAGGCGCACCCTTCTTTATTTAGGGTGCGTTTTGCCCTTTAGTTTAATTCCAAGGTCTTATAGGGCTGCAGCTTACAGGATGTTGACATAGGAGGACTTCATTCTTTGGAAGCCAACAAGTTTAGAATTTGGAATAATTTCTCCCACACTGAGCTGTCATTTATTTACCTTTGTGCTGTCTAAGGAGGAAGAGTTTTCCAAGTAAATGTCTGATGCGTAACTTGATTAGGGAGATGAAGCAAACTGTTTTCAGGCCCTTTGGAAGGACTGACTTGTGTCCAAACCACATTCTGCACACGGGAGAGTCTTTGCAGCCCGCAAAGGTGGGTGTCTCCTGGGAACCCCTTGCGAGGCCCTCGCTCAAGGCGCATGCTCTGTGTTCCAGGGGGCGGCCAGGTGGAAGTCAAGTCTGAGAAGCTGGACTTCAAGGATCGAGTCCAGTCGAAGATCGGGTCCCTGGATAATATCACCCATGTCCCTGGCGGAGGGAATAAAAAGGTAAAGGAGGCAGGCAGGGAGGAGGTCGCTTTGGGAGGTGGCTGTCAGCCGAGTCGTTAGGTAGACAAGACTGGTGCAGCTTTTGGGGGAGGAAATCTGGAGACCGGGAAGGGACTGGCTGGGTGTGGATTCTCGGCAACCACCAGGACCGTGGGGCTCGGCCTTAGCTACCCGCTGCAGCCACCTGGGAGCTCAGACAGATGTGATGCCCGGGACCCACCCCAGAGATTCTGTCTGGTCTCAAGTGCGGTCTGGACACCTGGAGTTTGTAAAGTCCCCAGGTGTTCTTTAGTGTGGCCGAAGGTGAGAGCCTCTGTCACCGACGTGCCAGTGGGGAAGTTGCTGGACTGCGTCTGGCTGTGGGTCTGGCTGTGGGGGCACGGGGGTGGGGGCACGGGGGTGTGTGTGACCCTGGGCAGGCTCCCTCTGGGCCGTCACAGGATGCATCACAGGGTGTGGTCTTGCGGCTGGACTTTCCTCATCTGCATAAAAGCAGCCCAAGTGCCCTTGGGGTTTCCCAGCCACACCCGCCCACCCTCAAGTTCTTAAGTGGCTCACTTTCCAGTCATCAGTGTCTCCCAGTGGCAAATGAGGAGTAGCGGAGGGACAAAAGATGTCCCAGAATGGGCAAGAATCTGAGACCCAACCCGGTGTAAGAAAGGGTGCTGCCTAAGGTGGCCCAGCCGGTTGGAGTGGCCACAGGGCCATCTTGCCATCACACCACACTTGGTGGCAGCTAGGAGTTCCCTTTGGCAAATTGCGCATCCCCGCTCCCCCAGCAGGCAGGCCTGCTCACCTCCCGGCCTCGGTCTGAGCAGACAGACACACCCCGCCTTGCACCGGCATGAAAGCCCACAGTGAGGTTTTAGAGAAGCGCCTGCTAGAAAGGTGGCAAAGTGAGACCTGGGGCCAGGCCCGACCCCTAGACAGCCCCCAAAAGGCTGAGGGGAGGACAGGGTCTGGGCCTTGGTGAAGGAAGTTCTCGGCCCTGTCTCTGGAAGCGTCTGTGTCCTGAGAGAAGCTCTGGGATAGGCCCTGCTTGCAGGTGCGACCTGGGTGAGGTCGACAAGCACTCCCGGTCCATTTCTCCTCCAGCAAAACAGATAGAAACACCCACATCCCCGGTGGCTGTGAGGCCCACAGGAGATGGTGTTCTGGAAGGTTCCTGGTACTTTGTTGTCATCTAAGGACATGAGTTAGAGTCAAGTCTGAGTCTGAACTTCTGTTTCAACTCAACCCGCAGTGGTGGCTCAGAGACGGGCCCCGCCCTGCCCTGTCCGTTGCTCAGAAGGCCCTGTCCTGCTGGCAGAGGTCCCCTGGGGTCAGTCCCCCGTTGCCTCAGCGGTTGGGCACAGGACACCTCTCACCCCGCCTGAGCTCCTTCCAGTTTGGGGGATCTGGGAACATTCCCAGGACCTGTCACTTTTTTCTTAAAAACAAAGCTTTTAAAAAACATCAACATGAATGTTCTTAGCAAAGCTTGTGTCAAAAAGGCCTTTCAAATGCGGAAATCTGGAAGGGTCCAGATTTGTCAAAGCACCGACCCCGGATGAGTACAATGAGCGTACTGATAGCTTAAACGAGAGCCCGGAACCTTCTCTGCAGCCCCACGTGAGCGCCGCAGCAGGGGCTCTTTGCCCGGGGCCATGGACTCCAGAAACTGAATGGAAAAACTGTGTGTGGGGGGGTGGGGTTCTGGCTTCACCAGATACTCAGAGAGGTCTTAGGACCCCCCAAAAGGTTGACAATGACTGTGTCTACTACTTCAGGGCTCACGAGGAGAGAATTACTTTGTGCATCTCCAGCTGACGCTTTCAAGGCCCCAGGCGTCCTCCGGTGCTCAGCCCCGGGGTCCAGGCCCTGCCATGGCTTCTTGGCATCCTCTAGCATACCTGCCCGAGTGGCCCACCGCCCCCCCCCCATCGGTCACTGGAAAAGGGGAGGGCTGCATGTGGCTCATGGTGGGGCAGCAGGAACTCGGGGGACGTCCCTGAACCTTCTCCAGAGAACTTCAACACTTCCATTTGTGATTGGGCGGTGGCTGTCAAAATGAGTGTGCCTTGTGGCACCCTGGCAGTGCCACTTGTAGGATGCACTTCCATGCGTGTGCAATGACGTGTGTGCAGAGATATCCAAGGTTATTCACACACAGCATTGTTGGTCATAGCAAAAGGCTGGGACAGCCGAAATACCCACCCCCAGGGAGTAGATACATTTAGGCACAATCGCTATGGCAGAATACTGCCATCAAGGGGCCCAAGGGGACCAGGGACTGATAACAGAAGGTATTAAGTCTACAAACCAAAGTACAAAGCATGTGGGTATTTTTAGCACATGCATTAAAATACACACACACACGTATATTTTACATACTCACACACATGAGCGTGTGGAAGAGCTCTATAAGGGCACACTGACAAGAAACCTACAATGGGCACGTCTCCAGAGAGGGGAACAGTGTCACTTGGAGGCAGGTGACAAAAGGACCCTGCACAAGTGTTCGCTGTTGGAAAACGATGCAAACCAGGGTCACCACTTCATCGGCGTCCGCCTCTCTCTGGCTCTTCATCTCAGCCTCCCTCGCCTCCTGTCTTGTAGATTGAAACCCACAAGCTGACCTTCCGCGAGAACGCCAAAGCCAAGACAGACCACGGGGCGGAGATTGTGTACAAGTCACCTGTGGTGTCCGGGGACACGTCTCCGAGGCACCTCAGCAACGTGTCCTCAACGGGCAGCATCGACATGGTGGACTCGCCCCAGCTCGCCACGCTCGCTGACGAAGTGTCCGCCTCCCTGGCCAAGCAGGGTTTGTGATCAGGCCCCCGGGGCGGTCAATAATCGTGGAGAGAAGAGAGTGAGAGAGTGTGGGAAACAAAACAATAATGACCTGGCCCCTCGCCCTCTGCCCTCCCCCAGCTGCTCCTCACAGACGGGTCAGTTGGTTAATCACTTAACCTGCTTTTGTCGCTCGGCTCTGGCTTGGGACTTCAAAATCAGTGATGGGAATAAGAGCAAAATTCATCTTTCCAAATTGATGGGTGGGCTAGGAATAATAAAATATTTTTAAAAACATGTTAAAGATGGCCACACCCAACATTTCCGTGGGCAATTAATTACTTATGATTCTTTTTTTCCCCCCCCTCTGAGTAGAAGAGGGAGAAGGAGAGGCTCTGAACGGTGCTTCTGGGGAATTTCAGGGACTGGGCCCCCCCCACCCCCCGGCCCCATCCTGGGGATGTCACAGAGGCTGCAGCAGAACAAAGGACTTGAAACTTGGTGTGTTGATGTGAGCTGGACAGTGGGGGTGGACAGAGACAGGACAGGCTGAGGCAGGGGTGGGCAGGGAAAGGGAGATAGGGAAAGGGGAGTGAGCGCGTGGAGGGGGAGGGGACCTGCTCCCTGCGTGGTAGGGCTGCAGGAAGGACAAACAGCCTCCAATGGGACCAACTGGCCTCCTGTAACTGGTGGTCCCGGATCTGCTGCGGGCCATGTGCCACCATCCAGGGCAGCCTGCGGGCGAGGGGGTGCAGTCCCTCCCATGTTGTGAGGGGACAGTGGGCAGGAGCAGCAGGTTGGTTGGTGGGAGGGTGGCAGCCTGTGGGTATCTTCCTCAGTAAGACTGACCCCGATGTCCTGAGCGGTGGCCCCTGTCTCCCACACCCCTACTGCTGGGGTTGAGGGCTGGACTGAGGGGCTTCCTGCCCCCCGCCACGGAAACCCTGTTTTACTGAGTTCTGAAAGTTGCAAGTGCAGCCACGATTTTGGCCACCTCACTGATCTGGGACTTTAGGGCTAACCAGTTCTCTTGTAAGGACTTGTGCCTCTTGGGGGACACCCGTTTGTCCCCAAGCCTGGGCCGCTGGCATCTCTGGAGTGTGCGGGGGTCTGGGAGGGGGTGCTGAGCCTCCTGTTCCTCCCATGTCATTGCAGCCACCTGCCTGCCCTCGCCACGCCCTTGTGTCCGCTTTGTGGAGCCCAGTCACTGCCTGTACCCCTCATATGTCACTGTCCCGAGGTCCCAGCCTCACCGCTCCCCTTCTCAGTAGTTTGCATTGTTTGGATGTGGGTGGCACCTAC
Source organism: Desmodus rotundus (assembly GCF_022682495.2). Lineage (NCBI taxonomy): Eukaryota > Metazoa > Chordata > Mammalia > Chiroptera > Phyllostomidae > Desmodus > Desmodus rotundus. Next base: position 91,280,416 of record NC_071395.1, on the reverse strand, counting down.
TTTAAACTAAGGGGTGAAATCAATGGAAGGCAAAGTCCAGGCACAAAGTGGGACCTCAGTTTCTAGGTTTAAGTTACATTCATCCAACTGGCACATCCCTCACGATGAACCCCATGACCTGACCTCCGTCGCAGATGGGGGGCTTGGCAGTGATCCTGGAGGTTGAATTGCAGAGGCTTTTCCTCCCAGAGGACCTGGTCCCCTTCCTGTGTTGGATATCCTGGTCACCAGAGCCGGCACCAGGATAGGCAGGCCCCCAGGGAGGGACCATATCGCCTCTGTCCCCCACTTCTGCCCCAGCCTGTGATTGCCAGCCTCTCAGAGAGCCCAGCCACTGCCTAGCCCCAAGTGCATGCAATCAGCCCTCCACAACCCCAAAGGGGACTGCGCCCGCCCGGAAATGGCTCTTCCCCGTCCCAGCTGGAAGCCATGCTGTCTGTCCTGCTGGAGCAGCTGAGCATATACATAGACGTCGCCTTCCCCTCCCTGTCTGCACCCTGTCGCGTTGTCGTCGGACTTGTCTGTCTATGCTCGGAGTCACTGGCGTGACTACGATAGTGAAAAGGAAAAAAAGGACGCATGTATTTGAAATGCTTGTAAAGAGGTTTCTAACCCACCCTCATGGGGGCCCCTTGCTGTCTCTCACCCCCACGCTGGGACTCGGCTCCAGGAGGCCAGTGTGGCTCTACCCTGGTGGGGTCCTCCCACTTCTGAAAGGCTTTCTTCAGCATCTGGGACCCGACAGAGACCAGATTCTGACATCTGAGGCCTTGGCTGGAGGAGGCCTGAAGCACAGGACCAGGACAGAAGCTGGGTGCCCCTCCCCACACCCTGAGGGCTTCCCTTTGTCAGAGCAGAGGTGTGCATCTTGCGGCTGGCTTGGCTGGCGGTGTGAAAATGGCCCTCTCTGGTCACAGTCGGAAGAAGCCGCAGGGCAGCCCTGACAGACGGTCTTAAAACTAACTCCCTGCATCGCAAGGAAGATGAAGCCAGTGCCAGCCGGGGAGAGCGCCCCTCCATCGGGAAGGGCAGCTCAGGCCTCCCCACCAAGGCCCTACAGACACAGCAGGGGTTAGGGCCCCAGGATGCCTGACTGAGAAAGAGTGACAAGTCAGGCACCACCCCCAGAGCCTTGGCCAGGCCCTCGCTGACCTTACACAAGTCCCAGCTGCTGTCACTGGGAGCAGCCTTTGTGGAAAACTGCTGCTTAGAGAAATTCAGCAACTTCAGGCCCAGTCCTGCCACTTCCGGTTTAGGTAGTTGGAGGCAGCAGCCCTGGGGGCTGTGGCGGGAGCCTTCACTTGCAGCCAGAGCTTTCATGCAAAGAAATCACCTTGGCCCAGAACCCTCCACTGGGAGGCTCCCCACTGTCCTTTGCGTTCCAGGTGTTCTTCGGGGTCTGAGAAAGAAAAAGGCAATGTGGTTTAAAGATTGGGTAGCCATTAGATGTGGCGCATTACTGCCGCTAGTTTTGGCTGCATTTCTTCTCGCACCTCTTCCTGCAGGTCCTGTGCTCTGTTCTCCAATACCTTATTCCCAGGGCTCTGACCGTCTTGTAGGGTGGGCTACTGGGGTCAGCCTCAAAATCACAGATTAGGGTGATCACGTGAGCACTGGCCCATAAAGACAAAGGGATGCTAGCTTGTGACCTTAAATGAGGACAATCCCCCCAGGGCTGGGCTCTCCCCCAACCCCCAAATCCCCCACCTCCAATGTCTCTTGGGTGGGCTAGACATGCTATATACCTGGTTCCTTCAAGCTCTCCACTCTATCAATAGTTCCATTTAAATTGACTTCAATGGTGAGACTGTATCCTGTTTGCGATTGCTTGTTGTGCTATAGGGGTTGGGGGGGGAGGAACCTGTAAGATAGTTACCCGTGGGCAGAGGAAGTCTTGGAGTGCAGCAGTTAAACCGCCTTGTAACCCTTTCCCTTCACGATTTCCACCGAATTCGCTAGCTAGAGGTCCTCGGGGCTTCGCCTCTTCGCTGACAGGACTCCCACGTGCCTCTCAGCCACAGGCTGGTGGGGAGGCCTGTGGAGGCGTCTGGGGACACAGTTGCTCTGGTCTCTCGCCAGATCCCAAGCCCACAGTCATGCCTCCCACAGAACCTGGCATCTTTCTTCTAGGCTGTGGGCACCCTGTCACTTTTCCCACTGGCTCTAGACACACAGCTTGTATCTGGCAGCCACTAAGGTCTTTTCCTTTATCCTCTTTTATCTTTGTCCCCCAAGTAAAGCCAAGAAGTGGCGATGAGGGCAGAGGTGGAGATCAAGCGCGTCCCCATCTACAGATCCTTGGCTTGAGACTTCTGGTTGCTCTTCGGTTTTGGAAAGGGTTATCCTGGGCACTGACCCAGTCTCACCTCCTAATGGACTCAGTCCATGAATTTGCAGTGTCAGGCGGGACAAACTTCGGGCACTCACAAGTCCCATGATATCTTCAGTAATTTGAGGGTGGGTGGGTGGGACGACATGAAACCATCTTAGCTTAGCTTCCTGTCTGTGAACGTCCATTTGGTGTACTGTATGTTTTAACAAATGATTTACACTGACTGTTGCTGTAAAAGTGAATTTGGAAATAAAAGTTATTACTGATTAAATAAGGTCTCCATGCATGAATTCAAAAGACAAGAAAATGATATGGGACATATGATTTACAAGTCCTTTCCCAGTCTTATTCAGAGAACTTAGTTCAGGGAACAACAGCCCCAGCCAGGTAGCTCAGTTGGTTAGAGCATCGTTCTGATATGCCAAGGATGTGGGTTCGATTCCCCAGTTAGAAGTGTAAGAACCAACCAATGAATGGGTGGAATAACAAACCCATGTTTCACTCTCTAAATCCAATAAATTTTTTTTTTTAAAAGGGGGGGATATTAAAACTGAGACGTGATGTTTACCAGCTCTTTCTGGGGCCCTCAAGGTGACAAAAGAGTTCTTAGCCTCTTCAACCATGGGGTCAATCCCCTTGGGCCGAGCCCAGAGTTTTTAAGATCTGAGAAGGCTGGAGTGGGTGGGTGTAATCTTTTCATCCCTGGAAATTAGCCTAGAGGCCTGGGGCTGAAGCAGAACACTAGGCAAATCAGCTGAAGGAAATGGCTTAGCTCCGTCCCAGGCCCACACAGCTGCCTTCCTCCTCCCTTTGGAGAAGCCTTGGGCAATGGGTCTGCTAAGTCAACCCTCAGCAATGTCACAAAGGGAAACAATAACAAAACCACCCATTATATTGTTCCTTAGTAATCAGTTCAAGGTCTCAACACTGAGCCTTTAGATTTGCGGTTTCAAAACAGGACTTTTCTCAGCTTTCCCTTATCCATTGCAGACAGAAGCTTAGTGGAGAAGATCCTAACTCTAACCACAGGAGCAGCAACAGGGCAGCCAGAGAGAAACGCTACCTGGAACTCCCGCTTTCGTGTCCAGGACAGGCAGCCTCACTGGCTGTTTCAACTTGACTGCTGTGAAAAGGAAAAAGACAAAGAACCAAACCCACCCACTTATTCACCTTGTACAAAGAAAATCAAGCACTTGTCCTCCTTATAAATAGATACTATAATCTCAGGTAGCAGGTGAGAAGCAGCTTAAGGTCCATACAAAATACATACTCTCATTGGCCCCAACCCCCAAAAAGGTCAACGATAAAAGGGAAATCTCCATTAAAGAGCAATTTGGAATAGATATAAAATGTCATACTGCTGGCTTCACTAGAGACAGAAACACTGAGAAGCTATAGTCAATTACTTTACATCCAGTAAAAAACATGATCCATCCTGGCTGATGTGGCTCAGTAGCTTGAGTGCCAGCCTGTGAACCAAAGGGTTGCCGGTTTGATTCCCAGTCAGGGCACATGCCTGGGTCAAGGGCCAGGTCCCCAGTGGGAGGAGCACGCGAGAGGCAACCACACATGGGTATTTCTCTCCCTTTCTCCCTCCCTTCCCCTCTCTAAAAATAAATTTTAAGAATCTTAAAAAAATAAGATGATCTACATAGAACCCCCGTCCTCTTGGCACTCTTACCCTCCCCAACCCTACCAACTCATGAAAACCACCACAGCCTCTCTGGTGACCATCAGATGACCCGGCCCCAGTGCCCACAGAGTGCAGATGCCCCAAGGTTCACAGCAAGCCCAAGGACACCAGAGAACTGTTCCCGCAGGCCAGCTCCTAAGCTGCCACCATTGCCACCATCCAAATGTCAAGAAAGGCCCAGTACACAACGGTCTGTAACTTTTTTTTATTATTTTTTTCATTTTTTCCTTCCTTTTTTTTTTTTTAAAGCACTAGTCTGTGCTTTGTGAACATAATCAAGACATTAACAAAGATCAGCTTCTCTGAAGAAAAGCATTTCTATAGAACAAAGACAGCTACATGTTCCGCTGCCAATACACAGCTCAAAGCAGAAAAAGAAAATATTTACAAAATACAAGGTTTTTTTTTCCCATTTTTGTTTTTTTGTTTTTTTTACAATGCTAAAAGGGTTATTCAGAATTTTCAACCTTATAAATAGAAGAAGCACTTTATGCATAGGGATATGGTGCATTATTGTTTTTTTTTAAAGAAACAATGACAAACCCTTTAACTTGCAAACAGAATCAAAAAAATCACTAATGTTGAAAATTGTGAAAAAAACCCCAACCATTAAGCAGTTTGCCTATTTTTATATGATTACAAAATGGCAAAAAAAAAAAAAATTAAAATTAAAATCTTATTGCCCCCTTTTTGGTAATGTGATCATACATAAGACAGGCACAAGGTTAACAACCAAGGGGGTGACCACGGGGGAGTGATGGGAACCACGGCTGGGACCAGACAACATTCCACAGGAAAGGGAAGCTTAAAAGAGGAAGGACCTAACTGACACGGACAGAGACCTGGATGGGAAGGAAACATGACTAAATAAATCAGGCAGGGAAAACAGAATTTACACAGAAGAAATGGCTGCTCCCTTCCCAGACCCCTAGGTTTGCAGAGGAGTGGAAATAGAGGTTAAGTAGTCCTAACTCTACCTTCATGGACAAGAACAGGGTAAAAAGGTCCAAGTGGAAGGACTGGTGTGCGTGGGTATGTATATGGATGGCATGGGGGAGCAGACAAGAGGGTACAAAGGGGCAGGATGGGGACCTGAGCAGTCGCAGCCAAGTTAACTGCAGTTAAGGAGTTGAAACAGATGACCAAATGCAGAGGAAACCCAACATTAGTCTCCAGGATCTGATGACAAGGGGAAGCCATTCTAGCTGGCAGCTATGGCCAAGATGATCTGGGTGAGGGGTACGCTCCAGCACAGATGACCAAAGGAGACCTAGCCAGCCAGGAGGGCCAGAGCGGATCCGGGCACAGATGGGGAGGAGAGGAGGAAGAAGCCCAGAGTGAGCTGTTCTTCCCTGCCCTAACTTAAGGTGGCAATACTGAGCTGCAGCTTTACATTCCATCTGCCCACTTGGCTGTTCCACCCTGCTCACAGGTGCGAGGGAGAGGTGATCATCAAACATCACTAAGTCCAGTGATTCAACAGTGCAGAGGATGCGCCAGGACCAGGCTGGCAGGCTCTTATCCTGAACTTCTGTTTGCCAACTGGAGGAAGTGCTCAGGTGTGACAACAAAACATGGAAACAAAAAACCAAAACAAAAATCAGAACAAGAAAAAATTACCAAAGTAGAATCTAAATCGTTAAATTCACTAAAAACTGTGAAAATTTCCGGCATATGATGTTTGAATATCAAACGCAGAGATTGTTGAAGCTTTAATGCCAATATAGTTAGTGAGTCTGTTTAGATTCTCATATCCCACTCATCTGTGGGTGGGACGCTGAGCTGTGACTGTTGCTGCCAGATGCCGACTCTTGGGGGGGACAGCCGAAGGTGAAGTGGGTGCCACCTCAGTCTCCCGGCCAGTCTTGCTGCCTGAGGTGCGCCGAGTGCAGCGGGCTGCCCGTTCCTGAGCATCCAGTTGGTCCTCACAGTCTGCCTGGGGACTGTACGCCAGGGGGAAGGTTCGCCGCTCCCACGGCTGGACCGACTGTGGGCAGACAGGTTGCCTTAGTAAGGACCCAGTCCCAGCCTGCCTCCTGCCCCAAGACCCTGGCCCAAAATGTGTGGAATGGAGTCCCTGACCAGTCTCTCTCTAGAGTTCCTGGGGTCCGGGATGACCCCTCACTGAGTGGGCACCCTTTCACAACGGACAGGTCGATGGTACCTTCAGAAGGTCGATTTCAAGTGCAACCCTTTGTCCACTTCAAAATGTGGAGGGAGAGCCATGACAGTAAGACTCATCTTCAGCAGGTGCTGTCCCTTCCCAATCCTACCCCTCACCCACCAACCCCATGCAAAGGCAGCACCCCTCACCTGTTCGTCTGGCCCCAGCTCTGGTGTGGAACAACGGGTGTCCTCACTGGCTAGGTGTCGTAGAGAGTCCCGCGCCACAGGGGTGAGGGGGGCTGAGTGCAGTTCCGGGCTGATGGGGCTCCTAGGGGACTGACTGTGGGAGAACTCTGACAAAGAGTGGCTACTACTGACATCGGGAGAGGCGGGCTGGGGGGTGGAGGGGTTGGCACTGCCCAGCTGCGGGGTTGTCCGGCCATCTGATGACCTGTAAGACCTGTACAGGAATGAATGCAGATCTGAGTGCCCAAGTAATAGGGGAATCTCTAGGGTGTTTATTTGGAGGGGATAGGGGGTATTGGAGAGGAGGCATGAAAAAAAGCATCCCAACCAGAGAAGTCAAGATAGACTGACACCAACAGCTCTTCCCTAGAATACCAGATCCCCTCATTTCCTCCACTACCATGTAAAGAGGCAGCTACACAATATGACATCTAAGAACTGTGTGCGCCTATCATCCCAAGAGAAAGCCAGGGCTGAACAATGCCAGGGCTAATCTGCTCAATGCCTAGAATTTACAGGGAGAGGGAAATTAGTCCAGACTTTGAAAATTATAGTCAAAGAAAAAAAAAGCAAAATCAAGAGTCTAAATCCTTCTATTTGAGAATCCTGAGCGCTTCTGCCACTGTTAACCACAATTGGAGACAGGGTGGGGCAGTTCTTTCAAGCAGGACCACAAAACCATACTAAACTGTCCAAAGAAAGGACAGCTGGTGGTGAGGCCTCCAAATGTCACAGACAGCCTACTCTTCTAAGAGATTACTACCTACTCAGCAAGGGCCCAGCACTTGACTGCTTATACCCTCACTGGGTCCAGGAGACCCAAGGAACCTGTATATTCTCAGCCACTGCCAGTAGACACACATGAAAAGCAACTGAGAGGCAGTGGTAATTCCACCCAGAGTCAGGGCCCAAACTCCTTGTCCCATCACCTGCTGCCCCGTCGCTGGGGTGGCACACTCGTGGTCCACAGCCACCGAGCCCTCTCCATCTCCTCACATTTGGCATGCAGGGCGGCGAAGGCTGCATCGGATAGGTCCTCGACCTGCAATAAAGCAGCTTCACTGATTCCCTCTTTCCTCCAGGAAGCTGAGCTTTAAGTATGGGTAGATCAATTCTAGAGCCAGCCCCACACCATACTAGGCTCCTTCTGGTCAAAACAAGAATATGAGCTTCCATTTGACACCCACAGGTCTTGAGGCATCTGGACGTGTGCACCCACATGTGTCTAAGACATGCAGAAAGAATGACCACGCTGTTACCTCCTCATTCTCCTCGTCAGGATTCCCCTTCAGAGACCGAACATCGACTTCCCGCCAGCTGCAAAACACCAAGAAGGGACAATCATGAGATGGCAGGTTACCTGGGAAGGATAAATGTGTCCCTGCAAGAACGACAGCCCTGCAGCTATGAGTGACACTGCTCTCTGTTGGGCAGGCTCTCCCCTCTCAAAGCCTGACCTCCTCAGCCTCTTCCAGAGGCCTCGCACTCAAACACCCACAAGGACCAGAAACCAGGATGCAGGCTTGGAGACTGAGAAACTCAAGCAA